>NC_136410.1:150365733-151035733 GCF_051521515.1 Lactuca serriola | reverse complement strand
TAGATAGGGGGAAAATGAAATCCCTAAAATTTTGAACACCCGCCTTCATTTTTATCCTCCTCTTTTGTTTCCTTCTTGCCCTAATTACGATCCTTTTTTCCCCCTCCATAGATTCGACTGCCGCCTTGCCTAGTTATCAACACTCCTTCCTTCGTTCCTCACTTGCCTTCTTCGCCTGACAATATCTCAAGAAGTACAACTCCGAAAGCGTACAAGTCGGACTTATGTGTCGGAACTCCGGTAGACTGAAATTCAGGCAACATGTAGCCTCGTGTGCCCTAAAAATTCACGAATCTTGAATTTGGCTTACTTGAATCTCGTTCCAAGCTGCTATCGGTTTCGCCACAGAGTTCCACCGTTCCAAAAGCGCATATTTTCGCGTTGAGTGACTATGATTGGGTTACAATTATGCTTGAGCCGACGATTGGGTTACAATTATGCTTGAAAGTGTGAAGAACTTACATGCTCCATCTAATCATGTCATACTTCATGTTTGTATCACAAATATTGAAGGTCTATCCATTTCTTCTGACATATGGGTTTCAAAATTTGGGGTTTTTATGGGATTTGAAGTTATGGAGATGCAAGGTGCCCTCAAGGTGCTCGATGAAATGCCAGACTGTGTAAGTATATTTTTTTCATATTTGATTAGAAAAAGCGATAACAAAAATGCTTCCTCATCAACTCATCTTATGGGTTGTGCTTCTTTGTTTAAAACACGATTACAAATTGGGGAATCCTCCTCCTATCGCATCCTTCTCTAATTTCTTTCTTCTAATTTCTTTGTTTAATGATTTTTTCTAATTTCATATTGATTTCATCTCTTGTTTCTCTATTCACAGATCTTCCAATCATCAAGGATGTATTGGAGATTGCTAATGTATTAAACAGCAAATGGAAGGTAAGTAATACCTCAAAAAACATATTTGATACCTGATCTTCATTCCATACTCACCATATATATTCGAATGTTATTATTTTTTTTAATCTCCCGTTACTATTTATTTGAAATTTATTGCTCCTGTTATTCGTTTTGTAACAGAGGCAAGTGGAATTAATGTACATAATCACCTATGACATTCTTTTCGGACAGGTATCTTCACTTTCTAGGATGCCACATCATATAATATTTTCTTTAAATTAATCATATACATAATTTTAACATTTCTTCATAGGATTCATCTCTAACAGGAGATCCAGAAAAGTACCTTATTTTGAGGAAAAGTCAACTACAGTCAGCTCTTGCAAAGATCTTATTAAAGAAGGGAGCAAAACGTATAGAAGATTTAATGTCCCAATATAAGATTCCCGGTTTGTTCTACCAATAACATTCCACTTTATTATTTATAATTTACACAACCATATTTATTAAACGAGATCTGTGATTTATCATTTATGTAGCAGATGTTAAAAAACCTCGCTATGTTCGTGTCAATACTCTAAAATTGGATGTTGAAACTGTTGTGTCTGAATTAAGCAAAGATAATATGGTAACATTAATATACATTATGGTACCCTATTTAATTTATCTTTTTTATTTTTCTGATTTTAGTTATAATAATCTTTATAGGTCGAGAAGGATGACATGATTCCCGATTTATTAGTGCTTCCACCAGCTACTGATTTGCACAATCATCCTTTGGTCACAAACGGAAGTGTATTTATGCAAGTAAGATTTAGTAATTTTTTTCATTTTGGTTTATTTTATTTCAGCCATAATTACTTTAATATATATATTTTTTTTAGGGTAAGGCAAGTTCCATGGTGGCAGTTGCCCTTGGGCCTAAACCAGGGTGGGAAACATTGTAACTAGAGTTCATGCATGGGTATGCAGGAATGATGATGGGCATGAGATGGGTTCGATCACCGAACCATTTACGTGGGTCCCACATGTTAAATCCAAGATCATCCTGTTCAATTGGGCATAGCATGACAGGGTTTGGCAAACACCAGTTGGTATAGACTCTGAAAAAACAGGAAACTAGCATACTAGGTATTGCATTGGGATAAAGCTGGCATACCTGAGCAACTAAAAGAGCCTCCGAAGGGGAAGTTGTTGATGATTTGTTTTCTGCTTATATGAATCTTGAAAATCTTGACACATTAAACTCTTCTGGAACTGACGATAAACAAGGAACTGAGAATCGTGAAGATTTAGATAGTCAAGCTAGTGGAACAAAAACAAATGGAGGTGATAGCAGTGATAATGAAGCTACAAGTAGTGTTAATGATAAAGGGATTAAACGGAGTGCAGGTGGAGACATTGCTCCAACAACAAGGCATTATAGAAGTGTGTCAATGGATAGTTTTATGGGGAGGATGAACTTTGCTGATGAATCACCTAAGCTTCCTCCTTCTCCTGGAGGGCATATTGGTCAATTATCCCCAAATAATTCAATCGACTCAAATTCAAATACAAATACGTTTAGTTTGGAGTTTGGAAATGGTGAGTTTACAGGGGCTGAGCTCAAGAAAATCATGGCTAATGAGAAACTTGTAGAGATTGCTTTATCTGATCCCAAACGAGCCAAAAGGTATGTAGCTTTTTTCAAATTCATTAATATTTACATTATAATTGGAGAAATCTGAATATTTATTTTGATATTTGAATAAACAAATATATTTTTTATGTGATATGTTTTAGGATTTTGGCAAATCGACAATCTGCTGCAAGATCAAAAGAGAGGAAAATGTGTTACATTACAGAATTGGAGCACAAGGTATGTGTTTTACATCTAATTTCACCTGTGATATTTCAATTTTTTTTAGTTATAAATGATCAAATTTAAAGATTTCTCTGTTCGGATCTTCTAATTTCTCATTTCTACTGGTAATCTCTTATCCCTTCTTTCATTTTGTGTTGTTCAGATCTTCTAATTTCTCACATTCTATCCCTATTTAATATCGTTAGTGTTATCCAATTTCAGCTTCAGTTGGTCTGATCTATTTGTTTTGTGTTTAATTAATGGATGTGGTTTACTTAGTTAATTGAATTTTAGTTAAATCGCAATGGAAGGATTATGTCTCACAGTTGTAGATTGAGATAAAAATTTTTAAGAAAAAAAAAAAATCAAAACAAAGCCTTAAATCGTTAAATCAAGGCTTAAATAAATTTGAGAAAAAATGGATTTATGTTCGATAAATGTCACATAGAGTTCAAATATGTTCATTAACACAGATCTATTTCATCCGATTGACTATTTGTTTATTGCTACGCAAACCTGATTATCAAATTCATTTACATATATGATTATAAAAAAATTCATATGATTTTTCCTTCAGCTTCATGGAGTAGAAGCTATGTGTGCTGAGCTTATGCAATTACATGCTGGTATTAAGGAGTTGACTTCTACTCGCCAAAAAATTACTAGTCAAGTTCAGGGTATGACTCAAGATCTTGCTGGAGCTACTGTTGACCGGGTCTGGAACGAAATCGCAGCGTCGTGACGCCGAATCCGAACCAGCCCTCGCGTGTTTGGCTTCCAAGTGGATTAAGGGTAAAATGGTAACTGTAATTCCTTGAAGAGATGGAATGAAAAAATAAGGGTCTCGTATGGTATGGAATGACATTCCTTCGTTAATGGTTTTTTCCTTTCCAGTTTATCAACCAAGCAACATTTTTTACTTCTAACTTTATCAAAATGTTATTTTAAATCATAGCCTTTATTAAAGTGTTGGTTGACTTTTTATTGATATCTCTACTTCTAACTTTATCTTTAGCCTTTAATATAGTAGTGGCATGATTTAATATGTGTTTTATACAGAAGCGGGATAATTTGGGAGAAAGGGTTATGTCTTTAGCTTTTGATGTTATATCTCGACTTCTAGAAATAGCCCCAGTGAGTTTTCATTCTATTCCTTCTTATAAATGAATTATAATCATCTGGAAACAGGGATGGAGACTTGTTTCACCACTTTTCATCTTTGCTGTAGTCTGCAATTTTTCCAGCAATAGTAATGAATGAAAAGGTTTGATAGTTATTGCTTTATTATTTTTGTTTGTTATTATTATAAGTATTATGATGGTTGTTAATTGAAAATGCATTTGCATCAAAATCCTAACTACAAGTAAGTAATGTTTACATTGAAATAATTTCTTCTTTAGGAGTAGGATATTATGGAGTGGGAGGAAGATTCAGATGAGTACATAAGAAAAAATCTCCCTTATGAACTGGTATGCACTTGTTCAAATTGTTTATTGGTTATACGAATTCAACCAACAGTAACTAATTGTGAGCCTGTGAAGTATTCTGATGGTCAACAACATGTAAATGAAGAATAGGTTGTTGGTGAGGCATTTGAAGATTCTGTTTTGCAAAAACTTCAAAAGGTTTGACTAATTGACTTTCACTTCAATGTATCTTTAATTCTTGTTTTTCCTTTTTGACAGAATAACTTATTCCTTTTTTTGCAGGGTACTGAGAGACAAAAATGAGTTTTTGCAGAATATCTAGAATTAAAATTTCAATATTGCTACTAGAATATGAGTACATTGATTATGTTATGATAGAAAGATTGGTGACAAAATATCTAGAATTTAAATTCCAACATAACACATGAAAGGAGAACAAGAAGGATGTTTCTATAGAAGAACTGTTGTCGATTTCAATAAGTAAGAATATCGTGAATATGGGTAGCTACTTTTTTATTTTTATTTTTTAAATTTTGTTACAGATTAATGAATGGGAAATGGATTGTGGATGACAATTTAGAATATAGTGGCCATACAAGGGTAACCATTTTGAAATGTTATAAGTTTTTTTTTTAATATTTATATTATTGTTATTATTACTTTTAAATATTTGCTTTAATGTTTGAATTAACTTTTTTCTTTCTTTGTTTTCATTTTTGGTTGAATTGTTTATATTCTGCAGCATATGGGTGATTTTAATTATCCAAGATTAGCTTACTTTGTTGCTGCAACATCTGGTTCAAACAAAGTACAATGCCAAAAAGTGCTTGAAGAGCTAGATGTAAGTCACATTTAATGTTCCATAAAGGTTTTTTGCTTCTTTTTTCCCAAAAAAGTTTCTCAAATACTTGGTTCTCATTTTTTCATTATATTCAATCTAGGTTTACAAACAATTGAGACTTAGTCTTGAGTTATTAAAGAAAGAAATGGAGATACAAAGGATTCTGATTACCCCTTCCTATACAATGTTTTTTTTTGTTTCTATGTATTTTGTGCATTAGGTAAAGTTGATGGAAGAAAGGAATATGAAGCCACTTGAATATAAAGGCAAGATGCAACTTTACTTAGTTGGAATTTGATGTACATAGTAGATTAGATGCAAATTTATATATTGTAAGAAATAGAATTGTATGACATTAAATTTATGCAATGGATTCTATTTTTTGTATATGATATTTTATTTTCTATTATGAAACATTAAATACAAATTTAATTTGAAAATTAGTAAATCTATAAAGAATATTTTTTTTAAAACATTTATAATTATGATACGCAAAAATGTGTGTCATCTTCATTTATGACATGGCCTTTCTTGACAGAGGCTTTCTTGATACGCATTGCGTGTCATTAACACGCGCGTCGTAAGGTTACGACACGCGAATGCGTATCGTCTTCCTTTATGACAGGGCCTTCCTTGATACGCATTGCGTGTCGTAACCGCGCGTCGTAAATGCGCGTCATAAATGCGCGTCGTAAATGCGCGTCGTCTATAGACGACGCGCAAAAGCGCGTCGTCTCTCTTTATGACAGGGCCTTCCTTGACACACATTTGCGCGTCGTCTGAGCGTTTTACGACGCGCAATGAGCGTCGTAAAAGGCCTTTTTTCTAGTAGTGGTTGGGCGTACCTGGAGTACGATTGGGGTACGCGATTAGTGCCCAAACCCTATTTTCATAGTTTGAGCCCTATTTAAGCTCCTTAACTTCCCCAAACTCATTCCATTCTCAGCATCCACCTCTCTAATCCCCTCCCATGAAAACCCTAACCCTAGTTTGAGCCTTTTGAGCAAAATAATGTGTTTTTGAGTGCTTTGAAGTGTTCTTGGTGCATCTTGGAGAAAAAGGAGCTCATTGGAGAGGTGTTGTTTGCATTGGAGCTTGTAGATTTGGATTTTATTCACCTTGATCTCTCTTTTAGAGGTTTAAAGTTTGAATGTTGATGATGCATTTGTTAGATCTAGCTACTTTTGGATGTTATGAGCTTTTGGTCATTTAGTGCATAAAGTTTAGATCTTGAATGTTTGTGACCTTGTTATGGATAAAGTTGGAAACTTTATCCATCTAAACATCATTATGATTAAGATCTGAAAGTTTGAGACTTTGACTTAATGGACGAAGTTGACAAAGATGCACTTTTGGTCCCTTTGATACTTAAAGGAAAAATCTAGGTGGTTTGGACCATTCTAATGGATAAAGGTGGAAACTTTATCCATTATGGAGGTTTTAGGATCCATAAAAATATGATCTTGATCCTTCTATTTCTTCCATGCAAGTTTCATGATGTCTTAATGGATTTATAAGTTAAGATTTTGGTTTTTGGACCTTTTCTAGACATGGAAAGTCATAAAGTGTTGGATTTGGTGTCTAAGCCCATAACTATAACTAGGATGTACTTGACCCGATTGTAGCATGGTCCTTTTGGGTTGCCTTCACCAGTGCAATTTGATAGGATAGACTTTTGAGAATAAGGCTATTTGTGATTTATTAATATATTATAAGTATAATATATTAATTAAGAAATCATATTATTTAAATAGTACTTATCAAGAATTAATTTGGAATTAATTTAGTGATCAAAAGAGACTAATTAAATATATAGGGACTGATTAAGTAAATCAATGATTCTTATAGTGTGGACCAATGATCCATGGTTAATTAGGATGAGCTAAACCAATGTTATAGTCCATGGAGGTTTAACCCATGGAGCCTAAGCAATATGAAAGGTCATGGTGCATTAGGGTTTGCAAATATGTAACCCTAGCATCTGTTACACTATAAAAGGAACCCCCTAGAGCCAAAATCAGTTACCCCAATCATTCTAAGAGTTTGATATTGATTTTGTGTTAACTAGCTTATTCTCTCAAGTCTCCTCTTGCATTTGGTGTTTGTGACACATTAGAGGCATCACACTTGAGGTGCTAAAGCTTTCAAAGGCCATGAACTACAACTACATCAAGAGGTATTCATCTAACTATGAGTTTTGTCTTTTTTGTCCTCCATTGTATGCTAGTTAGGATGTATGCTTTGGAAAATTGAAAATGCATGTATAATTAGAGAAAACATAGATCCAAAGCATCTAGGGTTGCATGTGCACCATATGAGTGTTATAGTGCTTAAAACCCAACAGTGGTATCAGAGCCTAGGATTGTTTTATGTTATATTTGATGCTTGCTATTTTTCAAAGTTGAAAAAAATCGATTTTCTGGCCTCTGACTGATGAACTCGCCGAGTCCACTGGCTGACTCGATGAGTCCACTCGATAAAAGGGCAACTCGACGAGTCATGATCATGCACTCGTCGAGTTGGTGGCTCTGGTTGCAGATTTCCGAGTTTTTGGCCAGAATTGGTTTAGGATCATTACCACAAACTGTTTTGTAATCATAAAAAATGTATTTTCTGATTTGGTAATGATGATCCTCATCCAAATTAAGGATAATTGTCAAATTTTAATATAATAAAGATATTATTTGTATTATTTGATATGAATTGCCTTGCTATGAGTTAGATTAGATCAATAGTATGTTATATGATAATGTGATAAATTCAAATTGATCTAAAGTTGTTCTTGAAATGAGTTTTGTAACTTGTTCTCAAGTTATGTGAAGAGTCTCATTCATGAACATTAGAAACTCATAAGTTTTCATAAGTTATGGAAACTAAAAGTTTTGAAAGTTACAAAGCCCTCAAGTTTTTGGAATTTGTAAAGTCTCACTAATGAGACATTTAATTCCAAACCTTAGAATTCTAAAAGTTTCAAATTGAACCCTTATACTATTATAATATTAAAAGTTTAATAATTATATATATGTATAAGACAAGTCAGTCTTACCGTTAGTAGGCCTCATTCACGAAGTCGGTCTATAAGGGGGGGTATAAGGTTACTTCCTATAAAATGGTGGTTTAATGGATGTCTACTCTCACCCATCGCTTCCTTGACTGGTGGATGGTCGCTAGCCGAACGGGTAGGATAAGACATTAATTCTCGTTAAAAGTATAATGAAAATTATAACGTAACTAAACTTTTATTAAATTCTCAATATTAGTTACTTTAGCAAAAATGTGAAAGTGGTGCTATTCCATGAAATTGCACTTTGCACCTTGCTAAGTCGTTAGTGGAGCGTGTGTGGTTAACCGACACACTAATCTGGGACTGGAAAGAGTGGAAAAGGGTAGCTTGATGTTAATTATAGATCAATGGAGCATGTGTGGTTAACGGCACATTAATTAGATGATCTGTAACATTAAGAGTACCAAGCACATTTGCATGGTTATTCACACCTTGTTTGTGATCCTCGGCATCTCAGTCACAAACTTGAAGGGCACAATCAAGATTTAAACATGTCATTGAAAATTTCAATGAATTTCAAAGGATCTAGGAATTTCAATCCAATTAAAACTTAATAATAAATTTCGTTTTTCATGGTAGAAATTGGTAAATCGTCATTTACCTACCTTCAAATATTTTGCAATTTGGATTACGGCATCCCTCTTCCGAATTGTAAAATATTGTGTTGGGTCCTAGCCTTAGTATTTCATTTGGGTTTTATATTAAGGATTTTAATCTAATCTAAACTTTGTTCTTCTTGTTGGATTAGTGTCTAAGTCCATAACTATTTTGGTATGTACTTGACCCAATGGTGCATGGTCCTTTTGGGTTGCCTTCACCAAAGCAACTTGATAGGATGAATTATGGAGAGAAAGGATTAAATATGATTTATTAGTACATTATGAGAATAATATATTAAAGGAGAAATCATGTTGTTTAATTAATATTAGTCAAGAATTAATTGGTAATTAGTTTTGTTACTAAAAGAGATTAATTAAACTTAAGGGACTGGAATTGTAATTATAAGATAATTGCAATTTGGGCTATGGATTGTTTTTTATTAAGGAGTGGACGAATTCTATGGGGAAACCCATAAGAAATTGTCCAAGGCCTTAAGGAAAGGAGTCCATGGGTTGCTTAGGGCTTAAGCATCCAAATTAGGGTTTCCTTGTTAGATAACCCTAATAGCCTCACTATATATAGAACCCTTAAGGCTAAAAAACGTGGGGAACTTCTCTTCTAGGGTTAGGACACGTTTTGGGCAGCCTCCATCCTCTCTCATCCTCATCCTATTGCTCTTGGTGTTTGTGAACCATTAGAGGAGTGACATTTGTGACTTTAAGCTTTCTAAAGTCAATATAAGAAGGATTTGGGATTGTTATTGCTACATAACAATCAAGGTAATAACTTAAACCCATTCTTATGTTAATATGATTACTTGTATGCTAGATTTCGGGTTTATAGTCTTGGATAACTTGCATGTACAATAGAGAAACCTAGATCCAAGCATTAGGGTTTGTATGAGCACATAGGATGTTCTTATAGCCAAAACCCATCAGTGGTATCAGAGCTTAGATTGGTTTCTATTATATTGATGCCTTGTATGTTGAAAAAATTCAATTTTTGTGGTTCTGCATGATGGACTCGGCGAGTCCCACTGTGGACTCGGCAAGTTGCCCCCTACTCGGCGAGTCCATGGGGGTACTCGGTGAGTTCGAGCGTCAGATGGAACTATTTTCGGGATTTCTTGCTGTTTATCTTTGAGATACTTGCCTTTATCATATTAGATCAATATAAATCCGATTTTATGATATGTATGAGTATATTCTTGATCTAATTGAAGATATTTATCAATTAATAAAATATTTATTTCCTTATGTGATAATTGATTAATTATTTTGATTAAATTGGTAAATTGTTTTGCAAGAAATCAATAAAAAATCAAATATGGATAATTATGTGATTAAATGTTAATTTAGATTATTTGTTATTTGATCCTTGTGTTATGAAATGTTTCATATTTTCCCCTTAAGGTTTTATAGTTTAAATTTGAACTCAAAAGTTTTGTTGTTTTGAAATTTAAATAGTTGAAACCCTAATGTATTGAAAAAGGTTTCAAAACTTGCCCTCAAGTTTTGGAATTTAAATTTTGATTAATAGTTTAGTTTTGATGTATATTTAAATTCTAAACCCTAATGTTTTGAAATGTTTCAAAACTTGCCCTCAAGTTTTGGAATTTAAAAGTTGATTAAAAGTTTAACTTAGGAATGTTAAATTCTAAAACCCTAGAATTGTTTTGAAAAGTTCAAATCACACCCTTATGGTTTTATTAATTAATTAAGGTGTATAATTAAAAGAGGTTTAATAAATCCATAAAAGTTTAGGTTTAAAATTTAATTGAATTAAAAGTGTAATTGTTAAATTTGACCACCTAATATTTTAAAAGTGTAAAATACACCCTATACTATATATAACATTAAAAGTCTAACATTATATATATGTATGAGTAAAAGTCAGTCTTACCGTTAGTAGGCCTCATTCACGAAGCTGGTCTATAAGGGGTGTTTAAGGAAGTTGCCTCTAAAATGGCGATTGAATGGGTATCCACTCTTACCCACCGCAGTCTTGACTAGTGGAGGGTCGTTATCTGAACGGGTAGGATAGGACGAAACCTTCCATTATAAGTATAATAAAGTACAAAAGTAACTAAATGTTTTACAAATTCCCAATCTTAGTTACTTAGGCAAAGTGAATTGATGCAATTCCATGAAATTACACTTTGTGCCCTTGCGAAGACGTTAGTGGAGCGTGTGTGGTTTACCGGCACACTAAATGGTTCTAAGTAAAGGTAGCAAAGGGTGACTCAATGTTTGTCATAGTTTGGTGAAGCGTGTGTGGTTTACTGGCACATCGAATAGGTGACTGTAACATGTGGGGGCACCATGTAGTTTGCATGGTTATTCACACCCGCTTTGTGATCCTCGGCATACCAGTCACAAACAAGAGGGGCATATCGAGATTTAAACATGCCATTGAAATGTTCAATGAATCTCATAGGATCTAGGAGTTTTCATAGATTTAAAACTTAAATTTTTTTTTCCGTTTTTCATGGTGGAAATCAGTGAATCGTCATTCACTTACCTTTAAATATTCTACAACTAGATTACGGCATCCCTTTTCTAGATTGTAGCATATTGTGTTGGGTCCTAGCCTTAGTATCTCATTTGGGTGATTTACTAAGGACTCAATCAATCAACTAACTTGAATTCGTTTTCTCCCGTTTTGTAGATGTCAAAGTTCGACAACTATGGTCTTCCCAAATCCCGTGGAACAAGCATTCCACATGAAGATGATATTCCACGATTTGATCGAGGAACAAGAGATCATGCTTCACTTCCTCCACCTCCTCCAATTGTTCTCCCTAACCCTCAAGATTGAAGAATTGAAAGATTCAATATCACTATAGCCCTATTGGAAATGAAACATGAAGATGGTAAACCCGTGTGTGCCCACGTTCTAGAAATGAAATCTCACATTGATAGGTTGATAATGTTGGGTGTGTCATTCCCGGATGAGTTGGCTGTGAACTGGGTTTGGCAGTCACTCCCTGAATCGTATAATGAGTTCAAAAGAAAGTATTATATGATAGATCATGACGATAACCTCATTGACCTAACTTACATGCTCATTGCTGCTGAATCAGAAATGATTTGGCGAAGCAATGGAGCGTATTTGTTGGGAAAGTCAACCGACCATGCTTCCGAGGACGTTCTAGGAGAACCGAGCTGCATTTGCTGCCAAGAGAAATAGCGTTGGATACAAGTCTACCCAAAGAGCCTGAAGAGTCCAGAAGATGGGAGAGTCAAAGAGTATGGTTGCGCTTCAGGTAAAATCCACTATCTAACTCCGTCAAGTTCCTATTCATTGATTCTTGATACATGATGTGATAATATTGCATTTGAATGTTTTGCAGGATCGGCGAAAAGAAAGGAAGCTTGGTAAGAGAGCAAGAAGAATCTAATCACAAAGAAATGGATCTAGATCGCATGGACTTGAAGATTAGATTTTGAGCTTAGATAGTTATGATAGAGTTGTTAGGAATTTTCTTTTTGAATACATAGTTTTCAGTTGATTTTGCATTGTAAGGACAAATGTTTTCCGCTGCTTTTATAAATAAAATAAATTTTGGTTTGACTTAGTTATTTATTTGTTTATTTCCTTGCAATGAAATCGTTATGAAAATTGATGTTTGCATATTTCTACAACAAGTGGATATGATTCTTGTTTATGATGTTTATGGAAAGTCGAGAATTTACCAAATAGGGAGAGTTTCTCATCGCCCAAGTTTCAATTGGACAGAAACTTGGAATCATGCAACTTGGTTGCACGATGAATGAGAAATTTCATATTTGGAAATTAGACTAATTCATTGACAAAGTGTCAAGTGAAGGACTAGGAGATCGAGTACACAAAGTTGCGTGTTGATCAAGTCCACCATAAGAATAACAAAAATATTCGTCATGATTTACTAAAGGTTTAGTAAATATGATTATACTTACAAGATTAAGTGTAATTCTGAATTGATTGAAAAAGTTTAAATCAATAGCAGAACGAATAAGAAGAATCAAGTAGGCAGAAAGATAAAAGTTTCTCCATTCTAAGAATAAGGGAGAGTACCTTTTATGCTTTATGATAAGTCTTAATGATTAAGAACCATATCTCCATTGATCCTCTAAGAAAGTCTTAGTACAATTGCATGTCTAAGAAGAGGATTCAAGAATTGAAGAAATGGTTAAATCAAGAAGTCAATCATACTTCGTTCCAAAAAAAGTCTTAGAGTTAAGATTGTGACATTGAGTGATAAGTATTAAGAAGGTTTATAACATTCATCAAATGCGGAAAGCTGTGATGTCTTGGATAAGACAAAGACCAACTAGGACGAATTTATGATGTGTTTTGATAAAAACTACAATAACTCTTGAATATTTGTTTGTCAAGAAATGTTTATTGACAAGAGAATCTTATATGTCAAGGAGTCAGTGGGAGTCTTAATGGTCTTGAGAGGTTTCAAGAACAAATCAAAATAAACCTTATCGATCATCACTAGCACACGAGTTGAGGTTTACAACCTATCGTGTTGACACTATATTGTTTCTATGCCGTTCCAATTGAGTTAATTATGCATGCGAGCCCTATGAGTCCTCATTTGAATGCATAAAAGGCAAGGACCTTGATCAATGAAAAGTACATTGATAGGAAAAGGTGAGCTGCCTAACTACTTGGAAGACATGGTGGGAAGCTGTGCTACCATAAGGCAAGAAATCAAGATTAAGAAAGTTCGGTCCATATGAGTTTGAATTTGTCGTAAACTTTGGTTTTGACAAATTCACATGGATAGGAACACATACACCATTAAAATCTAAGTGTCATAAGATTTCCTCCTTCATGAAAATGACTGTGAGGAAATACTTTCACTAAGAAAGATTTTTAGAAGATAGTAATTGTGAAATTGTATTCTCGAATTCGATTATGGTTACGGTATCCCTCTCCATAATTTGAATTGTGAGATTTGACAATTAGTCTTAATTGTTTAGACACACATATGAGCTATCTAAGGTAAAGGTGTATAAGCTTAGATAAAGGATTATCAAAGTATTAGGTATTAGCAACAAGAATTTAAGAAATTCAATGAGTATTGTTTTTCTGGAAGTTAAGCTGGTTTCTGAATACATGTCAAAGCTAGTGGGAGCATAAGCGTTATTTTTATAATAATCATCATGATAGTGGGAGCATAAATGTTAATAAATTTAGCAATATTAATTATAGTAAAACAAGAGTTATACCTTGGAAAGTCGTAAGTGTTGTAAAGTTGTTTTTGCTATAATTAAGGGAGAGAATATTATGCTTCATTTCAAATCTAAAGGCTTAGGTTGTGGAATGTTAATAAATTTAGTCAAAGGTACATAGTGTATTCTTAAAATTTCGATTATGATTACGGCATTCCTCTTCACAATTCGAATTTCGAGAACATAGCACATAAAATATTATGACAGAAGATTGATAAAGTATCACATCTTTATGTAAGACATTATGCATTGTGTCCCATACACTTCGGGTATAGGATCAATTGCAAATGCTATAATATTTGACCATTCTAAAATTTTCCAAATGTCTAGCGAATTTAGAGGGAAAAGGACAAGAATCGGTTTTGACTATGATAATTAAACAACTATCAAAGGACAATCCAAAGTTCGCCGAGGATTGGTCGCTTGTGAGTAGTTGGAAGTATAGTATTGGAAAATATGGAAATGTTTCCATATTGGATGGACCATATCGACATTATTATGAATAGATAAGATTCTATTAAGAATGAGTTGTCATATGGAAAATATGGAAACGTTTCCATATTGGGAGTTAGATATTGAAAATCTATGTCTAGATTAGAAACTTTTATGCAAAAGGATGTTAAAAAGAATGTACTTTGAGTGAGAGACATCATATCTAAGGAATTGTATTGTAACAATCTCCGATAGAGCACTTTGTAATTTCATTGGCAATAGTCATTGTGACTTTAGTGCAGTGATATTACATTAAGGATCATTGCATAAAATGTTAGAATCTAGCATATTCCATAAGTGGCAAGAATTTGATATTCTTTCACTTGTGAAAAGGATTGGGAGTTGTGAAATGAGTATGATTGGAAATGTGTTCATTTGATCTATTTCACAGAGTAAGAACCATAGGTAAACATTGTGTGCATGCTAAGAGCATGGGACAAGTGTTGTAATAATTCAAGTAAAAAGTTGATTACCCGAAACAACAAATAATGAGTAATCAATATGGTGATAAATAAAAGGTGTTTTATTTATACTGAAAGGTTTGAGGCCATATGGGATTAGTATTATTCTTGTGTTTCACTTTGCATTTTTTGACTTCCTGAATAATTTAATTGGTTGAGAACAGTCAAATTATTCAAACGGGCCACAGTCGTTCATATGTTGGAAGTAGGTATGAATAAAGACTGTCGTGAATTGGTGTGTGGATTGTCTAAAAAAGTATTAGACATAAGCAAATGTTTGCTGCAACGTTCATGAGTGCTTAGGAATATGATTTGAGCATTGGATTAAACCCACGCTCACTTGGATCACTCCATGGATTGTGTCACGAGTGATTGGTGAGACGATAACATCTTATATTCTTGAAAGCGAGATGTGTGAGTTGTATCTTGCGAATCAGTTGCACATTGATAATATGTAAACGCACCAGTAACTTGGTGTTATAAAACATATTGTTGTGTGTGATTCGGTGAGTGAGTGCAAGCGAGCATTGAATCAAAGTTTATCCGTTCCTTTTATCCAAAGTAGGATAAAAGCGATATCTTTGGGCCCCTCGATGATTTGATGATAACAAACGTAAATGCTCGGTCGGGATAGGGCTAATTTGATTTGTTCAATTAGCCAGTCGTCATAAATCGAAAGTCGAGAAATAGTACAAAGAGAATGATTAGATATCATGTCTCATACGATATCTAGAATGGAGGAATATATGATCCCTTATCTAAAGGACACGCGTATCTGATAGGATCAGAGTTGACAGCGGCTTTGGAAAGCTACGATTGCAGATCAGGATCTGAAGTCATACGCAGAATAATTATTAGACTTATCCAAGTGGGAGACTGTTGGATTAGTGTCTAAGTCCATAACTATTTTGGTATGTACTTGACCCGATGGTGCATGGTCCTTTTGGGTTGCCTTCACCAAAGCAACTTGATAGGATGAATTATGGAGAGAAAGGATTAAATATGATTTATTAGTATATTATGAGAATAATATATTAAAGGAGAAATCATGTTGTTTAATTAATATTAGTCAAGAATTAATTGGTAATTAGTTTTGTGACTAAAAGAGATTAATTAAACTTAAGGGACTGGAATTGTAATTATAAGATAATTGCAATTTGGGCTATGGATGGTTTTTTTATTAAGGAGTGGACGAATTCTATGGGGAAACCCATAAGAAATCGTCTAAGGCCTTAAGGAAAGGAGTCCATGGGTTGCTTAGGGCTTAAGCATCCAAATTAGGGTTTCCTTGTTAGATAACCCTAATAGCCTCACTATATATAGAACCCTTAAGGCTCAAAAACGTGGGGAACTTCTCTTCTAGGGTTAGAACACGTTTTGGGCAGCCTCCATCCTCTCTCCTCCTCATCCTCTTTCTCTTGGTGTTTGTGAACCATTAGAGGAGTGACATTTGTGACTCTAAGCTTTCTAAAGTCAATACAAGAAGGATTTGGGATTGTTATTGCTACATAACAATGAAGGTAATAACTTGAACCCATTCTTATGTTAATATGATTACTTGTATGCTAGAATTAGGGTTTATAGTCTTGGATAACTTGCATGTACAATAGAGAAACCTAGATCCAAGCATTAGGGTTTGTATGAGCACATAGGATGTTCTTATAGCCAAAACCCATCACTTCTTTCTTTTTAGATGTCTATCCCAAACAATGCTTCAGGTTCAAACCCTTCTATCTCATTCTCCCTCACGAATTTGGTTGGAGAACTATCTTCCATGGGTCAAACTTTAACGATTGGATAAGAAACATTTGTATGACCCTTCACTATGAGGACAAAGAATATGTCCTAGATAGAGAGTCGAAGGATATTGATGAACAAACTGCTACTCCTGAACAAATCGAGGTATACAGGGTTCATGAGAGGGATGCGACAAAGGTGTCGTGTATAATGATTGCTACCATGACTGTTGAGCTGCAAAATTCATGTGAGGAATTATAGCCCTTCGAAATGCACCAAGATTTGATGGAAAGGTACCATCAAAGTGCTCGACATGAGAGGTATGAGATCATTGCCTCCATGATCACAACCAAGACGAAGGATGGAGAGTCCATCACGGCCCACTTGCAAAAAATGCAGAGATATGTGGACCGCTTACTGAAGTTGAATGTGAACTTCGATGAAGAGTTGGTCATTGATATCATCCTACACTTATTGCCTTCTTGATATGATTAGTTCAGAATGACATATCATATGAACAAGGAGGAGGTCACCCTTAGCAAGCTTCAAGGCCTTCTAAGAATTGTAGAAACCAACTTGAAAGGCAAGTCGGTTGTTCCTACTCCTACTGCTACTGCCCCTGTTCTGGCAATTGGACATGTGAAAGGGAAGAAGAGGAAGGATCCTTCTAAGAGCTACAAGGTAAAGTCTCTTGATGGATCCTCTTCCAGTGGGACCAAGGTTGGTTATGCTAATCCCTCTACCAATCCAAAGGATGTAGAGTGCTTCCATTGTCATGAAAAAGGGCACTGGAAATGAAGCTGCCCCAAATACTTGTAGGATCTTAAGGATGGGAAGATATATCCCACCTTCGCAGGTATTTACATTATTCTTTCTAATAACTCATCACATGCTAATTCTTGCGTCCTTGATACAGGTTGTGGATTTCACATTTGTTCTGATGTGTAGGGACTAAAAGGACGTAGGGATGTGGAGCACGAGAAGATAAACATAATCATGGGAAATAGGAAAATGTTGCCTATCACCAAGATTGGTGTTTATTCTTTATTGCTTAGTAATGGGTTAGAATTAGAATTGAATCATTGTTGTTACTCGTCGGAAATGGCGAGAAATACTATTCCCTTTCATAGTTTATATAAACAAGGTTTTTACCTTTTCATTTAATAATGAAGTTGGTAGTATTAATACTTATTATAATGGTACATTTTATTTTAAAGCATTACCTTGTAATGGTATATATGAAACTGTGATGGTTGTAGATAAACTAGGAAATAATGTGTTGAATATTGATTCATCCAATGTTTTGGACAAGGCATGCTTGTAGCATTGTCGTCTTAGACATGTCAACAAGAAGCGCATAAGCCAACTCCAAAAGGCTGGAGTCTTGGAGTCATTCGACTTGAAGTTGGATGACACTTGTGAATCTTGTTTGCTTGAAAAAATGACCAAGTCACCCTTCACTGGTACTTGTCAAAGGGGTGAAGGTCTGTTGGATCTCATACACACTGATTTGTGTGGACCCTTCAGAACCACCACAAGGGATGCTAACTGCATCTATGTGACTTTTATTGATGATTACAGCAGATATGGCTATATCTACTTAATCTAGCATAAGTCGGAAACCTTTGAAAAGTTCAAAGGGTTTAAGCAAGAAGTGGAGAATCAATTGGGCGGGAAGATAAAGATGTTTCGATCCAATCAAGGAGGAGAGTATGTTACTATCGAGTTCCTAAACTATCTTAAGGAATGTGGAATAGTTCCACAGTTGACGCCACCTAGGACACCGTAGTTGAATGGTGTGGCTGAGAGGCACAATCGAACCTTGTTGGACATGGTTCGTTCCATGATGAGTCGAGCTTCGTTACCTATCTCATTAATGGGGTGTGCCTTAAAGACTGCCGCCCATATCCTTAAACTAGTCCCTACTAAGAAGGTTGCCAAAACACCTCATGAGATGTGGACAGGGAAGGTTCCCTCGTTGGATCACATCAAAGTTTGGGGTTGCGAGGATTTTGTGAGAAAAGAAACTCACGACAAGTTTGAACCTCATAGTGAGCGATGTATTTTCATCGGCTACCCACATAAATCTTTTGGATATATCTTCTATAGACCGAGTGACAATGTTGTCTTAATTACGAGGAGAGGAGTCTTTTGAGAGAGAGAGAGAGAACTCATATGCCAAGAGGATAGTGGGAGGCAAATTGACCTTGAAGAGCTTCAAGAGTTAAGTGATGAAGGAACCTCAAACACTGGCGCTCAACCCGAGGAGGAAACTACTGTTGAACCGATTGACTAGTTCGTACCTCTGAGACGTTCCAGTAGAGTTAGTGTTCCACCTGTGTTATATGGTTTTCATATAACATTTGAGGGTGATACATATATCAGTGATAGCACATTGGTAAATCTGGATGAACCTAACAACTACAAGGAAGCTGTTGGATTAGTGTCTAAGCCTGTATCTATATTTGGTAAGTACTTGACCCGATTATGCATGGTCCTTTTGGGTTGCCTTCACCAAAGCAACATGATAGGATGATTTATTAAGAAAGAGGTTATTATGATTTATTAATATGTTATATGAATAATATATTAATGGAGAAATCATATAATTAAATTAATATTAGACAAGAATTAATTAATTAAGAAATTAATTATGTGACTAAAAGACATTAATTTAATAACAGGACTTAAACTGTCCAATGTGTGATAGTTGAGTATTGGGCTGAGGGTTCTTTTGGACTAGGCATGGACGAAATTAGGATGTGTCCATCCATAATTTCGGCCATAAGGCCCTATTCCAGAAGCTTTCTTGGATAGCTTAAGGCCTAAGCTGTCCATTAGGGTTTAGACTGAAACCCTAGCAGCTCCAGTATAAATAGGACCCTAAAGCTTACAATTTAAACCCTAGAAAGATCATAGCCGAAATTGTGCCACTTGCAACCTCTCTCAAAGATCATTGTTTTGCTATTGGTGTTTGTAAGCCATTAGAGGAGTGACACTTGTGACTCGAAGCTTCAAAGACAAGAAGATTCAAGCAAGCAACAAAAGGTAATCATCTAGATCTGATTTGTCACATTAATTTCGAATTATACTCATTAGATCTAGGGTTTGCAAGTCTTGGATGAATGCATGTACAATTAGAGAAACCAAGATCCAAGAATTAATGTTTACATGAGCATATAGGATGTTCTTTTGGCTCAAACCCATCAGAAGCCATGGCGGGCCCCGATTCTGCTAAATGGAAAGAGGCAATGGACAACGAGATTCAGTCCATGTATGACAATCAAGTTTGGAACTTGATTGACAACGTATCGGGTCGTAAGAAAGTCAGGTGCAAATGGATCTTCAAGAAGAAGACTGACATGGATGAGAAAGTACACACATATAAGGCGCGACTGGTTTCGAAGGGCTTTACTCAAACTCAGGGAGTTGACTATGATGAGACCTTCTCACCATTAGCGAAGATTAAATCTATAAGCGTTATGATTGCGATAGATGCATTTCATGACTATGAAATATGGCAAATGGATGTCCAAACCACTTTCCTTAATGGAAAGTTGGCTGGAGATGTTCACATGAGTCAGCCATAGGGTTTTGTCAATCCAAAGTACCCTAATAGAGTGTGTAAGCTTGAGAAATCAATTTATGGATTGAAACAAGCATCTCGCAGATGGAATCTTTTTTTCTATGAGAAAGTCAAAGAGTTTGGATTTTCGAGAAGTGAGGATGAGTCTTGTGTATATGTCAAAGCCAATGGGAGTATAGTTAGCTTTCTGGTGTTATATGTGGATGACATACGTCTCATAGGAAACGATATTACAACCTTGCAGGAAATTAAGTCCTGGATTGGGAAGTGTTTCGCTATGAAGGACCTTGGAGAAGCTGCCTATATTCTACGGATAAGGATATTGAGAAACAGGAGTAAAAGACTAATAGGACTTAGTCAAAGTACCTACTTGGACAAGGTGTTGAAGCATTTCAGCATGGTGAACTCCATGAAAGGTGACTTACCTATCCAAAGCAATACGAAACTGATTAAGACTCAGAGTCTGAGTATAGAGGCTGAGTTAGTGGGGATGAGTCGAGTACCATATGCTTCCGCAGTTGGCTCGATCATGTATGCTATGACTTGTACTCGCCCTGATGTGGCCTTTGCCTTGAGCATTGTCAGAAGATATTAAGGAAATCCTAGTAGAGCTCACTAGACTGCAGTTAAAACATTCTTAAGTACCCGCAGAGGACTAAGGAATGGGTTCTTACCCTCGGTGGGAGTGATGACTTAAGAGTAACAGGGTATTAGGACACCAGTTTTCATAACGATAGAGATAATTTGAGCTCTCAGTCGGGCTGGGTGTTTACCCTAAATGGAGGAGCAGTAACATGGAAAAGTTCCAAGCAAGAGACTATAGCTGATTCCACGGGTGAATCAAAGTACATTGCAGCGAGCGAAGCCTCGAAAGAGGCGATATGGTTGAAGAATTTCATCGAAGACCATGGAGTTATGCCAGCCATAAAGAATCTTGTGGAGATTTTATGAGATAATGAAGGGGTGGTTGCCTTAACCAAGAAACCGAGAGATCATGGTAGATCCAGGCATATCCACAGAAAGTACCACTTCATAAGACATCAAGTAGAAGAAGTACACCTCGTTGTGAAGAGGATATCATGAGAGGACAACCCAGCAGACCCCCTCACGAAGGGACTGAGTAGGGTTAGGCACTTGCAGCATGCAAGGGGAATTAGGCTAAGGGACGATATTAGTTTAGTGATTAGATAAATGTTTGAAACTTGTAATAGCTAAACTGTAATTGACATTTGATGATTGAATAAAAGGAGTTTTATTTATAAGTAAAGTTACTGTCTTGTGCCAATTATTTACTATTGTTTCACTTTTGCATGTTTTGACTTCCTGAATAATAAGATTATTCAAACCATCCATAGTCGATCATACTTTAGAAGTAGGTTATGAGGCTAGACTGTCATGAGTTGACTTGTAGATTGTCTAAGGTGTTAGACATAGCAAAAGTTTGCTACACCATTCATGAGTGCTCTTGAAATAAGATTTGAGCATTGGATTAAACCCACACTCACCTGAATCACTTCATGGAATTTATCATGAATAATTGTGAGATGATAAAATCATATAATCTTCAAACCAAGATATATGAGTTATTGACTACGGGTTAGTTGTGCATTGATGATACGAAAACGCATCAGTAACGTGATGTTATAAAACGTATCATTGTGCATCATTTAATGAGTAGTTAGTACAAGCATATAATTTCGAGGTTTATCTATTCCTTTTATCCTAATAGGATTAAAAGTGATATCTTGGGCCCCTCAATGATTTGTTTTGACTTATGTGTCGGGCCCGGTCAGAACTAAATTGATGTGTTCAGTTATGTTTTATGTCAGACAAATCAGAAATCGGGAAACAAACTGCAGGACAATAAGTATGACTATGCTCCATGTATTTGTCCACATGATATCTTGAAGAACAGAGGAGTATACGATCCCTTATCTAAAGGACGCGTTACTGACTAAGTCCGAGTCGACAACGGCTTTTGAAAGCTACGATCGCTAAGTCGAATCCTGAAGTCGCATTAGCAGCTATAGTTATTAGACTTACCCAAGTGGGAGGCTATTGGATTTGGTATCTAAGCCCATAACTATAATTGGGATGTGCTTGATTCGATTGTAGCATGGTCCTTTTGGGTTGCCGTCACCAGTGCAATTTGATAGGATGGAATTTTGAGAATAAGACTATTTACAATTTATTAATATATTATAAGTATAACATATTAATTGAGAAATCATATTATTTAATTAGTATTGATCAAGAATTAATTTGGAATTAATTTAGTGGTCAAAAGAGACTAATTAAATATATGGGGACTGATTAAGTAAATCAATGATTCTTATAGTTTGGGCAAATGATCCATGGTTAATTAGGATGGGCTAAACCAATGTGATAGTCCATGTAGGTTTAACCCATGGAGTCTAAGTAATATGAAAGGTCATGGTGCATTAGGGTTTGCAAAGATGTAACCCTAGTATTTGTAACACTATAAAAGGAACCCCTAGAGCCAAAATCGGTTACCCCCTATCATTCTAAGAATTTGATATTGATTTTGTGCTAACTAGCTTATTCTCTCAAGTCTCATCTTGCATTTGGTGTTTGTGACACATTAGAGGCATCACACTTGAGATTCTAAAGCTTTCAAAGGCCAAGAACTACAACTAAATCAAGAGGTATTCATCTAACTATGAGTTTTGTATTGTATATCCTCCATTGTATGCTAGTTAGGATGTATGCTTTGGAAAATTGAAAATGCATGTATAATTAAAGAAAACATAGATCTAAAGCATCTAGGGTTGAATGTGTACTATAGGAGGGTTATAGTGCTTAAAACCCAACATAAAGGTGGAAACTTTATGACTTAGAATGATGTTGTGGGACTAGATCTGAGTGTTGGATGAAAGGTCTTAAGAGATTAACCACATACTGAAAAAGTGTCATCTGGTCGAGTATGTGGGGCGTACCTTTGAGTACGTTGCATATACTCGTACGAAGTCTCGTTTCTAGATGGTGAGTACGCCATGCATACGAGTTGAGTACGTTGGGCGTACTCAACCTGAAGTTTGACCTGTTCATGTGACAACCCAAAATTTCCATTCTGTACAAACAATATCACTTCAATAGAAGTTATAGCAGTCACAGTTAATTTTCAGACTTTTTCGTGTAAGTTTGAGTAATTCAGGGTTTACACTTAAGGAGATATCAGTAGAGTGGATGCACTAGGGTTTAGTGCAACTCTATTATTCCATCACTCTATTATATTAGAGATCATTTCGGGAATAAAAATATTTTCTGCCAAAAATATCTCAGGACTATAAATAGAATTCTGAACCAAATTCATTCACTATTCGCATTTCCAACTAGAGAAAAGCTATTTTCTCTCTCACGGATCTTCGGGTTTTTATACCAAAACGTGAGTAACTCTCTCTAGTAGTTTTAGAAAGCTTATTATGTGTTTATAACATGATTTAGATGGCTAAATCACTAGATTTAGGAGTTTACTCCCCAAGGTGTTCTTGGGCGGTAAACTCCCGAAACAATGCCTAGACCTTCCCTTGTGATATGATACTACCTTGGACTCATATATATGTGTGTTAGGGACATGAAAACAACCAAGAATCATCAAGTTTTGGGTGTTCACGGCCCCAGAAGATCTTGGACCGTGAACTCCAAAATCATGGACAAAAGGGTGCTTTTAAGGCACCTAAAGCCTTGGACATTTACTAGGAGTTGTTCCCACTTAAATCAAGGACCAAAACACATCAAAATCACCCCTCAAAGTGAGTTCACGGCCCTAATAAGTTTCTTGGGCCGTGAACATCAAAGAAGGGCACCAAAGTGTGCCTAAGGCCTTCATATGCTTGGGATAAAAGTTTAAGACCTATACTACATGTGTATGATACTTGAAAGCATCAAAAACACCCATCCTTAAGAGTTTACGGCCACAAACTCTAAAGGAAATGGCCTTAAGGCCGTAAACTCCTCAAAGGGGTGTTTCTAGGCCTTAAACCCTTCCAAGAAGTTAACCACCAAGTTGGAATAATTCTAGGGATCATTTAGAACTTCAAAACACAAAATACCACCAAGTTTGGGAGTTTACAGCCGTAAACTCAAGAGTTTACAACCGTAAACTCCATGGGTGAGGTTATATGGAGAGTAAACTCAAGTATGGGGTCCTTTGGAACCCTAAACCCAAGTACCTTGTCCCACAATAGCTTAGATGCAATCCTTAGGGCTTAAAGCACTTATATAAAGTGTTTATTATGTTCTAGGATGTCTTAACATTATCAATTAGTAATTTAAGACTAATTGAGTGCATATATGTGTGATTATATGTTCATTAGGATCGTAGTGGGTGTACAAGTCCTCACTTGACACCTAACAATCCTACACCGTCCAGTTCATCCAAACCACCATCTACAGGTGAGTTCATACCCCTAATCAATGTTTTAAATGATTTTAAATGCTTTAATGGGGGGGGGGGGGAATACAAGTAGAAAACAACATCTTATTAAATCATCTATATGTATTTTATAACTGTGTTTTCATTCAACATATTTCACATACTACAAAATGTGATGCATGAAATGGTTTTCTATCTTTAAAATACTTTGTTATCAAATGTATTACTTTTGAAATGTTTATCAAAATGACATCAAGTCACTTTTTATTTGTTCAAAACCCTTAGATGTCTTACAAAACCATTTTACATTCTTGAACTAAACTATGCATATACACTTATATTCTTATATACGTATTGATGTTATAGTTTACATCTTTGATTTAGTTTCCCACACCCTTGAGTGGTAAGAGTGTATAAACCTACTTAAACAACCAATTACCTTTCAGTAAATTATCATAGGTATAATTTGAAGATATCAAACATTATTCCTATTACAAGGAATCACACAAGAGTCAGTTCATTCATGAGTCTACACCAGTACATTACCTGATACATGAGTACATATACATATGCTTACCTGATACATGAATATGTTTACATATACTTACCTATTACATGAACACACTTACATGAATACCATACATGAACACTGTTACATAGGTGCAATATCCTGTATTCACTTACCTGGATACTTGTACTTAGAACTACGAGGATGATTTATTAGTACTTTATGTGTAAATTATCTTTCCTATCCCAGTTCAATGGGATATCTCGGTGGGACTAACCATTCCAAACCCCACTAATTAGCACCAATGGTCGATGACCATCTACGGAGGTCTAAGGTTACTATTTATATTAGGTAGATCGATATCGGGGCTAACCCCTCCACCCACCTACTGCTGCTACAGAGGACAAGTGGACAATCTTTGGATGTTCATTAGGTTATACCTTTCGCTTATTGCGATGTTGTGTTGCTCCTAGTACCCAGTGATAACACTTACATTAATACTTTTTCTGTACAATCTTCAGATGTTCATTAGGTTATCTATTTCGCTTATTGCGATGTTGTGTTAGTCCTAGAACCTAGTGACAACACTTACACGAGTATATTTTTCCTGTTTACTTTATTTTGTGATATGTTCACATAAACGATGAGATAGACTAAGTACTTTAGTACTAGTCAATAGAAGGAAAAACTATCATTTTACTTACAAAACATTCAGGTCTTGTTTGAAGACTACATTTCATAATAATAGAAAATAAGGGATTTTCTAGGGCTTTTCATACTTACATCAACATTTTCATTTAAAGGTTTACATGACTTTTAAAACAGCTTTTCAAAGCAAGACAATGACACTTAAATACTTATGAATTCACCAGCTTTAAAGCTGATACTCTCTTTCAAAATAACTTGTATTCTCAGGTCATCAGTAGACAGGTACGGTGGCCAGTTTTTGAGAAGACGGAGCAGACAAGTCTCGTCTTTTATTTTGATTGTATATTTTTGGTGTCTTATTACAATGAAAGAACACACATGTATTAAAACTTTACTTATAATGCAATGGATGATGTTGTTGCTTGTTTACTATTTTACACTATTGTGATACTGTACATGACGTCCTCCACCCCTAAACGTTTCCGCCGTTCGTGGTTTTGGGGTGTGACAGTTCACTTTGAATATCATTGACCATTGACTTTTTGACCAAGTTTGAACTTGGGTCAAACTTGAGGGTTTTGGGATATTAATTAAGATTTTATTCGGTTCTGGTATCACTGGATTCGTGGGTGCAAGCAGTGCAAAAAATGGATCGTGTCGTAGTTTCAGGGTTCTTCGATTCAGGTGAGTCTTCTCCCTATGCTTGTGAGTCGAAGACACCAATGCCGACTCACTAAACTGTGTATGTAGGATGCTAGCTATCATTGTGGCTCTTGAATATTTGTATGAGCATGTGTGGTAGTTAGTGTGTATATATATATATATATATATATATATATATATATATATATGTGTGTGTGTGTGTGTGTGTATGCCGACTAGTTGGGTCTTTCTTGTTGTTACTGTGATATATGATATTGTGTACTGAAACTACTGATAGTCTCCAAGGTTGCTGATAACCCACTGGGCATGCTGTTTGCCCACTAAGACTGTTGATACTCTTGAGGGTTGCTGATAACCCATAGCTATTTATTTGTGTCGTGTTATGTGTGGTATTTTGGTTGAAATCACTAAGCTTTGTGCTTACGATTTGTGGTTTACATGTTTCTGGTTTTCTTATATTAAAGGAGGGGCACGGCTCGATTGCATCGCATCAATGCGGGACTTGTACACATGATAAGTTTTAGTGATACTCTGATAAATGTTTTAAGATCTTGTAGTTGTGAATTGAATAAACACTTAAAGTTTTAAATTGAAAATTTTGGGTTGAAATTTGGGGTGTTACAAGTTGGTATCAAAGCCTTGGTTTAAGGGATTCATGCATACTCTAAGGTGTTCTGTAACATCCATAAAATTTTCAAAATTTTAAAACTTTTACATAAATCCAAAAACCATCATTGTGTACAAACTATTTTTAAAATACGTTCGACATCAGAGAATCCCAAAAATCATGAAACAAAATATAAGGAGGTGTATGATCATGCATTTGCCTTCCTATGATCCTCTAAGGTACCTGAAACATAATCCAAAACTGTAACCTCGAAGCTTAGTGAGTTCCCCCATGATACCAACACAAATACAAAAAGAGAATAATATCACAAACAACATGCATTCAGAGCCTTCAGTCTGACTGGAACACTCCACTTGCCTACAGTCTATCTCGTACGCTCACAGAACCTACAGCATGACTGGTACGCCACCTCGGTCCTTTAGCCTATCTGGAACGTTCTCCGAGTCTTTGGCCTGACTAGTATCCCCTGCTGGCCTTCAGTCTATCTGGGACGCCTTGGGTCTGTTGTCTTTCAGCATAAAGCAGGCCTACCTCAACCCAACCGCACATAACATGTTGACATATACATAACAATTAAATATATAACCGGTCAACATACAAACAGGTAGATCTTACAGATCACTAAGCATAACATCATCCTATCACTAGGATATAGATCTAACAGATCACTATAATACTCAATCATGCAATAATCAGGATAACAATCCAAAAGGGCTGGCCTTGAATCCTTCGACCCAACAAGTATAGTGAGGAACACTCACCTCTCAAGTAGTGCTGAAGTGGTAAGATCGAACTCCAAATCTCAGCTCCGGACTCAAATGCCTACAACCACCAAGTGACCATTTCTATCAAAGCTCTAAAATAACCAAAATGCCCTCAAGGGTCAAAGTTGGTCAACCATGGTCAATGTCAAAGTCAACAGTCAAGATCAACAGTCCATGTTGACCCAACTCGTCGAGTGCATCTACCAACTCGTCGAGTTCCTATAGTATTCCGAGAATCGGGAAAACCCTATCCAACTCATCGAGTTTCCCAACTTAACACATTCAGTCCTTTTTCATTAAGTCTAACACCTTAAATTATAGATCTGATACCTAAGAGTTAGAAAACCACGTAAAATTGCTAACTTTATGTCCATGCATTTCACAAAGAGGCTCCAAAAGTCAAGGAAGGCTTAATAAGGGACCTAAAGCATGAAGGAGGCATAGAACTTGATAAATATTGAAACTTTAAGTCCAATGAGGCTTATCAGCCTCCTCCTACATAATATGTCTGAACCCACCAGACACAGGAACCCACACCCGCCCGCAATGGTTCAACAAACCACGACTGTCCGACACAAATCTAGTGATATTACCCCTAATCCTCTCAATCTTCCAATTCTCCTATCGAACACCCTCAGTATGAGCCTCCCTAATCAAACCCAGAAGTGGAGAATCCACAAATATCCTCATACATGACACCGGAACAGAAGATCCAGTCGGCTTGTAGCTCAGGGCATCCACCACCATGTTCGCTTTACCCTGATGATAAAGGATCTCGCAACCATAATGCTTGACTACATCCAGCCACCTGCACTACCTCATGTTTACGTTCGGATGATCCATAATATGCCTCAAACTCTTGTAATCCGTGTAGATAGTACAGTGGACCTCATAAAGGTAATGCCTTCAAACCTTGAGAGCGAAACCACCACTCCTACCTCAAGATCGTGTGTGGGATATCTCGTCTCATGCGGCTTCAGCTACCGCGAAGCATAAGCTATCACTCGTCCTCTTTGGATAAGGACCGCTCCCAACCCTGTGATGGATGCATCACAGAAAACCACAAAATCCTCGATTCCCTTGGGGGGGGGGGGGGTTTCAAAACTAGGGCCTCACAAAGTGTTTGTTAAAGGGTCTCAAATGTTGATTGCTGTTTAGGGCCCCATCGGAAATCCACCCCTTCCTTGTCAGACGAGTGACGGGTACTGAAATCTTGGAGAAATCATGAATGAATCTCCAGTAGTACCCTGCCAAACCCAAGAAACTCCTGATATCCGAGGGAGACTTCGGAACCTCCCACTGCATCACCGCCTTGATTTTGGCCGGATCAACCAAAATCCTATCCTGGTTAACAAGGTGTCCAAGGAACTGAGCCTCTCGCAACCAAAACATGCATTTCGAGAACTTGTCATAAAGCCGCTCTTGCCTCAAAACCCCTAGAAGCTCGCGAATATGCTCCTCATGCTGCTCTCTGGTGTTAGAATACACCAAGATATCATCAATAAACAGGATGGCTGAGCGATCGAGCATCGGTTTTTGCATACCCGATTCATCAAATCCATAAATATCGCAGACACATTGGTGAGCCTGAATGGCATCACCACGAACTTGTAATGCCCATAACGAGTTCGAAACGAGATCTTCTCCACGTCCTCCTCCCTCACCCTGAGCTGATGGTAACCAGACCTCAGATCAATCTTGGAGAGCCAAGATGCTCCCTGCAACTGATCAAAGAGATCATCAATCCGTGGGAGGGTATAGCGGTACTTCACCATTAACTTGTTTAACTCTCGGTAATCAATGAACATCCGGTGTGAGCCATCCTTCTTGACAAATAAAATTGGTGCTCCCCACGGAGAACTACTCGGACGGATGAACTGCTTGCCTAGTAGCTCTTGTAGTTAAGATGATAACTCTTGCATCTCAGGCGGTCCCAATTAGTATGATGCCTTGGCAATAGGGGCCGCACCTGGCACAAGGTCGATCATGAACTCGATCTACCTTACAGAGGCACACCGGGTAACTCCTCCGGGAACACATCATCGAACTCCCTAACAACCGGAACATCAACAACCAGCACCTGATCCCCAACCCGTGTATCCACTACATAAGACAAATAACCTGCACACCCATGATGAATATAGTGTCGGGCCCTGGTTGTCGAACAACAACCTAAACCCAACCTGGTGTCCTCTCCATAAATAACTAGTTCTCCCCCACTTGGGGTTCGAACTACCACATGCTGGCCCTAGCAGTCGATCATGGCACCGAAACGGCTCAGCCAGTCCATACCCACAATCACACAGACATCCCCCATGGGAATCAAAATCAAATAGATCAGAAAGGATAGCCCGTAGATCTCTATAATGCAACCCTGATAAACCGAAGAAGCAGAAACCTCGTGTTCGTTGGTGATAGAAAATCGCAATGGACACTCCAACTCCCTTATGGGCAAAACAAACTCCCTACTGAAGTACCAAGAAACAAAAGACTGAATCGCTCCCGATTCAAACAACCCTAAATAAGGTAAGGAGTTCACTAGGAACGTACCTAATAGAGGTACACACATATGAGTCATAAAATAATCATAATCAATAAGATAGGAGATAGAAATGTACCAGTCACTAACGGGTTTTGTGCATAAGAACAATCCTATGTGCTCATACAAACCCTAATTCTTGGATCTAGGTTTCTCTATTGTACATGCTTTGAATCCAAGACTTACAACACTAGATCTATCATATAAGAGTCGAAAATAACATCATAAGAACAGATCTAAGTGTTTACCTCTTTCAAATAGCTTGAAATCCTTGTAATCTTCTTGATCTTGAGCTTAGAGTCACAATTGTAACTCCTCTAATGGTTCAAAAACCCCACAAGCAAGAAGGAAATATGAGAGAGGTTGAGAGATGCTAAAATCGGCCCTAAGGTTCTCTTGGAATCAAGTGTAGCCGATTTCCATAGCCTACGGGTCTTATTTATACTGCAGGCTGCTAGGGTTTCAGTCTAAACCCTAATGGACAGCTTAATCATCAAGTAGCCCAAGGAACCTTCTAGATTAGGACCTCGGACGAAAATATGATGGATCCCCATCATAATTTCGTTCCCCCCTTATTCCATTAGGTTTCCCAGCCCAAAACTCAACTATCATACATTTGACAGTTTATGCCCCTTTATTCAATTAATCTCTTTTAGTCACCAAATTAATTCCTAATTAATTTATGACCAGTACTAATTAAATAAACATGAATTCTCCTTTAATATATTATTCTTATAATATATTAATAAACCATAGTATTCTCTCTCTCTCTCTCTCTCTCTCTCTCTCTCCTTCAATTACCTTGTCAAGTTGCTTTGGTGAAGGCAACCCAAAAGGACCATGCACAACCGGGTCAAGTACATACCAAATATAGTTACGGGCTTAGACACTAATCCCACAGTCTCCCACTTGGATAAGTCTAGTAACTATATCTCATATACATCTTCAGAATCCGATTAGCAATCGTAGCTCTTATACTTCGCTGTCAACTCTGATCAGTAACTTGTCCTTCAGATAAGGGATCGTATAATCCTCTGTTCTAGATATCATGTAGACAATGCTTATTGTCAAACATTGTTCCTCTATCTCTGATTTGTTTGACATAGAATTTAGTTGAACACATCAACTTCATTCTGACCGGGCCCGACACATAAATCAAACCAAATCATCGAGTGCCCAAGATATCGCCTTTATTCTCATAGAATAAAAGGAACAGATCAACTTCGACTCATATGCATCTATTATTTACTAATTGAATCATGCACAACAATGTGTTTTATAACATCAAGTTACTAATGCGTTTACACATTATCAATGCATAACCAAACAGCAAACAACAATCATATCTCTAAGTTTTAAGACTATATGATATTATCATTTTGCGATCAATTAAGGTAAAATACCACGAAGTGATTCTAGCAAACGTGGGTTTATTCCAATGCTCAAATCATATTCATAAGCACTCATGAACTTTGCAGCAAACCTTTGTTATGCCCAAAACCTTTTGGACAATCTACACACAATTCATGACAGTCTTCATTCATATCTACTTCCAAAATATGAACGGCTGTGGACTGTTTGAATTATCCTATCATTCAGGAAGTCAAAACATGCAAAATTGAAACAATAGATAAATAACCAACACAAGATAGTAGCTTTACTCATAAATAACACAACTTTATTTATTCATCAAATGTTAAGTACAAAATATCTATTACACGTTTCCTATCTAATCTAAACTTATATCATCCTTCAGCCCATTGCTCCTAGCATGCTGTAAGTGTTTGACCCTACTCAGTCCCTTCGTAAGGGGATCTGCTGGGTTCTCCTATGATGATACCCTCTTCACAATGAGGAGTCCCTTTTCTATCCGATGTCTGATAAAATGGTATTTTATGTCGATATGTCCAGATCTGCCATGATCTCTTGGTTCCTTGGTTAAGGCAACCACTCCTTCATTATCACAGAAAATTTCCATTGGATCCTTTATGGATGGCATAACTCCAATGTCTCCAATGAATTTCTTCAACCATATAGCCTCCTTTGACGCTTTGCTCGCTGCAATGTACTCTGATTCGCACATTGAATCAGCTACGGTCTCCTGCTTGGAACTTTTCCAAGTCACTGCTCCTCCATTTAGGGTAAAGACCCAGCTCGATTGTGATCGGTAATTATCCCGATCGGTCTGAAAACTAGCGTCACTGTACCCTCGTACCCTTAAGTCATCACTCCCACCGAGGACTAGAAACCATTCCTTGGTTCTTCGCAGGTACTTAAGAATATTCTTTACTGCAATCCAATGAGCTCTACCAGGGTTCTCTTGATATCTGCTGACCATGCTCAAAGCGAAGGCCACATCAGGGCGAGTACAAGTCATAGCGTACATGATAGAGCCTACTGCGGAAGCGTAAGGTACTCGGCTCACATCAGCTATTTCTGACTCTGTACTCGGGCTCTGAGTCTTTCTCTGCTTGGTATTGCTTTGGAATGGCAACTCCCCTTTCTTGGAATTTTCCATACTAAAATGCTTCAGTACTTTATCCAAGTATGTATCTTGACTGAGTCCTATCAGTCTCTTTTCCTTGTTTCTTACTATCCTTATTCCCAGAATATAAGCACCCTCTCCGAGGTCCTTCATAGCGAAACATTTCCCAAGCCAGGACTTTACCTCCTGCAAGGTTGGGACATCGTTTCCTATGAGTAGTATGTCATCAACATATAATACGAGGAAGCTCACTATACTCCCACTAGCTTTGACATATACACAAGATTCATCTTCGCTTCGCAAAAAGCCAAACTCTTTAACTTTCTCCTCAAAGCAAAGATTACATCTGCGAGACTCTTGTTTCAATCCATAAATGGATTTCTCAAGCTTGCACACTCTATCTGGATGCTTCCCATCGACCAAACCCTTGGGCTGATTCATGTAAACATCCTCAGCCAACTTTCCATTAAGGAAAGCGGTTTTCACGTCCATCTGCCATATTTCATAATCATGAAACGCAGATATTGCGAGCATTACCCTAATAGACTTTATCTTCGCAACTGGTGAGAAGGTCTCCCCATAGTTAACTCCCGGAGTTTGAGTAAAGTCCTTCGCAACCAGTCATGCTTTATAAGTATGCACTTTCCCATCCATGTCCGTCTTCTTCTTGAAGATCCACTTGCACCCGATTTTCTTACAACTCGGTACATTTTCAATCAAATTCCAAACCTGGTTGTCGTACACGGACTGAATCTCGCTGTCCATCGCCTCTTTCCATTTAGCAGACTCCAGGCCTACCATGGCTTCCTTGTAGCTGCTAGGTTCATCCAAATTCATTAGTGTTTCATCACTAATAAACGTATCCCCTTCACTAGTAATATGAAAACCATAAATCTGGGGTTGAACATTAACCCTACTCGTACGTCTAAGAGGTAAGGACTCGTCAACGGGCTCAACAGGAGTTTCCTTCTCGGGTTGAGTGCCAGTGTCAGAGGTTCCTTCATCATTTTGATCTTGAATCTCTTCAAGTTCAATTTGCCTACCACTGTCTTCTTGGCTTATCAATTCACTTTCTTAGAAAACTCCTCTTCTAGCAACGAAGACAACAATGTCACTCGGTCAATAGAAAAGATAGCCAAAAGACTTCTGTGGATAACCGATTAAATAACACTTCTCACTACGAGGTTCGAGCTTGTCGTGAGTCTCTCGTCTTACGAAAGCCTCACAACCCCAAACCTTAATATGTGCCAACGAGGGAGCTTTCCCTATCCACATCTCGTGAGGAGTCTTGGTAACCTTTTTGGTGGGAACTAAGTTAAGGATATGGGCGGCAGTCTCCAAGGCATACCCCCAAAAAGCTATTGGTAATGAAGTACGACTTATCATAGAACGAACCATGTCCAACAAGGTCCGATTATGTATCTCAGTCACATCATTCAATTGTGGCATCCTCGAAGGCGTTAATTGCGAAATAATTTCGCATTCTTTTAGATAGTCATGAAACTCAAGACTTAGGTACTCTCCTCCTCGGTCTGACCGAAGCATCTTGATTTTCCTGTCCAGCTGATTCTCCACTTCATTCTTGAACTCTTTGAAGTTTTCAAAGGTTTCAGACTTTTTTTTGATAAAGTAGATATATCCATATCTGCTATAATCATTTGTAAAAGTCACGTAGAAGTGGCAAGCATCCCTTGTGGTGGATCTAAAGGTCCCACACACAGCAGTGTGTATGAGATCCAATAGACCCTCACCCCTTTCACAAGTGCTAGTAAAGGGTAACTTGATCATCTTCCCAAGTAAACAAGATTCACACGTGTCATTGTCCCTAAGGTCGAATGACTCCAACACTCCATCCTTTTAGAGTTGGGCTATGCGTTTCTTGTTGACATGGCCAAGGCGACAATGCCACAAGCATGCTTTGTCTAGACTTATAGACGAATCAATATTCAAAACATTATTTCCTAAATTATCAACAAGCATCACAGATTCATAAATCCCATTACAAGGTAATGCATTGAAATAAAAGACACCATTCAAATAAACATTAATAGAATCATTGCTATTATCAAAAGAATATCTGAAACCTTGTCTAAACAATCCATGAAATGAAATAATCTTTCTTGCCATATCTGGCGAATAACAACAATTATTTAAATCTAGCCCTAACCCATTACTCAACACTAAAGAATAAAGTTCGACTTTGGTCACAGACGGCGATTTTTTGTTTCCCATAATCAGGTTCATCTTTCCATGTTCCACTTCCCTACTTCTTTTTAGGCCTTGCATATCAGAAAAAATGTGGTAACCACACCCTGTATCTAGAGCCCATGAAGTAGCAAATGATGAGTTATTAGATTTAATAGAATGCATACCTGTGAAGGTGGGCTTAATCTTCCCATCCTTTATGTCTTGTAGATACTGAGGGCAGCTTCGTTTCTAGTGGCGCTTTTGGTGGCAGTAATAGCACTCTGCTTCTTTGGGGTCGGAAAAGGGTTTGACTGAACCAGCTTTGGTTCCACTAGAAGAGGAACCATTTTGGGTCTTACCCTTATGGTGGCCAACATGATGCAATGAACTTTCGTAGCACCACGCTCGTGGGCGTCAAAGGCGGCCAGCTCTTCCGGAGTAGTACCGTCTGGGATGATCTTTTCAAGCTTTTCATCGAGGACATATTCTTTGTCCTCGTAGCATGTGATCATGCGAATGTACCTCATCCACTCGTTGAGTTTGACCCATCAAATGTCACCTTTTGACATAGTTTCATCAACGAGAATGACCCAGAAGCGTTGTTGTTGTTGTTGTTGTTTGCAGACATCTAAAAAAGAAAAGGAATAAAGTTTGATTAGAAATGAGTCCCTAATTAAACACCCAAATGAGAAATTAGGGCTAGGACCCAACAACATTATTTACAACTTAGAAAGGGACGCCGTACTCTAAAAGTAAATAATTTGAAGGTAAGTGAATGACGATTCACTAATTCTCACCATGAAAAACAAAAAAGAGATTTAGGTTTTAAATGTATTGAAAACTCCTAGATCTTTGAGATTCTTTGAACTTTTCAATGGCATGTTTAAATCTCAATATGCACTTCAAATTTTGCGACTGGGATACCGAGGATCGCAAACAAGTTGTGAATAACCATGCGAATCAACATGGTGCACTTAATGTCTCTATCACCTAATCAATGTGCAGGTAAACCACACACGCTCCGTTGATCTATGACAAACATCGAGTCACCCTTCGCTACCAATGTCATTCCCAAATTAGTGTGTCGATTAACATGTAGTTACTTTGTATCGTACATTATACTTTCAATGAGGAGAGGATTGCCCTATCCTACCAGTTTGGCTAACGACCCTCCACCAGTCAAGCAAGCGATGGGTGTGAGTGTACACCCATTAAGCGCCATTTTATAGGCAGAAACCTTATACCCACCTTATAGACTGGCTTCGTGAATAAGGCCTACTAACTGTAACACTAGCATTTTAAGTTATACATATATATTAATTAAGCTTATAACAATATAATAGTATAGGGTTGAATTTTAAACTTGTAAAATTCTAAGGGTTTGAAATTTAAATTATTCAAGATTAAACTTTTAATCACAAAATGTAAATTTCAAAACTTGAGGACAAGTTTTGAACTTTTCAAAACAAAAGGCAACAAATAACAAATAATTTAAATTAAACAATTAATTTCATAATTTTCTATATTTGACCTAATCCAATTTTAGTCATAAGATAATTACCAAATAATTTAAATAATCCATATTTATCATATAAACAACTAATATTCAAAAGATTTGAAATTATCTATTGTTTTGGCAGGGATAATCATGCAAATAATATAAAATTCGGATTTTATCTTTCAAAAATGATTTAGGCATTAATCCCATGACAAAACAGCAACAAAATCCTGAAAATCTTTCTGTCTGACGTCCAAACTCATCGAATCCACTTTAGAACTAGCCGAGTTCATCCAACTCGTTGAGTTCATCAGACAGTAAGCACAAAAACCTGATTTTCAACAAGCAAACAGTTAAAGCATCACATACAATTAAAACCAATTAAGTCTCTGATACCACTGATGAGTTTTGTGCATAAGAACAATCCTATGTGCTCATACAAACCCTAATGCTTGGATTTAGGTTTCTCTATTGTACATGCTTTGAATCCAAGACTTACAACCCTAGATCTATCATATAAGATTCGAAAATAACATCATAAGAACATATCTAAGTGTTTACCTCTTTCAAATAGCTTGAAATCCTTGTAGTCTTCTTGATCTTGAGCTTAGAGTCACAATTTTAACTCCTCTAATGGTTCACAAACCCCACAAGCAAGAAGGCAATATGAGAGAGGGTGAGAGATGCTAAAATCGGCCCTAAGGTTCTCTTGGAATCAAGTGTAGCCGATTTCCATAGCCTAGGGGTCTTATTTATACTGCAGGCTGCTAGGGTTTTAGTTTAAACCCTAATAGACAGCTTAATCATCAAGTAGCCCAAGGAACCTTCTAGATTAGGGCCTTGGACGAAAATATGATGGATCCACATCATAATTTCATTCCCCCTTAGTCCATTAGGTTTCCCAGCCCAAAACTCAATTATCATACATTTGACAGTTTATGCCCCTTTATTCAATTAATCTCTTTTAGTCACTAAATTAATTCCTAATTAATTAATGACCAATACTAATTAAATAAACATGATTTCTCCTTTAATATATTATTCTTATAATATATTAATAAACCATAGTATTCTCTCTCTCTCCTTAAATTACCTTGTCAAGTTCCTTAAATTACCTTGTCAAGTTGCCTCCTCGGCAATGAGTTTGAAAGTGCGACCTCGAGCCCTAGGGGGCTCCTCCCTGCCCTGACACATGTCAGTGATCCTCAATGTAGCTGGCACATGAGCCTGCGCCGGCTTGGTGGTGAGTAACTGACAGTTGACCTTCACATGGCCAACCTGATCACAATGATAGTGAATCCTCATACTCTGAAGCCGGGCAGACTAGCAGCAGTCCCTCGCATAGTTCCCCTCCTTGCTACATTTGTGGCATACACTACCAAATCGACAAGCTTCGATATGAACCTTCCCGTACTTCCCATAAGTGTGGCCTCGTTGACCTCCAGACCTAGAATCGGCGACTTTGAACCGCTTCGGCGCTGGTTGCGACTGTGACGAGGCCTGTCTCTGCTCCCTCAACTGAAGCTCTATCTCAAGCTCATACCTCCTAGCGTCCTCCTGTAACTCCAACAAAGTAACATACCGCTGAGTAGAAACAAACTATCTGATATCCATCTTGAGCATGCTTAGATAACGGGTCACCTGAGCCTGCTTTGACACAAACTCAGGGCAAAACATCTCCCTCTCAGTAAACATCCGTGTGATATCCGTCACCGACTCTGATCCCTGCCTCAGGTCTAAAAATTCCCGAGCCAAACTCTTTTGCTCGACCCGAGAAATTTAGTGAGTACGAAACATCTCTCTGAATCGATCCCAACATACTGCAGCCCTCTTCTCTTCAGAGTACGATCCGGTAACAAGTCTCTACTAATCTTTTGCTCCGGACCTTAGAAGGTTCAGAGCGCACCTGACCTTCTAGTCAGTAGGGCATGAACACATGAAGAAAACATTGTTGTAGTAAGGGTCAAATAATCTTAGAGTGGTTGACTTGGTCATATTATGCAGCTCGCATTTGAGTATAACCGTTGTATGGATGAGTCTTTTAGTCGAAGGATTATCTAAGCTTTGTTTCATGTAACTATATTCATTAAGTAGTTAACTGACATTAGTAGAGGTCCTTCAGCAGCTGATGGCTGAGTAATGTGGGAATCCTAGAAGAGACTAGGAAGCACTTTAATGAAAGTGATGCGTTGTTTAACAGATTTTGGAGGGTATCTTTATGTGGAAGTGACTTAGAGGATTCAGGATGATCCCGTTAAAGTACGGATAGGCGTGGAAGGTAGTATTGGGACCGTACTACTAGAAGCACAAGATCTGTACTCGAATCAAGGAAAGTACAGAAAATTCAAAGGAGCTAGTTGAGAGTTGGAACATGGTGTGGCACCACAAATATGTTGCAACATTTTGGGTATTATTATCTTTTCGGTTATGGCGGTCTAGGAAGAAGACGGGCCGGGTGATTGTTTGGGCTTTATTGTCCATGTCAGTTGTATTTGAATGGTGCATACCTGGATGAATAGTTAGTTTCATGGTTTTGGGGGCCTTACTTGAGGAAGTGACAGTCAGAGTCGCGAGACTCAAGAACGGAACAATTGGGATGAGCGGCTTGAGGATTTCATCCTTGAGGTTGAATGACCGGCGAATGGCTTATGATGTCATTTTCTATGATGAGGATTATTGTGCTTTGATCTCCTTGAGAAAATTTCATGTGTGGAAAGAGAGTCTTTTTCATGGAGACTGTGCAAGATGAGTACCAAGGGTATGCTTTCCTTGAGTTCAGTTAGAGCGTGTTGTGGCAGGTTATTCCAGGTGATCGGGAGAAGTGAATGGGGAACGACTACTTCCTTTGTCTATGTCATATCTCAACTGTGAGGATGATGCCTTATGTTTTATGATTGCGTCTCGTGATGGAGTGAAGGTCAGGGATTCAGAGGAGAAGTGTGTGGTAGTCCAATTGTTCTTAGATGCAGAATGGGGGCTATGAATGGGCTATCAGAGTTATCGCTTATGCATTTGCATGGGATTCTTGATGATAGATGCGGTTATGACTGGGAAGTTTGTGAGGTCTCCATCTAAGATTCAAAATTTCTTTACGTTGTTGGGTCTTTATTTGGGAGATTATCTTGCGTTGTGTTATTCATTCCAAGATTTAGGGATGGTATATATCTGGTTGATTCAATTTGAAGTGAGGTTTTTCTGCAACGTCAGTTGGTGATATTTTGAACCCAATTGGGAAGACTGGGCATGATACTTGAAAAATCATCGATCTTTTTGAGTTCATGGTTATAGAGGAATGGGTTGTAGGGATTAATACTTCAGGTATGCGATACTTTGGTTCGAGATGAGGGTGCAAAGCAAGTTGCCATCAGATATATGTGCTCGGAAATACATGATCTGTCTTCGTGACATGAAGCTATTGGTCAAGGAGCTCGTTGTAGCCAGTGGTCCCTTTAGAGAAGGCCGATGAACTATTTAAGAGGTGGTTAGATTGCTTGGGTTGAGCATCATTTGTTGAAGGATTTGTCAGCTAGATGTATAAATTAATACATATAGTCTGAGATAAGCAGTGGTTAATCTGGCACAACTTCAGGGTTGGGTATATGTAGTTATACATGGGTTTAATTTAGTGGAAAACTTTGGATTATCGGGTTGTTATTAGTGCACTCTTGATCGCTGGTTGTTCTTGTGTATCGTCAATGGGTGAGGGTTGCTTTGAAGGTTTTGAGTTGTATAATTGTAGGTCATTGATCGTGACAACCTATCGTCATGTTCATGGTCTATAGCATACTCGAGCTTATTTCGGTAGTAGGTAGAACATTGAAGTAATTATCTATCTGTTCCAATTGTGGGTCTTTTGGGTTCCTTGTCATCAGTTGAGAATTTAGAATGACGTGGAATTATATCAAGGGAAGGTACCTTGGATACAACAATATTTGTCGAGAGTAGTAAAGTGCTTCATCTGGTTTGGGATGTGAGCACTCGCTATTGTTTGCTAATGGGATCTTAGTCCAGTAAGCTCAATATGGTGGTGATTGAGTGGGAAGGTTGTGGGATGGCTAGGTAATCCAGTGATTATGAAGGTATTAGAATGTAGATGAATCTAAGTGAAGAGTGGCCACTTGGGCTACCAGGGATAGTTCCAAGTACGATCCACTTTAGAATTTGTGGCCATGTTAGACTTTTGGATCGGTATATTTGGAGGGAGCGTCAGGGTTGCTTGAGGTTGGGAAGAATATAAGACACGTTAGGATTGTTAGTATGGAGTAGACTACCGTGTGGCCGATAGGGCCTTGAATGACTAATCGGGTGGTGCGGATAAGATAATGTTTGATTAAGGATTAACTGGGAAGGCTAGTCAACATGGTATCATCCTAAGTCAACTAGAGAGCCAGTTATGGTTGCAAGGGGGTTTAGGGTTAATCACGGAATAGTGTTATTTGGTCATTTATGTGGGTTATTTATGTAAGAATGTCGAGTGGTCGTAGCATTCACCGGGTTAGTGTGTGATTATGGAAGTGATGTAAGAGAGCAAAGCAACTATAGAATTTACCAGATTAGTGTGTAGTAGTAGGAGTGATGTAAGACTACGGAGCGGCCGTAGCATTCACCAGGTTAGTATGTGGTTGTGGTAGTGATGTAAGACTGCGGAGCATTCGTAGCATTCACCAAGTTTGTGTGCGGTTGTAAGAGTGATGTAAGATTGCGGAGTGGTCGTAGCATTCACCGGGATAGTGTGTGATTGTGGAAGTGATGTAACACTATGGAGCATCCGTAGCATTCATCAGATTAGTGTGCATTTGTAGGAGTGATGTAAAACTGCAGAGCAACAATAGCGTTCACTAGGATAGGATATTGTTGTGGAAGTGTTATAAGAATGCGGAGCAGCCGTAGCATTCACTAGGTTGGCAAGCGGTGGTAACAGTGATAGAAGTCTATGACTTGGCTCGTGGAATCCGCTATGATTATTTAGATCATCACATCTGTAATACTTGGGAAATTGTAAGTTGGGTTGGGGCCAAATGTGATGTGAGTACTTGGTTTGCTTTGTAGCCATCACTGGGGTTAAGCGAACTTGGTGATAGTTCGAGAATTGGTTGGGCGAGATGTACTTCATTGGGAGTGAATGGTTGATGGATTCATGTTGGTGGATAGACTTGGACCACCTATACCTATCCAGTTTTTGAGTCTGGAGCTGATTTGGTTTTCGATCACGGTTTTTAGTTTAAGGCGTAGCGGTTGGACACTCATGGGCTTAGACCAAAGTTGAGGTTCATTCTTCATTAGGGCTTGTGATTTCCTCTATTTTGGGTTCGACAGTAGTAAGGGTAAGTGGTTATTGTTGCATGAAAACAAAACAAGTTAAGCACTTCAGAAAAATCTCAAAAAACAAACTTTGGTGAACTCACAAAAACTTCTGAAAAACGTAAATCAAAAGAACACGATATTTAACATAGTTCGGTCAAGGTGAACTACGTCCACGAGAGAGAGAGAGAGAGAGAGAGAGAGAGACAGAGAGAGAAAGAGAGAGTGATAAAGAAAGAGAGACAGAGGGAGGACTTTATTAACTTTCTGGAACTATTACAAGCACTCAAAATTGTATCTCACTTTGAGCTCTCACAAAAATCTAGCAATTTACAATGATGGGGGTATGAGCCTATTTATACTTGAGGGACCAAACTTAAAACCCTAATAGGCCAAGACTATTGGCCCATAGGCCCATGAATGGTGATAACCAATCATATTCCCCCATAAAGCATCTTCTGAAATATTCTTCCATCTTGAGCATCATAGAGGACTTCATAGCATACTTGGCTCATTAAGGACCAAGATGCACTACAAGAAAAATAGCCTTTTACGACGTGCAAACCACGACACTCGGTGATTTATGTTACGCAAAGGAGAGTGACATTAAAAGAGTGTCTTCTATTCAAAAAATTTAAGGATTTAGGTCACGCATTATTGCGTGCCCTTAAATAGTGTCTCATGTAAAAAAATTAAAAACACGGAGGGCACTCGTGCGTCCTCTGTGATTGTCATTTTATATTTTTTTAAGAAACGCACGTCTCTAAGATGGAAAATGAAATCCCCAAATTTTTTAAACACCCGCCTTCTTCTCCTACATTCATTTCCATATGACTCTCATATCTACCCTACATCGTCTCCACCTCTCACCCACATCCACTGCCTCACAAAATTTTCACAAGCTAACGATTCCATAGCCTACTAGCGATTGAGGGTTATTTTCACATCTGCTCTACTTCCCATCGTCCATCTACTTCTGCCCTAGATCCGACGATTGAAGATTACAAATATGTGTAGGGTTTTATTTTATTTTAAGCTTCCAGTTCTCCTGTTTCCGTGGTGATCGACCAGTGGTGAAACTATTCAGCGCCAAAAAAAGAAGCGGCTCTCCATTCTCTTCTCGAATGAGATTTCTAAGGATTTACATCGGTATCTCAAACGACTTCAACTCTTTTCACAGATTTCTTCCCATCTAATTTTATGATTTCAGATTTCTTATTGGCGACTCATTTCCTCTCCCATCGAGTTCGAAATTTTCACTCAAGGAAGTAATGGCAGCGGAAGATGATGAAGGGCCTTCAATGGTGCTTTGTTTATTACATTATGGTAGCGGAGATGACGGTGTTGCTGATAGCCCTAAACAATAGTCATCTTAAAAGAAATTATCAAAGAGAAAGGTACGTATCAGTTCTAGAGTTCTTATAAAAAATTAGGTCAGCTGTACCCTTCTTATATAAAATTAATGAAATCGATTTTAAAAGCAAGCCATAATATTGATTTTGAAATCGAGCCCCAGATTTCGGAATATAGCCCTGCCTGTTACCATTAAAATTTACCCCTGCTTCTGATTTTTTAGCTTCCTGGTCAGGCCGACTCATAGAACTATTCCCCACAAACCCTTTGACTTTCGAAACATCACCCCCATCCTTGTTCTTTCCCATAACCTTGTTACTTTTCCAACTTTGCCCCTGTTCAATCTTTGAATCATTAGACTTTCCTTTCATTGGATGAATATTCCCATAATACCCCTGCCCATTTTTACCTCCTGTCTTCCCACCTCTATCAAAACTAAATTCCAAATTTTCCTGATTATTCCCATTATACCCTTGATAGCGAATTCCAGCAGAAGCCCCAGAATTTCCAATTTTCGGATAATTCCCTTTTGGCCCCTGCTTGCGGTTTCCAGCAAAAACCCCTGAACCTTCATTTTTCGAGAAATTCCCTTGATGCCCCTGACTCGAAAACTGTTTCCCCCCCCCCCCCCCTGTAGCTTCTTTTGAAAACAAATTTCCATTATTTCCTTTGGTTTTCTTCACCACATCAACAAACCCATCATTTTGTTCCTTAACTTCTTTAGTGCTGGCAAGAAGCACTTGCATAAGATCCACAGTAGCTCCTTCTTTTCCTTTCTCTATTTTACTTCTCTCCTCTTCTTCTTTCATCTGAATAGCAGTAACATCAATTGAGATTAGTGGAAATTGGTTTTTATTTTTTATAGTTGATACTTGAGAAAACCTTATATGTTTTTTTTTATTTTGTGAAAATTAATTCCAGGTGAAAACAGAAAATGGTATGTTGTGTTAGAAAATGACAATCATACCCTTGGTCACAGTAGTCTCATATCATTATTTCCATTCTCACCTTCACTCCAATGCCCATTATTAGAAGAAATCAATGAGCTCCTTGCCAGCTGCTGCTGCTGGAAGTCGGTCTGATAATGAGATGAAAGATGATTGTTGCCAACCATCCTTGAAGGATTTGCAGCATAAAGTTTCTCTTGGTCATGCCATACACTGTTATATAGTTCATGGTTCTACATAAAGTGAAAACTTTTGCTTCTAGGTCATCCAAACGTACAATGTGATTTTTCTTAACATCAGGTACAAATGTAGATTTTTCATAACAGCAATGAAAATCTTAATCAGTTGAATGTGTGTTTCATAACATCAGGTACAAATTTACAATGTGCTTTTTTTATTCAATTACAGGGTAATCTTATTCTGGAAGGCCATAAAGTTCTTATCTTTTCCCAGAGTTGCATAATGCTTGATATTATTCAGGTTTGTTTCAATGCCTAACTAAATTGGCTATGTTTCTTGTTCTTTTTCTTAACCAAAGTTTATCAACTTTGTGAATATTATTCTGACTTGTTTTGATATTTATTTTTGATATTTTGTTCTTAATGTTGGTTCTAACTTCTTGTTTTTTCTTTTTTTTTAAACAGTTACAAGGGACCTGAATAGGGGTTTTTTGAATTTGTAGTGATGGCTGCAGACACTGAAGATTTTGAAATGATTTCCCATATTCAATTCCTTACTAAATATAAGGTATATTTCCCATATCCCATATTCCATTCCTTACTAAATATAAGGTATGACACCTGAAATTGTACAAGGGAGGGGCCATGATAAGGCCGCTGATTGGTGGAGTGTTGGAATTTTACTTTTAATAAATCACTATTAAATTCCCATTACTTTTAGCGTGAGGGTAATAATGTAATTTTGTTCGACCTTGTATCTTTGCAGCCTTCGTTTAGAGGTGGAAAATTTTTGATATTGATATCACAATGCTAGTAACAAGTGTTCAACCTGATGATCATAAGCTGGAAGAACTTGTGGTTCGCGAGGTATATCAGACATTCAAGGAATGGTAAGGCGTAGATGGCATTTGTATTTTCATTTGGTATAACTTTCTGTTTAGCTCCTTTTACCTGTTTACTTTTTTTTCTGTCCACTCATTGGTTTTTATTCTTCTTTTACCCAGTTCCAATGATCTACATGATGGATTGCACAGAAAATGACTGTAGTTCACTACTCAAGTCATCAACTAAGGTACTTGATATCCCTTGATTTTGGCTAGTGTATGTATTTGTAAATTCAATTAAAAGTTTTGATATGTGTATATCATGTTCCATGTTAGAGGCATGGGATATCATGTTTACATCTATGAAATGTTGACTACATGTTCATCTCAATGGTTTACTTAGATTTCATGTCTTGTATCTGTATCAGTTCTTAGTAGAACTTTTTTTTAACAATGGAGAAGGATGGATAAGCCAAAAAGGAATCACGGGTGGCTATGATTCTGTTTTCCATCAGATCTATAGTCATATTGTAAAAATCATACCTTGAGCTATAGAACTCAAACGGACCCCAAACCAGTTCCCAAAGTTCACAAATTGAGTTGGCTAACTTTCTTAAGCAGCCCAACTTCACTGGTAAGGACTTTATCTATGTGCAAGAATGGAATCTTTGCTGTTAGGTCTGATCCGGGTCTGTTCTGATATGTCATTTTGTTTTCATCATTTATAAGGCTTGGAAAAGGATCCAGAGTGATTCCAAGTTTCTATATGTTCCTGATATTATGAATTTAAGATCTGGAGCAAATGGGGTGTTATTTCCAATTATAAATTGGTTAGAATTGATCCAGACTCCAGATCAGTGGGCAGTCACCAGCTTTTACTAGTGTTGTGATTGTCCACAATGTGAATTTTATATCCGGAGCTTGGGAAATGCTTTTCATTCAATTCCAACTCTGAGAAAGATTTGTATGTCCTTTACTTCTCTGAATTTTGGTATGGACGAATTCTACTCACAAGTTGGGTAGAATTGGCCAACCTCACTTGACTGTCTTGTTGGAGATAGAAGTGATACACCTTTTTGTAAAATTCATATTTAATTCATCCTTTGGAGTTAGAAGGAGTTCTTTATAGTTCTGGAATCCTGAATAATCATAGTTTTCTATAAAATTTAGTTAAAGCTATGTTTCTGTTTTAGATTTTGGAGTAAATCTGTTTTGAACAGCAGGTCTGTTTTAGAGACCTTGCTGTGATTACTCTTTTCTCAACTCATAGCTTCATTACTTCTCCTTTCTAACCTTTAGTCCTTCTAAGATGGGTTTTAAAAGTTTAAAATTTTTGCAAGTGTGCTATTGAAAATGAAGATAAACCCAATTGTGCTACTGAAAATGTAGAGCTTGTTCAGGTATCTCAATTTCCATACATACCCTTTTGGGTTTTTCACTTTCCTGAAATACCCTTTTTGATCTTTTACAATTTCCAAAAATACCCTTCTTGGTGCCTAGGAGTTACAGTGTTACCAGTTGCAGTTGTAATATATATATATATATATATATATATATATATATATATATATATATATATATATATATATAGGTTGCAGGACAATGGTGAACAGTCAAGATTCGTATGCACAACCAGTTGCAGTTGCAGCCACACATGGTATGGTGGATGTGTACCATGCATACGGTGGGGCTGCAAGCGGACAAACCCTTCCTGTTCAGGTTACTTATGCTGAAAACTATGGTACCCAGCAAGATCCCTACTCTTCTGCACACACATCATATTACACACATCATAATCAAAAAGTTTATAACATCAATTCCGATAATATACTATATTTTATTGTGGCCTTTCAGGTTTTGTTTAAGAATCTGAATGTTGATTTGAAGGAAGTAAGCCCATCATCCCTTCTTATGGACAAAGTGAGAGAAGTTGAAGGAAGCCCTGATTTTTCCAACAAGATGTCGGGTCAACTCAACAACCACCAATGGTTGGAGAAGTTAAAAAAACATAGTATTATCTTATTGATTAGCGATTACTGGTGTTGAGCTTTAAGCAATTTCAGGCCCTCTATTTATTAATCTTTTATAAGCTAGATTGTTGTTTTCTTTCCTTTTTATAAGTTGAATTGTGGCTAGAAATTATAGTCATCTATTCAAAGAAGGTGTTGGAACGTGAGTTCAAATTGATGACCCTTTTACATATAAATTTGATTAACAGATTGTACAATGAAATGCAAAGAATAATTATGGGAAGGAGGTTAAGTATTAATCTCATGAATGCTGCAAACGTATTTGTTTCTCTCAATTCACCTTTTGAAGGACCTGGCACATGTCTATATTACAGAACCTGTAAGTTTTTTTTTCCTTTCTTTTATGGGTAAACTACAGGAAATAACCTCCTACTTTATTACTCTGTATAGGATGTATATGTAACAATTCTTTACACATGATATCAAACAGGAAAATGAGGTAGCTAACTAAACTAACTACTTCAATTTTCATATACTTCAATAAAAAATTAAAATATATTATGTTTGTTAATGATTTTGTATTGCGGGTACCTTTAATTTTCAACACTTTGCTGAGAAAATTGGTGGCTATCTTTTGAATAGGAGGAGTTAGTAGGTATTTAGACATGCATACCAAAGATAACATTTTGTACAGAGAGTTCTTGGCACATAGGAAGCTAGATAATGCAATTGTATATAAATGAGTTCATTTTTTTATAACATTTACTCACTACTGGAATAGTTATTTGTATTTGACATATTAGTGAAATGAATTATCTTTGTTATTTATGGTATTTTATTTTGTATTATGAGATTTTTAATGTATTATTTAATTTGAAAATTAGAAAAATCTATAAATAATATTTTTTTTAAACATTTAAAATTATGATACGCAAAAATGTGTGTCATCTTCATTTATGACATGGCCTTTCTTGACAGTGGCTTTCTTGATACGCATTGCGTGTCATTAACACGCGCGTCGTAAGGTTACGACACGTGAATGTGTATCGTCTTCCTTTATGACAGGGCCTTCCTTGATACGCATTGCGTGTCGTAAACGCGCGTCGTAAATGCGCGTCGTAAATGAGCGTCGTAAATGCGCGTCGTCTTTCTTTATGACAGGGCCTTCCTTGACGCGCATTTGCGCGTCGTCTGAGCCTTTTACGACGCGCAATGAGCGTCGTAAAAGGCTGTTTTTCTAGTAGTGATGGTCCCTCTTGCGCCATCATGGCACAACAAGAATATGGATAGCGTAAGTGGCTTGAAGTATGGTAAAAGAACTTGTAGTTTGGAGCAACATCACCATCTTGGAACAATAGCACCATGCATGGCGCAACAACATACTCCATGGTGCAACAGGAGTACCTCATGACGTAAGAGAGATACCCCATGGCGCAAGAGGGAGTAGATTTGGAGCAAGAAGGAGTTCCCTTGGCACAATAGTATCCTTCATGGCCCAACCCTTCAACAGATGGCCCAACAAGGTACCCTTGTTGCTCCATATCACTCACAAGTGTTTCAGACCTCTTTTAGGTGCTCCAAACCTCTTTCTACATGATCCGTTCCTTTAGAACTTGATCCATTCCTTTGTCATAAGCTCCATTCCTTTCTCAGATGATCCATTCCTTTGTTACATGCTTTATGAATCCCAAGTGTCCCATTGTGATCTGAGTGCTCCATGCTAAACAAGACTTCATACCCCAACAATCTCCCACTTGAAGGCTTGAACAAATGCTTTTACCATTCAAATTTCTCCATTCCTTAAAGTACTCCTTCTCTTTCTCTCTGCCAAGCCCTTCTCTTCAAGCTTCTGAAAGGCCAATTGAAGCCATGCAAAGCTTCAACTTTTCAGTGGTAACCACCTTGGTGAACATATCAGTTGGATTCTTTTTTCCAAGGATTTTCTTCAAGTTTAGAGTTCCTTCATTGATTAACTCTAGAATGAAATGGTACCTCATCTGAATATGTTCTTCTTTACTATGAAACACTGGATTCTTTTCTAAGTGAAATACACTTTAGTTATCATAATGCAGTACACAATCCTTATACTGCATTCCATGTTATGACAAAAAACTCTTCAACCATATGATCGCTTTGGAAGCTTCTGCAAGTGCCATGTATTCTGCTTATGTGGTTGAAAGAGCAACACCCTTTTGTAACCTTAAGATCCAGCTGATTGTTGTACCTCCAATTGTGAACACATAACCTGTTGTGCTCTTGCCTGAATCTGCACATCCACCTACGTTTTCATCACCAAACCCTTCTAAAATTACTCCTTTTCTTCTGAAACATAAGGAATACACAACTGTTCCTTTTAAGTAGCATGGTAACCATTTCACTCCTTCCTAATGTTGTCTGCTTGGATTTGACATGAATCTTCTCACAACTACCACTACATGATTAATGGTTGGTCTAGTGCAAACCATTGCATACATTAAACTACCAACTGTAGATGCATAGGGAACTTTAGTCATGTATTCTTTGTCTTCTTCCGTTTTTGGGGATTGTTTCTTGGTACGTCTCAACTAATTCCCCAAAGGTGTACTTCATGCTTTCGCATCTGCCATGCTAAACTTTTCTAAAACTTTCTTGATGTACCTGGCATGTGAAAGTTTTAGTGTACTGGTAACTCTGTCCCTGGATATGCTCACGCCCAATATTTGTTTAGCAGCCTATAAGTCCTTCATCTCGAACTCACTAGCAAGCTGCTTCTTTAGCTTGTTGATCTCCTGCATGTTGGATTCAGCAATCAACATGTCATCAACATATAACAATAGGATGATATAAGAGGACTTTACTTTCTTTAAATAACAGTAGTAATCCATCTCACATCTGTTGTACCCATTCCTCTGCCTGAAGCTCTCAACCTTCAAGTACCACTGCCTTGGAGCATGCTTTAAACCATACAGACTTTTCTTTAGTTTGCACACCAGATTTTCCTTGCGAACTGTGGGAAAACCTTTTGGTTGTGCATGTAGATGTATTCTTCAAGGTCGCCATGGAGAAAAGTTGTTTTCACATCAAGTTGCTCGAGATGGAGATATTTAGAGGCCACAATTCCCAAAACCATACTGATTGTAGTCATCTTCACAACTGGAGAAAATATCTCATTATAATCAACCCCCCTCTTATGTTCGAAACCATTGAGTACTAATCTTGCCTTGTATGTCTTGGTGCCATCAATCTTATCCTTAACCCAAAACACCCACTTATTTTGCAGTGCTTTCTTCCCTGATGGGAGCTTGACTGAGGACCAAGTGTGGTTCTTTTTAAGAGAACTCAATTCTTCTTCCATAGCCTTCTTCCACTGTCTAGATTCTTTCATCCTCAAGGATTCTGGATAAGAATCAGGTTTGCCATTCTCTGTAAGCAACAAGAAGTTTTCTGTAGGAGAATACCTGAATGGAGGCCTCCGTACTCTAGTGGATCTACGGACGGTGGGAGTTTCAGTTTCTACACATTCATTCTCTGAACAACTATCATCTATGCTCCCACTATCTCCAGTTTTATCAAAGCTCCCACTGCTTCCCGAACTTTCACTTATCTCTGGAGTACTGATAAGTTTTATAATGTTGTCTTATGAAGTTTCTTCTAACTCAACTTGTTCTTCATTTTCTGGTTGTTTGTTACTTCTTGATCCCTTAGGAAGTTCAGCCTTATATAGCACATTCTCATTGAAAACCATGCCCCGACTTCTGATAATCTTTTATGCTCGTTATCCCATAAGCGGTAACCCATGTCGTCCAACCCATATCCTACAAAGGTGCACTTCCTTGACTTTGTCTCTAGCTTGTCTCTCTCAGAGTCTTTAACTTTTACTTACAAGACACAACCGAAGACCTTCATGTGTTTGAATGAAACCTCATGAATTTGCCATTCTTCCTCTGGAATCTTGAAACCTATGGGAACCAAGGGTCCCCTATTGATTAGGTATGTAGCTATGTTGACCGTATCTGCCCAAAACATGTAACCTCCCATTTTTCTAGTAGCTTCAAATTCATCCCTCGGATTTTAATTAGGTCATTTTGGACCTTGATTTCGAAGGAAATGAAAAAAGGAGGCCCAAGTGGCAAAATGGTAAGTTTGGAGAATTAAGTAGTATGTTGGGCGTACATGTGGTACGCTGGGCGTACGTGTGCCAGGATAGAACCCTAACTTTTAGGGTTTGTGGAGTATTTCAGCACCTTATGGACCATACACTCTCATGTCTTTCAGCCTCCACACCTCCCTCAGTCGTCTTTAGTGAACCCTAGCCTCATAGTGATCATTCTTGAGCTTATATGTGTGTTTTTGGTGCCTTTAAGAAGGAGCTAGTGCATCAAGGAGCCAAGGAGGGAAGATTGGCTTGTAGATCTTGGTTCATCATCTGTTTTGGGAGCTCCAGAAGGTCCTTATGTCGAATCTTTTCAACATAAAATTCATATATATATATATATATATATATATATATATATATATATATATATATATATATATATATATATATATATATATATATATATATATATATATGACTAAATTTGATTAAAATCTCAATCTAAGCTTTTTATAATTGAAATGAAGTATAAATTCCTCGCCCTGAATTATAGCAAAACAACTTTTCAAACCCTACAACTTTGTGATCTGAAACTTTTTTTTCTATAATTAACATTGATAACGTGCAACACCTAACGTACTAATTGTGCTCCCACTAGCATAATAATTATTATGTTACTAGCATAACACTTATGGTCCCACTAGCTTTGACATGTACCCAGAAATCAGCTGCACTTCTAGAAATAAATACTTATCAACTTCCTTACCAATGTTCAGATTCCTGATACGAGATGCTTCGATAAGACTTTATCTAGGCTTCTCAAACACATAAACCTTTCCTTAGATAGCTCACATGTGTGTCTAAACAATTTTAGAACTTACAATAATAAGTCTCAAATGTTTCGACCTTTTCCATTTCTCACACTTCGAATTATGAAGAGGGATGCCGTAATCATAATCGAATTTGAGAATGAAAATACCACAATTGTTGTCTCCTTAAAATCTATTTGGTGAAAGCGTTTCCTCATAATCATTTTCATGAAGCGAAGAGAAACCATATGACACTTAGATTTTTGGGTGTATGTGTTCCTATCCATGTGAACTTGTCAAAACCATAATCACAAGACAAGGTTAGTGACAAATCCAAACTCATATGGAGTGAACTTGTTCAATCTTAATTTCTTTCCACCTGAAAGCACAAGGGCCTGCCATTGCTTCCAAGTAGTTATGCATACAACTGAGTACTCTTAGAATTCACATGCATAATCAACTTTAACTGGAATGGGCATAGAAACAAGGTCAACATGATAGGTTATAAACCTCAAGTCTTGAGCTAGTGATTAACAATAGGTTTACTCTTGATTAGTTCTTGAAACTTTTTAAGATCTTTAAGACTCCTACTGACCTATTGACATATAAGATTCTCTTGTCAAGAAAAATTCTTGACAAACAAATATTCAAGAGTTAGTGCGGTTTTTTATCATGACAAACACATCACACAATTGGTCTTAGTTGGTCTTTGTTTTATCCAAAATATCATAACTTACCAATTTCAAATGTACAGGAGTAGAAAAGATTTTACTCTACATTTGATAAGTGTTATAAACCTTTCTTAAGATTATGTCACTCAAGTTACAATCTTGGAGTATGACTCTAAGACTTGATATTGGAACGAAGTACGGTTTATCTTTTTGATTTAACCATTTCAACAATTCACAATTCCTCTTCTTAGCCATAAAAATGCACTAAGATGTCCTTACATAATCAATTGTGATATGTTTTCATAATCACTAAGCTAATCATAAAACACGATACTCAAGTACTCTCCCTTCTTTTTAGATTGGAGAAACTTTTATCTTTCTGCCTAATTTGATTCTTCTTATTCATTCTGCTATACATTGAAACATTTTCAAGGATTTCGAATTACACTTAATCTTGTAAGTATAACCATATTTACTAAACTTTAGTAAATCATGACGAACAGTCTTATCGTTCATTGTGGTGGACCTGACGAGCGCACAACCAAGTGTACCCGATCCCCTCGTCCTTCACTTGACTCACATATACATGAGAACAAGGAATTAGTCTTAATTTCCCAAAAAAGAAGGTTCTCATTCATCACACAATACAAGTTGCATGATTCCAAGTTTCTATCCAACTGAAACTTGGGTGATGAGAATCTTTCCTTATTTGGTAAATCTTGACACTACCACAAACGAAAGAATCAAATCCATATTGAACATTGCTAGAATATATATAAACATCAATTTTCACAAATGCCATTGTAAGGAGATATAAAATAAAACAAAATCAAAATTTTATTTATTTATAAAACGCGGAAAACTTTTCCTTACAATGTAATTACAAATGAAAACTGTGTTTCTAAATATTACTAAGCAATCTATCATAACTCTTAAGCAACAGCTCAAGAATCTGATCATCGAACCATGCGATCGAAATCCATTTCTTCGTGATCAGACTCGGCCTACTCTTCTTTTAAGCTTTGATTCTACAAAACATCAAAATGTAATTACATTACGTCAAGAATTAAGAATCTCTAAATAGGAACTTAATAGAGTTAGATGGTAGACTTACCTGAAGCAGAGTCAAACATTTTGACTTTACCATCTCTTAGATCTCTCAGGTAATCAGCACAGCTTTGCATCCAATGTCCCTTTTCTTGGCCATAGAAACACATGGCTTCTTTCGCATCGACACATGACACAATTCCAGAACTGGCCTTTCTATTAAGTTCAAACTTTATGACTTTAACCAATTTCTCTCTCCTAGGAGAGGGAATCATTTCTAGATTCTAACGGTTGTCCAAGGAAACTGGGGAAGTAGATCTTCCAATCAAATTTGCTTTACAAGTGCACCAAATCATTGATGATTTAGCAGCAACAAGCAAATATGTTAGATAAATAAGGGTCATGTCGTTGTTTGTCATATAGTAGTCCTTAATGAACCCGCTACATAACTCATGAAGTGATTGAAGAACCATGTTCATAGCCAACTTCCTTGGGAACACGGCACCCAACATTGCCAGCGTGTCAATATGCAACTTCATATCCAAGACATGAGCACATATAGACTTTCCATATTTGTGTTTTCTAGCCAATAGGTATTGAGTGATCTTGAGCTTTTCAAGTATTCGAGCTTGTGGGTCACGGAGAATTATTAGAGGAGGTGGAGGAGGTGAAGTATGATTTTAGGGAACATCATCTACACGAGGAAAGCTTTTTCTAAAAGATTTGGGAAGACCATAGTTGTCAAAACTAGACATCTACAGGGAGAAATTCAAGTTTAGTTGATTTAAGTCGTTAATATAACACCCAAAATGAAATATTAAGCCTAGGATCTAACACAATATTTTATAATTTGGAAGAGGGATGCCGTAATCCAATTGCATAATATTTGAAGGTAGGTAAATGACGATTTACCAATTTCCACCATGAAAAACGAAATTGATTATTAAGTTTTAAGTGAATTGAAATTCCTAGATCTTTTGAGATTCATTGAACTTTTCAATGGCATGTTTAAATCTCGATTGTGACCTTCAAGCTTGTGACTGGGATGCCGAGGATCACAAACAAGGTGTGAATAACCATGAAAATTAGCATGGTTCACTTAATGTTACAGATCACCTAATCAATGTGTCGGTTAACCACACACGCTCCATTGATCTATGATTAACATCAAGCTACCCTTTGCCACACACTGTCAGTCCAAGATTAGTGTGTCGGTTAACCACACGCGCTCCACTAACGACTTAACAAGGTGCAATGTGCAATTTCATGGGTTAGATCAAATTCGTATTTTTCCTAAGTAACTAAGATTGGAATTTATAAGTGTTTAGTTACTTGGTATTTTCATTATACTTTTAATGAAAATTAATGTCCTATCCTACACATTCGGCTAACGACCCTCCACTAGTCAAGGAAGTGGTGGGTGACAGTGGACACCCATTAAATCGTCATTTTATAGGCAATAACCTTATCCCCCCCCCCTATAGACCGGCTTCGTGAATAAGGTTTACTAACGGTAAGACCGACTTTTTACTTATACATATAATATATTAAATTTTTAATATAATAATAGTATAAGGGTATATTTTAACTTTTAAAATATAAGTGGTTTAATCTATTAATTAAACTATACTCTTAATTTAATTAAACTTAAGTCATGTCATTATGGAATTATTAATTCTCTTTTAATTAAACACTTTAATTAACTATTAATAAAGTCCATAACGATGTAATATGAATTATTCAAAGCATCAAGGTGCTAAAACAAAATTAAAACTATTCAATTTATTATTAAGTTATGAACCTATGAGTTACACTTTCGAAAACTTTTCAAATAACTTTAATTTTAGAATTCAATGTCTCATAAAAAAAACTTTTCAAATTCCAAAACTTGAGGGAAAGTTTTGTATCTCTTGAAAACTTTTAGAATTCCATAAAAGAGACTTTCCAAGTTCCATAACTTGAGGGCAAGTTATGAAACTCTTCAAAGCCATTTATAACAAATTTTGTAACCTTTAAAGACTCTTTGAATTCATAACTTAAAGAGTAAATGAATGAGACTTTTCACATCCATAACTTATGGAAGTTTCAAAACTCTCAAGATCATAACTTTTAAAAATACATTTGAGTTCCAAAATTTTATGACAAAATTTGTAACTCCTTAAAATCATTTAGATCAAACTTTTAAAACAAATAAAATAATCATATCATTCTATCTTTTAATAAATTGACCTAATTCATCTCTTGTAGTAAAATGACTCAAATTTTACAAATAATTAGTTTTTCATAAAATCAAGTAATTATCTTAAAATTTTGACAAACTTCATGTTTATTTTTCAACTTTGAAAATCAAACATTTGCATCAATATAACAGAAAACAACCTATGGCTTTGATACCATTGTTGGGTTTTAGTATACTACAACATCCATTGGTGCACATACAACCCTAAATGCTTTGGATCTATGTTTTCTCTAATTATACATGCAATATTGTTTACAAAGCATTAAGCCTACAACTAGCATACAATTGACATAAACAATATCGAATACTAGTTAGGAGTTTACCTCTTTATGTAGCTTGTAGAACTTGTCGTATTTGGCCTTTAAGAACCTAGCACCCCAAATGTGATGCCTCAAACGGTTGACAACACACCTAGGACAAAGGATAACTTGAGAGAGATTTTGCTAGCTCCAAAATTGGCTCTAATGAACTCCAAGAACTCTAGTTGCTGATTTTGGGTGCTAATGGGGTCCTTTTATAGTGTGGCAAAGTCTAGGGTTACATCCATGCAAACCCTAATGCTCATGACCTTTCATATTACTTAGGCTCCATGAGTTAAACCTCCATGGACTATCCATGGAATACCATATTGGTTTAGCCTGTTCTAAATAACAATTGGCCCACACTATAAGAATCATTGATTTACCAAATCAATCCCCATATATTTAATTAGTCTCTTTTGATCACATAGCTAATTCAAAATTAATTCTTGATCAATACTAATTAAATATTATTATTTCATATTAATATATTAGAAATTATAATATATTAATAAATCATAAGTAACCTCTTACTCAAGTATCCATCCTATCAAATTGTCCTGGTGATATGTAACTTGAAATGGACCATGCTACTCTCGGGTCAACTACATACCAATTATAGTTATGGGCTTAGACACCTAATCCAACAGTCTCCTACTTGGATAAGTCTGATAACTATTATTGCAAGTACGACTCCAAAATCCCGACTAGCAATTGTAGCTCTTAAAAGCCGCTGATGAACTCTGACCTTGTCAATGACATGTCCATTAGATAAGGGATCATATATTCCTCCATTCTAGATATCATATGGACATGATACATGGATTATAATCATTCTCTCTGTCGATCTGTTGTTTCCCGATTTCCTATTTATGACGTCAAACTAACTGAACAAATCCAGTCAGTTCAGGATTGGCCAAGCACTTAGGGTTGTCATCACTAAATCATCGAGGGGCCCACAGATATCGCTTTTATCCATTTAAGGGTAAAAGGAATGGATAAACTTCGAATCAAATGCTTGCTTGTACTTACTCATCAAATCACACACAATAATATGTTTCATAACACCAAGCTACTGGTGCGTTTACGTATGTCAATGTGCAACCGACTTGTAAATTACAACTCACATGTCTTGGTTTCAAGAATATTAGATATTATCGTCTCACTAATGACTCTTGATAAAATCGATGAAGTGATTCAGATGAGCGTGGGTTTAACCCAATACTCGAATCTTATTCCAGGAGTACTCATGAACACTGCAGCAAACTTATGCTATGTCTAAGACACCTAGACAATCTATAGTCAGATTCATGACAGTCTTGCCTCAATACCTACTTCCAAAGTATGATCGACTGTGGATGGTTTTGAATAATCTTATTATTCAGGAATTCAAAACATGCAAAATGAAACACAAGAACAATCGGATCCAATATGGTCTCAGAACTTATGAATATAAATAAAACACCTTTTATTTAATCACCATATTGATTACACATTATTCATTGTATAATGTTTCAACTAATCAACTTAATACTTGAATTACAATAGTTGTCCCATGCTCCAAGCATGCACACTATGTTATCTATGGTTCTTACTTTGTGAAATAGATCAATTGAAAACATTTTCAAAGAAACTCATTTCACTATTCCAAATATTTACCGTAAATGTGCGAATACCAATTCTTGCCATTTACTATAAGCTGTTAGATTCTAAACTTATATGAAATGATCCTCTTGTAATGACTATGCACAAAAGTCACTGAGACTTGGCAACAGACATTGCAAAGTATTCCAATGGAGAGTAATCCCATAGAAATGAAGTCTCACATTCAAAGTACATTCCTTTGAACATCCTTCTTGCATTAAGCTTTCTAATCTTACACATATTTAATGAATAACTTCCACCTATGGAAACATTTCCATATTCCCATTTTGACTATCACTTCTGAAGAAGAGTTGCCTCCTTTCATGATATTTCAATATGTTCCTTCCAAAATTTACACTATACTTCCAACTATCCATGAGTAATCAATCTTTGGTAAACCTCAGATTGTCCTCAACAATTGCTTAATCATTTTAGTCATATCCAGTTCTAGTCCTTTTCCCTCTTAATACCCTAGGCATTTGGAAAATTAAGAACACATAAATATTATAACATACGGAATCGATCCTATACCCAAAGCATACGTGATACAATCTATAATGTCTCACATAAAGACGTGATACTTTATGAGTCTCTTGCTATAATGTTTCCATATATAGAATATCCTTATGTCGAATCTTTTCAACATAACATTCATATATACATATACATACATATATATATATATATATATATATATATATATATATATATATATATATGTATATATATGACTAAACTTGATTAAAATCTCAATTTAAGCTTTTAGAATTGAAATGAAGTATGAATTCTTCTCCCTTAATTATAGAGAAACAACTTTTCAAACCCGGCAACTTTTCGATCTGAAACTTTTGTTTTCTATAATTAACATTGCTAACTTGCAACACTTAACATAATAATTGTTCTCCCACTAGAATAATAATTGTTATCTTACTATCATAACACTTATGCTCCCACTAGCTTTGACATTTACCCAGAAATCAGCTGGACTTCTAGAAATCAATACTTATCGACTTCCTTACCAAAGTTCAGATTGCTGATATGAGATGCTTCGATAAGACTTTATCTAGGCTTCTCAAACTCATACACCTTTCCTTAGATAGCTCATCTGTGTGTCTAAACAATTTTAGAACTTACAACAATAAGTCTCAAATGTTTAGACCTTTGACATTTCTCACAACATCTTATGGTGCAGATACAACCCTAAGTGCTTTGGATCTATGTTTTCTCTAATTATACATGCAATATTGTTTCCAAAGCATTAAGCCTAAAACTAGCATACAATTGACATAAACAATATTGAATACTAGTTAGGAGTTTACCTCTTTTTGTAGCTTGTAGAACTTGTTGTATTTGGCCTTTAAGAACTTAGCACCCCAATTTTGATGCCTCAAATGGTTCACAACACACCTATGACAAAGGAGAACTTGAGAGAGATGTTTCTAGCTCCAAAATTGGCTCTAATGAACTCCAAGAACTCTAGTTGCCGATTTTGGGTGCTAAGGGAGTCCTTTTATAGGGTGGCAAAGTCTAGGGTTACATCCATGCAAACCCTAATGCCCATGGCCTTTTCATATTACTTAGGATCCATGGGTTAAACCTCCATGGACTATCCATGGACTACCATATTGGTTTAGCCCATCATAAATAACAATTGGCTTACACTATAAGAATCATTGATTTACCAAATCATTCCCCATATATTTATTTAGTCTCTTTTGATCACGTAGCTAATTCCAAATTAATTCTTGATCAATACTAATTAAATAATATGATTTCATATTAATATATTAGAACTTATAATATATTAATAAATCATAAGTAACCTCTTACTCAAGTATCCATCCTATCAAATTGTCCTGGTGATATGCAACCCGAAATGGACAATGCTACTCTCGGGTCAAGTATATACCAATTATAGTTATGGGCTTAGACACCTAATCCAAAAGTAAGTGCACCTTATCTAGTTACTTTGAGGATCACTGACAGTCATGAGGGTAGAGCAGAAGCCCCATCAGCGAGGAGCCGAGCATTTAAACTTCAGTTAGGGGAGGTTAGAGTTTCATCAGATGCTATTGCTGGTATGTTATATTTTTTTTTCTTCATGCCTTATTATCCTTATAGTTATATACTTTGGAATCATGTGCTTGTATGTGTAAGTCATTATTTTTGGCCTAGTTCTCTGTTATTCTCTGGTTGATATTATCAAGTATTAATATATACCACTATTTCATGCCAAGAGTTATGAGTGGGATACATCTTGTACGTTGAGCTGGATTTAGATGGTCAAGTAGTTTGTTGTGGGCCATTGGTGGAAACAATTCAAGGGTATTTCTTGCAAGATCAATAGATGGATTAGCATGATTAGTTCAACAATGAAGTCAGAGTTCAGAAGTGTTGTGTCTCTCAGTGGGGATGTCGATCGTTTATGGAAGGACTTTTGGGTCCGATCGCTACCCTTTCTAGGGAAGGAGCGGTAGCAAGTGGATTATAATGGCGGTCGTGGGAGATTGTTCAAACATTGGAACTGCAAAAGAAATTTTGGAATCGTATCAGTTGAAGATGGTTATGATTGCATAGACCCTTCAGTAAGTGGGATGTCGGGTTGGTGATCAATTAGTTCCGGTAAGGGAATTTATTATTCACTGTTTTTAGTAAGGTGGGCAAGGTGTAGTTATATCTATGTGGGGGAGAACCGTTTGGATTTCTGGGAATAAAATTAGGTGCGGAACCAAGGATAGTTTTGCATCCTATTTGAGAAGGATGCTAGTTCAAGTGACAGTCTGGATAGAGGTCACGCAAGGTTGAGGATCAAAAACTTTAAACGATAGGTTGGCATATTCGTAGTAACACATGGCCGACTTGTGATTAGATCTAGGTTGAGGGTTGTGTTAGAGCCTCTCTGCATGTTATTTTCTGATGAAGGCTTTGGGGTTCGAAGCATGACCTGAACACCTGAGTGGGGGTATAGTTTGATGCGGGTCCAGCTCAAGATAACCGTGGTTGGCTTGGTAGTTAGACAGTAAGACCATGTGGTGGGTCCATGACAGTATGGAAGTGTTGTAAGACTATGGGGAAGCCATAGCATTCACAAGGTTGACAAGCAGTTGTGGGAGTGTTTTAAGATTATGGGGTAGTCGTAGCATACACAAGGATGATAGGCTGCCCTAGAAGTGATGTAAGTCTGCGATGTAGTCGTAGCATTCACCAGATTGAGGTAGGCCATGGTATGAGTGGTCTAGGCTGAAAGAGTATCAACGTATGCCTGGGTTGAGGCGCACAGTATTGTCGGAGAATTACTCTTTGATTGGGTTGAGGATCGTTGGATTCGAGGCGAGGCTAGGCCTATAACAAAACTTGTTTTGGTGAGACCCATGGGCGAGGCATGTTCGATTGTGCAAGTTGGGAGAGACCTGTAGGTGAGGCCCGTAGGCTTATGATATGGTGGGTAACACCTGGTGGAAATTGGCTTGATTAAGGTACTAGATCACATTTAGATTGGGATAACTTTGTAGTCAGTGGTTGGTATCAGTTTGAAGCTGTCAATCTCCACGGTTGATTGGGGAGTTTATATCTCAATTCATTGTGAGGTCACCATAGATTCAGAAGATTTTAGATAGATGCAAGTGTGAGTCTTCGGATTTTGGAATGTGAGTCATGCTATGGGTTAGCGCAAAGGGTTGGGACTCGCATTGGGATTTACATTTATTTATATGAAAGATCTTTACAATAAGTTATGGTAAAGGATTATGTTTGTTAAAGGTATTGGTTGGATAATTTAGGACCGGAAGGATGTATTTCAGTTTAGATTGCAGAGAGAGGATCTATTGATTGTGTTTCAAAATGGTTCTACCTGTGAGGACGTCAGGTAAAGTTTCGGGGGCTTCGAAATTATAGCAGTGAAGTGTTGGTTTTTCCGTATTGAATAAGTTAGTGGATCAATAATCCGTTCTCCATCATGGTGTCTGAGTAGTGTTATGATTGGGTTTCAATGGTATCATTGAAAGGTCGCTATGAGTATGATTCAACTTTTCGTCAAAGCAAGGTTCAAGAGGAATTGGTCGGATCGTCTGAAAATTTCCAACTCACGGACCTTCTCGATCATATCATTCAGGGTCTTGCACCCCGAAAATCTCACAAACTCCCTTACATACTCTCTCAACATATCATGGTATCTCGTCTTCTTCATATCCTCATCCTCAACGTACTGCGGAACCAACAGATACCTCTCCCTGAATTTGGCGGTAAACTCCTCCATAGTCTTAGTAGTCTGGCGAAGGTCCTGCAACTCCCTCGCCAGCCGTTGCACCTCGATAGCTGGTGCAAAATCCCTTTGGAACCTCGAAACAAAATCCTCCCAATTCATGTAGTCATCACCATACTCAAACTGAAACACAAACATATAAACAATCAATATAAGACTCACCGGAAATCTCACTATACAGGTCTCCTAAGAGTCTCCACATCTGCTCTTGTCTCAAGTGCAGATTATGTGCTTCCAGTAGTACGGGCCCAATACTACCTTGCACACCTATCTGTACCCTCCTCAAGATTCATCATGTTTCCTCTAATTCACCACACTAGAACCATACACCATTCCTATGCTAACAACATACATATCCAAGACTTTCCTAGGAATTCTCAACTCCCACCGCTCATAATACCGAGAACCTCAATCAACATCGTTGGTTGCCTTAGGCAGGCAAGTTATACACAAAATGGGATCACATAGACTATCAAATGATGATTCTACCCTAAGTCCACAACCAAACAAGGAATAGGAAATGAGGCTAAATCAATAATTCTAGGGCTATATGATCCTAATCATATACAACTTTGAAAGCATACACTTAGCAATTAACCAAGCCTATATCAATTCCAAGTAATACATAGCATCCAATCCTCCTAGGCTATAAGGCATCACAAAAATTAGACAATTCTTTCATATAATTCCTTGAAGTTATCCTTAGCCCTAATCTAGCTTGCAATTCTCATATCAAGCATAGTAATCATAATACATAGGTATGGGTAATTTTGGGAACTACTTACTTGAGCTCAGCTGATTGCACGCATCGCACCCCTTTTTACTTAGTAAAAATATTTTTAGAAATTCAAATTCATTTTTCTTTAAAAAGATTATCATTTCCTCAGTTTGATTTTTGACACACTCGAAAGTGTGCTCAAATACCACAAACCAAGGCTCTGATACCAACTTGTAACAGGCCGAAAATAGTGAATTTTTTTCATTGAAAGACTATCAATTTCATTCATTAATTGTTTCAAAATCCATCACTATATATATTGTCCAAAACATCAGAGTACAACTTTTCAAAATGTGGAAATCATGAAGGGAGGATGATGTGCCATCATGTCGGGCCCTTCCCTTTCGAACCGGAAGTACTTGAAGCCGTAAACATAAACTGTAAGCACAAAACTTAGTGAGTTCCCCAAAGTACCACATACCAATCATACAATTGGGCTTAACCTTGGGGTTTATTCCAACACAATATACACATATGGGCCCCGCCCTTGGGTGATTTCAACAATACATATAGGCCTCGCCCTGCGGTATCTATCAACCTGAACGTACGATAGTGGGCCCTGCCCTGGGGTCTACTTCAAACGGAACATACGATAATGGGCCCTACACTAGGGTCTATTTCATCACATCCTACAAACTCATATAAGCCACATAACAACTATCATCCTAATCATCAAAATAATGGGCCGACATTGGTGCCTTCGATCCATGGATACAGTGAGAAGACTCACCTCATAGACAGATGAAAAGTTGAACAATACGCTGCTCCAAAAATAAACTATACTGGTTACCTTTACAAATAATAGTAACCAAAACTCAAAATACAGCTCAAAATACACATAGGTCATACTTGGTCAAAGTCTAGGTCAAAGTCAACTGAGTCAACTCAGTGAGTACGTTGAGCGTACTTAACACGTACGCGGGGCGTACTACGTGTTTGACCAAAGTCGAGGGGCTAACCATGCATGTGCTACGTACCCTTTGGTATGCCCATCGTATGCGACTGCCACCCATTTCTTCCCATTAAGAGCTTAATCCTTAAGCTTTTTCGTCCTAATTCCAGATCTAGCCCTCAAATGATGTTCTTAACCATAAAGTTTCCAACTTTATAGTCTTGCATCGCTAATAAGACCTCAACATCAAAAACCCTAGCTTCTTGACCCATTAAGACAACCTAGATCATGCATGGAAAGAAACCAATGCCCAATTTCACATTTTTATGACATATCACACCCTAAAACATCTGAAAGGACAACTTAAAGGTCCTAGGGTATTACATACTGACAAGGATCAAGATTTGGGACAAAAAGGTGTAACTTTTAAGCTAGAACAAGATCTAACAGAATACTCATCAAGGTTGGAACTTTATACCGCCAAAAGATGTACAAGGGAGTGTAGATGTTGGATCCAAGTAAGGATGTCAAAAAGTCCCGTGGGACCCCGATTCCGTGGGGGCCCCGTCCCGTATGGGAGCATTTGTTGAAAATAATCGGGGACGGGGGCGGGGGTGGGGGCAAGGTTAACCCCCGTTTTAATTTCGGGGCCGGGGGCGGGGGTTGGTAGTCCCGTCCCGAAACCCCCATGGGGGGGCCCTTTAATAAATTATATAAGTTGACATATATTAATTATATAAATATAATAAAAAATAAAATGATTTTTACGTACAAAAATTCAACAAAAAACATGTTTTTAAGTTGTTTGTAACATGTAAAATTATGTTATAAATATCTATTTGTTACCCAAAAATAGTTTCTCATAGCCTAAGCAAGAACTTCTTTTAGGCCAAATAAGGTAGCCCAAAATCATTCGAGGGCGGGGGAACGGGGGCGGGGGCGGGGGTCAGAAGGGGAATTCGAGGGCAGGGGCGGGGGTGGAAAGGATGGAGATTTCGGGGACGGGGGCGGGGGCGGGGGAACGGGAAATTTTTGGGGGCGGGGGCGGGGGATGCAATCCCCGTCACGTTTTCCCCCGTTGACATCCCTAGATCGAAGGCCTAAAATGAAACACCACAACTTCATGATTCTTTTTTCACCACCAAGAGCACCAAAATGACACTCCAATCTTCAAAACACACACACACACTTAGGGTTTCGAAATAGGGATGGATGCTAGAGTTTAGGAAGGGTATGGGGCTATAATGATGCTTAAATAGCTTCTAAACCCAAAAATTCTCACCCTGGCCACATAAGCCCAACATACGCAAGCCTGTCCCAAAATTATGAAAATGCCCCTTGGGACTAAATTTGCAAACCATACTCAAATCAAAGTTCAAAATGGAATACCTAGAAATCAATATGTTACATGGACCATTATCCTCTCGTATGTGCCGCTTGTACTCCTCCATAATCATTTCTACAATGTTAGCTATCTCATCTTCTTGTTCACTTTATTCCTCTAATTTTGATTCGGGTTCGCTGTCACTCTCAGTTTTTGGTTCGTAACCACTCTCGTTCTTGTCTGAATTCTTCTTGAAAGGAGAGATCATGTCTTTCTTCATTTTATCTTCTTCTACTTTTCATCTTATCCTTGTTGTTCTAGTGGAACATTGATTCGGGATCCTTCAAACCGGGTACTGTACTAGATGAAGTCGCTTGGGTCATATACTAATTGCAATAAAACATAAACACAAACGTGTAAAATGAACAAAAACAATAAAAATAAATTGTCTAAACAGTTTCCACGACATTGATAGTCATGTCCACGACGTGCCTACTGACAAAACAGAAACAAAATTTAACTTGTTATGGATTTGACTCCACAAAAAGGGTCGATAACAAATATCAGATAAAATTAACTATAATAAAATTGTTCCCCTTAAACGGCGTCAAAAACTTGATATGTATTTTATATACTGGTTTTTAATTTATAAACCAAATAAATGTTAACTAGCTAAAACGAGATAGGCAGTGTACCAAATCGAGTAATATAATAGTTCAGGTAAGTCGAGGGTTGAACACAAGGGGAACGTGAATGATTAAAAGCTAAAAATATCTACTAAATTTAATGAAGTTAAACAAAGAAAATATGGAGTTGTTTTGATTTTGCAAGTTTAGAAAACTTAAAAGCAATTAACAAAATCAAATTAAACTTAAGAAAAGTTGAAAACATATTTTAAGACAAGATTTAAAGAAGACTTTCGTTTAGATGCAATTCACCTATTCTCTATGGTTGATTTTATGGATAGTGCAATTGATTTATGTTTCATTTCTTACCGAATCCAATTATGATTAGAATTATATTCAAAGTATTAATCCTTTGATTTAATGAGATTATTTAATCAGTGATCAAGTGGACAAAAAATCAAACAAACCAATATTAAGTTCGAATTATTCAAGACTTGAAATAATGAATGATATTAATTGTAATAAATACCAATTCTATATATGAATGTTCATCATATATTAGCTACCACACTAGTTTACTAACTTATCTGTTTAACACTAGGTTTTTGATCAAAACACTAGTCCGACAATTTCATAAGTCACAAAATCATAAGATTCAAGCATATTAAGATAGATAGTTAATCCTAATAAAACTCATCAATAAACAGAAAAGATGATTATATTAACATAATGGGGTATTTATCAAATAAGCATAATGAATAAGCAACTAACATAAATCCAAAATCCTCTAATCAACACATAGAAGAAAAGATCCTCTACTCTAAATGAAATTTAGGGTTTTTAGCCCATAACTACTGCAAATAAACACGTAAAAACGAAATCTCCTTTGGAAGTCATAATTAAGACAAAGCAAACCAAGTATTTAGAATTATTGTTGCCTTAGATTTCTCCAATCAAGTTCTCTAATCAAAATATGGTCTCCAAAGCGTCTAAAGGATGTTTCTAGTCTTCAAAATTCAAAGTTTCTTGATGCATAAGTTAAGGAAAAGAACAAAAACACACTATAAATAGTTTCCTAATAATGTATCCCACGCCATGGAGAGTAGATCTCCAAGTCATGGCTTCCATTTTTCTTGTGTAATCTCCAAGTCAAAGTTTCCGTGATCACGCATAAACACCTCGCCACAGAATGGAAGGAAAATGTCCATGCCTTGGGAGCTTCAGAATCCATAGCTTTTGAATTTTGTTGACTCGACCCATTCATCCTGCTTCCAGCTCCGCATTTTGCTTCCTTTTAATCCCGAGCAAGTCTTTGCTGCTACAAAATAAAATTTAAACATTATAAGCACCTTTTTTTCCTAAATTAGGAACAAATGTAGCTAAAAATACTAAAATAATGCACAAAATGCATGAATAAATATAGCAATACCAAGACACATTAAAATTATATGCTCGAATAGAGGCATTGAATATTTCAACCAAGAGTTTGACACTTTCTGTGAATAGAATGAAATAAAAAATGAATGAAATTCACCCTATTCTCCCCAACTTAATGGTTTGGATGAAAGAAAGAATCCAAACCTTTGTGAGATGGTCAAATGCATGTTGAACCAATCGGATCTACCAAATAATATGTGGGGGAAGCACTATTGACGGCTTGTTATGTCTATACTATGATCACTAGTTGTGTGATTCCTACAAGTCATTATGAGTTATGGAAAGGTACAAAACGTAACCTAGACTATTTGAGAGTTTGGGGTGTGTTACCTACTATAGACACCCGATCCTAAGAGATCCAAATTGGGAGCTCGGGCTATGAAGAGTGTGTTCATTGGATATGCTCAGAACAACAATGCTTATTGATTATTGGATAATGAATCTGGTGTTGTTATAGAATCCAGAGATGTGGAATTTTTCAAAGACAAGTTTTCAAGAGATTTTGAAAACTCAAATATAATAATATCCCCATAGTACTTCTAGAGAAAATGTTCGACCTTCTCAAGTTATAGAAGAACTAAGGAGAAGTACAAGGGTTAAAAAAGAGAAAATTCTAGGATATGATTTTTTCTCTTACTTGGTTGAAGTTACTCAAACGAAAGTGATGAGAGTGGTCATTTTGCCATCAATTTAAATGATGGTCCTAAGACCTTCACTGAAGTTATGTCATCTATAGATGCTCCTATGCGGAAGGAAGTTATAAATGACAAAATAGATTCAATTATGTGTAAGGAAACTTGGGAATTGGCTAATCTACCCTAAGGGAAGAGACCTATAGGATCTAAATGGATATTAAAGAAAAAATATCATTCATATGGATCCATATATGCCTCTAAATAAATATTAGTTGCTAAAGGGTACAACCAACAAGAAGGGATCGATTATTTCAAAACATATGCAACAGTTTTTATGATTAGTTTGATCATAACTCTCATAGAAATATCAACTTTGAAAGATTTACTTGGAGCAACCTGAAGGTTTCGTGATACCTGGACAAGAAAATAAAATGTTTAGACTTATTAATTCCTTATATGGTTTGAAGCAAGCTCCCAAATGTATGGCATGATAGATTCTACACCACTGTGACTACTTTTGGATTCCAACACAATGGTGCTGAAAAATGTATTTATTCCAAATGCACATCTGAATACACAGTCATTTTGTCTTTATGTCGATGATATGTTGATCATTGGTACTCGCCTAGAAGGTATTTTTGGGACGAATAAATGCATATCCTTGAACTCAATATGGAAGATCTTAGAGAATTTGATACAATTCTTGGTATCAAGGTGAAAAGGAAAGACACTCAGATTTCTCTAAGTCAGTCTCATTATTTAGAGAAAATTTTGGCTATGTTTCAACATATGAAATTAAGGAATTCAATACTCCTTTTGATTCAAGGGTAAAACTAAATGTGGATTCTAGTCGAGCAGTCGCTCAGTTAGAATATGCAAGTGCAATTGGGAGCATGATGTATGCAACACATTACACTCGACCTGACATTACATTCGCTTTAAGCAAACTGATTAAGTATATTGTCAATCCAAGGACATAACACTGGAAGGTAGTGAGTAGAGTACTAAGATACCTATAGAGGACAAGTACCTTTGATTTTATGTATTCGTCATCTAAAATAATACTAGAAGGGTATTCCAATGCTAGCTGGATAGATCACACCAGTGATTCAAAATTCACAAGTGGTTAGATTTATGATGTAAAACCTGGATTTGAGGTATGATTTTTATATTTCAATTGTGACAATTCTAATGGCCACAACGTGGTGAAGAGATCGATACAAGATGACATTTTGCTAGGATTGTGTATTTCATTTAAGTGGATGCTACAACATGGTCATTCAATTACCATGGCGCGGTGACTCATTTTTGGAAAACCCTAAGTTTCAGACCTTAGGCCATATTTAAAGGAAGTGATGGCTAGGGTTTCACCCACCCTTAGCCTCCCTCGCCTCCAAAACACCTTTGATAAACCCTAGCCCCCTTTTTGAAGTTCTTGGTTCATTTTTGGTAGTTTTCTGATCTTGAAAGGAAGAAGAAAGAGCTTTTGTGCATAGATCATGAAGCAACTTGTCTCTACTCCTTGTGTGCAATTTCTAGACCCTATGTAAGTCATCAAGTCCCCACCTTTTTTGTTCTCTCATCATAGATCTAGGTTTTATATCATATTTTGGTTCATCTTAGAGTTTGGGTTAGTTAGATGAGATAAAGTTTGCAACATTATGGCTCACCTTAGTCCCTTCATCACTATATATTATGGATCTAGAAGTTGAATGGGGTTTGAAAGCCATGCATGGGTTTTAGGTCCTTTTCTCATCATTTTGACCTAGTTGAGTGAAGGAAATGCATTAGTCATGCATGTCCATAAAGTTTGGACTATTATGGATCGTTAGGGTCCTAAGAAACTTTTTGGAAAGTATAAGCAATGAGCCTTACAGATTAAGGAATCAATCCATTATGTTGTCATAATGCAGCAACCACGACGTAGTGAGATGGGTGCCATGACATGGCGAAGGAGAATGTCACAACTGTTTTTTCTGGACTCTTCCATGACATGGTGGCATGCCTGCCACGATGTGGTATCAGATTTTAATTGTGTCCAAGTTGAGTGGCCATGACATGGAGGTTGTTGACCGTTGACTTTTTGTCAAATTATTAGTTCTATAAGGATGACTAAGGGTTTACCTTGTATGATTCATTAGGAGGTGTGTAGCACCTACTTTCCATATGTGTGAGATTGTTAGCTGTTGGCTGCGATTTTGAGGCGAGTCTTCTCATTATACTATGTAGGATGCTAGTTTGTCTTTGTGACTCTTTCATGTATATTGGGTGGGGCCCGTTATATAACGGGCGGGAGCAGGTACAAGTGTAACAACGTAAATTTTCAAAACAATTTTTCATTTTTAAAAACATTCATTCACTCATAAAATAATGTCAAAACACATTGTATCAAATGTTATCATCACAAAACATCTCCCCAGAATCTCAAACATAAACTCCAATGCATGTGTGTACGAATCATGTCGGCGCCTTCCCGCGCTCATCACTAGTACCTGAAACACATAACACAACAACTGTAAGCATAAATGCTTAATGAGTTCCCAAAATACCGCATACAACACATACGCCACTCGAGGCTATAATACGACCCTACGGTCGATGTGTCTCAATGGGACCCTCCAGTCCCGTAGCTCGTTGGACCCTTTGGTCTGGTCATAGCTCGTTGGACCCTCCGGTCCGGTCTATAACATCATACAACATACATATATCACATAGCACATAAACTCAAACGTAACACATTAGACCCTCTGGTCAACAAATAATACCACTCTAGGTAACGTATAGTGAGAAGACTCACCTCGATGTCTCGGTAAGTATCTGACTCAGTAGAAATGTTATCTAGCCTCCGCCTAATCACATAAAGTAAATACTCTCATAAATACAACTGTACTCAACCTTAAAAGTCAACAAGGTCAACAGTCCAACTTTGACCCGACTCGTCTAGTGCACTAGGGAGACTCGGCGAGTCTACACGTGTCCACTGACTCTCTTAGTCCCTCTCTTGGCACGTCGAGTACTTCCCCGGACTCGACGAGTTCCACCTGGCATGAATCGCGGGGCCACCCCAACTCAACTCGCCGAGTCTCAAGAACAACTCGGCGAGTTCCAACTTGAACTCAGACTCCCCTGACTCTCCCTGACTCACCAAGTTATTCCCCAACTCGGCAAGTCCACTCACTGAGTGATTAACGGGCAACCTTCATACTACTCACCAAGTCTGTTCTTCGGACTCGGCGAGTTCATGCCATGCACAAACTCTATACAACTCCTGAGGTCAGAACTGTTCTATACAGTCATAGATCTGGCCTCCCCAAGCATGATAACCACGTAAATCTCAGACCTTGGCACTCATATAACATCTAAATGGTCCAAAATGGTGATTTAGCCCCAAAAATGACATCCCAAGCTCATGGCTCCCAAAATAACTCATAAAGCTCCAAGGGTTAAGGCCTATGGACCTCTTTGGGTCCAGATCCAGAACACAAACTCGAGAAGGGACCAAATGCTCTACTTAATCAACCTCTAAAAGGGTTAAAAAACCCTAACCCCAAGAATCAACACCAAAACTGAAGAAGGTCCGAGAATAATACCTCAATACAATCTCTATGAGCTCAAAACCACCAAAATCGCACCTCCTTCAGTCCCCTCTTGCCTTGGTCACTTCCTTCTTGCAAAAACACCCACAAAAGGATCAAGAATGGCCTCTTCTTCCTCACAAACGCTCTAGATCTCTTAGGGTTTCTCTCTGGGGGTTGGTGGCAGCAAATGACGGCCCTAAGGGCCTTTAAATAGATCTCAAACCCTGGAAATTAGGGTTTCATTAAACAGCGTGGACTCGCCAAGTCCACTCATGAACTCGCCGAGTCCAGCTGTGAACTCGCATACGAATCCGCGACCATACTCGGCGAGTTTAGACGCCAACTCGCCGAGTCTCCCCACAATACCCAAAAATAAAAGAACAAAATATAATACCTGGGAATCTAGATGTTACAATAAGGGCGGGTCCTGATGTTATGTATAGTATGTGGTATTTTAGGGGACTCCCTAAGCTTTGTGTTTACGATTTTATGTTTAAAATGTTTCATGTACTTCTGGTTCCAAGAGAAAGGGCCTTGCTTGATCGTACTGCAGCACCCAGAGATTTATTTCACAATATCTATTTGATTTACTTTGATGTTTGAAAATACTTTATACATTGGATGGTTTTAAACATTTGGTGGTCTAAAAATGAAAAAAATTTACTTAGTATTTTTGGGACGTTACATATACTCTAGCTTGTGGTGCTATTTCTTGGGAGATTAAGAAAAAGAGACATACATAACTCATTCAACGATGAAAGCAGAGGTAATTGCCTTAGCAGAAATAGACAAGAGGCAAAGTGGATTCAAGATCTACTCATGGATATCCGTCTGTGGGATATTCCAATGCCAGCTATACCCATGTACTGTGACATTGAGGCCACATTGTCTAAACTATACAATGTTGTATATAATGGGAAGTCGAGACATGTAGGTATGAAACACAATTTTATGAGACAACTAATTGAGAGTGGTACCATTAAAGTTGTCTATGTCAAGACAAGTAGGAACTTTGCAAATCCACTTACCAAACATCTGATGATAGATTTGGTTACATCTACCATGAGAGTCATGGGTCTAAAACCCCAATAGAATCACTTAGTGATAGAAACCTAACTTGACATTAGTATTCCTAATTCTCAAGTTTAAAGGGTAACAATGAAGTCATAAACATTAGAAGGTACTATCATTAATGATAGATCCATTCCTAATTCAAAAGCACTCTCTCTCTCTCTCTCTCACTCTCTCTCTCCCCCTTAGTGATTTATTCTTGGTTTCTAAGTATTCACTTTGCGTTTATCGTTTTCCATAGCTGTTGGAAAACCAATAAGTCTGTATTAAATCTTGGAGTTTTACTTTGTTGCTTACAACTGATAGAAGCAAACTGGGTATTCCAGGTTTTAGTACCAGATTCGAAAGAGGGAGCCGGAACTGGGTATTTCAGGTTTTGGAATAGGATGTTAAATAGAGAACTAGAACGGAGTAATACACAATTCAGGTTCTAATTTTCAATTTCTGGTCCTAACTTACCCATTTTATCCTGTCCGATGCCCGGAAAGGATTACTATATACCGGTCCGGTTCTCGGGTCTTATAATCCGTCAAATCCGGTTCCCGAATTTTCCGTGTCCGTGTTCGAGTCCGGGTCCAACGTTTCGGGTTTGGACCCACTTTCATCCCCAGTATCTATGACCAACGTCAATTTATGCCATTATCGCACATATCCGTCAAGTAACAATTATAGTTTCTAAAACTTTAAGGGGTTGAATTTAAGGTTTTTTTGTTTGAAAGTGTGTGATGGATTTTTTTTGCGGCTGATAATGAGTAATCAAGTATTGTTTACAGACTTTAATTGAAATATTTCAGTATCCTAGTATCCTCAAACTGATGTAATATGATCTAAAAGAGAAAAAGACAAAAATACCCTTGCATGCCTCGCACGTAGGGGATTTTAAAAGGTTAGATTAGATAGAAGGTTAACGCAGTGGCTAAATGTGTAACAAAAACGTATGTCGAATATAGCCCCTACCAAAAGAAAAAATATAAGTACCAAACGGACATGTTATCCAAAACCAGAAGGACCAATCGTGTAATTTACTTTATTTTTTTTCTCGGTTGTAATCTTGTATTTTGTTCTCTTACACAGTAGTTAAAAATTACAATACATAAATTGCGGATCCGTATACATTAGAATCTCGGGTCGAGTCGGAGCCATCTCGAATCAATCACCCCTTCCGTCTTCCGATTCTCTTGACTTTGTTTTTCAATCAAATCCCAATTTCCGTGTTATTGTGTCGACTCTCTCTCTCTCTCTCTCTCTCTCTCTCTCTCTCTCTCTCTCTCTCTCAACAATCACAAACCCTAATTTCGATCCATTCCCCCATCTACAGAGGTAATTGATTACTTGTTTCCCTTCATCTGTCTCCCTTTGATGTGCTCTCTTATATAATTCTGCTCTCTATAACAATTAATGTTAAATTTTGTGTAGTCCTTGATGATCTATGCCTAAATTAGTCGACTTGTTATTCATTTCGTAAACATATCAGATTCAATTTACTCAGTTGTCAATATTAGTTCAGTTTTACCTTCTCCCTATGTTGAATTGTGATTTGCTTTTTTCATTCCGGAATCAATATATTGCTTCTTCTTAATTATCTAGAGTAGATTCCAAATCAATCAAACACGTTAAGCTGTGTAGAATCTCTATAATTTAATAATTTCATACAGTTCATCAAATTTGTAAATACTAACACGAAAAGTAAAATTCCCAGGGGGTACTTTAGTCAATGTGCACACACAGTTTCAAAAATGTCGAGTAATATCAGCGAATCAACAAGGAAGCCACAAGAAACTCCATCATCAAACACAACCACAAACGATGCTGGTGATTTCGAATGCAATATTTGCTTCGAATTAGCTGAAGATCCAATCGTCACTTTATGTGGTCATCTCTTTTGTTGGCCATGTCTATACAAATGGCTTCACATTCACTCACGTTCACAAGAATGTCCAGTATGCAAAGCCCTAATTCAACAAGACAAATTAGTCCCTTTATACGGAAGAGGAAAAACCCAAACCGACCCTCGGTCAAAACCCTTGCCCGAATTCGAAATCCCACATAGACCATCCGGGCAGCGACCTGAAACTGCCCCACCTGCCCAAGATAATGCTACAAACTTTCCGAATTTCGGATTTGGAGGATTTGTTCCAATGGCTTCTGCAAGATTTGGGAATTTTGCTATGTCTTCAGGAATCGGAGGTTTGTTTCCTTCTTTACTTGATATGCAAGTTCATGGGTTTCAGAATCCTTTACAATATGGGCCTATTAGACATGGATATGGGCCGAGGTTTTCGAGTGGGTTTCATGGTGGACATCATGTTCATGAGATTTTTCATTCGAGGAGAGGGAATCAAGAGTATAATCTTTTGAAGACGTTGCTTTTGATGATTGGGATCTTTATTGTTCTTGTGATGATCTTGTAAAGTCATGGATTTGATCTTGAAGTTAGAGAAGGTTGTTAGTGTTGTGTTCATATAATAATAATTAATAACTTTGTAATTGCGCTATATAATATGATTCTATATCGTGTAAAAGATATAGAATGGTTATATGTTCTTTTCGTTTATGAATTATGAATTGTGTAGTTGAACGTTAAAGATTCTATATAAAATGCAATTACAATTTCTATCGGGTTTAATTTTCTTATCTTTGTCTATCACTTGTATCCTCCTAATATGTGAAAAAGACGTGAATGCCCTTCTCATTATCAAAATCTGATAACAAGTTAAAAATTCGCTTTTGATATGTGCAAAAAACGTAAATGTCTTTCCTTGTCATAACAATAGCCTTACTTTTTTCCGATTCAAAAATTTGCTCTCGATATGTGTAAAATACGTGAATGCCTTTCTTTGTCTTCAGATTAACCTTAATTTTCTTTTTCACTCAAAAAAGATCGGACAACTCGCTTTTAACATGTGCAAAAGATGTGAATGTTCATCCTTGTCGGCAATATAGTCTTAATTTTTTTATTTTTCACTCAAAAAGATTGGACAACTCGTTATAATATGTGCAAAAAACGTGAATGCTCTTGTCATGAATATAGACTTAATTTTTTTTTTTACTCAAAAAGATCGGATAACACGCTCTCAATATGTACAAAAGACGTAAATACCCTCCTCGTCATAAAAATAGCCCTAATTTTTTGTCGTAGATCAGACAACAACTCGCTCTCAAAATATACAAAAGACGAGAATGCCCTTATCATCAAAATAGCCTTAATATTTTTCCTACTCAAAAGTTGGGAAATTGATTTGTTCTCCGTAAATGCAAAAAGACATGATTACTCTTCTCTTTCTTATCATCAAAATAGCCTTAAAAAGTTTATACAATAGTCTTGTCCTATAAACACAATAAAAAAATAAATAAAAACATATACATGCTTCTTCATTTATATTCTTTCTTTTTCCCTATACATATATATAAATGTTTGTAAACAATTCTATAATTCAACCATCTAATTAATCTTTTTATATATATATATATATATATATATATATATATATATATATATATATATATATATATATATATATATATATATATATATATATATATATATATATATATATATATTTGTTTAAACTAACAAGGAAATCTTCCAGTAAGTCGAATATGATCAAGAGTGCTTCTAAGCCCATATTTAAGCACGGATTTATTCCCTTCTCTAAACCCATCACCATAAGCTGCTGAGGTGTCCGTTTCAATTTGGTGTTTAAAAAACTCACCAAGTTGCTTCTCAAAATCAGACCTTTTTCCTTTTTTTGATGACGTGGCAACAGTTGCAGATGAAGAAGATGATGACGTGGAACTGGAAGCAATATTTGAGCTACCAGAACCAGCCATAATCTCTGAATCCAACCACATGTGAGCTAAAACTTGACAGATTCCTTCTTCAACATTAGGTGGAATGTTAGAGAACCCTGTTAAATTCCAATTTTACCCTCCATGAGAAAAAAAAACCCAAAATAAATCGATTTTTTCATTATCCTCGTAGAAAACATGAAAAAAAAAACGAACCTTTAAGCCGGAGCCATGCGTGCATCATTTCGTGAGCCAATATTGAACCGGTCAATAACCTGAATTTATGAAGTCTTTTTTTTGTTATAACTCATATAATAAAAAAACTAAATATTTACAACTTTCATCCCTGTAGTTTTTAAAAACTTACAGTTCTAGTACGGATGTTTGATTTGTTGCAAATACAATTCCTAAAACGTAGTCTTATTGCACCATAACATGTTTCGTCCAGCCTTTAAAATCCCCTTTTAATGACCAGGAAGTAATAATGCATTGAAACTACATTTAAGGGACCATTCTTGTAACAAGTCAAAATATCTGGACTGAATTCGTATCTTTTTAAAGATCGTAGGGACGAAAGTTGTAGTTTAGTCTATGATAAAAAAAAAGGAAAATCTTAATAAAGTCTCAATATTTTGGGTCAGTTTACGGTTTAATCGTAACATTTATTTTTTAAACAAAAAAATCCTGATTATCTAATTTTATATAATAATCTGTCATTTTTTGTTGAAAAAAAATAAGAACTGTTTCGTTAATTTGGCCAAAATAAAAAAAAAAAATCATGATTTTTCTATTCAAAAAATATAAGTTGGGATTAAACCGTAAACCGGTCCAAAATATTGGGACTTTATCGGAAATTTCCCATAAAAAACTAACATAAATTAAATTGGTATCATTGAGTTCGTCCCAAGATTAAATAGTTTCCTCTTGCCATTTCACTCCAAATTTTCAATGGCTGTAACAATTTTGGTCCCTATAGTGACCAAAATTGCAAGAGAAAACTATTAAAAGTACAATTTTTGAACAAACTCCGGGACAAAGTAGTTATAGGCACCAAAATTTTAACAGAAAATTGTTTCGGACCAAACCTACAGTTTTTAAACAAAATCAAGGACCAAAAGTGTAATTTACAAAAAAAAGAATGAGGAATTAATTACCTAGGGAGACTGTATAAGATGAGAATGGCTGTGACTTCACATCGACGAATTAGCTTATAAGGTTCTGTAAACATGTCAATTAAACGCCCTGCTCCAACTCTTGGTCGTTTTGTTATCTGTATTTTTTATTAAATTAAATAAAAATAAAACAGAAAATGAAAAATAAATAAATAATAAAAATAGTTAGTGTTGATGTTCATACAGTGCTGATAGTTTGTTCCTCTGATAGACAAAGTCCTCTAGTTTCGGGCATGTGGTGATGACCCTGCCATCAAATAAGGATTAAATATATAAAATATTAAAAATGACATTGAAAACGAAAATTAAACACGATGTATTATTTTTGTTCTACACTATAGATGAATGTATTATAATTAATGAATTTTTTATTTACAACTATAAAAATTAAACATAAAAAAAAATATTAAGACCAAATAGTTTTATAGAAACGTTTTTGAAATTAAATTGTAACTCTTAAAAAAAATCATTTGAAGTTACATAAATAATTAAAATTATATCGCAGTTTTTCGTTTGAAAAAAAAAATGAAAACTAATAAAATGGGATGGATTTGTTTTGTTGGATTTGCACAAAATGATGGTAGGAATGAGATAGATAGTGGGTGTAATAAAGAAGGTAATGGAATGAGTCGTTACATTCCATGATTATGGGAATGAAATGAATTTTCATATGAATTGTCCATTTTGTTTCATCGACGAAACAAATTGTTTTTTCATTTCATTCCCATCTCGATTCCATTAATTCCTTCTCAATTCCAACGGAATCACCAATTCCATTCCTTCTCAATTCCAACGGAATCACCAATTCCATTCCTTCTCAATTTCGTTATACCAAACAAGACCTAAAAAACTACATACGGAATTTACTCACATTTTTTTCGCCTTCCATGGCTTCATTTAGAGCTTGTCTTTCAACCAACAACAATGGAACTTGTTGCTCAATTTTCATGTTCAATCCTTCATAAAAATCTTGGATTTCAAGATAAAGTGGTTGGCATTCATGAGTATCCATTATAGCGGAATCAAGGCACTCCAAGCATAGCTTTCGACCATCATCTAATAACAAATATTTCGTGTCTCTTGTCTCCATTCTTTCACAACTACAACATCGAGGAGTCCTATCATGCTCATGTGATGGACAATACTTTTGTGCCCAAAAAGGATGCGCCCTATATTCAATCAATCCATTTCCATTCGTTGGAATCTACACAAATAGTTGAAATTTGTAAGTTTATCTGATGTAATAGAATGACTAAAGAACGAAATTGAAAAGGTTATGAAATGAGTCATTATATTATTGATCATGTTTTATTGGTTTGTAGTAACGAAATGAATTTATGTATGAATTTCTATATTAATTAATACAATGTACAATTATAAATTTGTTATATATTATTTTATTATAGGTATCCGAATTTTATTTAGTCACAAAAAACAAACAAAATTAAAGATGGAAAAGGGGTCTAATTGAATAAAAGAAAGATCTTGAAACAAACTTACAAAGTTTTTGCACACGTCACATCTTGGGTGATGGTGTTCTTTATAGCATGATCGGTGAAATGGCCGGTTTTCAGACATGGAGAACTGTATAAAAACATTTCAATTTAACTTATAATGTCAAATTAATCATGGATTTTTATTTTTTATTTTTATATTATTTTTTATTTAGGGTATAAAGTTAGACTCTAACCTCGTAATCAGATATTGGTAGATTGCAAGCATGACAACGGAAACATTCGGGATGCCAAACTCCTCCCATGCAACTTAGAAATCTCCCATGGCCGATTTCTACGTTGCAACCGGCACATATCCTGTAATTTAGGGGTATGAAATGAAATTCAATAATGAAAAGTAAATGCAATATTTTCATTTTTTTTATTTATATCTAGACACAATTTGTTTAATATATATATATATATATATATATATATATATATATATATATATATATATATATATATATATATATATATATATATATATATATATATATAATTTTTTTTATTATTTCAACGAGGTCCGTTCCATTGTGTTTTGTTAACAAATGGATATAACTTCATTTTGCCAAACATGTTTATTGGATTTCATCATTCCTAAAAAGGTACAAAAGGTATACGTAGGAATTAAATTCTATTTTTTTTTTTAATTAAAAGGCCAAATATCCTTATTATGTACATTGAAATAAATAAAACAGAATCATCTAATATAAATTAATCGGTTCCAAAAAATCTATATAAATTAATAAAAAATTAAAAATATATAAAAAAAAAAAAAGTAAAATCCATATCATTTCATTTATAATTTTATATCGTTTGCCAAATCTGGACGAGAAAAATTATGATTTCTAATTTCTTTATACCCGAATTTCTTTGACATATATATTTGATTCATTTCAAAAAAAAAAAAAATTACGAAACAAATGCTTGCAAATCGAATTCTTTCCAAAATCACATTATGATAGATGAAATCCATCACACGTGGAGTTTAAAGGATTCCAATGGAATTGAATTGTTCCTGGAATGGAATTACAATTCCGATTCCGTTGCAATCTGTAAGATTCTCAACCAAACATGCACTTATTCTTTTGTTTGCTAATTGGAGTGACACGAACATAACAATTATGATTAATAACACGATGAGTTCTCCATATACCTGTATCCACCGGAATAGGAGTATGACAAAGGCGGAATCACGTTTCCATAATCATTCTGAGGTGGTGAAATATCCACATTCAAACTTTCTTCAAGAGCCTTGGCAAGCTCTTCATCTTCCTCTATATGAGAATCATTATCATCATCATCTAACAAAATCAACATTGGAATCCATAAATACATTTTTCTTTCTTGAATTATTAAAATTAAAAACATTGCTACTCACCGATTACTTTTTTTCCTTTATCTTCTTCGGAATCGGAATCTGATTCCGATTCCGTTCCATCTTCTTCTAGACAAGAACCTGCTCGTTTTTCATCGTCTTCTTCACATGAAATTGATCCATGGTCATCACCATCACCATCACCATCCTCCTCCTCCTCCTCCTCCTCATCATCATCATCATCATCATCATCATCATCATCATCATGTTCATTGCTATCTTCTTCTTCAACAGAAATGGTGCTTCTTGCATCTTCTTCTAAAAGGGAAAGTGCAATTGCTCGATCAATTTCTTCACTATCAAAGTCGGATAATGTCTCCTACATCATCAAAATAACCAAATAATGAAAACTACACATAAAATCAAAGAAAACAGGGGAATGGAATCACTGATTACCAAGGTTGTTGAATTAGACTCCAATATTCCTTCTTCATCTCCATATCTTCCATGGTGTTTCCTTGAGATTTTATCACTCAAACCAAACCCCCTAAGAATCTTTGCCAAACAACCCATCACACAAAACTCGGGACTCTGTTTTTCTGCATTTCATAAAACTCAAAATTATACATAAACACACATTTAATAAAATACCCAATTACAAGAAATTAACAATTTTGAATTACCCGATTAGTAGAAGTTAATTGATCAGAAGGAAATTTTATTTCAATGAATAAGCTATATCAATAATTGCATGAACACCTCAATCACAGCAAAGCAATGGCGTAAATATTCAATTGAAGCAAAAGAAAATTGTAATTAATAATCCATATTTGATTTAAACTTCCACCAACAAAAAATTTAAATAAAAAAAAATAAGCATCTTCCAGATAGACTTTGTCTGTTTTCCGACATCAAATTCATAATCAATAAAAATAATTGAAAATCTCACCTTCAAAAACTCTGATGAAACCATGGATGATCAAACGAACCCAATTCCATTATAAACATAATCACGAAAAAAGCTTAAACATCAATATCATAATCCAAATTCCCACATTCCATTTATACCCATAACACCTGATGAAAACAACATCAGAGATGATTAAAATCAGGAATTTGCAGGTGAAGAAGAAAGAGAAAGATCAGAGTAAAGAAGACGACAATGATTGGAACTACTTAAAGCCTACGCTAAGCAAAAGGGAACAGAGTAGAATCATGAAAACAGTTTGAAAAATTCAAACTTTTAATCATAAATAAATCATCATAATTCGAAAGAGTAGAATCAAAATCGGCAAATGGGGGTTGAAATTTACCAGTTTGTGTCAGTTCTTGATGTGGGACCTTTTTGCCCCCAAATATGTCTATGATTAGGCCATTACAGGTCAAAATTTTGATTGGAATTGCCTACTATTTTTCATCCATTGATGACAGAGGGGAAGAAGATAAAATATGGGGTTTGTCTATTCTTTGACTAATTTTTGGGAGATATAAGCATAATTTTGTGATTAATTATTGTTAATAAGTATTGGATTTATTGATAAAGATATATAAGAAAATTATAAAAGGAATGAGCTTTTTTTGTGGTGGGTTAGTGGGTCGGTGAGTATGATCCCTTTTAGATGGGAGAGGCTACTGAAAAAGTCACTTGCACGCATGCATTTCACCTTTTGTTGCACTAATGTTTTTCTCATATATATATATATATATATATATATATATATATATATATATATATATATATATATATATATATATATATTAAATTGTAAAAGATAGTATTAATTGAAAAAATTGCCTTTGTGTCAATGTTTTAAAACCCGGGTCGACCCGGTCGGTTCAACCGGTTGGACCGTAACCCAGGGTAGAAGGCGGGTCAATTGAAACCGGTTTTTTGTAAAAATGAGAACCGGATCGAACCGGCCGGGTTTCCCCTAAACCGCAGTTCAACCGCTTATGTTGAACCGGTTAAACCGGGTTGATCCGTTTCAATAGAGTTTCGACCGCTTTGTGGACATCAAATTATTAATTTTATATGTTTATGCATTATGCATGAAAGTAAAAATATATAGAAATAGAAAAAGACCATAAACCGGGTTGACCCGGCGGTTCAACCGGTTGACCCGTGAACCGGTCATCACACCGGGTCAACTAAAAACCCGGGTTTTAAAACATTGCTTTGTGTTTGAGGTTAATTATGCCTTGGTGATTAACTATATATATATATATATATATATATATATATATATATATATATATATATATATATATATATATATATATATATATATATATATATATATATATATATATAATTCGGACCATTTTGAATATATTTTTTTTACACATTCGATTTTTGCATTATATCGTCATTTGTTTTCTTTTGGTTAAAACGTCTCACGTGTCTGGCATTCAGGGGTAATTTTGTCTTTCTACTTTTAAAAGTCCGCACACCTTTGGTCATATTACTGTTGCATTGTCATCTTTTTTATCTTTTTGTTTCACATTCGTTTCGTCATCCTTGTCTTTTTCTAGTAAATTATGCGAATGTCCCTATAGTTTAGGTAATCTGCACTTGATTCCTATTTTATTTTATTGTTTAACATATAACAATCTAAAAATAGTATTTTACCCTTGTTTTTTTTTTTTAAATCTTTTTTGTTATTTTCATTTATGTTCTTAACTTATTGATATTTAAAAAACAGTAATAATATATATGGGCCCACGTCCCCACCCAACCCCCTCCTTCTCGGTACTTAACTTCTAGAGAAGAGTTGCCCCGCTTGTCTTCTCCTGCAAAACTACCGTCAAACCACCACATCCTTCATATGAAGTAAATCAAAACTAAATCACAGTAAAATAATAATAGAAACCATATATGAAGCAAATCACTACCGTATTTGAAGTAAATTTGAAGGAAATCAAACTGAAAAACGGTAAAAGAAAATCGGAACAAGATAAAATTGAAAATTTAAACCACCGTCACCTCCTTTTCCGTCTTCGCTGGCAAGACTGTCGCTTTGTTGCCACAAAAATAGATAAATCTATTCACAAAATTCTAGATGCAATTGATGAACAAAAATATAAATACATTTACAAATTAACAAATTTTAATGAGCAGTTTTTCAATATACAAAAAACCCAGATCAACGTTAAGCTTTTATTCATAAATTTCAACAAAAAACCATTTTTAAAAACCCATAGTAATGACATCAAATTTCAACAAGAAACCATTCTTAAAGCAATCATTGGTTCTTCTCCAATCATCACTAGGAACTCCTTTAATATGGAGAGAAAAGACTTGATTGTGTATCATACGATTAGTATTCACCTTTATGTTCCCCGTGCTTGCTTTGACCGACTCCCGTTCTCTTAGTTCGCACTCGAACTTGTCGGTTTCTTCAACGATAAGATGAGCAATGTCGTAAGGGGAGTTTGTGACTTTGTTTAAGAGAAAGGTTAGTGTTAGGAAGACAACAATGAAGAAGGTTGATAGGTTGATGTAACGTTCCAAAACTAAGACCTAAAAATTTCATTTTTAATTTAATAAAACCAATATCCCAAAAACATCATAATAGAAATCCAGATCAAAAAATGTACCAAACATCATATCATATCAGAGTAAATCAAAAATACGGAACGAGGTGGTGTGTTCTCTACAGTCAACCCAAGATTTTCCATTTGGAACCAGAAGTACCTGAAACATAAACTGAAAACTGTAAGCACAAAGCTTAATGAGTTCCCCAAAATACCACATACCATACATAAATAAACACATAACGAATCCCCGCCAAATGAGTGTATCGGGCCCCGCCCACACTCGCATAACACGCCCCGCCTACTGAGTATAACGGGCCCTATCAAAATTACATATCGGGCCCCGCACACTGAGTATAACATGCCCCACCCTACATACAAATCATATAAGCACATACACATACAAGAGTCACACACACACATCTAGTATCTTAGCATCACTGACTATGGGAGGCATTTGTGCCTTAGACCCGCTAAAATGGTGAAGAAACTCACCTCTGAATCCAAACAATAGCTGAATAGGTCCCGACTCCAAATATCAGCTATATCTATCACCTATTCATCAAATAATGATCAATCCTTAGATACAACTCAAAATACCTCAAATACCCCTTAGGTCAAACTTGGTCAAAGTCAATAGTCCATATTGACCCAACACGTCGTGTTGTCCCTTGGCCACGCTGTGTTCTGCCAGCATCCAAACAGTCAGAAAAAACCCCAACCAACATGTTGTGGGTTCCTAAATTTCAACAACTTAATACATTTAGTTGTTTTCTTCGACTCCAAGAGCTATAAAGCTCAGATCTAGACCAAAATGCGATCTAGAAGGAAAAAGTTTCCAACTTTACCCATTGGGGCTACCCAAAAAGGTCCAAAACCCAATCCATAAAGCTTAGTAATGCAAGGGCTTAACCAATAAGCACTTAATCCTTAAAGTCTGAAGTCTATCCTTTCCAGAAGTGATACTAACACCAAAATCATCCCAAAGGCTGGTGCTTTATAGACATACATATCCAATGCATGTCTTAAACCATATTAGGTCAAAATGAGGGTCTATGACCTAATATATATATATATATATATATATATATATATATATATATATATATATATATATATATATATATATATATATGCATGGCATCAAAACTTGATTATAATCCAGATCCAAGACACTACTAGCTCATCTTGACCTAGAGATTCATAAATTTGCAAACTTTATGAGGTCTAACCATTCCAACATTCAAGAACAAGAAACTAAAGGGACAAAACTCAAGATTAACAACTTGGAATGATAAAAAAATGAGTCTTGGACACTTACAAAGGTCCAGAAGAGTGCCAAGGTGAAGAATGGAGACTTGCTTGCTTGATATTTGCTTCCTTCCTCCTCGTTCTTCCTTCTTTAGCTTCAACAACACCAAACTAGTTCAAATATAAATGAAGATGATTAGGGGTTGCAAGTAATGATTTGGAGGAATGGAGGCTAATGTGAGGGAGGCTATAAGGGGTTTAAGGATCCTTAAATAAGGCTCAACCCTTAAACTTTAGGGTTTTCTCCATCAGCCGCCACCACGCCGTGGTGTAACACTGCCACGCCATGGTGGTCCATTAAGCTCCGGGGCCAAAGGCTTATCGCCACATTATGGTGAGGCTCCACCACATTGTGGCCAAAGAGAAATTATGCATAATTCGGGAATAATTTCATACCTGGAATCGAGTGTTACAAATCTCCCCCACTTGAATCAGACTTCGTCCTCGAAGTTCGCCGCCTTAAATAACTCTGGGTAGTGCTCTCTCATCTCGTCTTCCGGCTCCCACGTCCATTCAGAACCCTTGTGGTGCTGCCATTGCACCTTCACTAACTCAAAAACCTTGTTCCTTAAGGTTTTTGTCTTCCGATCAAGAATCGCCACCAGTCTCTCAATATAATTCAGGCGGTTATCTACGTAAATATCATCCATGTTACCACTACGGAATCGTCCATTAAGCACTTACGCAATTGATAGGCATGGAATGTGCTATGAATCTGACTGAGCTCATCTGAAATATCCAAGCGATATGCAACCCAATCCACCCGAGCCAAAACCCTGAATGGACCAATATATCTAGGGGCCCATCTTGCCCTTCTTCATAAATCAGGTGACACCCTTCCAAGATGATACCTTTAGGAGAACCATATCCCCCACCTAGAATTCTACGTCTGACCAACGTCTGTCAATATAACTCTTCTGCCGACTCTAAGCTGTCTGGAGCCTACTCCAAACTCGCTGAATCAGCTCCGTGGTCTTGAGTACCACCTCGGTACTCCACATGACCCGCTAACCGACTTCACCCCAAAAAATCAGGGTTTTGCATTTCCTCCTGTAGAGCATCTCAAAAGGAGGCTGATCAATGTTGGCATGATAACTTTTGTTATACAAAAATTCTGCTAACGGAAGATACGTATCCCAACTCCTACCAAAGTCCAAAACGCACGCCCGCAGCATATCCTCAAGGTTCTGAATAGTCCGCTCGCTCTGGCCATCGGTTTGCGGATGGAATGATATGTTGAAATGGAGACGAGTACCCAACTCGTCGTGGAACCTCTTCCAAAACCTGGAAGTGAACTGGACATCTTTGTCAGAAACCACCGAAATCGGCACCCCATGACGTGCCACAACCTCACTGATATAAATCTCAAACAATTTCTCTAAAGAAATACTCTTATGAATCAAAATCAAATGTGTGCTCTCGGTTAATCGATCCACGATGACCCATATCGAATCCACTCTACGCGCAGTCTGGGGTAACTTCATGATGAAATCCATAGTAATATCCTCCCATGTCCATACAAGAATCTCCAACGGCTGCATCTTGTCGTGAGTTCTCTGATGCTCAGCCTTTACTTTCTTACAAGTCAAGCATCGCTCCATATACCATGCCACATCTCGCTTCATGCAGGGCTGAAGTGTCGATTGAATCGAGTATGAATTACTAGATCAGAGTAAAGAACAAATTTAGAACACAAGATCTAAATAATAATTGGTTGGCTCAATACATTGCTTTTTGGAGAATACAAGAGGTAAACATAGAATACAATCAGTCAGCAAAAAGTTAACCTCTATGATATGAATCCATCCCATATATAGGGATACTGAAAGCACACAAAAAATATAAGGGACTTCGACATTACAGATTTGAAACTAAAATGCCTTTATAATAATATTACAAACTAACTTTCAATACTCTAGACGTCCTAGACACATTCGACATCTCAAAACAATATTCGATCTCAACATTCTCCTCCTTTATGAGAAGTGTCGAATCTAAGCCATTAGCATCTGAGCAGTTTGATGGAGAACTCTTCGAACCTTAGCGTACCAATTAATCACTACTCAAATTTCATCCTTCTCTTCATCATTGTTCTTAGCACAGTTGTTCATTCGTACCAAGAGATTCATATAATGGGAAGAAGTATACCTCTCAACATCAAACACTTGGAATAAAAACGTTGTGTTGTTTCCCTTCTTATTTTTTCCAATAAACACAATTTCTAGTGGTTTCAAACAAATCTCCCCATCTTCATAATCTTTCAAACTAGCTTGGCTCTTCAACATTGATTGAGGAACTATAACCTATCTTCCCAATGTTGTAGCTAACTCAATGCTAGTTAAAGCTAAAGCACCATAGTAGCCATCAATGAACACCTTTATTTGTGCGAACCCAAGTAAGAAATCCTCTTTATTGGTCACTTGTGACTTCAACACATCAACAAACTTCAAGATCTTCTCAACACACAACAATTCATGTAGGTTCATCAAGGAAAAGTCTGCAACCGAGAAATCAAAAGCAACATTGTTGGCTCGGATGGCATGATATCGAAAATTCTATAACATACCCTAAAACAAAACATCTTTGGATATATTGAGAACTCGAACTATCTTGACTAAGGACCAAATTTCGTCTTCCCTTATTCCAAGTACTGCATGGAACCAAAAGTTCATTTGCTTAAATAAAAGTTTATCTTTGTACTTATCAACAATCTTAAATTGCTCATCTAGGAACATCATCTTGTTGAACGGAAAATCTAACAGATTAAAATCAGTGTTCTCTGTATCGTAACTCTTCTTAGGTGCTTTTTCAAAATCATGCATCTCTCCTGAAACAGCTGAAGCTTCGATATACTCATAAGTATAATGCTTTGAAGGATCACCTTTGTTGAGACCAGGAGGATCATTTGCTCTCTGTCAAAGGATGCTTTGGATTTGTCTCTGTTTTCCATTTCAATTTCTAGAGCTGCTTTGTTTTCTTCTTTTGAAAGCTTTGTAAAAATACCCTTTCCCTTGTTATGCAATACTTCAGTAGAAGGAGGTGTTTTGAAGAACTTGACCCTCCCCCAACAGACCCAATCACAACCCCTTTAGTTATTGGTTTAGTTGTTGTTGTTGTTAATGTTATAATCATGGATATCTTTGGTAATGAAGTGTGAAGTTGAGTAGTTATCACCTTTACAATGACCTTTGCATCATCATCTCCTTTAGAAGATCCATTGCCTCCCATACTAACCTTCGAAATTCCGCTAATGCCAACACCAATACCTTCTCCCCCTTGGACCTCTGTTTGAACAGGTGGGGCATTCGTTGGTATTAAATTCAATAAATTTGCTAATGGATCCAATTCAGCTTTAAGTGTGGAATCCAAAGCATTAAACCTTTAGGATAAAGAATCAAGAGTAAGCAATGAAAAAGATGAACCAATCTTTGATACTAAATCCTTAAGGTTGATCAACGAATCTTCAATCTTAGAAAAACTTTGTGAATCAATCTCTACAATTTTATCAATCTTTGGAATTAAATATTGATACCACTTAACAAAATTTGTAACCGCCGTTGCAATGATACCTACTTTGGTGTGAAGAGTAGAAAAATCATGAGATATAGAAGCAACTTCCTTCGCCATATCTACCCTTAACTCCTCCAGTTTAAGATTCACATCTTCTCAAACTTTCTTAACGTATTGAACAAAAAAACATGTCATTTCTTTGCAACAACTTTTAATTCTTTCAACTTGGCATTAAATGAAGTAGAATGTGCTTTGACCCTCTTCTCATTATTTTGATCAACCAAATCAATAGAATCATGAATTCTATGCTCTTAAGCTTTAAGCAGAACATCCACCTCTATCCCCGAGATAGAATGATGACCCCCTGCATCCGCCTGAAGTTGTAATAACGAGTTCAACTTCCTGTTAAGAATTTTGAACTATTTACCAGACATTAACATGTGATCTGGTATGTTTTCTTCATCCGGATCAAACTCAAGATCAACAAATGTACCCGTGAACTCATCATCATCAGTGGTGTCATCATCATTAACTGTTTTAGGGCCATCAGTGGATTGGGATGGAAAAAGAGAAGTAATATATTGTTGAAGGATTTGATCAAAGGTTGGAGAATGAGTAGGTGGTGATAAACTTGTGGAAATAGTAGATACAAATGGTGGTAAAGATAGATTAGATGATATGGTATATGTGTCGAAAGTAGAAGAAATAACAATCGAAGGATTACCTTGAGCTTCGGTAGTCAGCACTCCTTCACCCATACTGACATTTTTGTCCATATTAGATATGTGCATAGTAATGCTTGAAGTTCGAACCTCCTCAGTAACTGATTCGAGATTTGAGACTTCGTGTGGTATGACAATAGTCTTCTCAGGAGTAGATACTTTCGATTGATCACCTTGATTAATGGTTGTGTTCATATGAAATGTTTTCACAGAGCCATCAAGATCTCCAGTCGCCTCGACATTTGACTTGATTGGAGAATCCCTCTTTGGTGATTAAACAAGAATATCATGATCTTGAATAGGTGACTCCGGTATAACTTCGTCTTCAGTTTCAAAAACCACTCGCTTTTTCTTCATAGCAATTTTTTAGCCATGTCTTCTGCCCTTCGCTTGTCGGACGCCAGAGAGATAGGAGTTAGAATCTCTCGAATCATAACACCTTTGCGATTAATTTGAGGCTTACGAGTAACCTGCGAAATAGATTTCAGAGAAAAACTATTAGACCTCTCAGGAGAATGACGAGGCCTGTGATCCATCTTCTTTAAACGTTTCAGAACCCCAGTTTTTGAAGGCATGAACTTTGTCGTAAGAGAAGAAGATTCAACAACAACATTGTTTGATAGTTTCTTCGATGGTTAATCAGAATTAATATCCTTCGTTGGAGTAACTTTAACAACCTTCTCTACTTGCTCTGGTTTGGAAGGACTCCCCGTAACCTGTTTCTTTGACTCCTTCTGCTTCTTGGATGGAAAAGTGTTCTTAGGTAATAAAACACCAGTTTCAATCAAAGTATTGATATTTTTCAGATAAGCAACCAATACCGAATTAGAAGGATCCATCTTGCGAAGGATGCTATCCGGAATATGTGCTACAATGGGAAACATGTCCACATCATCTTCACCTGCCTTCGGAAATTGATATAAAGAAAATTATGCTGCCTGTTCATCTTCAGGAACTAGAATTCCTTCCTTGTCATAAGCAAATTGAAGTACCAAACTCTAATAACGAGCACATGAAATGCCATTCACAACATTTGTGTTGCTAATACTTTTCACAAATTCCTCCCATAATTGAGTGGTGAAATCAATAGGAATATGATAATATATGCTTGCAACCAAGGCATAAATCTCCAATTTGGCCTTATCTAACCCAAACAAGGTAAACCAGATTTCTTGAACAAGGTAAACCATATTTCTTGAACTCACTACTTTTGGTAAGAACTGGTTGGTAACCCATCTTGTTGAACATGTGAAGAACTTGGTCATTTGAAACTTCATAGAAATTATCAACAGTTAGGGGATTCAGGATTTATGCAAAAAGCTTCTTGGTGAGTTTGAACTTCTTATCATTTGTAAGTTGAAAAGTAACCAGTTTCACCGCCTTGCTATAAACTGATGTTGATCCAGCAAGGGATAACCACAACATGCGTACAAAGAAAGAAGAGCACATTGCAATAAATAAGACCGTACTTTTCAAGGCAACAATAAGAATCTGCAACTCTTCTGGATATTGATCAACATCAGGATCAACTCTGAAATTAGTGCTTTGGATCTTCATGAGAGGTTGCAAGGTAATATCATCCGTCGTCTGAGATGCATCAACATTAGTGTTCTTGGCCGCCATTGTTAGGGTTTGAGAAATTTTGAAGAAAACAGAATGGTTGAACGGAAAAGAAATTTAGGGATTTTCAGAATGCGTAAAGTTGGAATAAAACCCCAAAACCTCTTTTATACATAAAATCCTTTTTGAATTTGAAGCGGTTTGAGCATTAAATGCAATCTACGTGGCTCCTTGAAACCCGGGCCAGTAGCCGTAAAAATAGCCACGTTTGAAAAAGTGATGTCCACTTTTTCCTTGAAAACCACACAGAATATAAAACGTCACATCCAACAGACGTTTCACTTGCCCCAATGGAATAAGAACCGTCAGTAACCTTCGGCATGGAGGTTAGACTCTTTCACTTTTAGATTGAAAAGCAAAGTCATGTACTAGACTTTTGAAATCATCAGCCTGAGTTGGTATTACTCAGAACCTCAAGGATTTCGTGAGTGGAAAGTGTGCCAAAGAATAAGACAAGAAACAAGTATAATAAAATTTGGATCTTTGATGTCAATTGAAAAATCAACACAAAAGCAGTAAGATCCTAGGCAAAGATCACTTCATTCTAAATCAAGAGAGATGTCAAATATATAGCTTGTGTGGTTTCCCGTGAACTACAATCGAATACTCATAGAGGAGTATTGATGGGCTTCTTTTATGAGGTTTTGAAAGGAGGCATAAATTTTGTTACAAAGCACAACTTAACATAAGTGTGAAACAATTGTAAACAAAATTAATTGTTAGACCAGTGTAGTCAGTGATAATTATGCTTTGAAAAAAATATTTGAGATAACGAAGGTTCAAACAGATATTCAAACTGAAACCATATTCCATAAAATATACATTGTTGGATCTTGTTGGGTGAAAAATGTCTTGGGTTTAGAACATTTTATCAAGACCACTCAAAAGAATAGAATATGATTTTGAATATCAAAGATACAGAAACAAATGTTTCGTAAGAATCCGGAACAAAAGTTCCCCGACAATTCCTTATATGATTTGAAAGGTTGGGTTTCACTTTCATGAATCCAGATCATAAACACATACTTTTGATATGCCTAAATCTTGATTGGTTTATACCAGAGATCTCTTGGACATATGTCATTGTGTGTGATTGTGAAAGAACTTTAGGATGAAAAAGATTGGTTCAAGATTTGAAGGTACCTCTGCTATGAATGGACCAAGCAGAAAACTCTTTACTCATTTGAGAAGAGTTAGGTAACTCAGTAACTAATGAGAATATAGCCTAATTGGGAAGAATTCTCGTGATGAGAGATTCATTTTGAAAGCCCATTAAGTTGTGGAGGCTTAGGTCGACATGCTACATCATGCTTCTAGGAACATCTTAACTAGTACAAAGTATCAAATTAATATCTTACCAAAGAGTTGCAAGCCAAGTTCCACTTAGAAATCTTTGACAACCTACGGTACAAACTCGTTAAACAACCTAAAACAAAAAAAAATATTTTTGGATTTTATTAATATGAAAGATAAAAAAATAAGAAATTTTTTTTTGATATTTTTGATTTTTGAATGAAAATAACAAAAATAAGAAAATCCTTTTGGTATTTTTTATTTTTGAATGAAAATAAAAAATTTAAGAAAATCTGTTTGGTATTTTTGATTTTTGAATGAAAAGAAAAAAAAATAAGAATTTTTTTTGGTATTTTTGATTTTTGAATGAAAATAAAAAAAAAGTAAGAAAATCATTTTGGTATTTTTGATTTTTGAATGAAAAAAAATAAGAAAATCTTTTTGGTATTTTTGATTTTTGAAAGAATATAACAAAAATAAGAAAATATTTTTTGGTATTTTTTATTTTTTAATGAAAATAAGAAAAAGGAAATAAACATACCATACTAACGAAGATTAATTTTTTTTCGATAACACAAGAAAATTATCGACACAACAGATTGAGAGAAAGTAACGAACCTGTGGAAAAATAAGTTAGCGGAATGTCGAAAACGAAGCTTGTCGAAGGTGGTCCAATGAACTGTAACTGCATTCGATATCAACAGTCTTTGAGCTCATGTAGACCAGGAACTGCATTCACATCTAACGTGCCCAAACCTGCCAAGATTCGTAGAAAGGTCTTTTCATCAAATGGTTTTGTGAAAATATGAGCAAGCTGATCTATTGTCTTGACAAAATAAACTTCAGTGTTGTCATCTTCAACATGATCTTTGATAAAATGATAACGAAGGACAATGTGTTTAGTCTTCGTATGTTGCACAGGGCTGTGACAAATGCGTATAGCACTTTGTGAATCACAATACAACATAATTTTCTTCATGTTGATTGCATAATCACGTAGTTGACTTTGAATCCAAATGATTTGAGAAGTGCAAGCAGCAACAACAACATATTCAGCTTCTACTGTGGAAATTGACACACACATTTGTTTCTTCGATTGCCAACTTACAAGCTTCCCATCCAATAATTGACATCCGCCACTTGTGCTTTTGCGGTCAAGTTGACAACCACCCAAGTCAGCATCGGAGAACGCCTGAATAAAAAATCCCGTTTACGAAGGATACCACAAGCCCAACAAAACCATGCCTTTGAGATAGCAAAAAATATTCTTGACAACTGTAAGATAAAGCTCGCTGGGATTCGATTGGTACCTAGCATAATTGCATACAACAAACATAATATCAGGTCGTCTTGCCGTTAGGTAAAGTAACGAACCTATCATGCTTCGATACAATGTGAGGTCAACAGCTGACTTATCCGTCGATGGACGAAGTCTTGTTCCCACTGCAATCGGTACTCGAAACTTTGAACTATTTGTCAATCCAAACTTTTCATGCAGATTTCGAGTATATTTTTCCTGATTTATGAAAATGCCTTCTCCTGCTTTGACGAATATTTAATCCTAAGAAATTATTGGTCTTCCCCATCATGCTCATCTCAAATTGACTCTTCATCATATTTTCAAACTCTTTTGACAAATTGGGGTCAGTAGAACAAAAAATAATATCATCAAAATAAATTTGAATAAGCATAAGTTAATTCCCAACTTTCTTTCGAAAGAGAGTGGGATCAATAGATCCTTGTTTAAATTTCGATGATTTTAAGAAATTTGTAAGAGTAGCATACTAGGCACGTGGTGCTTGTTTAAGTCCATAAACAGCTTTGTCTAAAACATAGCAATGATTAGGATATTAAGTAGTTACAAAACCTAGGGGTTGTTCAACATACACCATTTCTTCAAGCACTCCTTTGAGAAATGCACATTTAACATCCATTTGAGATACATCGAAATCTTTATGTGCTGCATAGGCTAAAAAGATTCGAACAGCCTTGAATCTCGCGACAGGGGCGGAGGTTTCTTCATAATCTATACCTTATTGTTGCGAATATCCTTTAACAACTAGCATAGCTTTAGTTCTCACTATATTACCTTCTTTATCAGTTTTATTTTTGAAAATCCATTTAAGACCAATGATTGAGGTATCTTTTGGTTTCGGAACAAGCCTCCAAAACTTGTTTCGTTCAACCTTAGCCAATTCAGATTGCGTAGAACAATCCAATCAGGATCTTCCATAGAAATCTTTACTGACTTTGGTTCAATTTTCGAAATAAAGACATTGAACATACAAAATTCCTGGTGAGTAGTAAGTACCTCATTCTTCGCACAAATTTGAGCTATGGTCAACACTCCAATATGTGGATCACCAAGAATTTGTTCTTGTGGATGACTTCTAGTTCCTCTATCCATTGGAGGATATGCAGGATCAAAATCCAATGGTGCATCTTCAAACACATCTTCATTTTCCGATCCTTCACTTGCATTCGATATAGATTCAGTCATGTCATGAAAAACTTCAGGCGAATTATTTAAAATATTAGGCAAAGATCCATGTTTCTCCCCTACAACAATTAGATCAATAATATGTTGCTCCCCCTCAACATTTTCTATCTCTTGATGTAGGCCATTTTCAAAAGTTTGCTCCCCCTCCACTTGTGCATTGGGTATTACTGGCATACTTTCTACATGAATTAGCGAATTTGTTGATGAATGTAAATCAGGAACATCTGATGTGACATTCAAAACATCAAAAAGTTTCAGTCCTTCTGGTACTTGATTATCATCAGCATGAATTTCAGCATCAATGACCCTATCTGGAACACTAGAAATTAAATCATAATCAAAATCTAAAGAATTTAAACTTTTAGATTCATCATTTGATTCATTAATGATTGGTCATTGTTCAACACATTTTTTGACTCTTTTGACATAATGATCATCGAATGTAAGATTAAATGTTTCTTTGATTTTCTAGGTTCGCTTATTGAGCACCCTGTATGCCACCGAATTATGAGAATATCCCAAGAATATTCCTTCATCAGCTTTGGACTGAAATTTCAAAAGATTATCCTTAAGATTCATAACGAAGCATCTACAACCAAAAACATGAAAAAAATTTAACATTTGGTTTTCGAGTGTTAATGATTTCATATGGGGTGATATCAAATCGATGATGAATAAAAGACTGATTCTAAGTAAAACAAGCTGTCGAAACTGATTCAGCCCATATATATTGTGGAAGATTCGCATAAGTCAACATTGTTCGCGCTGCTTCGCAAAAAGAACGATTTATCCTTTCGACAACACCATTTTTTGCGGTGTGTAAGGAGAAGAAAAATTATGCGAAATTCCTTTGTTTGTTAAGAACGAATCTAAGACTTTTTTCTTGAACTCTGATCCATTATCACTCTTGATCTTGCGAACTCTTTTCTTCATACTCAATTCGATATGTTTGATGAAATCTATCATCACTTGAGCTGTTTCTGATTTTAAACGAAGAAAATATACCCTAGTAAACCTAGAAAAATCATCAAAAATAACCAAAATGCACCTCTTCTTGTTGAGTGTTTCAACTTTCGAAGGACCACAAAGGTCAAGATGAAGAAGTTCCAAAGGTTCGATGATTTTTGAATCAATAACAATTAGGTGTCCTTGTCTATATTGTTTTCCTTGTTCGCAAGCTGCACATAAAGTATCATTATCAAACTTTAAAACTGGCAAACCTCGAATAAGATCTTTTTACCACAAACTTATTCAAATTATTAAAATTCAATTGAGAGAGTCTTTGATGCCATAGCCAACTTATGTCAGAAGAAGCTTTCGAAAACAAACAAACTAAGGGAATACCGACCATGGGTTTTATGTCAAGTGTAAACATATCGCCTTTTTGTTTTGATTTAAGAAGAACTTATTTGGTTTCTTTGTTTGATATTACGCTTCCTTCTTCGTCAAAAACAACTTGATTGCCAGTGCCCACAACAAGTTGCGAAACACTTATCAAAGTGTGTTGAAGACCTTCAACATACGCAACCCTGTTGATTGTAAACTTGCCATTGGTCACCTTACCATAGCCTTTAACCTTGCATTTATTGTTGTTGCCAAACTTTACTACACCAGCATTTTCGAGACTTCGAAAATCTCTCAGATTTTCCTTCTTTCCAGTTATCTGACGTGAGCAACCACTATCGATATACCATTTATCATCATATTGCTCGTCACTCAAAACCTGCAATCAATGAAAGAATTTAGGTCCCAAAGGCTGTTTGGGTCCTTGGTGATTAGAACAATCTGCATGATGAAACAAAGACCCTAAAATCCAATTTCGAACTTTGGACTTTAGGCTATCAATTAAGTCCACTTCATAAGTTAAGGGTACATAAATGTAATCATTCGAAGGTTTAAAGTCAACATTAACTTTTGCCTCTCTCTTCTGAGTTCGTTTCTCACTGACTTTTTATTTCGGAATTTCTCTCCGCTTTTGAACAAGAGAATTCAACTCTTTTGATGACAAACTTCCATTTGATGATTCATTCGAATACTTCTCATAAGCATCCTTGATTTGTTCTTGAGATAATTTTTCTGACTGAAAAACTTTTCCCTTTCCTTCTAGCTAATGATTGATATTCTTTACATTTGTTTTGCCTTTAACAAACGAGGCTTTAACTGTTTGTTTCGAAGGTGGGTTTGGAAAATCTTCCTAATTTTCCGCTTTTATCTTATTTTCCTAAGTTTCAAAATTATTTTGAAACATACTGTTTTAACAAATGAGGCTTTAACAATTAGTATCAAAGCAAGAATCATATTGCTTTGATCTGATTTTCCTAAGTTTCAAAATTATTTTGAGTCTTTTTCTAGATTCAAAAGTTTCCGCACTTTTGATTCTGAAAATCTTCTTAGATTTTCAGTTTTGATTCGATTTTGCATTTCGATTGACAAATCGAGTGTTCGACATCTGATTTCTGGTTGATTCATCCATTGATTTTCAAATTCCTAAAGCTTTTCTCAAAAATCATCCGTACATCAATGGCGAACTTCAACATGAACAACATGACTTCTTACTCTCATCTTCTAGGATCTTCAACAAAGATTCCTATGTTAATTCATGAGTACTACGATCAATAGGCAAATCGTATGGAGGTCTACTTAAATTGAATTGATGAAGAACTCTGGAAATGCATCATCGATGATGTTCATCCTCGTTCTGCTGTTCAAAGTATTGGATCCTCTACAACAAATCCAAATGTTAATGATCAAACTGAGAAGCTGCTGAAGAATGATAAAAGATGTATGCGAGAACTTCGTGGAGCTCTTCCTCCAATTGTATACAATTATGTACGCAGTTGTAAAACCTAAAAGGAGATCTGGAACACTTTGAAGGAAAAATATCAGGGTAGTGAGAAAACAAATATAAGTTATGTCAAACAATGTTTGTTGGAATTAAGAGAGTTTAAGCAAAAAAAGGAGAATCCATTAAATTACTCTATGACCGTCTGCATGAGCTTATCAACAAGTGCAACAGAAATGGTATCACCAGGTCAACAATGGAATTCAATCTAACATTCATAATGGGGCTTCGCAAGGAATGGAGAAACGTGAGCCTGATGGTGAAGACACAACAAAGCTTCGACTATTTTTCACTAAATGATCTTTACAACGTGTTGAAAGCTCACGAATCTGAAGTGAATAAGATAGATGAAGAGTCGATGATCAGTCTGGGTGGTCCTCTTGCTCTAGTATTGAAGGTCTATGGAAGAGAAACTTAGAAAGAAGTGGCTGAGAAGGATAATTCTGATGAAGAAGGTCTAATTGTCAACTCCGATGATGAAGCTGTAGCTTTTTACTCAAATAATCGAGTAAAGAAGTATTACAAAAATCCTTTTAATGCGAAGTTGAAAGCGGGTGTAGTTAAGAGAATTTTTTCTGGGAAGGTAAATGAGGAAAAGAAGATTGAGAAGAAAGAAGTGAAGAATGAAGAGTCGAAGATGGAGAAAAAGCTCAAAGGCGATTCTGGTATTGACTGTCACTATTGCAACAGAGCAAATCACATGGCAAATGATTGCATGTTGTGAAAGAGGGACGAAAAGAAGAATAGGGTCAAGGATGAAGCTTATTATTTGGAGAGGCTGGAAGAGATGAGAGCAAGGACAAAGGAGCTTCTCTTGTTGCAAGAGGAGAAGACGACGAAGAGGGAAAATACCAGATATGGTCTTCAGGCTCGGATGATGAAGAGATGTGAAATCCTTCGCATGGAGCCATGTTCACTAGGTATGAGGAAGAAGAAGAGAAAGTTACTGGCAGTTGTTTTGTTTCTACCACTGTGGACAAAGCACCAATGACTTCGAAGGTACGTTCTCTACTTTAATCTTTTAATATTCCCTCTAGTGCTTATAATTTGATATTAACTGAGTTTGATGTTGCTATTACTTATGTCAATAATCTGGTTATTTCTGCTAGTAATGATGCTAAAAAGTCTAGTACTCAATTGCTAGAAACACAAAGGATGTTGGAGTCGAAGAAAGCAAAGATAGATCATTTAGAGATACAAATTACGAACATTTTGTGTGATAGGGATAACTTTAGTACTGATAATAAAATTTTGTTGAAACAAAGAAACATTTACTGTAAATCAGCTAAAAGGTTATATGGAAAATTGACTGAATTGCATCATTCATCTGACATTAGCAAAGAACAACATAGGAAGCTTCTACCCTTTTTAGCTTTTGAAAGGGAGAAAATAGACTCAACCTCTTATGACTGTGAGATGACAGTTTCTGAATTTGATAATAGATACCCGTATGGAATTGTAAAAATTGATGAATATCTAAATGCAAATGATATTTTTGATATTGCTAATCAGACATTAACGAAAGACAAACAAATCAAAATTTTGAAAAGAACTGAGAATTCAAAAACTGACTATCAAAACAATTTTGCTAATATCGAAGATGATTATGACAATATCAGTGAAATTGAAGAAGAGGAAGTTGTTGACTCTTCTCAATTGTCTATCGTTAATGTCAAATCATTAGCTAAGGGTAAAGAAAAATGTTGTGATTCTTCGGTTAAAGTTGACAAAGACCAAACCTCTACTTTGAAAGTTCATGATCCCGACTATGTGACTATCGAAGATAATTAAACAGATAGTGATAATGATGAAGAGGTTTCAAATGAAACAAACATTCCTCGAGTTGTTGTTGATCAGGTCTACGAAGAAACAGAGAAATTTGACAAAATCTTGAAAGATATGGGTTCTCATTATCTTGAACCAAATTCTGTTGTATATCCAAATTTCAAGTGCTCTAATGATGTTTTTTTTCCAATTAAAGTATTTGTCACAACTGGAAATGGAGAAATGGTCAAACCTGAAGTTAACAAAATTGTTGAAGAGGACAACAAGAAAGCTTCGAAGGAAGGATTTTTATCAAATCAATGCACTATTGAAAATAATCTAAATAAAAATTCCAACTTTTCAATGATAAAAACCTCATCGAACATGGGTCATTAAAACTGAAAAATCAAAAGTTGAACAATAGTCAAAGGTCAATGTTTTTGAAAAGACAAATCAAAAATTAAAAGAAGATATTCAAAAATTATCTAAAGAAAATGGAATTTCAATGAACAAAGCTCGGAAGTAAGCTTAGTGGTAGAATTTTGAGACTAAAAAAAAACAACGAGCTTCAACCAAAATGCCTGAATAGAAAAGGACTAAACATGTTTACACAAAATCACAAAGTTCATTTGATGTTCAAAACAAACCAATTTCAAAACCCGCTCAATCTCAAAAAGATTTTTCAAAAACCGAAACAAACGTTTCGAAAGAAAATCAAACATATAATGTTCAAACTTCTTATCATGAGAATTATGTGAGACATCATCAATCAAAGAATTTTGATCGTAATTTTCAAAACAAAAGGTATTCACAAAATAATCTTCCAAGAAGTGGTTTTCAATCAAATGTACAAAAGAATTATCATCGTGTTCATACTCAAAATCATTTTTCGAATAACAAAAACGTTTTTACAAGAACATATGTGGGATATCAAAATCGTTTTCAAAATCGATATAAACCTCATGTTTCCTCAAGATTACCAACAAGAAATTTTGTTGAAATGAAAGTTCAAGGGAGACGAGATGAACCTTTTAAGCCAAAACAACCTCATTTTCCAAACCCGCTTTGGATGTTCTTTCTAGATCTAATATGAGCTTAAAACGATTTATTTACTTCATGTGTTCTTAAGTTTGTATGATGATTCACTAGATCTTTTCTTATTCTGCACATGCCATCAGAATCGACACTATAATTCGTATTAGAGCGGGTGTTCTTGATCGGATCAAGAATTGATCCTTGATGGCTTTCTAGATTTGGTGATTCTACGTGTTCTTATTGATCTTCGTGTTTAGAGAGTGTTTTGTATTCTAGAAATCAAATTTTTCCTTGATTTGATCCATAATTTGATTTTCTCTCTCTAGTTGTGTTACTTTCTCTCTCTAGAAAACCCAAGTTCATATCGTTTGATTCGAAAGAAAAAAAAACAATTATGGAGAAATGGTTGATACAGAATGAAATTTTTCTAGGAGAATACACTTTTGAATACCTTCTTTATTGCGTGACTGTTGGATTGAAAAGTTAACATACACTCATTTCAAATAGAGAAAAGAATGATGTTGGAGAATTAATTAGTCATCAAATTATCAAACCGATGATTTGTTTGATCGATTGATTACAACATATCAAGAGAGGCGAAGAAATAAGAAAGAAGGTGAAGTCATCAAAGGAATTCCTCTTGCAGGGAAGCAATAAACTTGAATATTATGCAGATTATCATGAAGCTCGGGAACATGTTCTTGATGATGATCATCGTGTTCTTGATGTTCTTGATGTTCACGAAAAAGGAGTTAAAGTTAATTCTCATGATGAAAAAGTTTTTTTGCTCGATTGGAGTTCAAACCGATGATATTTTGTGATCTTGTGATTCGTTTGAAGGAATGATTCCTTATCGGAAACTGGTGATCCATGAAATTCACAAGTATCAAAATCCAAAAGATTTGATTCAAACTCACAAATTTGAAGTTGTGGAAAGTGGGTTTGTTCATGAAATCAAGTCTTCAAGATGCAAAAAGATGAGAAAGAAAAAGAAGAAGAAGATTAAATGGAAAAACAAGCAGGTTTATACAAATGTTGTTGACAAGTCAAAATTCGTGAAGCAAATTTGGGTTCCAAAGCAACAATCTCCAAATGTTGCGTTGAATTTGAAGTTAAAACCCAAAAGTGTTGGTGGTTCTTTTGGAGATGTTATTGGATCGTTGAAGAATATGAAGAACACTAAGAACGAGTTGTACATCACGCAAAGTGGGTGGTACAATGTTCAAATCAGAGATTTTCTCATTCCAACAAAAAACCAAGATCTTCTAAATTTGATTCGTTCGTTGAAAATGGAACTCGATTCGTTATAAAAGTATCTCAAGTTCTCAAATGGATTCCAAAACGTCCATAATTTTGATTCATATTTTACGTTTTTCATTTTTGATCGATTTGTTTCGTTGGATCTAATCCGTTTCAACCCCATTGATTGATCAAATTATTTTTTTTATGATCAAAACTCAAAATGAAAATCAAATTCCATTTTTTTTCACCGTTCATCAGATTTTTTTCTTCGAAGTCCAATCAGGTTTCATTCCTTTAGCCCAAACAAATCATAATCTGATTACTATTTCATTGAGCCCATTAATCGACCACTGTTTGAGCCCATTTCGTAATTGAATGATCGAACACTATTTGTTTTAGTCCAAGTCTTATACAGAATGTGTTATCGTTTTCTCATTCGTTCTTCAGTTCTTGACTATCGATTCTATATTTGTGAATCAAATCCTCATCGTTTTCTAATTGTTGTTAGATCGATTGAAAAGAATAATCAATTTCTTGAATGAGTCGAAATAAGATGTTAATTGATTTTGATTTTGAACGTTGTTGAAGTCTTGGAAGAGTCAATGTCTAAAGTCAAAATCGGGTTAATAATGCATCTGGAATCGATTTGAGTGTTATGTTTAGAGTCATAACTAGATTTGTGATTATGAGTCGAATGGCTTGGGGTTATCGATTGTCAATTGCTGTGAGTTGCAAATGTCGAATGAAATCAATGTTGGATTGAAGAAAGTCAAATTCAAAAGTCAAAATCGTTTTTGTGTGTTCGTTCCATATGTGAATGTTTTGGGCATGAATCAGTATTCGATGATTGATGCAAAGCTAAGGCTGATGAATTTGATTGTTGATAACAAAGATTTTTAAAAAGTTCTACTGAGAAGAGGTCAAAGGTAGAAAAATGAAGGTTCCTGTGCTTGGAATTGAACTTGACTTGGGAAATGGGTGATGTATTGGAAACCGATTAAGCGATTGAATGGTCCAAAAGATATTCAGTGATTCGCAGGGGTTCGTTCCGCTGATTGATTAAGAAAACTTGGGTGTGATCGACACTCGACACTCGATAGTCGAGGATTTAGGGTATGGGAATCGAAGGTTTCTATTGGCATCGACATTCGCGACTGAAACAAATGAATTGGGGAAGAAACACAGATGTTTCGAAATTAGTCCCTAAAGTTTCGAAGACATGGCAGTTTAAATCCATTTCGAAAAAAGGATTGATTCTAGACATTTTGTGAGAAAAGAAATTATTTTCATTTCAAGCCCTTGCACTTTTGTCGAACTTTGCAGTGTATACCCATATTCGACTTTGGGGTTTAATTTCGACATTTTGAAGAATTGTGAAGAACTTTCGAAGTGAGTACCTGCAGTTTCGAAATTTTTGCAGAAAATATCCAATTTCAAATTTGGGGGTAATAAAGCCGAGAAATTGAAGATTTTACAAGTTTAGTCCCTGTAGTTGGTGCGAACTTACACTTTATGCCCAGTTTCGCAAATGGGGGAGTGTTTCGTATCTTAAGTTGTTTTTGGCGCAACTGGTCCTTGCAGAATTTAGAAAATGACAATTTTTACCTGGATTTTGGGAAATCTTGCAACTCACACCCAAAAGTCAAAAATATTCACAAATTGACATTTTTTTCGAGGCTTTATCGTGATTGTTTTTCCGTGAAAGATTTTTAAGGTTTCATTTTTGGCACATATCAAGGGGGTGTATTGTGAAGTTCAATCCTCGGGCGCTTCTCACCCTTAATTTTATAATCATTTTTTTATTATAAAAGGGGGAGAATAATGGGTATTCGAAGCAGGTTTTTCGGGTATTCATTTGTGGATTTGAACACTATTGTTAATTCGAGGGGGAGTTTGGTCTTGATCGCGCGAGCTCGTTGGATATTAAAGTCAGGACATCAAATCCTAACTTTGAGGGGGGAGAATGTAAGGGTGCAAAGTCATGCTTGGATGTGGAGTGTTTGGATTACCCTCTTGTATGTGTAAATGAGTTGAGTCGTTTCCTATAATAAGGAAGTGAGTGACTCCCATTATGTAAAGAACCATTTGGAGTGTTAGACTAGAGAGAGAATTTGTACAAAACCCACTTTGTATGATCTTTCTAGATCTAACATGAGCTTAAAAAAATTTATTTACTTCATGTGTTCTTGATTTTGTATGATGATTCCCTAGATCTTTTCTTATTCCACACATGCCATCAGAATCGACACTACAAGGGCCACCAATAATCAATACGAAGATCCATATACATCTTCATTGCCTCAGGATGAATGGAGAACCTAGACTTGTGTGCCTCCTCCATCAGAACCTGTTGCATACCGCCCCAATACGGAACCCAAACCCGCCGATGCAGAGTCAACAACCTACTGCTATGATAATCGAAGGAAGCCACCTGACTGACAATACGCTTACTCTTCCAGTGCTCTTCCTTCATAGCCTCGACCTGCGCCTCACGAATCCACTCCAAAAGCGGAGTAACCACGATCATCCTCAAACATATGCCTCTGATCGGAGCAGTGATCGCCTTACGGTTGAGAGCATCAGCCACCATATTGGCCTTCCCAAGGTGATAAAGGATCTCAACATCATAATCCTTCACCACATACAACCATCGGCGCTGCCTTATATTCAGATTTGGCTGATCTATTAGATACCTCAGGCTCTTGTGATATGTGTAAATGGTACAATGGACCCCATAGAGGTAATGCCGCCAAATCTTGAGTGCAAAAACTACAACCCCTATCTCCAATTCATGCGTCGGACAATTCGCCTCATGAGGCTTCAGCTGTCCTGAAGTGTAAGTGATCACGCGTCTCCTTCGCATCAATACCGCTCCCAAACCCATGATCGACGCATCATAATAAACTATAAAATCCTCAACACCCTCCGACAAGGTCATAATCAGTGCTTCGCACAACCTCTGTCTCAAGGTCTCAAAACCTGCCTGCTGTTCAGGCCCCCTATGAAATGTTACTGTCTTCTTTGTCAACCAAGTCAATGGAAGAACTATCTTGGAGAAATCCTTGATAAATCTCTGATAGTAACTAGCAGGACCAAGGAAACTCCAAATCTCAGATGGAGACCTCGGAACCTCCCATTGCATCACGACCTCGACCTTATCCAGATTGACCAGAATACCCTTCTGGTTGACAAGGTTGCCCAGAAACTGCACCTCGCGCAACCAGAACTCAAAGTTGGAGAACTTCACGAAAAGTCTCCCCCTCCTCAACGTCTCCAACACTTCCCTAAAGTGCTCCTCGTGCTGCTCCCGAGTCTTGGAATAAACCAAGATATCATCAATAAATACAATCACAGACTGATCCAACATCGACCTGCACACACGGTTCATGAGATCCATGAAAGTGGCTGGAGCATTGGTGAACCCAAAAGGCATCACCACGAATTCATAATGACCATAACGAGTCCAGAAAGCTGTCTTCTGTAATTCCTCCTCTATGACCCTCATCTGATGATATCCAATAAAAAGTCAATCTTCGAAATCCAAGATGCGACCTGAAGCTAGTAAAAAAGATCATCAATCATTGGGAGTAGATAATGGTTCTTCACCGTTACCTTTGTAACATCCCACTCATAATGACATAACAATTTTCATTTTTAGATTAATTAACTGTTAATACATAACATCTCCATAAAACCAAGGTAATAAAGATTTAGAAAAACATCATTAAATTAGAGTAATTCACATAATGCAGAAACATGTGGTGTGTGCTCAGCAATCATCCTGAGCTCTACCATTTGAAAACTGAAGCACCTGAAATATAAACTGAAAACCGTAAGTACAAAGTTTAGTGAGTTCCCCAAGGAACCACATACCACACATATATAAATCATATACTAGGCCCTCACCCTCCATTGGGCCTTGCCCAGTCTCGAGTCCCACGGCCTCTGGCCCTCCCCGACATCGAGCCCCGCTCAGATTACAGATCCGTCAATCATTAGGCCCCACCTGATACATACATAATCATATAACCATATAATCATATAAACATATAGCCTTTCTAGCACATGAAATAATCACAAAGAATATAGCATCTCATACAGTCATCGAGCCCCATCCGACATCGAGCCTCACCCAGTAATCATAAAAACACATACCGATAACTAACATACGACGTCCTCATCAGGCCCCGCCTGGCATTGGGCCTTGCCCAGTAACCATATCATCATATAAAATGTGCAAGAGTCTAACAGACATCTGGCATCCTAAAATATAAACCATGATCCGAAATTAGTGCCTTAGACCCACTAAACCCAGTAAGGAGACTCACCTCGCACTGCCGAATAATATAGATGATACCTCGCTGCTGGCTGACAGATTCCTCGACCTGTCAAAATCAAAACAACACCCAGTTATCCATTGGGTTCCAAACCATAACCATAAATCCATAATTGGGGTAAAAAGACCATTTTACCCCTAACCAAGCTTGGTCCAAGACCAAGGCCCAAACTTATAACTTGAAACGCCCAAAGGCCAAATAACCAACCAAGGCCGAAATTGTAACATCCAAAAATATGGTCCCAAAAATTTCAATTTAGTAATAGATAAAATAGTATTTTTCCCATAACAACCAAATATTTAAAATAAACCAATGTATCAATTTGTCATAAATTAGAGTAAAACATCATAGCGGAATCTCAATGGTGTGTACGATGTAGTCATCTCGAGCTCTTCCCTTTACAACTGGAAGTACCTGAAACATAAACTAAAAACCATAAGCATAAAGCTTAGTGTGTTCCCCCAAATTACCACATTAAAAACATACAATAAATAGATAGTAGGCCCCGCCCGACATCGGACCCCATCCGACAACGGGCCCTACCCGACACCGAGCTGTGCTTGGTAAAAGCCGAATGACTACGTAAAGTTTCCAACTTTACACTCATGCGTTACTAGAAGAAGCTCAAATTCTCAAAAGAAGCCATAAGAAGGACTTAATGAATGCATGAAGCCCTTAAGACCATAAAGTTGGCACCTTTATGCCAAAAGAACTCATGAGGATCATAGATCTGAAAGAATTACACTTGGGACGTCTTACAACCCCATCAACCACCCAAACAGGGCTAAAAGCATATAAACTAACCCAAAAAGAGATCTAAGCAAACATTAAGCAAGGTTAGAACTTTATACCCAAAGTGTGCTGGAAATGGTGTTAAGAATCAATATTCGAAGGCTCCTAATTGAACCACCACCTTGCACCAAGCTTCTCTTCCTTCAATGAGCTTCAAACACACCAAAATACATCAACAATAAAATCACAACACTCAAGGAGGCTCTAGGGTTTCAAGATTAGGATTAGGGGTTATGGAGGCTGGAAATAAGGCCAACACCTGGGACTTAAGGTGTTTAAATAGGGTCCAAAACTCCAAAATTAGGGTTTCGTTTCCAGCGGCCAACTCGCCGAGTTGAGGTACCTCAAATCGTCGAGTTAACTCATTAAAATTCGCGGCCAAAACAACTTCGACATGTCGAGTTAAGGTTTCCAACTTGATGATTACACAAATATGGCCCAATTTTCCAAATTGGGCCCAAACCCCTTACATGGGCCTTACCCTAAAGCCCAACAAAAATTCCTAGTCCAAGACACTTATACTCAATTGGCCCATAAGGAACTCAAACACCAAGCCCAAAAAGGAAGCCCAACATGAATACTAAAAGCCAAAAATCCTCCTGACTGAGTACGCGGGGCATACTCAAGTGTATGCTAAGCGTACATGAAATTTGGCTTGTACGCTGCACGTACAAACTTGTACACCCATCATACTCTTCCATTAAGCCAAAAAATCCAATAAGCACTTAGTGCTCAAGACCAGGAGTCCAAACCACATATGTACTTCTTAAAGAACGTCTAGAACCATAAAGTCATTGACTTGATGACTTTGCATGCCCCAAAAGAACCCAACATCAAAATAAAGCAATATACTTTCACTAAGTGGACACTATCTCAAGCATGGAGGATTTTAAACACTAAAGGTGACAACTTCAAGAATCTAGAACCTCAAAAACACCTAGAGTGGGAACTCATAGCTCCTGGAGTGGTACCAAACCACTAGATCTCATTCTTGGGACCAAAATGAACTAAAAATTTATACAAACTAGATCTAAGCCCAAAATAAACAAGATCAAAGCTTTTTACCTCAAAAAAGTTGGAAATGAAAGCACATAATACATATCCATAAGCTTATCCTTGATTTACAACCTTGCATCAAACTCCATATTCTTGGAAATGACCCAAAAACACCAAAATGGACATCATGAGCTCAAAACTACAACAATGGATGCTTAGAGACGATTTCTAGGGTTTTGGGGACTTGGAGGCTGGTAAAGAGGCCAACACTAAAGACTTAATGAGCTTATATAGGATACACACCCGAAAATTAAGGTTTTCCCTTTCCCCTCATACGCCCCGCGTACTCCTCGTATGTCCAGCATATGAGGTATTGCAAACCCAATCTAACCCCCACAGTACGCTAAGCATACTCAACATTACGCGCATTGTAATGCCCTTTGCATGAGTACGCCCCGTGTACTCCCTAGGTATGCCCTGTGTACTAGGGTTTCCCCACAAACCGTAACATATTCCAAAGACCATAACTTCTTCAGTATAATTCTGATTTCGACGATCCTTATATCCATAAAAAGGTAACGAGAAGCTCTACACTTCCATCAAATCATACTTGCATTACCAAATCATGAACAAAAATTGTTTTCCATGGAAGCTCGAACTGACAAATTACCGAAATGCTCTTTAACTCCAAAACACAAACCGAATACTTGGATCATCCAATTTACATTATCGAACCCAAATGAGTCCAATTATCAATTCCTCAAGGTTCTTAAGCCTGCTAATACCCAATCCTTGATCTCCACCCCAAAAATGGGAAATGATTTGAAATAGGGTGTTACAACCTTATTCAGTCTCGGTAGTCGATACATATACAATGAGACCCATCCTTCTTCCTCACAAACACGATCGATGCTTGTTGAGTTCGAAAGTATTATGAGGTGTCGAAATGTGTCTTAGTCTATTTTAGTATCGAAGCTTGTTTGTACATTGTTTATTATAAGAGCATTATGTTTCAGAACTTAAGTGTCTTAGTCCCTTATATTTTTTGTATGCTTTCTTGATCTATATATATATATATATATATATATATATATATATATATATATATATATATGGGATGAGTACTAGAGTTAGAAAGAGGGCTTCATCATTCAAATTGTATTCTCTAAATATTCTCTGTACTCTAGAAAGCTTAATCGAGCCAAACAGACTTTATTTAGATATTGTGTTCATAATTCTTACAAAACTCTGATCTCGTGTTTCATACTCGATTAAATCACAACTACATTTGGTATCAGAGTAGGAATCATACATTTTCAATATGCTTTTCTTTAGATTTCAAAAGTTTTTTGAGTCTCATTCCAGATTCAAAATTTTCCTCTCTTTTGAATCTGAAAATCTTTGTAGATCATCTGTTTTGATTCCATTATGCATTTTGTTGTTTAAATCAAGTATTTGTTGTCAATTTCTGATAGTTTTCATTGTTAGATCTCAATTTTCGAAGTTTTCTTCAAAAACCTTCCGTACAACAATGGCGAATTTTAACATGAACACCATGACATCTTACTCTTATCTTCTTGGTTCTTTAAATAAGATTCCAATGTTCATTCCCGAGTTTTACGATCAATGGGCTGATCATACGGAGGAATATCTAAATAGAACTGATGAGGAGCTCTAGAAATGCATAATCGGTGATGTTTGTCCTCCTCCTGCTGTTTAAAATTTTGGAACTTCCAATAATCAAAATTTCACAGAATAGGTTGAGAAGTTGTAGAAAAATGAAAAGAAATGTATGTGAGAACTTCATGGTGCCCTTCCACCAATCGTATACAATTATGTGCATAGCTGTAAAACTTCAAAGGATATTTGGGATACACTAAAAAAGAAATATCAAGGAAGTGAGAAAACAAACACGAGTTCGGTTAAACAATGTCTGTTGGAGTTAAAAGAGTTTAAGTAGAAGGAAGGAGAAACAATTGAATCTTATTACGATTGTTTGAGTGAGCTCATATTCAAGTGTATCAAATATGGTGTAATAAGATAAAAAATGGATTTGAATCTCACTTTTATCATGAATCCTCGAAAAGAATGGAGAAATGTCATTCTTATGATAAAGACACAACAACGTTTCAATTATTTCTCTTTGAATGATCTCTACAATGTGTTAAAAGAACATGAATCTGAAGTGAATGATATTGTTGAGGAATCAAAGATGAGTCTAGGTGGTCCACTTGCTCTTGTTTCGAAGGTTGCTGGAAGAGAAGTTGTAAAAGAAATAACTGAGAAGGAGAATTCGGAAGATGAATGTCTGATCATCAACTTTGATGACGAAGCGGTAGCTTTTACTCAAATAACCGAGTAAAGAAGTTTTACAAAAAGCCTTTTAATGTGAAGTCTAGAGCAAGTTTTGCAAAAGGAAGTTTTGCTAGAAAGTTAGTAAGTGAAGAGAAGAAAGTAGAGAAGAAGGAGATCAAGACTGAAGATGCAAAAATGGATAAAAAGCTTAAAGCTGACTTTGGATTTGACTGCCATTACTGTAATGGATCGAATCATATGGCCAATGATTACATGTTGCGAAAAAGGGATGAAAAGAAGAATAGGGCCAAAGACAAAGCATATTATGTGGAAAGATTAGAGGAGGTAAGAGCAAAAGCAAAGGGGATGTCACTTGTGGCCAGCGGATTTTGGAGATAGTCTAATTCATTTTGCATATTATGTGGAAAGATTAGAGGAGGTAAGATCAAGAAAGCATATCCTACGAATGACGCATGTAATGCGTGATAGATATAGTCTAAGATCTGATAATAAATATTTTCATAAACAACGAAACATTTATTGTAATACTGTGAAGAGGTTGTATGCAAAATTAACTGCTTTACATCATTCGTCGGATATTAGCAAAGAACAACATAGGAAACTTTTACCCTTTTTAGCTTTCGAAAGGGAGAAAATAGATTTGACTTCCTATAACCGTGAAAAGAAAATATCAGAATATGACGAAGTCCCAAATGATTCTTATGATTATGGTATAGTGAAAATTGATGAATGTTGGTTGCAAATGAATTATTTGAAATTGTAAAAGAGACCTTGACCAAAATCGAACAAATCAAAATTTTGAAAAGAACTGAGAATTCGACATCTGCCTCTAAAAACAATTTTGTTGATATCGAAGATAATTCAGATGATATGAGTGAAACTAAGATAGAAGAAATTGTTGACTATTCTCAGTTATCTATCATTCATGTCACCTTTTTAGCGAAGGGTAAAGAAAAATGCAATGATTCTTTGGTTAAAGTTGACACTGACCAACCTTCGACTTCAAAAGTTCATGATCCTGACTATGTGACCATTGAAGATAGTCAGACAGGTAATGACAAAGAAAATGATGATATTCCGAAAGAAACAAACATTCACCGAGTTGTTGTTGATCAAGTGTACAAGGATACCGAGAAATTAGACAAAATCATGAAAGAAAGGGGTTCTCATTATCTTGAACCAAATACGCTCGTGTATTCTAACTTCAAATTTTCAGATAAATTTGTCTTCCCAAATAAGGTGTTTGCTACCTCAGGAAATGGTGATAAAGTTAAACTTGAAATCAACAAAATTGTTGAAGAGGACAACAACAACGTTTCGAAAGAAGGATTTTTCTCTAATCAAAGTATTGTCGAAAATAACCTCACTAAGAACTCATGCACTTTTCAAAGAAAAAAACCACAAAGAAAATGGGTTGTTAAAACTAAAAATTCAAAAGTGGAAAAACAAGAAAATGATGTTATTTCTCAAAAATCCAAAATAAATGATCAAAGTTTCAAAGATCAAGTCGAAAAGGTTTCAAAAGAAAATGGAATTTCAAAGCGCAAAGCAAGAAAGAAAGTTTATTGGCAAGATATAGAGTCTAAGAAGACACAAAATGTTTTGTTAAATAAATTGTTTGAAAAGAAAGAGTCTAAATCACTTCAGACAAATTCTCAAAACAAGTCTTTTGTTAAGAAAAAAATTGTTCAAAATCAAAAAGTTTTGCCAAAAAGACAACCACAAGTTTCGACGCCTAATTCAAAGAAAAAAAAACTCAAAAATCAAACAAAGAAAGTTTTGTTCAACATCAAATGTTAGAATTTTGTTCGTCATTCTCACAACAAAAGGTTTTCAAAAAATGAACTAATATTTTTTAATCAACAAAAGAATTTTGTTCATTAGAGAAAGGGTTTTCAACCAAATGAACAAATGAACTTTTCTCAATTTTCAAATCAATGACGATTTTTGAAAGATCCACAAGAGTTTCATCAATCAAATGTTGTTTATGAAAAACGTTTTCAAACTCGTTTTCATTCACATGTCAAACCAGGTTTTCCAAAACAACATTTTGAAGAATTAAATATCAATGCAAAAAGAAATGTGATGTTTCAACCCACACAACCACATTTTCCTAATCCATCTTTGAAAAAGCCAAGTAATGTTTCATTTTCAAAAGGAACAAACAATGTAAAAAAAATCAATCACTGGTTGGAAGGGAAATGAAAAGTTTATCACACAGGGAAGTTTTCATAAGAAGAAATCAAGGTTGCATATGAAGGTTACTTGAATGAGTCATCTAATGCAAGTTCATCATCCAAGGATTCTAATCCTTGGGTTCAAAAATGGAAAGTTGTTCCAAAATCGAAAGTTGATGTGAAACAAACTGAGAAGGTTAAAGGGAAAGTTAGTGTTGATCCTAAACAAAATGATGATTTCATTTCAGTACCCTCTTCTCAAGAAGTGGAATTAATAGATAGTTTGAAATCAAAAGTTCGTAATTGGTTTATAGGATCTTCATTTCATTGTGTATTTTGCTCTAATAACCAAGGACCCAAACAGTCTTCGGGACCAAAATTCTTTCATTGATTGTAGGCTTTGTCTGAAGAGCAATATGATGACAAATGGTACATTGATAGTGGTTGCTCTCGTCACATGACTAGACGAAAGGAAAACCTGAGAGATTATCAAAGTCTTGATAATGCTGGAGTAGTGAAGTTTGGTAACAATCACAAATGTGATGTCAAAGGTTATGGTAAAGGTTACACACACACACACACACACACACACATATATATATATATATATATATATATATATATATATATATATAATGTATGTTTGTGTGGAAAAGTCAACAAAGAATAAGAAGTAAACCTGAAACCCACGTTTTTCTCCTACTCCTACTACAACTTGCACCTCACAACCTCTACGTCAAACCAACTCAAACTTAATTGCATGAGATATTTTCTTTCTATACCATATATATGTACGTGTGTATGTAATGTGAGAGGTGTCTGTGTTCATTTTTTGTTTGTAATACCTGGTGCAACATCACCAAACACTCCCCAAGAACATCACCATCTTCATCTTCTTCAAGAACAAGCTTCATCCCTGGAGCAAAGTCAAGAACACCAAGATCAATAACAAAATGAAGAACACCATCAACCATCTTCATCATCCTCATCACAGGTTCATCATCAAACTTTAAGATCATCATCTTCACCACCATCACCACCTTATACCTTCATTTTAACCACCTTATTCCACCCTCAAAACAACCTCAAAATAATCTCCAAACACCCTCCAAATACCCTCCAAATACCCTCCTTAAACCTTATCCAAAAACCATTTTAAATCACCTCAACCATTACCACCTGGCTATTTTCGAGATCAGAATTTGCAAGTTAGAAAATAAAAGCCTGGGAACAACATAGACAAGATACGACTAGGGAGATTTTCACCATAAATTCTTTAGAACCTTACCTACATCTAGGAATTTTCATGGATGATTTTGACCAAGGGAACCCGAAGAGACGTGAGAGAGAATTGTGTATCCAGAGAGATTTCTATTCTTGAGATCTAAATATTCAATTCAGAAACAAAAAAACTGGGCACAACATGACAACCAAGATACGACTAAGGAGATTTTCACCACAAATTATTTAGAACCTTACCTACATCTAGGAATTTTCATGGATTATTTTAACCAAGGGAAACCTCAAAGAGACGCTAGAGAGTATTGGCTATCCAGAGAGATTTATTCTGAAAATTAAAGGTTTTTGATCTCTGTATGCAACGGATTTATGCGAACCGACCCGTATTGTTTTTCCCTAAATTAAGACGACCCGTGCTCAGGATTTTGACCTGGGAAACCTTTGAAACATGACCAACATGACCCGTGTCACTTGTGCCTTATCCTACATGAGCCGTGTATCCATTTTCATCAACTTTTCAAGACTAAACCCTCCTACACGACCCGTGTCACTTACCCTTTCCTTTACACGACCCGTGTACATGTATTTACCCAAAAATACCTTAAATACAATACATAAACCCGTTTATTTTGTACTATTAACAACCTGTTTTACATAAAACACTGAGCTTTGGATGAACTTTTTGTTACTTATCAAATATCGGATTGAATGTTGAACAAATAGGAACAAAGTCTATTAAGATCCAGTCGAACCCTAAGCCTGTTCATTCACGTATTTGGCAAACCTATTTTATTGACTAGTCGTTTCATCCATCCAACTATAGACTAGTTATTCCATCTGTCCAATTATCAACCAATCGTTCCATCCGTCTAGCTATAGACCAGTCGTACCATCAGTCCAGTCATAGACCAGTCGTTCCATCAGTCCAACTCTATACTCGTTCAGTCAATTTATCGACGAACCTACTTGATATATATTTATATATATTTTATTATAGCTTTACGTCATTTATAGCTTTATGTTTATATTTATTCCGCAATTCTTAACCTTTATATATCCGCATCTTATCTCTTTAATTTATATATCTGTCACACAGTAACTGGTATCCGAGCCTTTATTTGTGGTGATCATATCTTATATTTTCAACAGTGTCTAGGAAATTAAACGTGCTATGTTCCCTAGCTTCACTTCATCCTATTGCAACTTAGATAGGATGTCCCAGAAGGAAGAGATATTGTTGAAATATGAAAAGTGAACCTCTAGCAATCACAAGTAATAAAGATCTAAAGTCAGCTGATTCTGAGATTAGTGAAGTCCGAGATAGAGATGGAGTACGAGATGGAGATCATTCCGAGATGAAAGGCAGTTTCGAGATCTACAGTCTATTCAAGAATTTAATATTTCTTGTCTTATTATTGATGTAACATTTCATAGGACTTTTCTTTATGTATCTTTTAGATAATCAGATTGTCAGTGACTGATCATTATCCAATCCTAGGAATGTTTCCCAGTTTGTACGATGTTCCTCCTTAGCCTATTTAAGGAGTGATTTGAATGACAAGAAAAACAAGCATTGTTACTCCAAAGATAGCAAAAATTCTCTTTGTTTCACTTTCGCTTTTCTCTCAAGTCTAGATCTTTCACAACATTCTTCTTGTTCATTAAATGTTTTTACATTGATTATACTCCTAGTTCACTTCATTTAATATTGAGTACTTTGTTGAATCTTTTCTTCAAGTCCTAACTGGTATTACCAGACTCGACTAGAACCATAAATTAAGAGCAAACATTGATCTTAAAGATTAACTCAATGTTTGAGTTTTCGAACCTTGTCCTTACGCATTGATTACTTGTTCTCACAATTGGTATCTGAGCTTGAGTGGTTGTCCTTTGAATCCATAAGAACATTTTATAGTTGCTTTGAAATCACCTTGGTGTTTCAGTCATCTTTGTGTTCAGGATAAAAGTTCTTCTATATACTACTTCTACTCTAATATCTTAACTTCAATGGCTGCTCCTAATTCTCAACAAATGTATTTAATGCAAATAGCAAATAGCATGGGTTTACCTTTTCGTGCCCCATTGCTAGTTTTTGAAGAGTGTGATCACTGAAAAGTCAGAATGGAAAGGTTTTTACTTGGTAAAGAAAAATGTGAAGAAGTTTAGAGATCCATGAAAGAAGGTCAACATAAAGTTGTGGAAATCTGCTAAAGAGATTTGGGACACTCTCTAAGACCTGTACAAGGGATCAAAAAATATGAAGGATAAGCAGTTGACCTCGGTTGTGAACAAGTTTAATACGTTCACTACAACTCCTGACGAGACTGTTGCCTCGGCCTCCAATAGATACCGAATCATCGTCAACAACATGACAACTCATTGGATTGTCCGAACTCCGCTAGAATAAAATCTCAAATTCATCAATAGTCTTGGTAAAGGATGGGGAAATGTGAAATCGTGTCTTTAGAGTAATGGATCTCCGACGAAGCTAAAGATTTACCAACTATTTGATGAACTTCAAGGACATGAATCAAATGTTGATCAAACATTGAGAGAACTCTCAGGATGTCCTCTTGATCTTGTTAGTTCTTCTAATCCTCGCATCTCGAACCCCTCTATTCAGACCCTTTCAAAGCCATTATCCCACCTATCCATCATGTTCAACCATCTCCACCGACTTTACCTGCTCCTGCTAGATCAAACTATCAGTTTGATGGAGACCTCGACCCTTAAGCAATGGACTCTGAACTATACTTTCAACAAGAGTTTGCTTTACTTTCCATTAAATATAAGCGTACTTTCAATCCAAATCACAAACCATATCAAAACTGTTTCCAAGCTCCTCATCAAAGTAATCCCCAACCATTTCTCAAACCATCAGAAAATCTACCTGCTTATAAACCCAACATCTCTACACCAAATCATCCCTCAGAACCCCTCGAGATTTCGATGTCAGACAAACCAAAGATCATTTGTCACAAGTGTGGTCATCTAAATAATTATGCCAAAGACTGGTTAGCTAAGGCGCCACCAAAACCCAAGATCAAGGACTTTGCATACTATGCATGTTGAGCCTAAGAGATGGCTGCTCGTGAGAAAGCATTCGTTACCATTGTGTCGAAAGATGTGGAAGGACATTGGTCATTTGGAGGTGAAGATGATGTGAGTACTGGTAGAAATATGTGTCTTATGGCTAGAAAAACAATGAAATGTGATGAAAGATATGATGAAGATGCTAAGCCAAATTACTGCTACATGGACACCAACGATTCACCAAGACGAAGCATCGTCTCACAGGTAAAACCTATGATTACTGATAATAATTTTGATTTATCTCTCTGTGAACCATTTCTGACCTAGATCTAATCAGATATGAACATCTTCTATAAAACCTATGAGTCTGCCATAGAAGCCAGTGAAAAGATGGAAAGTGAATTGAGTCGTCTTAAATTATGTTTCGAGGATAGGAAGCTTAAGATAGATTCATTAGAATGTAAACTTCTAATGTCACAAGATGAATGTATGATTCTTAAAGAAAAATGTGAAATCACTTATTCCGAAAGAATTGTTTTAATTTCTGATAAAAAACATTTGAGTTCAAAAATCGATGCTTTACATCATGCCATAAACATTCTTGAAGCCAATGAATGGATGACTCATAATTTTCGTCATCCTTGGTCCAAAGCACCTGGTCTTAGAAGAGAGTTTCCAAAACCAATTGCTCGTCCCTTGAAGGTGTTATGAGATTTAATTTTTATCGGAGACATTCCGAACCACACATATTCAAATACCCCTATCTCACCATTGTCACCCCTTCTTGAGACCTCAGATCGATTTTCATCCCTAATTCCCGAGTTTCAACCGATAGTCGTCAAGTGTCCTAATTCCATGCCTCTTCGACCTCTGATACACCTGGACCTGAATTAGACCTCGAAATCCTTCCCTAGCATTACCCATATTGTATTTCAAGCTCCAAATCACTGTCCTACTAACAATTGTGTCATTGAGGAAATAATTCTAGAGACAACTGAACCTGATTCAGATAAACTGGATTTGTCTGGGCATCTTTTGATAGTGACGTTGAAGAAGAAATCGTAGTAGGATACACATCTGATTCTTGTGTTTCTGATTCTCAAGTAAATATAAAAACCACCTTAGTGCCAATCATGCCTAAGTTTAACAACATATCTGCTAGCCAAACTTCCAAGTCATCATTTGACTCTAAGAAGAAACCTTTGTTAAATAGAAAAGATGTTGTTGATCCTAAGATAGAAGCCAAAATGCCCTTAAAAGGGAAATCTGGTCAAGACATGATTCCATATTCATTGAGAATTCTAAGAAGAAAGTATCTCATACTGTGAGCCCATTCACTAGGAACCACAACACCTTTGTACATGATAAAATTATTAAAAGGCCTTTTAATCCTCCTAGCTCGGTACCTCAAAAAAAGTTGTCAGTTCAATTCCAAAAAAGTCTGTTGATGCTCATCTTACCAGTACTAACTCTTCTCGGACAGTTTCTACAGTGTTCATTGCTAAATCTGATGGTACGATTTTTAAACCACAACAACTTTTAAAATCAAATGTGTCATCAAAAGTATCAACCAAAGAATGAGTTGCAAAAAACACTGTTACTCAAAAATATTTAAATGATTCAAAACAAAAATTTGAGTGGAAAGTTAAACGTATCAAAAAAGAAATTGCAACTCCAAGTAACAATTTGATTCCCACAACTCCAAAAATTGCTGGTCCGAGAAAAGTTGTCCCGAAGCACCTTGTTGTTGAATATGATTTATGGATTAATGAAAAAACCATGGCTTTCTATTTCTTTCCAAAGGGATATAGGAACAAGCCCCCCGAGACACCTTTTGCTCAAATGTTACAACATAAGTCCAAAGCCCATACCCATGTCCCAAAACCTAATATCGGAGCCTAAAAACTCCTAGATTCACTAATTTTTGCAGGCACTCTGTGCTTCGGAACAAGATACAATATGGTATATTGATAACGCTTGTTCCATGCACATGACGGGGCATAAAGATTTTCTGTGTGATCTTAAAGTCTCACCAAATGTTAGATATGTGACATATAACAACAACTCCAACTCTCAGATCCGAGGTTATGGCATACTCACCAATGGAAATTTCTCTATTTCAAATGCGACATACGTAGCTAACCTGAAGCATAACCTAATCCGTGTGGCTCCACTTACTGATGCAAATCGTCGAGTTGAATTCTGCAAGAAACATAGCTATGTCATGATAGAAGACTGGAAAGAATGTCTCATCAAATCGAATGGAAACAAGGATATGTATCCTCTAGACATTAACATGATCATTAGCAAACCTCCACTTTGTCTACTCTCAAAATTCGTTCCTGACGTAAGTTGGGTATGGCATATGAGGTTTGCTCACTTAACCAACTTATGCCAGGAACGAATTTTGATAGTAGACAAAGTTGAGGTTTGCTAATCCTCAAGTTTGAAAATGATCATTTGTGTGCTGCGTGTGATTGTAGGAAGCAGTCCAAGAAAGGACATCCTTTCATCATATAAAAATCTATTTCAGAACGATTAGAACTCCTTCATGTTGATCTTTGTGGACCTTCCACTGTAGAAAGTCTACATCACAAAAATTACATTGTTGTGATTGTGAATGATTTTACAAGGTTCACTTGGGTCTTCTTCCTCAAGCTGAAATCTGAGAAAACCTCAGAACTCATCAACTTCATCAAAGGAGTTAAAGTTCTCGTCAAACTACCATTGCGGCGAATCCTAAGTGATAATGGTTCAGAGTTTACCAGTTTTACCATTGAGAAATTAATCTTAGAGAAAGGTATTGACCATAATTTGTCTGCTCCCTACACTCCACAACAAAATTGTGTGGTCGAAAGATGTAACAAAACAGTAGTTGAAGCTGCTCGATCGATGCTCAATTTTGCAAATCTTCCACTTTATCTGTGGGCTGAAGCCATGTTGTCACACCCCCAAACTAGACGGCGGAAACGTCCGAGGGAGGATGACTTCATTTGTAGTATAACAACACATGCATTATAGAAATTAAAGTACAAACAACCATTGTATTAAAAAAATGTAAGTTTATACATGTGTTCAGTCATAGTATATTGAGACCAAAAGAGTTATAGCAACATAAAGTTGGCTGAGTGCATAAGTATGTATGTTTTGAAAGTTTGTTTTGTGTTCTTTGAATATGTAAACAATTCCCAGAAAATCATGTATATTCTGCTGTTATATGAAAAGTAGTTTTAATCCCATAAATCCGTTCTGTTTGTAAACAAATGTTTTGTATTTGTATTCCATTGTAAAACTTGTAAAAGTAAGTATGCCTGACCCCACCAACTGTTATTGTAAACTGTACTGTATTACTATAAATTGTATGTTTCTAAAATTCGTACTTTGAAAATGTATTCATGTTTTAGTTAATTATACACTAACCTTAATGTTAATATCTTTTTAATGAGTTATTATAACCATACTATGACTAGATGTCCTGAAACAAAGGCTTTGAAGGCGTTTAGACTATTGATAACAATTATCATTCATAGGCGTGTATGCCCGACTGTAGCTAGCAGCCTGAATGCGGGGTTGTCAATCCCAATATAGATCTATACACACTTGTTTCAATCCCCTACTGGAGATTCTGGTTATAATATCAGGACTTTAACTATGTTGTTTAAATGAATAAACAATCTGAATCTGTTGACTCATAAAAAGCATATAGACGTTATGCGTATAATAGTAATGAAAACCCAATCATTCTGAAATAAATGATTGATAGTATGTTCCTTGTTTAGTATACTTGAAATATATTTGTAAAACTGTATACCCTTATTTAGTTTTGAATCAAACCCATGTTCTTGTAAAAATTATACTCTAGTATACTTGAATTGTAAGTTAGTGTTCTTAAATCATAAATTATACCTATTATAATTCATATGTACTTTCTGTATAGATACTAGCTGTTCATGAATCCAACCCCTTGCTCGACATGTTACAAAGGGTATTGAAACTGAATGAAATAACCTTTATATTTATATACATACAGAAATATATATAACTAAAATTTAAATGACATTCAGACAAATAACCGATGCCCTAAATCCACATCCATACAAGGAAAAGGAAATAAAGTGAGTTATCAGTCCTAAGCCCTTTAAATCTTATATATATATATATATATATATATATATATATATATATATATATATATATATATATGATTTTTGTGGAAAAATATAAGTTTGTAAAACATTTTGAAGATTTTAACATTTTGAAATACTTTTGATGACTTGATGTCATTTTAACACAATTTGAAACCATTTGATTTGAAGATAACTGAAATCCATTTTGTAACAGATTTTGAAACCATTTGTTGATAACACAAGATCCTTGTGTTAGATTTGTATTCCCACTCCCCTCCTTTAAAACTGTAAAAACTATGAAAATACGGGGGTAAGGTGATTCAAATGATGATTTGGTATAGGATGTTTAGTTCCACAAGTGAAGTACCGTAGCAAAAAAGTCCTATATAGCAATTTGTATAGCATATATGCATCCAATTAGCTAAAGCAATCATAGTAATGATTGGAAACTCGACTAATTTATAAGTATAACTCACAAATTGGAGTGCTAGAAGCTAAAATGGAATCTGATAGGTGTTCACGGCCCTACGTTCTCAAAGGAATGAAGAACACTTGATGATCCTAAACCAGTTTCTAAGAAGATTCAAAGGTTTTCAGGTGATTGTTCTCCGCATGTTCTTCGTGCTCTTCGTGAAAAATAGTGAAATCAAATGGGTTTCAGCCTAGTATAAGAAGATTGAAGGATGTTTTTGGAATGATAACAAGATCAAGAAATGATACATATTAGATCTTGTAAAGAACTAGTGATTATAGCTTGAATATGATGAGAAAGGATGAATATAGCATGTTCTTGAGGAGAGAGGTTGTTCTAAGATGATGATACTTGCGAGAAAAGGGTTGAAATCTCGTTTGAAAGTGAGAAGATGAAGTAAAAATCAGTTGAATAGTATTTATGTGTGAGGGTTCTTGGCCCGAGGAGTTCACGGCCTCGATTCACGGTCGGAGGCGGTTAACTGTTCGTGGCCTCGGTTCTCGGCCGAAGCATTAACGGTCCGAGGGTTCACGACCCTCGTTTGCGGTCCGAAGGGAAAGAAGAAAAGGAAGGTGCAAAAGTTCTCGATTTTAAGTCTTTTCCTTCTAATTTCAATCACAATTATTCTAAGGGTTTTAACAAACAAAGGTTTATTAATCTAACCTTAATAAAAACCCAGAACAATCAAGAGGACTTTAGCTGACCCAAGTTTGACTTTGGTTGACTAGGGTTGTGTTTTCAAGTAGAAAATAACAGGATGTTACATTATTCCCCCGTTAAAAAGAATTTTGTCCCGAAATTAGGACTAAAGCGTTACAGAAAGAAAAGGGAAAAAGATGTTGATACTTCTGTTGCATTTGATCCTTCCTTGCTCAATTAAATTCAGGTCCCCGTTTTGCATTCCAGCAAACCTTCACTATCAGGATACGACTTTGTTTGGTTCTCTTAACTTCCCTGTCAAGAATTTCTACGGGCTTTTCCATGAAATAAAGGCCCTTGTTTATCTCGATCTCGTTGAGTGGGATCATAAGAGTCTCATCGGATAGACACTTTTTCAAGTTAGTGACATGGAAGGTAGGATGTATGCTACTTAGTTCTTGAGGTAGTCAGAGTTTGTAAGCTACTGGACTAACTCTAGCAAGAATCTAGAATGGTCCGATGTACCTTGGGTTCAGTTTGACACGCTTTGCAAAGCCTATCATGCCCTTCCAGGGTGAGACCTTCAACAAGACGCGGTCACCAACCTAAAATTCCAAGGGTTTTCTCCTTTTGTTAGCGTAGATTTTCTATCAATCTCTGGAAGCTTTGAGTCGCTCCTGAATTTGTACAATCTTCTCTGTGGTTTCTTGAATTATTTCTGGACCAGTGAGAGTACTATCTGGAACTTGACCTCTAGCTAGTTGTGTATCACCCACTTCAGCCCAACATAGAGGTGATCTGCTCTTGCGGCCATAGAGGGATTCACAGAGAGTACTATCTCGAATTATGCTTGTGTGATAACTGTTGTAGGAGAACTCAACAAGGGGTAAATGAATATCACATGCCTTTCCAAAGTCTATCACATAGGATCGCAACATATCTTCTAGAGTTTAAATCGTCCTCTCTCTTTGTCCGTCGATTTATGGATGGTAGGCTATACTCATGTCTAGCCTAGTTCCTAGAGAGTTTTGCAAAGACTGCCAGAAACGAGAGGCGAATATACTATCTCGGTCAGAAATAATAGATATCGGCACACCATGTAGTCTAACTATTTCTATGATGTATGTTTTTGTTAGGTTCTCCATCTTGTCGGTTTCCTTTATTGGCAAGAAGTGTACAGATTTGGTTAATCTGTCTACGATTACCCAAATAGTATCATAACCACCCGATGTCTTGGGTAACATAGTTATGAAATCCATCATAATCCGCTCCCACTTCCATTTAGGGATTTTAGGTTGTTGCAATAGACCTGAAGGTTTTTGGTACTCTAACTTGACTTTGGCACAAGTAAGGCACTTACCCACAAAGGTAACAATCTCGACCTTCATGTTAGGCCACCAGTAAAGTTTCTTAAGGCCCAGATACATCTTGTATGAACCTAGATGAATGAAGTATCGGGTTTTGTGTGCTTCAATCATAACCACGTGTTTGTAACCACCGAACTTTGGTGTCCATATTCGATTCATGAAACAATAGACTCCATCACTTCTGACTTCGAAGTTCTTATTCATTCCTCTCAAGGATTCACCTACCATGTTTTCGGGTTTAAGGCCTCGAGTTGAGCCTCTTTGATCTATGTGGACAGATGTGAATGGATTTTCATGGTCAACGACTTTACTCGGCGCCCCGAGTATTCTTTTCTGCTAAGGGCGTCAACTACTACATTGGCTTTACCAGGGTGACAACGAATCTTGCATTTGTAATCATTTAGTAGCTCGAACCACCGTCGTTGTCTCATGTTCAAATCATTTTGGTCAAAGATATGCTGAAGAATTTTATGATCCGTGAATACAGTGCACTTCATGCTATACAAGTAATGTCTCCAGATCTCCAGAGCAAATACTACTGCTCCTAGTTCAAGGTCGTGTGTTGTGTAGTTGACCTCATGTGTCTTTAGCTGTCTAGAGGCGTAGGATATAACCTTTCCTCATTGCATAAGAACACATCCAAGCCCTTGGTTAGAAGCATCACAGTACACTATGAAGTCTTCTGTCCCTTCAGTAAGAGACAAGACCGATGCACTGCACAGGGATTGCTTCAACGTTTGGAACGCTGTTTCTTGTTTCTCTCCCCAGCTAAAAGTTACACCTTTTTATATCAGGGTGGTAAGTGGTTTAGCAACTCAGGAGAAATTCTGGATGAATCTGCAATAGTAGCCAGCAAGACCTAAGAATTGTCAAATTTCTATAGGTGTTTTGGGTGCTGACCAGTTCTTAATTGCCTTTATTTTGGAAGGGTCCACGTGTATTCCTTCTTGAATGACCACGTGACCCAGGAAATCTACCTTCCTGATCCAAAATTCACATTTTGAGAACTTCGCATAAAGTTTCTCTGTTCTCAGAGTTTGCAATACTTGACGAAGATGTTGGCCATGCTCCTGTTTGCTTCTTGAGTAAATAAGGATGTCGTCAATGAAGACTATGCCGAATTTGTCCAGGTATGGATGATACACTCTGTTCATTAGGTCCATGAACACAGCAGGTGCATTCGTCAATCGGAAAGGCATCACTACAAAATCGTAATGACCATAACAAGTTCTGAATGATGTTTTGGGAACGTCCTCCTCCAAAATTCGCACTTGGTGATACCTGGATCTTAAGTCTTTTTTCGAGAAGTAGCTCGCACCTTGAAGTTGGTTGAACAGGTCATCTATGCGAGGCAGAGGATAACGGTACTTAATGGTATGTTTATTTAGCTTGCGATAGTCTATACACATACAGAATGTCCTGTCCTTCTTCTTCCCAAACAAGATCGGTTCTCCCCATGGTGAGAAACTTGGTCGTTTGAAGACTTTGCTAAGGAGTTTGTTCAGCTGGTTGGACAATTCCTACATTTTTGAAGGTGCAAGACGATATGGGGATTTGGCTACAGAAGTAGACCCATGGATTAACTCGATTCTGAATTCGACTTGACGTTTGGGAGGCACTCCTGGGAGATTGTCGGGAAATAGATCGGGAAAATTCCAGACCTCGGGAATGCTCACGATTTCTTTCACTTCTTGATTTTTATCTACCACGTGAGCTAAGAAAGCATAATATTCCTTACTGAGATACTTTTGTGCCTTGATACAAGAAATGAACTGAAGGTTCGTTCCGAGGTTTTCGCCGTACATGATAAGAGTTTCATTATTTGGTAAGTTCAAGTGTACGACTCTTTTGTAACATAGGATGTCGGTATGTTTAAAACACAACCAATCCATACCAATTATGACATCAAAACTTTTGAAAGAGACTGACATAAGCTCTATTGGGAAAGAAAAGTTATTCAAGGTAAGGGTACATCCTATGTATATATTGTTAGTGTATTTGGATTTCCCATTGGCCATTTCTACTGTGAAGGTTTCATTTAGTGGTTGGGAGTTTTGTTTTAGTAGGTGTTCGAATTTATGGCTCACAAAGCTCTTCTTAGCACCACTATTAAATAGAATGCATGCGTAAGTATTGTTGAGAAGAAATGTACCTGTGACCATCATAGGGTTTTCCACAACTTCTTCGTGACCTATTACCAGTATCCTTCCAACTCCACCAGCATTTCCAGCTTTCGGGCAATCTTTTTTGAAATGTCTAACTTCCCCGCATCCATAACACGCTTGACCTACTCCAGTGGCAGGTACTTGGTTAAGTGGTTGGGGTGGTGATTTATAGAATCGGGAAGTATGCCCTTTCTTGTTGCAGTTTCGACACTGCATTTCTCGGTAATTTCCATTATGGTGAAAATTACACTTGTTACATTTAGGGAGATTACCAGCATAAGGCTGAGCTGGTGTGGGGTTAGCAGGAACAACATCAGGTACAGTAGCAGCATGGACTGCCACTAACTTTTGCTTTTTCGAGGGCTCCTGAGAAGATTTTCCCTTCCTTTTATTCCATTGTTTCTTCTTTCTGTTGTAGTTGTTACTGTTGTTGTTGTTGTTGTTGTTGTTGTTGTTGTTGTTGTTGTTTCCCTTGGGTTGTTCTGGACCAGAAACCACAAAGTTCTGATGGGCTCCATGGTCAATAGGTAACTGTGCCAGCTCTTTGGCACTGTCAAAGGTAATAGGACTAGAAGCAATAACACTTCCCTGAATCTGAGGTGACAACCCCTAGATGTACCTTTCAATCTTTTTACTCTCCATAGCGACCATATCCGGACATAGGATCGCCAAGTCGCTAAACCTATTTGTGTAGGTTGTTATCTCTGAACCAACCATAGTAAGAACCCAAAGCTCTTGCTCGATTTTTTGAATTTCACCCCGTGGACAGTACTCCCACATGAGCATTGACTTGAGGTTCTCCCAGCTTATGGAGTTAGCCACTACCAGAATTAGTGACTTAACATGGCCGTTCCACCATGTTGGGGCTCTATCAACAAAAGTACAGACAGCGAATTTGACTTTGCTACCTTCCGGGCCGGAGCAGATCTCAAGGACTGCCTCTGTTTTCTCAATCCATTTCCTTAACGCCATAACTCCCCCAGTCATGTTAAAGGTCCTAGGTTTGGAGTTTGTGAAGTCCTTGTAGGTACACTCCTGATGGTGCCCGTGACTTTCACCCTGATGGGAGGGGTGTGCGCTACTCCCTGATCTAATTGTAGCAGTGGTGGTTATATGAGACATATCAGCTATAATACTTGCAGTGACCGCCACCTGAAATGTGGCAACGTCAAATTGAGGTGGTGGCGGCGGAGGTGGTGTTGGTGCTTCATTAATATGGACATGCCTGGGGTTTCTCCATGGATGCATCTTTCACTTTAAGAATTAAAAGATGTAAAGACAGTTAGATATCAAAAATGAACATGAATTTGATATCTATGAACTAAAACACTTAGTTCATTATGAATCTTGTAAAGAATTGGAAATAGAAGCCTACTACAAGCACAACTTGCAACTGGATAATGTGAAATTGAGTGGTTATTCTTCCGAGAGTATGAAAATGCATGTCGATTGAATAGGCATATTTAGTACATAGAGTTCAGAAAATTTGACCTTAAAGCAGGTCTACAATATACCACAATACAAGGAAAACATCGATATCAAACCAACCTACCGGAAATGAAATTTTCGCGGTTGTATTGAAAAACATGAAAAATATCGCTAAAACATATCCGAAGACTTAGTCTATAACCAAAAAAGTAATTAGTGAACAAGTAAAGTACAATCTACTTCCTACTAGATCCAACCCTGGATTTGGCTAACTGGCATTCTATCTCACACATACACCTTTCTTGTTTTACTTGTCGTTCTCGCAGTTCTCTGATTTCGGCTTGTGATGCTGCCGGTTCTCTCATTAGGTAATTAGTACGATTCCTAGTCGCATAATAACTGTCTTCTAGGTTGCGAATGTGAACCGTGTTGACTCCCATAGAAGCATCAACCTGCATGACTCGGTCGATAGCTGCTCTTCCTTGTTCCGCATAACGTGCAAGATGACGAACTAACACTGGGAGGGCTCTATCTGCTGAGCCTCCTGTGTCCAGATTGTAGAAGCTTCGATCTCCTAGGTAAGGATGGTTCTGAATCTGTTCGTTACTCCATCTGTCTTGGTTTATCGCCCAAAGAGGTGTCGGACCTTGGAAGTTTTGTCGTGGATTGGGATTCTGAGCAACTGGTGGTGGATTGTAGGCTTCTGATCCTGAATCAACATCTTCGGAAGAATCTTCTTCAAAATCATCGTCTAGGGGGATTTCACAGTTCTCTTCTAGTTCTGTATCGAGCCATCCTCTATTGCCCTGATTGAGAGAGTATGGGTCTCGGGGTAAATGGAATCCAACCATTGTTATCTAAGAGAGAATAGGGATATAAGAAATGTCTAATATAATTAGTAAAGATAAATTGCAAATACAAGTTTCTATGAGAGAAACTTACAGGTAACAGATAATGAATTTTGTTCGGTATAAGTCCTACTGAGTCCTTCTATAAGTACATTGTGTATACCAATTATATACAAATTAGGTCGAATAATCCTTCGAATAAATAATCCTACTCTAAATCCACATCTAAACAAGGAAAAGGAAATAAAGCTTAGACCACTCATCCTGAGTCTATACAACCTTCATCATATATAATCGTGTTGCATGCACTTAGTACTTATAAAACTATCATCCATAATCCTTTGTTTTCATGTAGTTTGTTCTTAGTATGTAGTGTTGGGTTTTGAGCATTCTAACACTCCTAAGTGTACATGCAACCCTGAATACCTTGGATCTATGTTTTCTCTATTATACATACAAATATGAACATCCAAGGTATTATCCTAATCTAGCATATAAAATAATGAATATAACAAGATAGAATACATACCTCTTTCATGTAGAAAGTCTTCATGAAGCTTGAGTGCCAAGTGCCCCAAGTGTGACACCTCAAATGGTTCACACAACACCAAATACACTTGGAATAACTTGAGAGAATTCTACACTTCATGAAAATCGGCTAGCCCTTTCTTGAATGATACTAGTCACCGATTTTGTCAAGAATAAGATCTTTATATAGTGTTACAATTAGGGTAAACCCTAATTGTCATGACTTTCCATTTCCTTGGATCCACGGGTTCAAATACACCATGGAGCATCCATGGACCATCCTATGGGTTTTAGCCCAACTTGATTATCCATGGAGCATTAGCCCATGATACAAGTATGGATGATTTACACAATCAACCCATATATTTAATTAGTCTTCTTTTGATCACTTGATTAATCCTAGATTAATTCTTGATCAATACTAATTAAATAATCTTATTATTCTTATTATTAATCTACTAGAACTTATAATATATTAATAACCATAAGTGTCTTATTTCTCTCATTATAGTCTATCCAAGTGCATGATGCCATGCAACCCAAATGGACCATGCCGGGTCGGGTCAAGTCTTACCAATTATAGTTATGGACTTAGACATTAATCCAACAGTCTCCCACTTGGATAAGTCTAAAACTATTATTGCGTATGACTTCAGGAACCAACTGGCAATCGTAGCTCTCAAAAGCTTCTGTCGAACTCTGACCTTGTAGATGAACTCTGACCTTGGTTAGTGACTTGTCCATTAGATAAGGGATCATATATTCCTCCATTCTAGATATCATATGAACTAAGACATGGATTATAATCATTCTCTCTCTCCATTTGTTGTTTCCCGATTTCCGATTTATGACGACTGACTAATTGAACAAATCAAATCAGTCCTGGCCCGGCCGAGCACTTCCATTTGTCATCATCAAATCATCGAGGGGCCCACAGATATCTCTTTTATCCCGAAGGTAAAAGGAATGGATAAACTTCGACTCATATGGATTGTTCTAATAGTTGTTGAATCATACACAAAGGCACGTTTTATAGCACCGAGTTACCAAATGCGTTTTTGTGCAATCAATGTACTATCAACTCATAGTAACAACTCATATCTCTAGGTTTGAAGAATACAAGATATTATCGTCTCATGATCACTCGTGATAAAATCCATGAAGTGATTCCAATGAGCGCGGGTTGAATCCAATACTCAGAACTTATGAGCACTCATGAGTGTTGTAGCCCTTTGTCCAACACCTTAGACCTCTACAAGCCAACCCATGACAGTCTTAATTCATATCTACTTCCAACATATGACCAACTGTGGATGGTTTGAATAACTTAGTCATTCCGGAAGAATAACCTAGTTTATTCTGGAAGTCAAAACATGCAAAATGAAACACAAGAATAATTTAATCCAATATGGTATCAAAACCTATGAACATAAATAAAACATCTTTTATTTATCACCATATGATTACACATTATTTATTGTATACTGTTTCAACTATCAACTTTATTCTTGAATTTAAAACAATAGTTGTCCCATGCTCCAAGCATGTACACTATGTTTTCTAAACACTAGTTATGCCATACACCAAGTATGCATACTATGTTTGTCTATGATCTTTACTTTGTGAACTAGATCAATTGAACATAACTCCAATGATTCTCATTTTACAGTCCCATATCTTACTTCAAATGCAAGAATTCCAAATTCATGTCATTTACTTAAATCTGTTAGATTCTAAACTTATATGCATTGATCCTCTTGTAATGATTATGCACAAAGTCAGAAAAGACTTGACAACAATCATTATAGAGTATTCCAAAGGAGATCAGCTCCTTGGAATCATCCTTCTTGCATTAAGTTTCGTTAATCTTACACAAATTGAAAATTCTAACTTTGAAACATTTCCAGATTCCATTTTGACTATCACTTCTGAACAAGAGTTGCCTCCTTCCAGATTATGTCAATATGGTCCTTCCATAATTATCACTATACTTCCAACTGTCCTTGAGCAACCAATCTTTGGTAAACCTAAGATTGTCCTCGACAATTGTTTAATCCTTTTAGTCGTATCCACTTCTAAACCTTTTCCCTTCTTAATGCCCTAGGCATTTGGAAAAATTTAGAAAGGATGAATATAGCACATGTAATCGATCCTATATCCGAAGCATATGAGTGTTAGTATACTTCTTGAAAAAATACTTAAAATTTTAAAAGTATACTTGTATTCAGATCTCTCAACCCCAATGTATTTATAGTTTGTATATCTTTTATGAATTGATATACTGAGTTCACTATAAATAATGCTTTGATACCAATCTATCACACCCCAAACCAGAAAGCGGAAACGTCTGATGGTGGATGAATTCGTTTGTAGTATCACAACACATGCATTATAGAAATCAAAGTACAAACAACAATTGTATTAAAAAACGTAAGTTTATACGTGTGTTTAATCATAGTATATTGACACCAAAAGAGTTATAGCAAAATATAGAAGACTCGACTCAAAAAAGATCCATCTTCTCAAAAGCTTGGGGAGTACCTGTTTACAGATTCCCTGAGAATACAAGTAGTTTGAAAAGAGAGTATCAACATAAAGTTGGTTGAGTGCATAAGTATGTATGTTTTGAAAGTTTGTTTTGTGTTCTTTGAATATGTAAACTGTTCCCAGAAAATCCTATATTTTCTGCTATTATATGAAAAGTAGTTGTAATCCCATAAAACCGTTATGTTTGTAAACAAATGTTTTGTATTTGTATTCCTTTGTAAAACTCATAAAAGTAAGTATGCCTGACTCCACCAGCTGTTATTGTAAACTGTACTGTACTACTGTATATTGTATGCTTGTAAAACTGGTACTTTGAAAATTTACTCATGTTTTAGTTAATTATACACTAACCGTATTGTTAATATCTTTTTAATGAGTTATTATAACCATACTATGACTAGATGGCCTGAAACAAACGCTTTGAAGGCGTTTAGACTGTTGATAACAATTATCACTCACAGGCGTGTATACCCGATTGTAGCTAGCATCCTAAGTGCGGGGTTGTCAATCCCAATATATATCTATACACACTTGTTTTGATCCCCAACTAGAGATTCTGGTTATAATATCAGGACTTTAACTATGTTGTTTAAATGAATAAACAATCTGAATCTGTTGACCCATAAAAAGCATATAGACGTTACGTGTATAATAGTAATGAAAACCCAATCATTCTGGAATAAATGATTGATAGTATGTTCCTTGTTTAGTATACTTGAAATATATTTGTAACACTGTATACCCTTGTTTAGTTTTGAATCAAACCCATGTTCTTGTAAAAAGTATACTCTAGTATAGTTGAACTGTAAGTTAGTGTTCTTGAATCATAAATTATACCTATTATAATTTATATGTACTTTCTGTATAGATTCTAGTTGTTCATGAATCCAACCCCTTGCTCGACATGTTACAAAGGGTATTGAAACCGAATTAAATAACCTTTATATTTATATACATACAAAAATATATATAACTAAAATTTAAACGACATTCGGAAAAATAACCGATGCACTAAATTCACATCCAAACAAGGAAAAGGAAATAAAGTGAGTTAGTAGTCCTAAGCCCTTTAAATCTTATTTTTATAAATGTATATATATAAATATGATTTTTGGGAAAAAATATAAGTTTGTAAAACATTTTGAAGATTTTAACATTTTGAAATACTTTTGATGACTTGATGTCATTTTAACACAATTTGAAACCATTCGATTAGAAGATAACTGAAATCCATTTTGTAAGAGATTTTGAAACCATTTGTTGATAACACAAGATCCTTGTGTTAGATTTGTATCCCCCCCCTTAAAACTGTAAAAACTATGAAAATACGAGGGTATGAACTCACCTTTTGGAAGCTGATTCAAATGATGATTTCGTATATGATGTTTAGTTCCATAAGTGAAGTCCCGTAGCAAAACAAGTCCTATATAGCAATTTGTATGGCATATATGCATCCAATTAGCTAAAGCAATCATATGAATGATTGGAAACTGGACTAATTTGTAAGTGTTACTTACAAATTGGAGTGTTAGAAGCTAAAATGGAATCTGATAGTTGTTCACGGCCTGAAGGTGTTCACGGCCCTGGGTGTTCACGACCCTATGTTCTTGAAGGAATGAAGAACACTTGATGATCCTAAACCAGTTTCTAAGAAGATTCAAGGGTTTTCAGGTGATTTTTCTTCGTATTCTTCGCATGTTCTTCGTATTCTTCGTGAAAACTAGTGAAATCAAATGGGTTTCAGCCTAGTATAAGAAGATTGAAGGATGTTTTTGGAATGATAACAAGATCTAGAAATGATACCTGTTAGATCTTGTAAAGAACTAGTGATTATTGCTTGAATATGATGACATATGATGAATATAGCATGTTCTTGAGGAGAGAATTTGTTCTTGGCTGATGATACTTGAGAGAAAAGGGTTGAAATCTCGTTTGCAAGTGAGAAAATGAAGTAAAAATCAGTTGAATAGTATTTATGTGCGAGGGTTCTCGAACTGAGGAGTTAACGACTTCGGATCACGGCCGAAGGCAGTTAACTATTCGCGGCCTTGGTTCTCGGCCGAAGCATTTATGATATGAAGGTTCACGAACCTCGTTTGCGGTCCGAAGGGAAAGAAGAGAAAGAAGGTGCGAAAGTTCTCGGTTTTAAGTATTTTCCTTCTAATTTCAATCACAATTATTCTAAGGGTTTTAACAAGCAAAGGTTTATTAATCTAACCTTAATAAAAACCCAAAACAATAAAGAGGACTTCAGTTGACCCAAGTTTGACTTTGGTTAACTAGGGTTATCTTTTCAAGTAGAAAATAACGGGATGTTACACGTGTCGACTGTCTGCTTCACTTAGAATTGAAGCATCATCAATCGGCGCCTGAACATGACACAATATGAAGCAATGAATCGTCGAAAGCCGTGTATCTGTTTTTTACCTGTCTTTTGCTATCTGTGCTTTATCAAAAACAATTGTGATCAAAATCACTAAATTTCAGCCTAAAGCCAATGATGCAATTTTCCTTGCATACTCAGCAAAATCAAAAGCTTACCGAGTCCTGAATCGTTGGAATCGTGTTATTGGAAAAAGTTTTGATGTCACCTTTGATGAGAATTATGTTCAAAATTCTGGCCCAAATCATGTCATAGCCCACATCATGGAGTCTGATGCTCCAACCCCAGGATGTCCGAATACTCAAGTCATTCATGAGTTTAACTTTGAAACCCTGTTCGGACCATCATAAATCGCTCTTGATTCAGAATCTCGATCAAAACCATCCTCAACTTCAGCTCAAGTTTCTCAAAATGTTTATGGTCCAACGCCTTCCTTTACTCCATTTGATTCCGTTCCATTTCAACCTTCTCAGGTATAGGGGGAGAATGGTTCTTCCTCTCTTGAATCAAATATTGATGGATTCCAAGATGCAGTAGATCAATTTGCTGAATTCAATCCTATTACGACCAACAATGACTACGATGCTGACTTATTTGACTTTCCGAACGAAGACAACGTTGATATCTCCGGTTCAGAATTTCATGGGGAGCATCATCCTCAAATTCAAGTTTTTCAGGGGGAGCAACATAACCCCATTACTGATATCAGATCATAAGCTGCACAAGAGCTTCCGAGACTACATATATGGACAAAGGATGATGTTCGAAACCATGTTATAGGAAATCTCAACGCCAGTATGCAAACTCGCTCCGCCATTAGCATCCAAAATGAATGTCATTTCTTGGCATTCATCTTAATAATTGAACCAAAATTCATCAAGGAAGCATTAGAACATGCTGACTGGATTACAGCCATGCAAGAAGAGTTTGTAGAATTTGACAGAAATTAAGTATGGACTCTCGTCCCTCCTCCTCAGGATCAACCTATTGTTGGCACAAGATGGTTTTTTCGAAACAAGCTAGGCGACGCTGGAGTAATCATTCGAAACAAGGAAAGATTAGTGGCCAAAGGCTTCACTCATATTGAAGGACTCGACTATGATGAGACCTTTGCTCCAATTGCTCGCCTTGAATCCATCAGAATCTTTCTTGCCTATGCAGCTCATAAAGTCCTTAAAGTTTACCAAATGGACTTCAAAATTGCTTTCTTAATGGTGAAATGGATACTAAAGTGTATCTCCAACAGCCTCCCGGGTTTTTCAATCTTTCTTATCCGAACCATTGCTAAAAACTCTGAAAAGCTGTTTATGGCCTCAAGCATGCTCCTCGCGCCTAGTACGAGACTCTTGCTGATTTTCTAAAGCGTTCCGGTTTTCAAAGAGGAATTCTTGATCCTACCATATTTCGAAGATAAAATGAAAACATCTCATACTTGTCCAAATATATGTTGACGATATCATTTTTGGATCTACGGATTAATCAATAGTTTTTGATTTTTCCAAACTTATGATTAGTCGATTCCAAAGGAGTATGAATCATGAGCTAAGTTTCTTCCTTGGTCTTCAAATCAAGCAAACCAATCGAGGAATCTTTATTCACTAAGAAAAATACATTTTTGAGCTCCTAATGACATACTCAATGGATACTTGTGCCACTGTAAAGGTACCTATAGGTTTCAGACACAAGATCTTTTCGGACCCATCAGGTGTTTCTGTTGATGAAAAGAAGTACAGAGGAATGATTGGATCCCTACTCTACCTAATAGCAAGTCGAGTGGACATCATGTTTTCTGCATGTTTGTGTTCCGAATTTCACGTCAATCCAAAGATGTCTCATATTTTGGCTATGAAACAAATATTCTACCACCTCAAAAGTACAAAGAGCCTCTGAATATGGTACCTAGCAAAAGGGAGTTTCCTCCTACAAGCTTACTCTGACTCAAACTATGGAAGTTTTAATTGGACAAAAAAAGCACCTATGGTGGCTGTCAATTTTTAGGTGGAAGATTCGTTGGCTGGTCAACCAAGAAACAAAACTGTATTCCACTTTTAACAGCCAAAGAGGAATACATTGTTACTAGTAGTTGCACTTCTCCAGCTCTTTGGATGAAATCATAGCTTTTGGATTATGGTTACTGGTTCTAACAAATTCCAATCTATTATGATTCTAAAAGTGCCATTGCAATTTCACGCAATCCAATTCAGCACTCTATGACAAAGCACATTGATATACGATACCATTTCATTAAAGTTCATGTTTTAAAAGGACACATTGAACTTATTTTTGTTCCATCTGAAGATAAAATTATTGATGTCGTTACTAAGGCATTAGACGAAACCAAATTTAATGGTTTTCTGAACAAAATGGGTATGATGTTGCCTGATCATCAATTCTTCCAAGAGGCTTGTAATCTCTAATGGAAACACTGGAAAGTAAATTAATTCTGAATTCAAAATTGTTTTCATCTCGGAATCAATTCCTCTCGGAGTATATAGGATCATTTTATGTGTCTTTTTTGTCTGACCACTTCTTCCATTTAAGTTATGCAGTTCACCTTGTCTTTTGAGGTTTATTTGACCAATATAGTTACATTGGTATATTGTTTGATCTCACCTCAGAACCTATCTAAAAAAAGTTCTATAGAGTTCACCTCACAATTCATTTCCGAAATGGTAATGAGCCTTCACGTCTTACCCCTGTCCGAGACCTGACTCTTTTCATCTCGGAACCTCAAAATTTGTTTAAAATATGTCTTCTAAGATCTTCTTACCTCTTACCTATGATATTCATTCTAAGTCTGTGCAATCTCGGACTCTATATCATGTACAAGTGTTTTCATTTTCACCTCGGAAGTATCCTATGACAATTCATCTCAGAAATTCCTTGCTTCGAGATCACTTTCTTGAAAAGAAGTTCAAAAGGTTTTTCATTATTTTTTTGAAACGTTTTTCTAATAACTCAAATGATTATTTTTTTAATGATTATCCTTTAATCCTAAAAAAATGCACTTTTTTTTGCACACGTCTCAATAAAGTAAACATCTTTTCAAATGAAACGACGGTTTCCATTTTGCACGTCTTGCCATTGTGTTTTTCATCCATGCAGGTCAACTCATACCAAATGTGGCAACACATTTAATGCAATCCATTTCCAAAATTAGGTATAATCATTACCTTTTCTTTTAACTCGACCCGATTTCTCAAATTATAAAAGGCCCCTAAAAATCACTCGATACCTTTTACGCGGTCATCATCTTCTTCACTTTCTCTCTGCAAAAACTATTCTTCGAGCTCTCAAAACCTGCAACTATGGTGTGCTCACAAAATGCCCCTAAAACCTCAAAAAATGTTCCCAATAATAAATCCTCCAAAGGTTGTGCTTCATCCTCCTCAACTGAAACGTTCCTTCGAGACAACATGCAACTCTTTTCCCTAGATCCTATGGTCTATGACGAGTCAATCTGAGTTATGATCAAGTTCATATCCCATCATCCCATTGACGTTCCACTCAGAAAAATGCAAAATTCACCAATTCTACTTCGTCTCCTTCACACCGCTTTTGATAGAATCAAAATTGAAGATGGGCTTTTCGAAATCAAGATTACTAGAGATCATATTGCGCCTGTCTCCAAACAGGAATTTCTAAGAGTGATTGGAATTCCTAAAAACCCTAAGGGTTTTACCTTACAAGAACCAACTTCTGAAGAGTTTCAGACGTCCCTTAACCATATTTGGTATGCAAAAGAGTTGAAGGCGAAAAAGTTCAAATAATCTGTAGTTCCTGGTCTATGGACGGTACTCATGCACCTCATCCTTCGAGGTCTCTCTGGTAAACATGGAGGAATAGAAACCATGAGTAAATATTGGCTTCACGTTTTCTACAGTATCTACTCAGGGAAGATAAATGTTGTTGACCTAACCGAAGTCTTGTGGCAAGATTTTCAGAAGTTCGTTGTGAAGAGAAAGCCTCAAGAGAGTTTGAGTGCGAGATTTTGGGCTCTTACCATTCAACAGCTCTACAAAGAGAGGTAGGAACCAATTCCAGTTAATACCATTCCGAAAGAGGTATTTCTAAACTTTAAAGCTGTTAAAACTTATCTCCTTCCGAAGCAAGCATCTTTCAGACCTACACGTAGAATGCCTGAAAACATGTTGGCCTCATTACCATAAGAGTCCTTTTTCTTGAAACATCATTTGGTGAATTCAATTGTGTACAACCCAACACAATCCTCATCAGCCCCCATTGAGCCCACCTCAGATGTGGCCAAGCTAGTCTCAACTGGTGGAAAGAAAAGGAAGGCAACTAAGTGAAAGACTTCTCCCTCTAAACCAAAAGCTATAAAGAGAGCCAAAGTCTATACTTCCTCTCAAAAAGAATCTATCCAATACATTTTGACTGACTTTGGTCATCCTCTCACCCTACTTGACCACTCTTCTGAGGTACCCTTCAGAGTTTCAAAACCACTTGCACACACTCATGAGGAGTCTCCTCGTAATCCACCCTCACATTCCCAACAAAGTGATGTGGGTGTTGAACATAATTCCTTGCACCCCTTGGAACACAACCACGATTCATCTCGAATATCCCTCCTCCTTCTTCTATACAAGAATGATTCAAGGCCCCTGCCTTGGATCCTAAGGTTTCCGAAGCTAGTGTGGTCCCTCCAACCTCGGAAGCCACAACTGGTCTAATACCTGGCTAAAGTAAAGGACGACCAAGTACTGATGACCCCGATTGGTTAGATTTTGTTAGTAGGGATCACTCAAGGCATCCAGAGCTTACACGATCACAAGTAGAAGCTACTCTCATTTATATGAGGAATCAAGCTACTCAGAGCAATCTTCCATTTATTGCTCCATCTGATGATGTCACCGACCAAGAATTTACATCAGGAGAAACTCATCAAGAAAACATCATCTTGGATGATCCTCTGAAGTCTACCCACCATGTTGCATTCCATCCTGATCCTGATTAGGAGCATCCGACTGATTTCATGTTCGATGACGACATCATCTTCATTGTTGCTTCTCCAGTTTTCTTATCTTTTGACATTTTGCAGAAACCATCATCATCACGGCCCATCTATGACTTCGGTTTTTCATCATCTTCATTAGAGCCTGTTGATTAAGAAATCCAAGTTGATCAACAAGTATAGCACACATCTAGAGGTAAAATAGAAACGAATCCTCCCAAGGAAGATCAAATAGCCACTACAAACAATCCTACTCATTCCGAACCTCCAGTCAATCAAGTAAGTGATAAAGCTAAGTCTGAGAGTTCCACCCCAGGAACTAGATCATTAGCTGCAAACCTTGCTGATCCATTTTCCTTATTGGAAATCCGAGACAATGTTTCAGCTACAATCTAAAAAGTGGAATCTCTAGACAAGTCAGTTGCCCTGCTTGACTCCAAACTCGATGCCAAAGTGTCTAGTCTCGACACAAAGCTTGATGCCATTCTCCTCTCCCTATCAGAAGTCATGAAACTAGCGACCTCAAATGCAGAAAGGGCAGAACAGCAGGATCTACTAATCTCCCTTCAACAAAAGCACACCATTGAGGAGGTTAAGCAAAAATACTACTCAAGTCTGGACCACTACCTTGACACAATCACTACCATGCTTAAAGTTCATGATGACATGATCAGTGTCACCAATGAGCTGATCAAACAAAAAAATGCCAGACATGAAAAACAAATTTAGAGGATGGAGAAAGACATCAATAAGAAAGATGAAATGAATCTCATAATGTAGCAAGTCCTCATCAAACTCCTCCTAGCCTGTTGGAATATAGTGGATGTTTCGAAGAAAAAATTCAATGAAATGATTTCAATTCTTGCCACTTTATTTGATCACTTGAAAGCTTAGGTACCTACCGCTAAATCCTATGATGCCCTCACTTTTCAGATGAACACCAATTTCCAAAAGGTGTTTGATAGGCTCTTAGAATTTCAAAGCTCAATTATACTTTACTCGGTTCTAGGGACATCCGATGCAAGAGAAGGAGAAGGACCAAGCAAAAGAGATCATACCATTTCCTAGAAGCCTGCCTCAGAGTTTAAACTCCAAGATAAATCTAACGATGATGATGTTCAAATTGTGTCCACAAGTATTCCTTCTGATGATTATGAAGAAGTTGATTACATCACGAATGTTGTGATTGGAATTGAAGCTCCAAGGAAATTTTCGGCGAAAACTCTCTCAGAGGAAGAACGAAAGATATGGTCTATAGTTACTTGGCCTTCATCCTTGGCTGAAGTTTTACAAAGAAGTTGTGAAATGGCCAAGGCAAAGACTAAGCTCACAATTGACGCATTTCAACATACCCAGTCGATGTTGCCTCTGATTCCCTTTACGAGAATAGTTCCAATTGACGAAGGTTCACAACTTTGGAAGCCTAACAACATCCCAAAAGAGCCTATGATTCCTCAATCTCCTAAGTTCACAATCGATGAGAAAACTCAACAAGTCATTGATGACTTGAACAAACAAGACAAAGGCAAGAAGCCTATCGAGGAACCCCAAAGCTATGAACAAACTGCCAAGAAGTCCAAAGGATGGTCTCAAGCATAAATAGATCAAGCCCTTGAAGAGAGTATTTCGATTCAAGATCTCAAAGACAACCTTGATCCAATGCTAGGGCTTTCCCTACTTTGTCATGAAGGAATAATTCATGATCTTGACATCTTGCCTTTCATGTATTATAAACTACCAACCCAAGACTCAGACCAGATTGATCTCCCTATCTCTCGTAAAGGCAAATACTACATAAAGTATGCTCCTCTCCACCCAGATGACGATCCTCAAATGATCATCAGAACCGAAAGAGAAATGTTGAAGACATTCTATTCCGTGAACGCTCAACCACAAAAGGAAGTATGGTATCGGATAAGAATCACACATATTTTTAGGTTTGGATAAAAATTTTAAAGTAAATTCGATATGGACTGCATGCTGTACAAATATCACTGCTATCAGAACAAGTCTAAACAACTCATCATCTCAGACGCCGATTTCCCTTCTATAAATCTAAATGAGATCTTGAGTATTGTTGTACACTTCCAAACTCGCCAAGATAACCAAATGAGCATTGATGCCTATAGTGCTACATTGAACTACTTGAAAGACTATGTGGTTGAATTTTGTTGATGTGACTTCGAACATGCTCATTTGTTCGGAAAAATTCTTGCAAAAGGACCAACTGATGAAGCAGCGTTGGGATATGTCTACTTGCAGAAGAAAACAAACAAAAAGGACTTCTTCCGAGTCCTAGACAAGCATCTCGTCCCTTCCAAATCTCTTCAAACATTTTTCAAAAATGCAGTCAAGTCAGAAGCCCCAGAGCATGTGAATTCCAAGTTCATAAGTCAACTTCAATGGTATCTGGATGTTCAATATTGGCTATACAGAGCTTATGTGTTCATCAAAGAAGAAACCATCTAAGCTGACTTGATTGCTAAGTTTACTTAGGGGAGATTGTTGAAACATGAAAAGTGAACCTCTAGCAATCACAAGTAATAAAGATCCAAAGTCAACTGAGTCCGAGATTAGTGAAGTCCGAGATAGATATGGAGTACGAGATGAAGATCATTCCTAGATGAAAGGCATTTCTGAGATCTACAGTCTGTTTGAGCATTTAATTTTTCTTGTCTTATTATTGATGTGGCGTTTCATAAGACTTTTCTTTATGTATCTTTTAGATAATCAGATTGTGAGTTGACCGATTATTATCCAGTCCTAGGAATGTTTCCCAATTTGTACAATGTTCCTCCTTAGCCTATTTAAGCAGTGATTCGAATGACAAGAAAAACAAGCATTGTTACTCCAAAGATAGCAAAAGTTTTCTTTGTTTCACTTTCACTTTTCTATCATGTTTATATCTTTCACAACATTTGTCTTGTTTGTTAAATGTCTTTACATTGATTATACTCCTAGTTCACTTCATTTAATATTGAGTACTTTGTTGAATCTTTTCTTCAAGTCCTAATTGGTATTACCGTATTCGACTAGAACCATTAATTAAAAGCAGATGTTGACCTTAAAGATTAACTCAAGGTTTGAGTTTTCAAACCTTGTCCTTGCATATTGATTACTTGTTCTCAAAGATATGTGCCCAGAAAAACAAGTTTTGACATAGTTCTCTCCTATATGGCCTCATCGACAGGATATTGCATGTCTATCAGTGTGAGCATGAGTGTCATGGAGAAAGAAGTTGGCGCTTAAGAAAGGATGTATATCCATCTCTAACTGGTCCTATTCTAAAGATCCTACACCAAAGGAATGACACATTGATGCTTTCCAAAGGGACACATTTGTTAAGATTATTGTCAAGATGAAGGAAGAAGATCTTGAGACTTAGAAAGTGAGAGAGAAGAGTAAACGTAGGCAAAGTTAGTAGCATAATATACAACATATACTTCTTTGTTAAAATTAAAGTTAAAAGGAATTTTTGAAGCAAAAAATCTCACAATAAACTAAAAATCAGCAGCGTATGTTCATAATTTTTTACGATAGCAAAAAATTATGTAAAGTCATAAAGCGACATTATCCAACACAAGTAAAATTAAAGCATGTAAATGTTATTGTCCCTGAGTGTAGTGAATACAATTTCGTTCTTTGAGTCAATGACCTTTCCTTCATTGTAATCAAAGAGAACTTTGTAACAAGCATTACAAAGTTGACTTATGGAGATAAGATTGCTTTTAAGGCCCTTGACATAGAACACATTCTTTAGCTTGAACGCACTGCACTCAAATGCTCCAACGCCCATGACTGTTCCTTCACTATTGTCCCTAAAAAATACAATAGTACCATGTTTCTACACAAAATCTATTAAAAGGAACTTGAGACCAGTCATGTGTCTAGATGACCTATTATCAAGGAACCATGTATGTTCTAGATCCTGACAAGGGAAAATAGATTCTAGCTCTTTATGTTTGGTTCTTGGATAGCTTGAGAAGTATCAACGCCACCCTTGTTGGCACCACCATCAGGGGTATTGTTAATGAGAGCCATAAGAACCTTAATATTTAACCCTTCATCTTCAAATGTCTCCTCTTCCACCATTCCTTAGATTCTTCCTGCTTTGCAATGAATGATTTTAGTGGAGAGATGTTCTCCTTCTTTATGTGGACTAGTAGCTTCTTGTGAAAGACTTCATAACTCTTTAGACTTTGAGCTTCATTCTTCTCTTTACAGTCCCTAGCAAAATAGTCAGGGCTTCCACAGTTAAAACAATTACCTGAGATTCTTTTCTCTTAGTTAAGTCTTCTCGTTGAACTAAATCCCTTGGACTGAGCTCTTCGTACTCCATTTGACCTGCTTTCATCATATCATTAAACAATAAGTGCAGCACTAGCAACAAGCTCATAAGTATTTTCATCATTACTTGTTTTTACCTGATCAGAGTCATTGGAGTCACTAATGAGATTCATTGCTTTTTTTAGAGAGACTAAGCATCTATACTTCTCTTTTTAGTCCTTCAATATGTGTTTACGAAGAGCATTGGTTTCGTCATAGTTTCGCAGATTTCCAAACAAGGAGTTGAGATCCCTGAGGTTAATCTTATAACTATTCTTAAGAACATTAATGTGATGTTCCCATATTTTTCCAAGAGAGTCCAAGAACTTTAAACCAACCGAGAAGAATGCTTGATGACTCCTAACATGCACATATCATTCACCAAACAATTAAACTTGTTAAAGGTTTGAGTTAGGGATTCACCTTGCTGAGCAAAGAAGTGCTCATAGTGGACTTGGGAAGCTAAGGAGGAGATGAAGGAGCACTACCTGGAGCTATTTTCAGCAATGGACTTCGTGGACAAAGTCTGATTCAAGTTGGGAAGAATTGTAATATCCAAATTTTGAGGTATAGTTTATTTTAATTAAAATTCATTTTCAGAGTTGTCACGACATGGTAAAGGATCGCCACGGTGTGGCTGCTATTGACATTAAACCCTAATTTTTCAAGTATTTAAAGGAAAGTGGGAGGCTAGGGTTACTTATCCTAAACCTCCACCACTCTCAAACCCGACATAAACCTAAATCTAATCCTCATGTGTGCTCTTTTTCTCATTTTAGAAAGCTTATGGTGGTTTTGATGGTAGAAGGAAAAGAGCTAACATCATAGTTCAATAAGAAATCCTTTCCTCTATTTGTGTGCGTCTTCAGGACTCTTTGTAAGTCCTTTTTGAGTTCTTCTTCATAGATCTAGGCTTTGATGCATGTTTTGGTCTTTTTGGAGCGGTTATAAGAGATAAAGTTTGCAACTTTATGGTTTCTCTATGTATCTTGAGCGTTATATCTCATAGATATAGAATTTTGTGGTATGATGTGACCTATACATGGGTTTTGGGTCATATTGTTCCCTTCTGAAATTGTTTGAAGAAGGACATGCATGGGTCATGCATGTCCATAAAGTTTGGATTTTTACAGACCATTAGGGGTCTTAGAAGCATTCTAGAGAAGTTGGATTAAGGACCCTCGACATTAAGTGATTAATTGTTAAGCCTTTTCCATTTTTAGCCTTATGGAACCTAGGATTAGAAATTTTGTCCTTTTGGGTGGACTTAACAGATAAGTTTGGAAAGTTTATCCTTCGAGGCCGTATTTCAGAATTGATATGAGCTTTGGTCCTCTTGGGGCTGAAGGAGACAGCTAAACCCATTAAGTTATTTTGAATCCAGCACCCACGATGTGGCATCAGGTCGCCATGCCATGGCGACTGGGGTTGGATTGATTGTTTTGTCCTGATTTAATGTCACGACGTGGCCAAGGATGGCTATGGCATGACGAGTCGTAGAAGCTAATTTTTTACTGTTGACTTTCACCATTGACCTTTGAATTTGAGGTTTGACTCTTGATTTTTTTTCTTGGGTCAAATGTCTAGTTTTAGAAGGTAGACTAAGGTTCTTCCTTGTGTGTTACCTCGTTGTCGAGTAGCATCGTTTTGGACTTTGTGAGCTTGTTCATTTTGAGCTGCATTTCGAGGTGAGCCTTTTCATTATACTCGTAGTTCGAAGACACCAATGCTAACCCACTGGATTATGTTTGTAGGATGCTAGTAGTCAGTGTGATACTTGCATGTTTTGTTTGTTAGGCGGGGCACTTTATGCGAGTTAGGGTCAGTCCCGTCATACTCATTGGACGTGGCCCGTTATGAAAGTTAAGGCGAGGCCCATTATACTCATTGGGTGGGGCCCGATATGCGGGTTAGGGCGAGGCCCGTTATACTCATTGGGCACGACTCATTATGCGATTTAGGTCGAGGCATGTTATATTTATTGGTAGGGCTTGTTGCTTGTATGTTATGTGGTATTTTTGGGAACTCACTAAGCTTTGTTCTTACGGTTTAAGTTTATGTTTCAAGTACTTTCAATTCGAAAGGGAACGGCCCGACCTGATCGCAACGCATCCACCCGTGTCCACCATTTCACAATTTTGGGATTGTACTCTGATAACTATTTAGTAGTTTGGCATACTTTGAGGATTTGAGATGAATGATTGATGATTTTGGTTGATTTAAAACAAAAAAATTTTCTTAGTATTATTGGGATGTTACAATTATACTGTCGGATTAAGTGTCAATGGTCCTAACTAAATTGCTATAATGGTGATGCATAAAAGTAAAGTCCTTGTTGGTTTTCCCTCATAACCAGGAAATGGCTTAGATTTATCAAGAGAGAGAGAGAGAGAGAGAGAGAGAGAGAGAGAAAGAGAGAAAGAGAGAGAGAGAGAGAGCAAGGGAGAGATAGAGAGAGAGATAAAATGATTTGTTAATACATATTATGTTATTAATATATTAATTACAAAATTTTTAATTCATTATTTTTTAATTTATTATATGAATAATATAATAATTAGAAATAGTCAAATTTGATTGATTATTAATTAGAATAAATATGAAATTAATTCGGGATTAATTGAAATTAATTAAAGGTTCAAGGGGTGAATTGTAATTATTTAATAGTTAAACACAAGAGGCAATTCTAGAATAATCCATGTCATGGATGGTTTTGTAGCCTTCCTTAGGGTTTCTAGAAGCCTCCAGATGATATATATAATGAAAAGATTTAGATTAGGATTAAAATATATTATTTAATGATTCAAATCTTGCTTTGTCCCTAGAGTATATATAGGATCATTAGGTACCTAATTTTTGTGACTCACTCATACCTAAAAGGGGAGAGTGAAATTCTCGTTCTCTCTCCCCTCTCTCCTTTAATCCTAGGTTTTCTTGGATTTTGGGTGTGAACCATTAGAGGATTGCACACTATTGGAGCTAGGTTTTGCAAGGAGACTACAAGACTTTGATTATCTTGATTGGGATCTACGAAAGGTATGTTCTTGATTATGAATTTGATTTCTAATAGGGTTTGTTAGATTTTTTTGTTCAGCAGTATGTTGCTTCAATAATGTTATGACATAGATCAAAATAGGTTGCATGTAGCCTTAAAAGTATACGGATTTTCCCACATTATTAAATATTAAACCCATCAGTCGTATCAGAGCATTAGGTTGTCTAAAAATTGAATGTTCATTAGTTGAACTTGAACAAATTAAATAAAACAAAATTGTCATTTTGTCGTAGCCACAACGTGGGCATCTTTGTGACAAGTCGTGGTGATCTTCTAATCCGTGTCGTGAGGAGCATCTTATCAGAGAAATATTTTTTATTTGATCAATTCAAATTGCTTAGGATAATTACATTGGTTAATATTATTTTAATTATATAAAACTTGAATATTTAACTTGATAATCAAATATCCTAAATCTTGAATTTCTGAATTATCGTCATAATTTAATTACATTTAATTATTTGATTAATTTATGTATTATTATTGATTAATTTAAATGTATAATTTAATTAACATTAAACCTTGTGATTTAAAATGTTTAAATTACACCCTTAAGCTTATATATTAAAAGTTTAATACTATATGTATAACATGAGTAAGTCGAATCGCTAATATGCCCCATTTACGAAGCCATGCTATAAAGAGGGTATAAGGAGATGGCCTATAAAATAACCGTCGAATAAGTATTTCTTTCTCCCAGTGCTCTCCTATGTGGTGGAGGGTTGTTAGCCAAATGGGCTAGATAGGACATAAACTTCTTTAAAATTATAATGATATAAAGTACTATAAACTTCTTTAAAATTCCACTCTAGTTACATTAGGAAAATATGAAATTGTACGATAATTCATGAAAACACACATCAATGTTTATGAGTCGTTGGTGGAGCGTGCGTGGTTAACCAACACATTTATTTTGGATTGCAAAGTTTTTTTGATGGCACCACTCAAAAATTATCATTAATTGATGGAGTATGTGTGGTTTACCGGCACATCATATTTGAGATGATAAAAGACTTCGAGGTTATCAAGCGGGTTTGCATGGTTATTCATATCTTATTTGTGATCCTCGACATCCCAATAATAAATCGAAGAGTGTAATCTGAGATTAACACGCCATTGATTGTTTAATGATCTTAATAGATCTAGGAGTTTCATTTTGATTGAAATTGGTAAACTGCTTTACCTACCTAAAATAGATCCGTGATGTGATTACATCATCCTTCTTCATGTTAGGAATCATATTTATGGATCTTAGCCTTAATTTGAAACTTGGTTAATAAATAAGGAATAAATTGACTTAATTAAACTTTATGCTTTAGGTTAAGTGGAATCCTCTCCCACTACCTTAATCACATTCTAATTCTAGCTTCTCTTTGTTCTCCCTCACGAACGGATCATTTGTTATGGGATCTTCCTCTTTCTTTATATTAGGAAAGATTTCAATAAGGAGCATAACTCTTAAATTAATAATGTTTCAACATTATATAATTGGTTATTCCCATAAAATGTAGATTTGTCAAATATGGTTATCTTGCATCATTATATATATGTCCTCGATGTTATAAAATGACCTTTTGTGAACATCTGAACATATGAAATGAATTTTCATTTTAGTAAAATGTCTCACCAAAAGGAAAGAAAAGAGTAATTTGGAAATCATTAAAATTTCTTAATTTCATTCGCATTGAAGAAGAGAGTTCGTATGAAAAACTCGAGAATCCCAATGTTGACCTGAAAAGAGTCTTGCTATAGATCTTATTCTTGGATCTTTCATTAGTTCATATGATAATTTCAACATGATTTATCATATGAATAGTATGGAAGGAAAAAATTGATGAGATTCCTAAACCTTTGCTAAATCGAGAAAACTGCAAATAAATTAGAATTCTTATTAAATTCTAGTTATCGCTTTTGAATGTTGGTGGAATGAATAGGAAACCTTCAAATCCTATATGGAAAGGAAGGCTTTCATCCGGAACTTCCCATTGTGAAGGAATGGATTTGGTGTGTCATCTAATCCATACATCCATGATTTAAAAGAGGCAATTTGCAATTAATGTGAAGACAAGGATCATAGGAAACAAAGATTTCCTTAAGTATTTTGATATGCTAAAGTCAAATCTTTAACTCTACATCAAATACTTGAATAGTCAAACTCCAATTACATTCAATTTATAGTTCCTTGATGCATGATGTGCTAATCACATTTGGATGGCGAATATATAATGAAGAAGGAAGTTAAGCATAAAGAGCTTAACCTAATCATTGGAATGGACGAATTTTGCATGTCTCAATGATTGAGTATTTCGAACTTGTTCTTAGTAATGGAGTTAGGATAAATCTAGTTATTTGTTATTACTCTTTGGAGATGTCTAGAAATCAAGATTTCATCTTATTTTTTACATAAACATGAATTTCATTTGATAATGAAAATGTGACAATTCTAGTTTATAAAGATGATGGTCTTATGTTTAAAACATCTTCTTGCAATTGGCATTCATAAAATTGTAGTTTGTGGTTCTAATAACAACAATAATGAATTGAACATTGATTCTTCTCCATATTAGTGAGAATCACATCACCAAGCTCCAATTGGACCGGACTTGAAATCATTCAACCTCGAGTTGGATGATGAATGTAAGTCTTGTATGTTGGCAACATGACTTTGTCACCATTCACATGGACATGTATTGGAGACAAAATATTATTGGATCTTGTACACATTAATGTGTGTGGAACCATCAGATCCATCACAAAGGGCAACATATACTGCTATGTCATATTTATTGATAGGTTCAGTATATATGGTTATGTTTATATGATTAAGCATAATGTTGGCAATTTGAAAACTTTAAAAGAGTACCAGAACAAAGTAGGGAATCAATTTTGCAAGAAGATCAAGAATTTCCAATCTGAAAGGAAAGGAAAATGCCTTAGTATCGGGTTCTAAGATCATCATGGGGATTGTGGAATGGTTTCCATAATTAGCTTCTCTGAGGACACCATATTGTAATGATGTTACTAAAAGGAGAATCAAATTCTATATGGTTTGATCTATATGATGAGGTATCGCTCGCTATCATTCACAATTTTTGGGAATATAAACTTAAATTAGTAGAGAATTCTTAAAACTTGTATCCAACTAAGTAGGTTTTGAAAAACATATCATGAAATGTGGAGTCAAAAAGTTCCCTCACATTTAGATCTGGTGTCGTGAGGTCTTTCATTAGACAAGAAACCAATGAGCAACTTGAATTAAGATTTATGAAGTGTTACATTGTCGAGTATTCAGTAAATACTTTTGGTACATTTGATGCTCGTAACTAAAAAGGAAAGTTCCTTGAGAGAAAGAACATATAGATATCAAGAAGTCAGTGGGATTCATATTGAATTTAAAGAAATTCAAGAAATGACCGACAACGAATTTATAGTTGTCACTTGATCTTAACCCGAGGTTAGAAAAACTAATCAAAAAACATTTCCTTGTCTCCTAGAAAATTTAGTCAAGTTAGAGCACCTCCCAAGTTTTATCAGTATCATCTAATAATGGAATGAGATATGTTTATAAAACATCGATCAATTTGGATAAGCCTAATAGCTACCAAGAAGCAATAGTGAGCCCTATGGATGTCGTTAGAAGAGTCTAAGGATAACAAAATTATTTCCATGAAGGATAACTAATTTTGAAATTGGTTGATTATTAAGCCTAGCGTTATGACAGTGGGTTGCGATTAGATATTTAATGTGAAGAATAACATAGATATGAATGTACACACATTCAAAGTTAGTATGGCGGAAAAGATTTTGCTTAAACACAAGAAATTGAATATGAGGAAACATTATTTCCGGTAGCTGAAAATGGTATATTTTGTTATTTGTTACCATTGTTGCCTTCTTTGATTAAAGATATGGTAAAATGGATGTTTAAACAACTTCCCTCAATAGAAATCTTCAAGGGATATATGCCATACAAAGTATCAAAATATGGTATGTATGCTTGAGAAATCTATTCATAGATTTAGACAAGTATTGCGTAGCAGGAATCTATTCTCCTATGAGAAAGTGAAACAATGTTGTCTTTCTAGAAGTTCGTATTAGTCTTGAGTACATGTCAAAGATGGTGGGAGTGTTGTTTTTTATGAGGTATTGCATGTAGATGACAATAACCCTTATAAGAAACATTGTCCTAAGTTGCAAGGTGCAAAAGCTAGGTAATTGTTTCGCTATAATGAACAAGGAGAAATGACATTGATACTTGGTATTTCGATTTAAAAGTATAGATCAAAATGTTTAATAGGATTTAGTCAAAGCACAATGTATTTGTCACACCCCAAAAATAGAACGACGGAAACGTTCTGGGGCGGAGGACGTCATGTACAGTATCACAACAATACATAATAGTAAACAAGCAACAACATCATCCATTGCATTAATAATATAATTTAGTACAAGTGTGTCATGTATATTTTATAAGACATCAAAATATGAAATCAAAATAAGAGATGAGTCTTGAACGTACTCCATCTTCTCAAAACCTGGCATCGGTACCTGTCTACTGATGACCTGAGAATACGAGTTATTTTGAAAGAGTTTATCAACCTTAAAGCTGGTGAATTCATAAGTATTTTAGTGTCATTGTTTGTATGAAAATGTTTGTAAGTGTTTGATGTATAAGTTTGTAAAAGTTTGTAGTAAATGTTTGTATCTCCTAGAAAATCCTATATTTTATACTAAAAGCAGCCTTCTACCAAGGCATCAAATGTTCTGTATGTTTGTTTCTTGTAAAAGTTTATATTTCTGTCACACCCCAAAACTGGAATGCCGGAAACGTTCTGGGGTGGAGAATGTCATGTACATTATCACAATACAGAAGAATAGTAAACAAGCAAACAACATCATCCATTGCATTAATAATATAATTTAATACAAGTGTGTTCTGTGGTTTATAAGACACCAAAATATGAATCAAAATAAACGATGAGTCTTGTATATGCTCCATCTTGTCAAAAGTTGGCCTCGGTACTTGTCTACTGATGACCTAAGAATACAAGTTATTTTGAAAGAGTTTATTAGCATTAAAGCTGGTGAGTTCATAAGCATTTTAGTGTCATTGTTTGTAAGTGTTGTAAGTATAAGCTTGTAAATGTTTGTAGTAATTATTTGAATCTCCTAGAAAATCCTATATTTTTTACTTGAAGTAGCCTTCTACCAAGGCATCAAATGTGTTGTATGTTTATTCATTATAAAAGTGAGTATTTCTCCCAACTGTAACTATCATCGATAAAATATAGTTTTTACATTACTCTTTACGTGAAAAGATCACAAAGTAGGTGTAATGGGAAAATAATGACGTACTGTAGTATTTTGTTATAGTAACTACTGTTGTACTAACTACCTGTCACACCCCCAAACCGGAACAGCGGAAACGTTCGGGGGCGGATGACTTCATGTAGTACCGTAACAATTGAATGCATAGTAAAGAAAGCAATATAACCATAATATATATAATTGAAAGTTTACATTGTTGAAAGGTACATGTTCAATACCAATTATAATATGATGTCAAAATATGAATTTAAACAGGCATCACATCGTCGCTTCTTCAAAAGCTATTTGTTACCTGTAATTATAGAATCCCTAGGACATACAAGTAGTTTTGAAAGAGTAGATCAATATTTAAGCTGGTGAGTTTCATAAGTATTTAATGACAATGTTTGTATGAACTAAAATGAAATGGTTTGTTTTTGTTTGTTTATTCCTAGAAAATCCCATATTTTCTACTAGTATAAATGTAGCCTTCTACCAAGACCAATGTTTGTTTCTAGAAAATTGATGTTTTTTCGTATGTGGGTGGCAGTTTAGAAGTTTCAAAACTGTAACACATTAATGTTTTTCATGCCTAGAGTAGTCAATTTATGTACGTATAAAGTTGCTAAGACGTCTAAAATCCCCGTATAGATCTATACACAAACACCATGCTCCCCATCCAAGGGATTCTGGTATATAAAATAGGACTTGAAATGTGTACTCGAACGTACGTGAAGTTTAATATCTCACAAAACTTAGTATAAAACAGATTTATGTATGAAAATGTTCGTTTGTTCTTGTATATGAAAGTATCTCCTTGAAATGGTGTTTTTCGTATGTAAAAGTTCATGATGTTCTCGTAAAACTATACCTATTATAGCTTTCCAAAAGTGTGTTTCATTAGTATAGTAAACCCTAGTGTAATGCTCACTTTTTATGAAAAGTATAACTTTTGTAGTGTCAAAGAGGGACACCTATACATAAAGTATAAACAAAGCGTTTGATATATATATATATATATATATATATATATATATATATATATATATATATATATATTTCATTTCAAAAGACGAGAGGTTATCGTGATATATTTTATATACGAAAGTTTCCATATAGTATTTATAAATCACATATGATTCACTTGATAAAAAGTGTATAATGAAACTTTATGTAACACACGATAATAATCATGTGTTTATTTGTATTCCCCCCCCCCCCCTTAAAAGCGTATAAAAGCATTTATAAAACATTTAAAAGTGTAGAATATAGGGGTATGAACTCACTTGATTGTTTGAAAAAGCGAAAAGACAATCAAGCAGAGCTTCGACTTTAGATTGTTGATTTTTCTTGCGGAAATCTCGGGAATCTCAGGATTCTCGGGAGTGCAAAACCTTCCTTCGGGGCTTAGATATGAAAACTGGGGCTTCGGGATATTTCTTGCACGTAAAACTAGGTAAAATCGTGAGAGAAAGAAAGAGAATGATCAAATTTGGCTGGCACCCTCGCATCCCTTTTATAGGAGGGCTGACCCTTCAGTACGTTGGGCGTACTCCGGAAGTACGCTGGGCGTACTCGTACGTCATTTCTTACCGCTTCTTTGGACGAAGCGTCGGATGTCATGGACTAGAAGAGTAGGGCGACGTGGACGAACCGAGGGCTAGCAGTCCATTACGCTGGGCGTACGAGGGTACGCTAGGCGTAAATCTTCTTGGTGTGTATACCCCGAACTTGTAAAATCTGTACCCTTCGCATACGAGCTCTGTTTTTAACGTTCTTTATCTCCACGCTAAGGTGAAAACATGATCTACAACTCTCGTTTAGAGTTCATTGGCAAATTTTGAATTTATTTTTAATTAATATATTTTTAAAAGGCCGGGACACGAAAAGTCTATTAAAATCCATAACTTCTTCATCCGATGTCCGTTTTCGCCAGAATTTTCACCGTTATACTACTATTATTGATGCCTTTGATCCTTATTTAGGTTGTTTTTACCAAAAACCTCTCGATCTCTATTTCGAGTTTTTAGCTGTCTACTGCTATATCCGTATTTTGTAAAATTTATAACTTCCTCATACGAAGTCAGATTTGGTCGATCTTTTTATGTATGTTTATGGTTTAATGATATCTACAACTTTCCTTTAGATACTTAAGGTTAAAAACTATCGTATTGAAACTTTGCGTTTTTACGTTTATCTGTGTTGTCGGTTTTGTTGGAAATATTAGAATGGTCATAACTTCTTCGTTATAACTCGGATTTTAGAGTTCTTAGTATTTCTGTAAACCTTGACTTAATATCTAGCATAGTAGGTAAACCAATAAAGACTTTTAAAAATTTTATTTTCGAATTTAATTTCATTACATCAAAAGAGGTTACAATGCTTGCCCTTTCAGGTCATTACATAGATTTGAAATATCGGGTTGTCACATCATCCCCCCGTTAGAGGGAATTTCGTCCCGATATTTAATGTTAGAAAGATACTTGTGAATCAGGGAAAAAGATGTGGGTACTTTTGTTTCATCTGATCTTCTCGCTCCCATGTGAATTCAGGTCCTCGCTTGGCGTTCCAGCAAACCTTTACGATGGGTATGCGACTTTGTTTCGTTTGTTTGACCTCTCGGTCCATGCTTTCTACCGGTTCTTCCATGAAGTTGAGGCTCTCGTTGATCTCGATCTCGTCGAGTGGGATAACAAGAGTCTCATCGGACAGACACTTTTTCAAGTTCGAGACGTGGAAAGTTGGATGTACGTTACTAAGTTCACGTGGTAGATTGAGTTTGTAAGTTATAGGGCTGATTCTGGCGAGAATCTCGAAAGGCCTTACGTATCTTGGATTTAGCTTTCCACGCTTTCCAAAGCGTATCAAGCCTTTGCAGGGTGAGACCTTCAATAGAACGTGGTCTCCTACCTGGAATTCCAAAGGTTTCCTCCTTTTGTCAGTATAGCTTTTCTGTCGGTCTCTAGAGGCTTTCAATCGTTCATGAATCTAAACGATGTTCTCTGTCGTTTCTCATATGATTTTCGGACTGGTGAGAGTGCTTTCAGGAATTCGTCCTTTAGCTAATTATGTGTCGCAAACTTCAGCCCATCACAGAGGGGACCTGCACTTACGGCCATAGAGGGATTCAAATGGAGCAGCCTTTATGCTCGTATGATAACTATTGTTGTATGAAAATTTGACAAGGGGTAAATGGATATCCCATGCCTTTCCAAAGTCAATCACACAGGATCTCAGCATATCTTCCAAAGTTTGTATCGTTCTCTCACTTTGCCCGTCTGTTTGTGGATGGTAGGCTGTACTCATGTCCAGCCTAGTTCCCAGGGTACTTTGTAGTGACTGCCAGAACTTTGAAGTGAATCTACTATCTCTATCGAAAATAATGGATATTGGAACACCATGCAGTCGTACTATTTTCCTTATGTAAGCTCTTGTAAGCCTTTCCATCTTGTCAGTCTCCTTGATTGGTAGAAAATGCGCAAATTTGGTCAATCTGTTGACGATGACCCATATGGTATCGAGTCCACCCATTGTCTTGGGCAACTTGGTTATGAAGTCCATAGTAATCTGTTCCCATTTCCATTCCGGTATCTCCGGTTTTTGTAGTAGTCCTGAGGGTTTCTGGTACTTGACCTTAACCTTAGCGCAAGTAAGACATTTACTTACGAAGGTAGCAATTTCTGCTTTCATGTTAGGCCACCGGTACAGTTTCTTAAGATCCAGATACATCTTATCTGAACCTGGGTGAACGGAATATCTCGTGTTGTGTGGTTCGGTCATGACCAAGTCTCTGAAGCCACCATGTCTCGGTGTCCAGATACGGTCCATGAGATAATATGCTCCACCACCCTTGATTTCTAGATTCTTTTCCATTCCTCTCAAGGAGTCACCCGTCACATTTTTAGGTTTCAAAGCTTCCAGTTGAGCCTCCTTAATTTGTGTGGACAAGTGGGAATGGATAGTCATAGTCAGAGATTTGATTCTCCGACCAGTGTACTCTTTTCGACTGAGGGCGTCAGCTACTACATTGGCCTTGCCAGGATGATAACGAATTTCGCATTCGTAGTCATTGAGTAGCTCGACCCATCGTCGTTGACGCATGTTGAGCTCCTTTTGATCGAAAATGTGTTGAAGGCTCTTGTGGTCGGTGAAAATAGTACTCTTTGTTCCGTACAGGTAGTGTCTCCAGATCTTCAGAGAAAATACCACTGCTCCTAACTCAAGATCGTGTGTTGTATAGTTTACTTCGTGTGTCTTAAGCTGACGAGAGGCATAGGAAATAACCTTCCCTCTTTGCATAAGAACACAACCAAGTCCTTGATTTGATGCATCGCAATACACTACGAAATCTTCTATCCCTTCGGGGAGGGATAGTATCGGTGCGGTGCACAAGTCCTGCTTTAGTGTTTGGAATGCCTTCTCTTGTTTTGCTTCCCAGTCAAAGGCCACGCCTTTTTGGGTTAATGTAGTAAGAGGTTTCGCAATGCTAGAGAAGCTCTTTATGAATCTGCGATAGTAGCCGGCGAGACCTAGAAATTGACGAATCTCTGTAGGTGTCTTCGGTGCCGACCAGTTCTCAATGACCTTAATTTTGGAGGGGTCCACTTTTATTCCCTTTTCGCTAACCACATGGCCCAAAAATTCGACTCTTCGAATCCAAAATTCGCATTTAGAGAAATTTGCATAGATCTTCTCCGATCGTAATGTTTCTAAGACTTTTCGTAGGTGTTGACTATGTTCTTCCTTACTTCGAGAGTAGATAAGTATATCATTGATGTCACACCCCCAAACCAAGGATGGCGGAAACGTCCAGGGGTGGAGGACTTCATGTACAGTATCACAGCAACGTGTATAATAGTGCTCAAAGTAAATACAACCATCATAAATATAATTGAAAAAGTTACATCAAAGTATATGTTTACATGTTTCAAAATCAATTACAATATGATGACAAAAATAAATTGTTGACGGTTTAACGTCCCATCCTCAAAGCGCTGAAGTTTTCCTGTTTCACTGATTTCCTGAGAATACAAGTAGTTTTGAAAAAGAGTGCCAACAATTAAGTTGGTGAGTTCATAAGAGTTTTGTTTGGAGTAGAAACCGTTTTCCTTCTTAAAATCGATGAAGTTTGATTTCCAGAAAATCCAATATTTTCTTAGTTAAGTGTAAACAGAATAATCCTAAATGATACATTGATGTATTCTAGATTTACCCGTAGATTTCCCCTATAATTGTCCAGCCTATATAAGTTATATAAGATTTAGGTTAGATAAAACGTCGAATGTAATGGGTCCGCCCTAGGTCCACAACCAAACAAGGAACAGGAGATAAGGCGGGCACCACCAATTCCAAGCCAATCTAGACTAAATTCTTGTATGACTCAAGCATATACGCTCAACGATTATAGTTGAAGTCTAACCATATGAAAATCTATTGTGATTATAACCTATACATATCATAGTTCACCGGGGAGTAATAGGGATTAGGGAACCTGAACTATGCATATGAATAGCTTATCAAAAGTGATGGTGATGGTGAGTGTAACCTATACAATGTGTTAATGTGAATATAACCTATACATATCATAGTTCACCGGGGAATAATAGAGATTAGTGAACCTGAACTATGCATATGAATAGCTTATCGAAAGTGATGTGAATATAACCTATATGATGTGTTAATGTGAATATAACCTATACATATCATAGTTCACCGGGGAATAATAGAGATTAGTGAACCTGAACTATGCATATGAATAGCTTATCGAAAGTGATGTGAATATAACCTATATGATGTGTTAATGTGAATATAACCTATACATATCATAGTTCACCGGGGAATAATAGAGATTAGTGAACCTGAACTATGCATATGAATAGCTTATCGAAAGTGATGGTGAATTCCTTTCTTGTAATTAAGTTCCTAGAGTAGATGAAACATAAACTATACCTATTATAGTTTATTACATTGTTTGTAATATGTATTTACCATAACTATACCAATTATAACTAACGAGTTCGTTTGTGGGGGTATAATGGCTTAACTATACTTATTATAGATTATCTTAATCGTCCATAGCGGCAATAACTCTTATGTAAGTGTAAGACCTTTAATATTGTGTTTGTTATATGAATGACCCTAAACTATACCTATTATAGTTTATCGATTGATTTCGTGGGAAATGAGCATAGGCCTTACTTGTCATAATTTATCAATACTTATATTTTAATGGATATAGCCTCGTAGTATCGTATATATATATATATATATATATATATATATATATATATATATATATATATATATATATATTTGTCATACTTGTGAATATGTAAATCCATGTGTTTTCTGATGTATGTCTATGTAGGAATACAAAATTTGTCATATATTGCAACTACACATAATCAACTAACGATGTATACCTTGCTCGACATGTTACAAGGTGAAATGAAATTTATTGTGTTTTTCTGTTAATAACCTTTTCTGTAACTGATATTGGAAAAATTGTAGAAAAATCATAAAATGTCCAAATCAGGTTCTGTAACTTCTGGGAGTTTGGAAAATGAGTCTAGTTTGTTCATAATTTTTATTATAATTTTTAATGATCTCTAACTTGGGTGAAAAAGTCCATAATCACAGACTGGTCCGGATTGATGTTTGAAATGATAGGTGGTTTTGTAAAAATCACCATAAATTGTAGAAAAATCGTATGGAGATGTGCAAGTAGTCATTTTAAAGCTAAGAAGTGGAACTACATGCACCTAAAACAGTTTTGAAAACAAAAATATTTAAGATGTCCAAAACAGTCCGTGAATGGAGTGAAACTTTTCTGATGAAAGCTGTTAGAAGAATGTAGTTATGTTCTACGCATTTTAACTTGTATTCCCCCCCCTAAAAACTTGAGAAAACGTGAAAATGTAGGGGTATGAACTCACCTTGTGTGATTTCAGTAGATAAGTGATGAAGAAGAGAAGTGTTCAACCCAAGAACACTAGAAGAACCGTTTGAAGATTCGAAGCTCTAACACAAATATAATGGAGTTTGTGTAAGATATCCATGATTTGAGTGGAAATAATAGAGGTAATCATAAAGGAAATGGATTATGCTTACCAAAGGTGGAGGAAACTCTCAAGATCAGCCCTTGAATCTTGGATTTCTAGAGAGAGAAAGTGAGAGAGAAAGGAGTTTGATCTTCTTGTGAAATGAGAACAAATGAAAGAAAAATGAGGAGAGAGGATGATTATCCAGCCCTCCAAGCATGGAGGTGGCTTGTGAGGGAGGTAAAAAGTACAAGGTATGGTGAGGAGGAGTGTGGGTTGTCATGGAGTGGGTGAGGGGGTTGCTTGCGTCATAACTAAGGTAAGGTCAACACTTCTTCTTTTTGTACTTTACCAACTCCTTTTTAAATAAGATTTTACCCTTAAAATGTGATTAAATCATTAATTTAGGGGTCTTATAATTAAAAATAAAGTTTTGGGTGAAAACCCCATGTTAAAACAATTAAAAATGGGTTTAAAACGCAAAAATACGCAAAAATGTGCGAAATCCGAGCTGCCCCAGCGAGACCCTTCGGATCTCGGCCGAGGCTCGGTCTCTGGGCCGAAGTTCGGTCAGATGGGGGCTCGGCTCGGACGCGGGTGGCTGAGGCGGGGAGGCGAAAGGCGACGCGAGCTCGGTCCGATGTGATGCAGTCCGAAGCGAAGTGGGAAACAAAGGCAGGTTCGGTCCGAAGGGAGGCCAGAACCGAAGGTACTGTAGTGAACAGTAATGAACAGTAGCTTCGGTTCGGACCTTCCTTCCAAGTTGGGTTCGGTTCGGATCTTCTTCCTTGCATGGTTCGGTTCGGATCTTCTTCCTTGCATGGTTCGGTTCGGATGAACAGTACTTTCGGTTCAGCTCATGAACAGTGCTTTCGGTTCAGCTCATGAACAGTACTTTCGGTTCGGACCCTCATGAATAGTGCTTTCGGTTCGGTTCATGAATAGTACTTTCGGTTCAGAGGGTTCGTTTCCTTAAGTCCGTTTTTCGCGTAGACTTCCGTTCTTGGGCTATTTTTCGCCAAATTCGAGGGTCGGGATGCCCCGAGTGATTATGGAAAGTTGGGAGAGATTTCGAGGGAGATTTGGGAGAGATTCCTCGTTCTCAGAGAGATTTGGGAGAGATTTGACGTACTTGGAGAGATTTCGCATACGAAGAGATACGTGAGAGAGATTTCACATACTTAGAGAGATTTGGGAGAGATTTGACATACTTGGAGAGATTTGGGAGAGATTTGGCATACTTGGAGAGATTTCGCATACAAAGAGATATGTGAGAGAGATTTCACATACTTAGAGAGATTTGGGAGAGATTTGACATACTTGGAGAGATTTCACATACAAAGAGATATGTGAGAGAGATTTCACATACTTAGAGAGATTTGGGAGAGATTCGACGTACTTGGAGAGATTTCGCATACGAAGAGATACGTGAGAGAGATTTCACATACTTAGAGAGATTTGGGAGAGATTTGACATACTTGGAGAGATTTGGGAGAGATTTGGCATACTTGGAGAGATTTCGCATACAAAGAGATATGTGAGAGAGATTTCACATACTTAGAGAGATTTGGGAGAGATTTGACATACTTGGAGAGATTTCACATACAAAGAGATATGTGAGAGAGATTTCACATACTTAGAGAGATTTGGGAGAGATTCGACGTACTTGGAGAGATTTCGCATACGAAGAGATACGTGAGAGAGATTTCACATACAAAGAGATATGTGAGAGAGATTTCACATACTTAGAGAGATTTGGGAGAGATTCGACGTACTTGGAGAGATTTCGCATACGAAGAGATACGTGAGAGAGATTTCACATACTTAGAGAGATTTGGGAGAGATTTGACATACTTGGAGAGATTTGGGAGAGATTTGGCATACTTGGAGAGATTTCGCATACAAAGAGATATGTGAGAGAGATTTCACATACTTAGAGAGATTTGTGGGAGAGGTTTCACTGGTGACCTTTTTGAGTGTCCGGCCACGCACTGCAAGGTCCTTAAACCCAGTTAAGCCTTGATTAGGGATCTTGCATACTCCCGATGAGTATGTAACATTGTTTTATCGGTTTGGCTCTCTACGTACCACTGTTTCAGGTTAAGGAGATTTAGGTGAACGCACTTTTCAATTTATGATCTCTCATTAGAATAGAGAGTTGTTTAGAAGTTACTTAACATAAACTCTAGTACTCACGGCAAATTGGGTTGACCGGTTTGACTTGTTGACTTTTGTTGACTTTGACTTGACCGAAAATTAACGGTTGTCACAATTGATGAATACGATGACGAATTGATCCAAGTAAGGATGGAACACCCTATTCATTAGGTTCATGAATACCGCCGGTGCGTTGGTTAATCCGAACGACATCACTACAAATTCGTAGTGTCCATAATGAGTTTGGAAGGCTGTCTTGGGAATATCCTCTTTTAGTACTCGTAATTGGTGATAACCGGATCTTAGATCTATCTTCGAGAAGTAGTTTGCTCCTTGAAGTTGATTAAATAGGTCGTCAATGCGGGGCAGAGGGTAACGATTTTTGACAGTAAGTCTGTTTAGTTCTCTGTAGTCAATGTACATACGGAACGATCCGTCTTTCTTCTTTACAAAATATACCGGTGCTCCCCAAGGTGAGAAGCTTGGCCTAATGAATCCTTTTTGGTGGAGTTCGTTAAGCTGACTGGAAATTTCTTGCATCTCTACTGGTGCCAGACGATAAGGTGATTTGGTTACTGGGGTAGCCCCTGGAACTAAGTCGATTCTAAACTCGACTTGCCGCTGCGGCGGTAATCCCGGTAGTTCTTCTGGAAAGATATCGGGAAAGTCGCGTACTTCTGGAATGCTCTTAATGTCTTTCACTTCTTGACTCGTATCGACGATGTGTGCAAGAAATGCATGATAATCGTTCCGCAAACACTTTCGAGCTTGGATGCACGAAATGCTGCGAAGGTTTGTACTTGATTTGTCGCCGTAAATCACTACTTTTTCATCGTTAGGGAGATTAAGACGAACTGCTTTCTCAAAGCACATTATGTCGGCGCGAAGAAGACTTAACCAATCCATGTCGACTATGACGTCGAAACTTTTAATTTGGACTGGCATGAGGTTGATTGGGAAAGAATGACCGTCTAAAGTTAATGTACAACCCATGTATATGCAGTTAGTGTTTTCCATTTTTCCGTTTGCCATTTCTGCAGTGAATGATTTTTCTAACGTGCGAGGATTATGTTTAAGTAAGTGAATAAAATTCTGGCTCACGAAGCTTCTCTCTGCTCCACTATTGAATAGTATGCATGCATATGAAGTATCGAGAAGAAACGTACCAACAACTACTGTAGGATCAGCTACAGCTTGCTCGTGGCCTATAGCCAAAACTCGTATCACTCCGCCGGTATTCGCTGCCTTTGGGCAGTTTCTTTTGTAGTGGCCCACCTCACCACAACCGTAGCAAGCTTGGCCCACACCAACATTGGGAACTTGAGTGATCGACTTTACGGGGGCTTTGCAGAAACGGACAGTGTCTCCCTTTCTATTGCAGTTGGAGCACTGCATTTCCCGACAAGGTCCATTGTGGGGGTAAGTGCATTTGGTGCACTTTGGAAGGTTACCCACATAAGGCTTTGCTGGGTAGAGATTTGTAGAAATGGTAGTAGGTATAGTAGCAGCATTCACTGTAACCAGTTGTTGTTTCTTCGAGGACTCTTGGGAAGACCCACCCTTCCCCTTATTCCATCCTCTCTTCTTGTTATTGATGTTGTTTCCCCTTTGTGGTTCTGGTGCAGAAATTGTTGAGTTCTGATGACTTCCGTGATTAATAATATATTGTGCCAGTTCCTTGGCACTTTCAAAAGTGTCAGGTTTTGAAGCTAACACGCTTGACTGAATTTGGGGCGACAGTCCCCAAAATGTATCTCTCTATTTTCTTGCTCTCAGGAGCAATCATATCGCAAAATCTGTTGGTATAAGTTGATATATCAGTACCAATCATCCTAAGAGTCCAGAGTTCGTGCTCGAGTTTTTGAACCTCTCCTCGTGGACAGTACTCTCTCATCAACATGATTTTTAGATTCTTCCAGCTTATTGAATTCGCCACTATTAGAGTATGTGCCTTAACGTGGCCATTCCACCAAGTTAAAGCTTTGTCAGAAAGTGTGTAAGTGGCAAATTTGACTTTGCTGTGCTCGGGACAGGAGCATATTTCAAAGACTGATTCTGTCCTTTCAATCCATTGCCTCAAAATCATCACACCACCAGTTCCATTAAACATTCGGGGTTTGGCATTTATAAAGTCTTTATAGGTGCACTCTTGGGAGTGCCCATGACTCTCGCCATAGTTGGAAGGAACTGTGCCAGTTCCCGAACCCAGTAGTAATAGGAGTATTGATATTTGACATGGCAGCCGCCATAGCTGCTGTGACTGCTGCTTGGAACATAACAACATCGAACTGAGGAGGTGGAGGCGGTGGTGGTATCGGTGCTTCCGCACCGTTGTTTCGTCTCGGGTTTCTACGCGGAGGCATCCTTCAACTATAGGTTGAAAAGATAAAGATAAGAATTCCATAGCATAGAAAATGAATGTGTCTTATGAACTAAGTCGCCATAGTTCAACAACAGATGATAGTATGAGTCTTAATGATAGAAGAATGAAAGTTATTCGCAAATTTGAATATATGAAACAAGCGTATGGTTAACATTTTAAGGATTGAATGAAATACTCAATGTAGTAATAATAGCATGCCAACTATATTAATATAATAGTTTATACAACGATCAATAAAATTTGACCCTTCTAAGGGTCTCCGGTTACAAAGTTTAAGAAAAAAATAAAACTTTCAGCCGAGGTCCTAACTTATAACAAAATTTGGGAGCCGGGCATGTACTACTTGCGGCGTAAGTTTCGTTTGGAGCTTGACTACGTGTCCGGCTGTTTCAACCCCATAAGGCGTCTATCAAAAGCGGCCTGTTGCTCCCTCATTTCTAGCATTTCTGCGATGGCTGTATTTAGTTGTGCTTGAAGGGTGTTGATGTGGTCTTGGTCACCCCCTTGCAATTTGTCTAGACGGCGGATGTCAGAAGTGTGTACCTTACCTTACACATTGACCTCGCGGATCTGGGCCGCTTGCACTCTGGATTGATAACACTGGTTAGCTAGCTTGCCAATCATAACTGGGAGTGCTCGATCGGCTGAACTTCCACCTCTGACATCGTAGAAGACTCTACACATGCTGTAGGGAGGGCGTAGACCTTGTTGTTGACTCCAATGGTGAAGATGGCTCCCCATCTCGGGAGTTGGTCCTTGAAAGTTTCTCACGAAGAGGGGAGGTTGTGCGGGTGGTGGGTTGATTATTTCCAGCTCTGAGTCAGTACCGGAGTCCTCCCCTTCATCCAATTCTATGGGTTCTTCGTCTTCCTCGGGATCCTCTTCGACCCATCCCCCGTTGCCTTGGTTGGGATAGTAGGGGTCTCCGAATGGATGAAATCCAACATTTAACTATACGAGAATAGGGTTATAAGAATTGAACAAAATTTGGAACATGTAAGACCAAACGTGTAAGTTAAACTATTTTATGTACCAAATACTTCAATAGTATTTAAATTCATGCGTTTGATCATTTGTGATGTTTTGGTAAGTTTCGACTTGTTGCTCACTACGACCATTCCTCGACATATATTAGTCCGATCTCGGATGAATATACTTGATCAGGATATATTAGTCCCAAATCTGATTACATATTCCGAGGCTAAATCGTAGTGTCCAACTTGCCTAAATACTTCTTGTATAGTTATGAAAGTAAGTGGTTGTATGCATGTATTGTACTTATATGAACTAACTATTTAAGTTAAACGAAACACGGCTTAGTGCGTAAAAATGTTTTGTCAGAGAGTATTAGTCCCTTAAGCATTTATAGTTTGTATATCTTATGTGGTTCGATATACTTAGTTCACTATAAACAATGCTCTGATACCAATCTGTCACGCCCCCAAACCGGAACGGCGGAAACGTTCGGGGGCGGATGACTTCATGTAGTACCATAACAATTGAATACATAGTAAAGAAAGCAATATAACGATCATATATATATATATATATATATATATATATATATATATATATATATATATATATATATAATTGAAAGTTTACATTGTTGAAAGGTACATGTTCAAAACCAATTACAATATGATGTCAAAATATAAATTTAAACTGGCACCGCAGCGTCCCTTCTGCAAAAGCTGTTTGTTACCTATAATTACTGAATCCCTGGGACATACAAGTAGTTTTGAAAGAGTAGATCAACATTTAAGCTGTTGAGTTTCATAAGTATTTAATGACAATGTTTGTATGAACTAAAATGAAATGGTTTGTGTTTGTTTGTTTGTTCCTAGAAAATCCCATATTTTCTACTGGTATAAATGTAACAGCCCGGATTTCCAGGTATCTTTTATGCTTTCAATTTTGTTGTTTTGTGAGGGTACTCGACGAGTTGGAGCTCATACTCGCCGAGTAGGATCGCGATTTGGGCACGGGTTCGCGCCTGGACTCGGCAAGTCCAAGGTATGGACTCGGCGAGTCCGTGCTGTTTAATGAAACCCTAATTTCTCGGGTTTGGGACCTATTTAAAGGGCCTTATGGCCGTCATTTGTGCTCACTAGTCCCTTGAGTGAAACCTGAATCGAGTGTGAGCGTTTGGAGCAACGTAGGAGGCCATTATTGATTTTGGAGGTGTCATCTTGCAAGGGAAAGGGAGGATCAGCTAAGGGGAAAGCAAGGGGAGCCATTTTCTGAGAGTTTGGAGTCCAGAGCATTGTTATTGTGGTAATATCTTCGAGCTATCCTCATCTATGTTGATATTTATTTGATTTAGGGTTTATTGAACCGTTTTGAGGCTAGATCTAGAGCCCCCTTGGCCCCTTACGCGAATTAGACCATAGATCTGGACCCTTGGAGGTCCAGAGAGTCCCTTTGCCCAAGCTTTCTGTGAATCAATGGAGGTTTTGGATTGGAATCCTTATGCCTTGGGTCAAAATGCTATTTATGGACCATAGAGTGTGTTGTGAACACCAAGTTAAGGGCTTTACGTGATGAATCAGTCTAGGAAGGCCAGATCTATGAATTATTGGAGCGGATCTGACCTTAGAAGCGAGTTTGAGTGATTACATGGCATGGACTCGCCGAGTCCGATGAGCAGACTCGGCGAGTAGCTTGAAGATTGCCCTTAGATCGGCCAGAGAGCGGTCCAGTCGAGTCATAGGTTGACTCAGTGAGTCAGGGCGAGTTAGAGAAGGTGGTCAGGTGGACTGAGTCGAGCTGGGACTCGCCGAGTTGTTCTTGAGACTCGGCGAGTTGAGTCGGGGTGGCCCCGCGATTTCTGCCAGGTGGAACTCGTCGAGTCAGGGGGGATTACTCGACATGTAAAAAGGGAATTCCAGAGAGATTGGTGAAAACGTTTAGACTCGCCGAGTCCGGTCAAAGTTGACCATTGACCAAGAGTTGACCAGTGTTGACTTCTTAGGGGTAGTCAACCTTAGTGTTAAAAAGTGTTAATTAGAGACATGTGATGTTATAGGGAGATTGTAGCTCGGAGGATCGAGCACGTGAGATTTCGGGATTTGCTAGCTATCGATATTCACGAGGTGAGTCTTCTCACTATACTTTACCTTGAGTAGGTAATCAGAGTTATGTGTCAAAGTATGTGTATGTTATGTGTATGCTATGTGTTGTACTGCATGATGTCTATGTGATTTATGCTGTGCATGTTTATAGAGCTGGAACCTGAAGGTTCCCAGAGTTAGAACCTGAGGGTTCACAGAGCTTGGGTGCACGGACCCACAAAGTTATAGCCTCGAGTGGCCAATATATATATATATATATATATATATATATATATATATATATATATATATATATGTGTGTGTGTGTGTGTGTGTTTATGTGGTATTTTGGGGAACTCACTAAGCTTTGTGCTTACAGTGTTAGTGTTGTTGTTTCAGGTACTAGCGATGACCGTGGGAAGGCGCCGGCTTGATCTGTACACACGCATGGGATTTTTGATATACATTGATCTTGGGATTTTGTGTAATGTGAATTGAGATTTAAACCTGATGTTTTTATGAAAAATTAACGAGAAATGTTTTATAAATTGTGAAAAATTATTTTAAAATTTTCGATGTTACAATAAATGTAGCCTTCTACCAAGACCAATGTTTGTTTCTAGAAAATTGATGTTTTTCCGTATGTGGCTGGCAGTTTAGACGTTCCAAAAATGTAACACATTAATGTTTTTCATGCCTAGAGTAGTCAATTTATGTACGTATAAAGTTGCTACGACGTCTGAAATCCCCGTAAATCAATGTGTTTTTAATACTCCATGTGAGTTTTATAACCAGGCTATTGACCAGGACGGCCTATACACAACGTTCTTTAGGCGTTGAAATGTTCTGACGTTTGTCACCCCAAATGGTGTACTGTAGCTAAAATTCAGGGCGCGGGGTTGTCAATCCCGTATAGATCTATGCACAAACACCATGTTCCCCCTCCAAGGGATTCTGGTATATAAAATAGGACTTGAAATGTGTACTGTCACACCCCGCTAAAGCGGAAACGCAAGATATGACAGCGATAACGGTTTCATTGCAAAAGATAAAAATACATCACCATAGCAATATTTAAAAGTTTACAACCCATAATTCAAAAAGAAATAGAATACAAGTTTTTCCAAAACAACATTGTTCAAAATATAGCTTCATAATAGCTTCAACACGATGTAGCATGCTCTATGATGATGAATCTTTATATCCACTTACTAATTATTTCCTGAAAAAGCATGTAAAACGAGCGTCAACTATGAAAATAGTTGGTGAGTTCACAAGTTTATAAAATCGAGCTTGAAATAAGGCTTTTCGTAAATACAAGTACATTGCTTTAATGATAAACATATTTGATTGCTATTAATGAATACAAGTTTATTGCTATAACGAGAAACGAGTTTGTATGTGTATGAGAAAACAATGAGTCTCAACCAAACCTATGACTGAAGCCCTATCGAGATCTATGCTTATCGTTCTATAGATGAATATGGTATCATGCACTCCAGCGATTCGGGCGAGTGAGGAGTTGTCAATTCCTAATAGCGCTATCCATAATGACCATTGGCTCAAAGAATTAATGGTTAGAGATAAGGGAAGGGCCTTAGTACAATAAGTTCTCATGTTCCGTGTTGCATAGACATACATAAAGAAACATAGCAATACAATAGCAATCATGTTTGATACAAATCAATTTAAATACAACATGCAAATTAAAGTTTTTCTGGACATGCTTTTCCACCCCAAAACATAAAAACTGAAAATAGGGGAGTGCGTGAATACTCACAATGTTTCGAGTAGGTACAAGTGGTATTTCGGAATGCACCAACGTCTTACTACCGGGATCCTACGACATCAAACACACACTAGTGAGTTTCCATGTCGAAATCTAATGCTAATATACTAAATTCTACATATAGTGAAATGCCAATTTATGTTTTAGTATTTGATTTTATATTAATTGGTTACACTTTTTCTGAAATAACGAAATTCTACAAGTCGTGCGATTAATTACAACTTTGGAATATAAATTTTCCAAATTTTAAGTCTTTATAACAACATAATTTCACGAAAAATAGCATTCAAAGGATAAAAGTTCTCAAACTTTTTATTTATCTGATATTACACAATACTAAACTGGGAAAGATATAAAAATGAATTTCCAAGCTGTTTAATTATATTTTTATGATTTTTGAGCATTTATTCCAATAAAAATTGAAATAAATAGAAAAAAGTTTCCAAAATTACCCAAACTTTTAAATTAACTGTTATTATACATAAATAGGCTGGGAAAAATATAAAAGATATTTTTCAGTGGGTATTTCTATTTTTCCTTGTTTTATTCCTTTAGATAATCATTAATTGAAGAAATAATATTAAACTGTTAAAATAAATTACCAAAAATTTTTGTAACATCATTTACAATATAAATAACCTGGGAAAAATATCAAAAGTGGTTTTCGTAATGTATAATCTGGTTTTGGGTATTTATGTGTAATTAACATTAGAAAATAAGATAAAAATAGTTTACAGTAGAGAAAAATCCTCAAAGTTTTTATGTAACCTCCTACTGTACAATATGATGTTCTGTTAAATTTTCCTGAATTTTGGATGATCAGAACTATTTTTCCCATTTTAAAACCATTATAATTACAAAAAATCGGGAAAAATAGCAAGGCATGATGAAAAATGTTTAAATTATTTTTCTGAGTCACCCATCACAGGTAAGGTATGCGAATATTGTTAGATAAAATTTTTACACTCTGTAAAGTGGTTTTGTGATTTATTATATCTTAACAAAAAGAAAATCGGAAATCATACCAAACAGCAACAAAAATTGATGAAATTTAGTGAGGAGTCATCATCCACCATAAGGGTCATCCATGAATTGTTTCCGGATTTATTGACCTCTGGAAGTATTTTATTTGATTTATGCCCTTGGTTTCTAGCAATAATTTTAATAAATCAAAGAAATGATAAAAGCTCTTGGTATTTTACAGATTATCACATGCATGTGAGGGATTTTAAAAGAAAAAAATGTTCAAAATTTATTCAGAAGGGAAATAGGGGTAATGAACCCAAACAAGTTAAGAAATGTTGCATGCAATGGTGCATGAGATGTAAATGTGGCTGAAGTTCATGAATTCGTGTAGCCCATTCAGTGAGGTTTTAAGCCACGAAATTTCAGCCATCATTCACTGGATATGTTAAGTTTATAAAGTATTTTTCCTCAGATTTATGGTTGGGTTTAAGGCCATTGATCATGCAAGGCAAAAATGGTGATCACAGAAAAAGAGCTGTTTGCGCAACTATTTTGTAAAAATTGCCAAACATCGGATATTTAATATTTTACAGTGAGACCAGTTGGGTTTGAAATTTAACTCATGGAACTATCCAATACAAAAAGAATATCATGATTTGGTTAAGTAATGACCAAGTTATGGTCGTTCAAAGTTGAACAAAGTAATCTGGCAGATTGCATGTTTGCTTTGAGTGCATTCTTAAGATATTTTGACAAGAACATCATGCATGCCTTTGTTAAGGTCCGATTTCTAGCACATGCATGGAGTGAATGAGCATCCAAGATGTACTAGAAATGGTTTAAATGCTTTTGATCATGTAAGAACACAAAAGAAATGGAGAAGAAGATGTAATACTTGGTTTTGAAGTCACATGAACATATGTGCATCACTTTCACTCCTTGCATGGGTTTGATCCCGGATTTTCACCATTTCAAACACATGCGTTGTGTTATGGTGAGAATCTACAAACTACAAGGGAAAAATAAGGATTTCTAGCCATGGAAAGGCATAGAATCCGAAAAGAAGAGAAAACTAAGAAGAAGAGGAAGTAAAATCATGAAACTATGAGAAAGGATTGTGTTGTTTACCTTGGTTTTGACTTTGAGAGAAGCAAGAACACTTCAAGCTCTCCTAAATCTCGAAATTATGGCAGAGGAAGGGAGGATTTCGTGGGTTAGAGAGAGAGAAAGGAAGAGAGTTTGTGTGAGAGGAGAGTGGAGTGTAAGAGAGTGAAGAGAGAAGTGGAAGTGTGAGGGTTTTAGCTTAATGATTGTGTTTTGGGAAGAGAGAGGGCATGGGGAGGGGAGAATGGCCGGCTCTTGCATGCCTTAAACCTCCTCTCTCTTAATTTTCAAATTTTATAAAATTCCCTCTATTTTCTTTATAAAAACCCTAATTTTATAAAAGTGTTTATTAAGCAAATTTGATTTATTTAAAAATCTTGTTTTTAACTAATAAATTATGATTAATACTTGATAATTTTCTATATCATTGATTATAATTCATAATTTGGTTAATAAAAATTTGATATTAGAAAGTTTATAGCCAAATTTTATAAAGTTTTTAAGCTTTATAATTTATAAGTTTGTATTTTTAGCTCTTTTAGCGTTTTGGAATATTGTTTGATATTCATCATCATAATAAAGTATAATTAGAATATTTTAATTTATTTTTAGGGTTTTATACCCTTTTTCAATTATAACTAAGCTTGAAAGTTTCATTCAAATTATCGCATTGGCATTTCCTATTGTAGTAAAGCAACTTACTAGAATTGTAAGTGTCAAGTATATTAGTCCTAGATCTTAGTTGGATCCTAGTTTATGCAAGATTTTGACCTAATCTATACTACTAGGCCATGGCATGTTGTACATGAATGGTTTTTATAAAGATGCATGAGTCCAAGAATGACCTGAATTTGACAGTTGTCACATGTACTCAAACCTACGTGAAGTTTAATGTCTCACAAAACTTACTATAAAACAGATTTATGTATGCAAATGTTTGTTTGTTCTTGTATATGAAAGTATCTCCTTGAAATGGTGTTTTTAGTATGTAAAAGTTCTTATAGCTTTCGAAAAGTGTGTTTTATTAGTATAGTAAACCCTAGTGTAATGCTCACTTGTTATGAAAATTATAACTTTTGTAGTGTCAAAGATGGACACCTATACAGAAAGTATAAACAAAGTGTTTCATATATATATATATATATATATATATATATATATATATATATATATATATATATATATATATATATACAACATATTTCATTTCAAATGACGAGATGTTATTGTGATATATTTTATATACGAAAGTTTCTATATAGTAGTTATAAATCACATATGATTCACTTGATAAAAAGTGTATAATGAAACTTTATGTAACACAGGATAATAACCATGTGTTTACTTGTATTTCCCCCCTTAAAAGCGTATAAAAGCATTTATAAAACATTTAAAAGTGTTGATGATAGGGGTATGAACTCACTTGATTGTTTGAAAAAGCAAAACGACAATCGAGCAGAGCTTCGACTTTAGATTGTTGATTTTTCTTGCGGAAATCTTGGGTATCTCAGGATTCTCGGGAATGTAAAACCTTCCTTCGGGGCTTAGATATGAAAATCGGGGCTTCGGGATATTTCTTGCATGTAAAACGAGGTAAAATCGTGAGAGAAAGAGAGAGAATGAGCAAATTTGGTCGGCACCCTCGCATCCCTTTTATAGCAGGGCTGACCCTTCGGTACGCTGGGCGTACTCCAGAAGTACGCCGGGCGTAATCGTACGTCATTGCTTACCGATTCTTCGGATAAAGTGTCGGAGGAGATGGTCTAGAAGAGTAGGGGCGACGTGGACGAACCGAGGCCTAGCACTCCATTACATTTATGGTTTTTAGCTGTGTATTGTTATATCCGTATTTTGTAAAATTTTTAACTTCCTCATACGAAGTCAGATTTGGTCGATCTTTTTTTGTACGTTTGTGGTTTAATGATATCTACAACTTTCCTTTAGATACTTAAGGTTAAAAACTATCGTATTGAAACTTCGCATTTTTACGTTTATCTGTGTTGTCGGTTTTGTCGGAAATCTTAGAATGGTCATAACTTCTTCGTTATAACTCGGATTTTAGTGTTCTTAGTATTTCTGTAAACCTTGACTCAATATCTAGCATAGTAGGTAACCAATTAGAGACTTTTGAACATTTTATTTTCGAAGTTAATTTCATTACATCAAAAGAGGTTACAATAGGTGCCCTTTCAGGTCATTACATAGATTCGAAATATCGGGTTGTCACACTACCTTAATCTCATTGTTTATTATGGTATAATGTGATATAATTGTAACCATACTTGATCGACCTAGTGAAACACGAAGCTCGAAGACGTCGAGATGGTATGATATTCATCACCCGAAGACCTGCTGGTCCCACTGTAGCTAGCAACAAGGTGTAGGAAGGTTAGTCCAGTATAGATCTATACACGAATTCACGCTCTCCCTTCAGAAGACTCTGACTACAAGACGAGCCATGACAGAGATGCCATGCCCCAAAGTAGTGCCTCACATTTATGTTATAATGTGTATGTATTGTATGTACTAGTGTAGTGTATGTCTTCCCTGATTCTCTTCATAGTAAGTTCTCTAGTATAATATATAGTGTGTATGAATAGTATGTACTAGTGTGACAACCCGATATTTCGAATCTATGTAATGACCGGAAAGCGCAAGTATTGTAATGAAATTAACTTCGAAAATAAAATGTTCAAAAGTCTCTATTGGGTTACCTGTTATGCTAGATATTGAGTCAAGGTTTATAGAAATAATAAGAACACTAAAATCCAAGGTATAACGAAGAAGTTATGACCATTCTAAGATTTCCGACAAAATCGACAACACAGATAAACGTAAAAATGCGAAGTTTCAATATGATAGTTTTTAACCTTAAGTATCTATAAGAATGTTTTAGATATCATTAAACCATAAACGTACATAAAAAGATCGACCAAATCTGACTTCGTATGAGGAAGTTATAAAGTTTACAAAATACGGATATAACAATAGACAGATAAAAACTCGAAATAGAGATCGAGAGGTTTTTGGTCAAAACAACGTAAATAAGGATCAAAGGCATCAACAATTGTAGTATAACGGTGAAAAGTTTTACGAAAACGGACATCAGATGAAGAAGTTATGGATTTTTAACAGACTTTTCGTGTCCTGGTCTGTTAAAAATATAATAATTAAAAATAAATTCAAAATTTGCTAATGAAGTATAAAAGAGAGTTGTAGAGCATGTTTTCACCTTCGCGTGCATATAAAGAACGTCAAAAACGAAGCTCCTATGCAAAAGTTACGGATTTTACAAGTTCAGGGTACACACACCAAGAGGATTTACGCCCAGCGTAATGGAGTGCTAGGCCTCGGTTCATCCACGTCACCCCTAATCTTCTAGACCATCAAATCCGACGCTTCGTTATGACCATTCTAAGATTTCCGACAAAACCGACAACATAGATAAACGTAAAAACGCGAAGTTTCAATACGATAGTTTTTAACCTTAAGTATCGAAAAGGGGATTTCATATCTATGCCCTTAAGGAAGGTTTTGCACTCCCGAGAATCTCGAGATTCCTGAGATTTCCGCAAGAAAAATCAACAATCTAAAGTCGAAGCTCTTCTCGATTGTCGTTTCGCTTTTTCAAACAATCAAGTGAGTTCATACCCCTATAATCTACACTTTTAAATGTTTTATAAATGCTTTTATACGCTTTTAAGGGGGGGGGGATACAACTAAACACACAGTTATTATCGTGTGTTACATAAAGTTTAATTATACACTTTTTATCAAGTGAATCATATGTGATTTATAACTACTATATGGAAACTTTCGTATATAAAATATATCACAATAACATCTCGTCTTTTGAAATGAAATATGTTGCTATATATATATATATATATATATATATATATATATATATATATATATATATATATATATATATATATATATATAAATCAAACACTCTAGGGTTTACTATACTAATGAAACACACTTTTGGAAAGCTATAATACGTATAGTTTTATGAGAACATCATGAACTTTTACATAATAAAAATACCATTTCAAGGAGATACTTTCATATACAAGAACAAATGAACATTTTCATACGTAAATCTGTTTTATACTATGTTTTGTGAGACATTAAACTTCACGTACGTTAGAGTACACATTTCAAGTCCTATTTTATATACCAGAATCCCTTGGAGGGGGAGCATGGTGCTTATGTATAGATCTATACGGGATTGACAACCCTGTGCCCTGACTATTGGCTACAGTACACTATTTGGGGTGACAAACATCAGAACATTTCAACGCCTAAAGAACGTTGTGTACAGGCCGTCCTGGTCAATATCATGGTTATAAAACTCACATGGAGTATTAAAAACACATTGATTTACAGGGATTTCAGACGTCTTAGCAACTTTATACGTACATAAATTGACTAATCTAGGCATGAAAAACATTAATGTCTTACAGTTTTGGAACTTCTAAACTACCACCCACATTCGGAAAAACATCAATTTTCTAGAAACAAACATTGGTCTTGGTAGAAGGCTACATTTATACCCGTAGAAAATATGGGATTTTCTAGGAACAAACAAACTAAAACAAACAATTTCATTTTCGTTCATACAAACATTGTCATTAAATACTTATGAAACTCAGCAGCTTAAATGCTGATCTACTCTTTCAAAACTACTTGTATGTCCCAGGGATTCAATAATTACAGGTAACAAACAGCTTTTGAAGAAGGGACGCTCCGGTGCTAGTTTAAATTCATATTTTGACATCATATTGTAATTGGTTTTTAACATGTATGTTTCAACAATGTAAACTTTCAATTATATATATGATGGTTATATTGCTTTCTTTACTATGTATTCAATTGTTACAGTACTACATGAAGTCATCCGCCCCCGAACGTTTCCGCCGTTCCGGTTTGGGGGTGTGACAGATTGGTATCAGAGCATTGTTTATAGTGAACTAAGTATATCGAACCACATAAGATATACAAACTATAAATGCTTAAGGGACTAATATTATCTGACAAAACATTTTTTACGCACTAAGCCGCGTTTCGTTTAACTTAAATAGTTAGTTCATTAAAGTACAATACATCCACAAACAGACGGGCAAAGTGAGAGAACGATACAAACTTTGGAAGATATGCTGAGAGCCTGTGTGATTGACTTTAGAAAGGCATGGGATATCCATTTACCCCTTTTTGAATTTTCATACAACAATAGTTATCATACGAGCATAAATGCTGCTCCATTTGAAGCCCTCTATGGCCGTAAGTGCAGGTCCCCTCTGTGTTGGGCTGAAGTTGGCGACACACAATTAGCTAAAGTACGAATTCCTGAAAGCACTCTCACCGGTCCGGAAATCATATGAGAAACGAAATAGAAGATCGTTTAGATTCGTGAACGATTGAAAGCCTCTAGAGACCGACAGAAAAGCTACGCTGACAAAAGGAGGAAACCTTTGGAATTCTAGGTAGGAGACCACGTTCTATTGAAGGTCTCACCCTGGAGAGGCTTGATATGCTTTTGAAAGCGTGGAAAGCTAAATCCAAGATACTAAGGCCTTTCGAGATTCTCGTCAGAATCAGCCCTGTAACTTACAAACTCAATCTACCACGTTAACTTAGTAACGTACATCCAACTTTCCACGTCTCGAACTTGAAAAAGTGTCTATCCGATGAGACACTTGTTATCCCACTCGACGAGATAGAGATCAATGAGAGCCTCAACTTCATGGAAGAACCGGTAGAAATCATGGACCGAGAGGTCAAACAAACAAAACAAAGTCACATACCTATCGTGAAGGTTCGCTGGAACGCCAAGCGAGGACCTGAATTCACATGGGAGCGCGAAGATCAGATGAAACAAAAGTATCCACATCTTTTTCCCTGATTCAGAAGTATCTTTCATACATTAAATTTTGGGACGAAATTCCCTCTAACGGGGGGATGATGTGACAAACCGATATTTCAAATCTATATAATGACCTGAAAGGGCAAGCATTGTAACCTCTTTTGAAGTAATGAAATTAACTTCGAAAATAAAATGTTCAAAAGTCACTATTGGGTTACCTACTAAGCTAGATATTGAGTCAAGGTTTACAGAAATACTAAGAACACTAAAATCCGAGTAATAACGAAGAAATTATGACCATTCTAAAATTTTCGACAAAACCGACAACACAGATAAACGTAAAAACATGAAGTTTCAATATGATAGTTTTTAACCTTAAGTATCTATAGGAAAGTTTTAGATATCATTAAACCATAAAAGTACATAAAAAGATCGACCAAATCTGACTTCGTATGAGGAAGTTATAAAGTTTACAAAATACGGATATAGCAGTAGACAGCTAAAAACTCGAAATAGAGATCGAGAGGTTTCTGGTCAAAACAACGTAAATAAGGATCAAAGTCATCAACAATAGTAGTATAACGGTGAAAAGTTTGGCGAAAATGGACGTCGGATGAAGAAGTTATGGATTTTTAACAGACTTTTCATGTCCCGGCCTGTTAAAAATATAATATTTAAAAATAAATTCAAAATTTGCCAATGAAGTCTAAACAAGAGTTGTAGAGCATGTTTTCACCTTCACGTGCATATAAAGAACATAAAAAACGGAGCTCCTATGCAAAAGTTACGGATTTTACAAGTTCAGGGTACACACACCAAGATGATTTATGCCCAGCGTAATGGAGTGCTAGGCCTCGGTTCGTCCATATCACCCCTAATCTTCTAGACCATCAAATCCGACGCTTCGTCCAAAGAAGCGGTAAGCAATAACGTATGAGTACGCCCAGGGTCCCGAAGGGTCAGCCCTCCTATAAAAGGGATGTGAGGGTGCCTGCCAAATTTGCTCATTCTCTCTCTTTCACTCACGATTTTACCTCGTTTTACGTGCAAGAAATATCCCGAAGCCCCGGTTTTCATATCTATGCCCCGAAGGAAGGTTTTTCACTCCCGAGAATCCCGAGATTCCCGAGATTTCCGCAAGAAAGATCAACAATCTAAAGTCGAGGCTCTGCTCGATTGTCGTTTCGCTTTTTCAAACAATCAAGTGAGTTCATACCCCTATAATCTACACTTTTAAATGTTTTACAAATGCGTTTATACACTTTTAAGGGGGGGGGGGGGGGAATACAAGTAAACACACGGTTATTATCGTGTGTTACATAAAGTTTCATTATACACTTTTTATCATGTGAATCATATGTGATTTATAACTACTATATGGAAACTTTCGTATATAAAATATATCACGATAACATCTCGTCTTTTCAATTGAAATATGTTGTTATATATATAAATCAAGCACTTTGTTTATACTTTATGTATAGGTGTCCATCTTTGACACTACAAAAGTTATACTTTTCATAACATGTGAGCATTACACTAGGGTTTACTATACTAATGAAACACACTTTTGGAAAGCTATAATAGGTATAGTTTTACGAGAACATCATTAACTTTTACATAATAAAAACACCATTTCAAGGAGATACTTTCATATACAAGAACAAAAGAACATTTTCATATGTAAATCTGTTTTATACTATGTTTTGTGAGACATTAAACTTCACGTACGTTCGAGTACACATTTCAAGTCCTATTTTATATACCATAATCCCTTGGAAGGGGAGCATGGTGTTTGAGTATAGATTTATACGGGATTGACAACCCTGCGCCCTGACTGTTAGCTACAGTACACCATTTGGGGTGACAAACCTCAGAACATTTCAACACCTAAAGAACGTTGTGTATAGGCCGTCCTGGTCAATAGCAAGGTTATAAAACTCACATGGAGTATTAAAAACACATTAATTTACGGGGATTTTAGACGTCTTAGCAACTTTATATGTACATAAATTGACTACTCTAGGCATGAAAAACATTAATGTTTTACAGTTTTGGAACTTCTAAACTGCCACCCACATTCGGAAAAACATCAATTTTCTAGAAACAAACATTGGTCTTGGTAGAATGCTACATTTATACCAGTAGAAAATATGGGATTTTCTAGGAACAAACAAACTAAAACAAACAATTTCATTTTAGTTCATACAAACATTATCATTAAATACTGATGAAACTCAGCAGCTTAAATGCTGATCTACTCTTTCAAAACTACTTGTATGTCCCAGGGATTCAATAATTACAGGTAACAAACAGCTTTTGAAGAAGGGACGCTCCGGTGCCAGTTTAAATTCATATTTTGACATCATGTTGTAATTGGTTTTTAACATGTACGTTTCAACAATGTAAACTTTCAATTATATATATGATGGTTATATTGCTTTCTTTACTATGTATTCAATTGTTACGGTACTACATGAAGTCATCCGCCCCTGAACGTTTCTGCTATTCCGGTTTGGGGGTGTGACAGATTGGTATCAGAGCATTGTTTATAGTGAACTAAGTATATCGAACCACATAAGATATACAAACTATAAATGCTTAAGGGACTAATACTCTCTGACAAAACATTTTTTACGCACTAAGCCGTATTTCGTTTAACATAAATAGTTAGTTCATTTAAGTACAATACATGCATACAACAACTTACTTCATAACTATACAAGAAGCATTTAGGCAAGTTAGACACTACGATTAAGCCTCGGAATATGCAATGGGTTTATGGCCATAAACCCATGGTAACTTCTACCATTTCACAAATTAAGGTCCTTAGTTCATGTAGGAAGGGTTCTAGTCCAATATCCAATCCTTAGGAAGTAATGGTGGCACATATGCACCACCTTATGGTGTTTACGGCCCAAGAAGATTGCCTTGACCGTAAACCCATGTGTTCTTGAGCTTTTTTTGGTTGTTTTCAATGGTTTAACAAGTAATCTAAGCATATAACTAGTTAAGAGGAGTGTACTTACTTATATGAGGCTTGTAAGGGTGTTTAAGATCCAAGCACACTAGTGTGTGTTCTTGGTGAAATGAAGAACACTTGAAGATCTATCAAAATGAAAGGATTTCATGGATGAAATAATGTATAACTACTAGATGAAGAGTTGTAACAACAAATCAAGAGAAGAAATACTTACATTTTTGGAATATTGGAAGGAAGATCTTATGATACTTGAGAGAGAATTTGGAGGATCTTGAACATGGAAGGTGAGAAATGAAGGAGGAAAGGAGTAAAATCATGCTTTATGCATGAGTTCATGGCCAAATGGAGTTTATGGCGCAAACTCCTAATGTTTGGCCGTATACACCATGTTATGTTGTTAAATATTTTCTTGCTTTACCATAAACTCTAGAAGGTACTTCCTTTCTTTTGTTCTTTTGATGAATTAAGATTAAAACACCCAAACAGACTCTAAACAGAGTTAAAAGTTAACAGAAAAGAATCTGAATTTGATTGACTGTAGGGTTTGTACAAATAGAAATTTTGGGTTGTCACATCATCCCCCCGTTAGAGGGAATTTCGTCCCAAAATTGGAGTTTTAAGCAAGTAGATAGTTACAAATAACTAAGCGAAAAGATGAGGATATTTCATTTTCATTTGATCATCGTGCTCCCAAGTGAATTCTGGTCCTCGCTTGGCGTTCCAGCGAACCTTCACTATAGGGATGCGGCTTTGCTTCGTTTGCTTAACCTCTCGGTCCATGATCTCTATAGGTTCTTCCACGAAGTTGAGGCTCTCGTTGATCTCAATCTCATTGTGTGAGATTACAAGAGTCTCGTCGGACATACACTTTTTCAAGTTTGAGACATGGAATGTGGAATGTACGTTACTGAGTTTACGGGGTAGGTTGAGTTTGTAAGCTATTGGGCCGATTCTTGCGAGAATCTCAAAAGGCCTAATGTATCTCGGATTTAGCTTCCCACGATTACCAAAACGTATCAAGCCCTTCCAGGGTGAGACTTTCAAAATGACTCGGTCTCCCACCTGGAATTCCAAAGGTTTCCGTCATTTGTCTGCGTAGCTTTTCAGTCGGTCTCTAGAGGTTTTCAATCGTTTGCGAATCTGAATGATCTTCTCTGTCGTTTCCCGAATGATCTCCGGGCCTGTATAAGTGCTTTCAGGAACTCATCCTTTAGCTAATTGGGTGTCACCCACCTCAGCCCAGCACAGAGGGGATCTGTACTTCCAGCCATAGAGGGCTTCAAATGGAGCAGCTTTATGCTCATGTGATAATTGTTGTTTTAGGAAAACTCGACAAGGGGTAAGTGAGTATACCATGCCTTCCCAAAGTCGATCATACAGGCTCTAAGCATATCTTCCAAAGATTGTATCGTTCTCTCACTTTGTCCATCGATTTGTGGATGGTAGGCTGTACTCATGTCCAGCCTCGTTCCAAGGGAACTTTGTAGCGACTGCCAGAACCTCATAGTGAATCTACTATCTCTATCGGAGATAATAGATATAGGAACACCATGTGGTCGTACGATCTCCCGAATGTAAATTCTTGTGAGTTTCTCCATCTTGTCGGTCTCTTTGATGGGTAGGAAGTGTGCAAATTTGGTCAATATATCGACGATGAACCAAATGGTATCAAGTCCACCCGTAGTCTTGGGTAACTTGGTTATGAAGTCCATTGTGATTCGCTCGCACTTCCATTCTGGTATCTCCGGTTTTTGAAGTAAACCTGATGGTTTCTGGTATTCGACCTTAACCTTTGTGTAAGTAAGGCATTTAATCATGAAGGTAGCAATCATTTCTTTCATATTAGGACACGAGTATAGCTTTTTAAGATCCATATACATCTTATCTGAACCTGGGTGGACGGAATATCAAGTGTTGTGTGCCTCGGTCATGACTAAGTCTCGGAAGCCACTGTGTTTCGGTGTCTAGATCCGGTCCATGAGATATAAGGCTCCGCTACCCTTGACTTCCAAATTCTTCTCCATCCCTCGCAGGGATTCACCTGCCACATTTTCTGGTTTCAAGGCTTCGAGTTGAGCCTCGTTGATTTGTGTAGACAGATGCGAATGGATAGTCATAGTCAATGATTTGACTCTTCGACCACAATATTCTTTCTAGCTTAGGGCGTCTACTATTACGTTGGCCTTAACCGGATGACAACGAATTTCACATTCGTAGTCATTGAGTAGCTCGACCCACCGCCGTTATCTCATGTTGAGCTCCTTCTAGTTGAATATGTGTTGTAGGCTTTGTAGTCTGTAAAGATAGTGCATTTTATACCGTACAAGTACTGTCTCCAGATCTTCAGAGCAAACACAACTGCTCCTAACTTAAGATCGTGTGTGGTGCAGTTTACTTCGTGTGTCTTCAGCTGCCTTGATGTAACAACGTAAATTTTAAAAACAATTTTTCACATTTTAAAAACACACTTTCATTCCTAATAGTTATAAAAATGTCATTGTATCACATAACAATCCATTACATTACATCCCAAGATCATAGCATGTAAAACTCCTCATGTGTGTACTGATCATGCCGGCGCCTTCCCGCGATCGTCACTAGTACCTGAAACACATAAAACAACACTGTAAGCATAAATGCTCAGTTGGTCCTCAAAATACCACATACAACACATACGCATTTCCAGGCCATAACTCTGTAGGATCTTCCGACCCAAGTGTATCAGGGGACTTTCGTACCGAATCCCAGTAGACCTTCCGGTCCTACCCGTATCGACCTTCCGGTCCATAACCTCTTGACCTTCCGGTCCATATCATCTTGAACTTCCGGTCCATATCATGCATAACATACATAACACATAACATCATACAAGACATACTTCTCATAGCATATAAGACCTTCCGGTCACACATACTACCCTTCCAGGTATAGTATAGTGAGAAGACTCACCTCGGTGTCTCGGATAATCTCGCACTCGAATCACACTGGTCTAGCCCCCGCCTAAACACATAACAATACTCTCAAATAAATAACAACTCTTAAATTCTAGATTAAATCCATTCTACAATTTCCACAGAAGGGTAAAAGACCATTTTACCCCTCCCTGACCCCAAAGTCCAAAGGTTGACCAAAACCCTAAAAGTCAACGAAAGTCAACAGGGGGCAGTAAGTGGCACGTACCTTCTCTGTATGCGGGGCGTACACCAGAGAACCACAATCGGGACCTCAACCCCTTACGCTGCGCGTACTGAGAGTTACGCCTAATGTAAGTCCCAGTTTAGCCATTTCATAGATTTAGGTCTTAAACAGTTAAGACACTCCTTCAACTTCTAGATCTGACTCTCTTAAAGCCTCCTATTCCATAAACTCGGGGCCTTTAAGTCTTTGCATGGCTGTAAAGGTCCTTACACCCTCAAACCTCTTTCCTTCCTCCTGCAATGGTCTAGATCTCATGCATGGCTCAATATTTACGTCCTAGATTTCATTTTTTATGAACATACAACACTTATAGTCATGAAATATGATAGATCTAGGCCAATGGAGACCATTTGCTCATAAAGTCTCCATCTTGGGACCAAAAAACCTAGAAATTGGTCCAAGAAGCACACAACATAAATGACAAGGCAAGTTTTGAGCTTTTTACCTCAGGAAGAACCTCCAACCTCTGAAAAGCTCGGATCTACTCTTTCCCTCAAGCTTGTAGCCTCCAAAATGACATCTTCTTTCCTTCCACCACCTTGAAATGACACTTAGAAGCTTAGAACACCAACACACTAGCTAAAAACGAAAGGGGACTCTCTATTAGGGTTTTTCTCTCTGGTATGGAGGCTGAGGTCGAAGCCATAACATTCCTTTTATAGTGCTCAAGCCCCAAATTAGGGTTTACATCTGGACACATTACAACTAACGTAACCTTGGGTACGCCTAGTGTACCTAGGCGAGTCCACGTCCAACATAAGCGTGCGAGTACGCGCAACGTACTCCTCAGTATGCCCAGCGTACTCACAAGTATAACATTTTACTTAAGGGACTTATCTTGACAACTTTGGAAATGTAGAAGGGTTAAATAGCTTTACCTGAGTTTCGGGATGTTACACTTGAGGCATAGGCGATGACCTTACCTCGTTGCATAAGAACACAACTAAGCCCTTAATTGGACGCATCGCAGTAGACTACAAAGTCTTCTATTCCTTCTAGGAGGGATAGTATTGGTGCGGTGCATAAGGCTCTTTTCAACGTTTGAAATGCCTTCTCTTGTTTCTCTTCCCAGTCAAAGGCCACGCCCTTCTGGGTCAATGTTGTAAGAGGTTTCGCAATTCGAGAGAAGTTCTGTATGAATCTGCGATAGTAGCCAGCGAAGCCTAGAAATTGACAAATTTCTGTAGGCGTCTTCGGTGCTGACCAGTTCTCAATGGCTTTACTTTTGGATGGGTCCACGTGGTTTCCCTCTTTGCTAACCACGTGTCCTAAGAATTCGACTCGTCGGATCCAAAATTATTATTTAGAGAAGTTTGCGTAGAGTTTCTCTGATTGTAGTGTTTCTAAGATTAGCCGCAGGTGTTTACTATGCTCCTCCTCACTACGAGACTAGATAAGTATGTCATCAATGAATATGATGACGAACTGATCCAAGTAAGGACGGTACACCCTATTCAGTAGATCCATCAATATTACGGGCGCATTGGTCAATCTGAATGGCATCACTACGAACTCGTAGTGTCCGTAACGAGTTCGGAAGGCTGTCTTCAGAACATCCTCATCTAACACTCGTAATTGGTGATACCCGGAAGTTTGTTGAGTTCTCTATAGTCGATGCGCATACGAAACGACCCATCCTTCTTCTTGAAGAATAATACCGGAGCTCCCCAAGGTGAGAAGCTTGGTCTTATAAATCCCTTGCTAAGCAGTTTGTTAAGTTGACCGGACAGTTACTGCATCTTAGTTGGTGCTAAATGATACGGCGATTTGGTACTGGGATAGCCCCTAGTACTAAGTCGATTCTGAACTCGACTTGGCGTTGTGGAGGAAACCCCCGTAGTTCTTCTGGAAATATTTCGGTAAAGTCGCGTACTACAGGGATGTTCTTCAGGTGTTTAGTTTCGTGGCTCGTATCAACAACGTGTGAAAGGAATGCATGGTATTCTTTACGTAAGTACTTCTAAGTTTGAATACTTGAGATGATTCGTAGGCTCATGCCGAGTTTGTCGCCGTAGATAATAAGAGTTTCGTTACACGGGAGATTAAGGCGAACAAATTTCTCATAACACATGATGTCAGCACGGTGAAGACTCAACCAATCCATGCCGATAATGACATCAAAACTTTTAATTGGGACTGGCATGAGGTCGATCGAAAATGTATGGCTATCTAGAGTTAGAGTACATCCTATGTATATATTGTTAGTGCTCTCAGTTTTTCCGTTAGCCATTTCTACAGTGAATGGTTCTTTAAATGTGCATGGTTGTTGTTTAAGTAAGTGTAACACCCAAAGTTTTGGAGGCCAATAAAGGAAAGAAAACCCTAATTTTTAGGGGCGACACGGCGAGTCCATGGAGGAACTCGGCGAGTCCGAGCGGGATCCGGGTCGAGGTGTAAGTGACCAACTCGGCGAGTCGGCCAAGTGGACTCAACGAGTCTGGTCTGTGCGAGGAAAACCCTAAATCCGGGACTTTGGGCGCTATTTAAGCTCCTTATTCTCTCCATTAGGGCTCCTTAGAGCCTCCCTCATTTAGAAAGCGAACCCTAAGCCTCCATTGTTGTGCATTCAAGCTTCCAAGCCATTTTTGGGTGATTTGAAGGAAGAAGAAAGAGGGGAATCAGTGAAGTTTCGAGGATTGGCTTCAGATCTGAAGTTTGTGGAGCCTTTCTGAGATATTGAAGGTAATAAGTCGTTTCTCTCCTTTAGATCTTCCATGGTTGTGAGATTTGGGGCTTTTAAGCCATGGTTTGTCACCCATTTGAGTTAGAAGTCGGATATGGAGTTGCTACTTCAGATCCAAGTGTGTTATGGACTAGAGAAGCATAAAGTATTAGCCCTTGAGTCAGTTTTGAAGCCCCTTGGCCTTAAACCCTAGTTTATGTTGTATTTTGCCTAGATCTCCATCTCTACACGTAAAGTTTGCAACTTTACGTGAGGAATAGGCATGGGAAGGGTGGATCTGCAGTTTGGAGTCCATGCATGACTCAAAAGTCCTCTGCATGTATGTAGATCGGAATGGACTCGGCGAGTAGCATGAAGACGAGGAGGAACTCGACGAGTGGGATGAACAGCTCGTCAAGTAAGATGATGTTGGGTAGGAACTCGGCGAGTTGGATGAACAACTCGGCAAGTCTGTTGAAGGTTGTCCTGGACTCAGCGAGTCTGTTCTTGGACTCGGCGAGTCAGTTCATGAAACCCCAAACCCTTCGAGTTTACTCGAATCAGTGAGTCGAATGGAGACTCGGTGAGTTGGATGGGTCAGGACTCGGTAATCGGTAGACTCGGTGAGTCATGGACTGACTCGGCGAGTCGAGTCGCTAAGAGAAGGACTCTGAACATATGAACTCGGCGAGTCAATAGGGTGACTCGGCGAGTAGGGTTGACCTGGAAGGTTGACTTTGACCAGGACTTTGTCTTTGACCAAAGTTGACTTGGTTGTCTTTCGGGGGTCAGTTAGACTCAATGTTGCCTTAACATTGGTAGCTCGGGGAGCGAGTGGAGCAGGGGTTCAGAGAGTTGTCGGTCAGCAGCCAGAGGATTATCAGCAGAGTTCAGCAGTGCGAGGTGAGTCTCCTCACTGTTTGTATGGGTCTAAGGCACCAATGCCGACCCATTTAGAATATGCATGAAAGACCAGGGGGTGGCTCCTGGCACACAGTATGTTATTATGGATGATAGGAAGACACGGGGGTTAGCCCTAGGCAATATGCATGAAAGACCAGGGGGGTGGCTCCTAGCACACAGTATGTTATTATGGATGACAGGAAGACCCGGGGGTTAGCCCTAGGCAATATGTATGAAAGACCAAGAGGTGGCTCCTGGCGCATTGTATGCTATTATATATGAAAGACCAGGAGGTGGCTTCTGGCACACTGTATGCTGTTTAGCTAAGTAGAGTAGTATGTACGGTTGTCTTTGTGATACTTGCATAAAAGACCAGGGGGTAAGACCAGGGGGTGGCCCTTGGCACTTGTCTGTAAGACCCAGGGAGCGGCCCAGGCTTGACCAGGAAGACCACGCGCGGCCCGTGGCATAATGGTAAGACTATGTTTGGCACATAGCACCTTACTTGTTCATGGATAAGTCGGTTATGTATGGTTCTTGGCTATGAATGGTTTGTATGGTATGTGGTATTTGGGGAACTCACTAAGCTTCGTGCTTACGGTTTTCAGTTTTGGTTTCAGGTACTTCTGGTAGCGGATGATGGAGCTCGGGATGATCGCATGGCACACACCATAGATTAGTCAGCCTGGGAATGTTTTACTCTGATAATGAACATGTGTTTTGAAAACTAATACTCTGTTTATGTTTTGAAATGATGATTTTACGTTAATTAATATTTTATTAAAAGAAATTTTTAGTCTTGAATTTTGGGACGTTACAGTAAGTGAGCAAATTTCTGGTTCATGAAACTCCTCTCCGCTCCACTATCAAATAGTATGCATGCATAAGAGTTTTCAAGGAGAAACGTACCAGTCACCACTGTAGGGTTAGGAACTGCTTCCTTGTGGCCTATAGCCAAAACTCTTCCTTCTCCACCAGCATTCCCTGCCTTAGGGTAGTCTCTTTTGTAGTGGCCCACCTCGCCACATCCATAGCAAGACTGACCCACACCAGCGCCAGGGACCTGGCTGATTGGCCTTGCCGGGGACCTGCAGAAGTGGACAGTGTGTCCCTTCTTGTTGCAGTTGGAGCATTGCAATTCTCGGCAGGGTCCATTATGGTGGAAGCTGCATTTGTTGCACTTTGGCAAGTTTCCAGCTTACTGCTTCGCCGGAGCAGCAGCGGCAGGTGATATCGTGGCATGAACCGCCACAATCTGCTGCTTTTTGGCAGCTTTTTGTTTCTTCTTGGTATTTAAGACTACACATCATTCATTACGGGATTTTTATCAATTTAAAAAGAGTTTTACGTCGAATTAAAACCACTTTTATATCTTTAAGTATGACAAACACTTGTTCATTCTCGGTCTTGGTAATTAGGACCACATAACTTTTATAAGGAAAATATTGGATTTTTCTTGGTAACATACAATTCATTACAAAGATCGATTTTCAAACTCTTACTATCAAAAGCTTATGAACTCACCAACTTAATTGTTGACACTTTTTAAAACTACTTGTATTCTCAGGAATTCAGTGAAACAAGAAATCAACAGCATCTTGAGGATGGGACGATAAATCGTCAAACAGTTCATTTTGTCATCATAATGTAATTGATTTGAATCATGTAAACATATGCTTTGGTGTAACTTTTTCAATTATATTTATGACTGGTTGCATTTACTTTGAGCACTATTATACTCGTTGTTGTGATACTATACATGAAGTCCTCCACCCCCAGACGTTTCCGCCATCCTTGGTTTGGGGGTGTGACAAGAACCGATTTTGTAAACTAAACTTTATATGTATCTCAGTTTGAAGAATAAAAGATATTTTTATATTAGAGTTACTCATGAATAGATCCATGAAGTGATCTCTAAGTACGAGTTTTTCCAATACTTACAATCTTTATTTTCAAGTACTCATGAATATTTTCTTAATCTCTATGGAATACCCAAAACACCTTGTTCAATCAACCAACACTCATGAAAACCTTAAGTCACTCACCCACTTCCTACAGTGTGACCGAAAGTGTAAGTTTGAACATAATTAAACATTCTGGAAGTAGGTTCAAAACATGCAAAAGTGGAACACAATATTTGAATTAACACAACTTTGATAGCAACAAAATATATTTATTAAGTCTCTATTAAATAAACATCAAAAGGGTTACAATTCATATTGTTATATGTTTCATAATAATTCAAACTAACAACTAAACTATTAAATCAAATCACTATCTAGTCTCATGCCAATCTTTGTCGCATGACCATCATGTTTCTATCTTGATAGTGGCTCAGTGAACGGATCAACATGATTCTCCTCAAATGACACATTATTCATGATAATGTCTCTATCTTCGACTATCTATCAAATTTCATGGGACATTCTTAGTATGTGACTTAAATTACCATGGTAATTTCACTTTTTAGTCAAGGTGACTACACCATTGATATACAATAGATCTCTATAGGATCTTTGATTATTGGCACAACTCCAAGATCACCGATGAAGTTCTTTAACCATGCAACCTCCTTTTCTGCTTCCGAGGTTCGAATGTATTCAGACTCACATGTCGAGTCTACCACCGTGTTCTACTAAAAACTATTCCACGTAACAACTCCCCCATTCAACAAAAGCACCCAACCTATCTGCAAACATGATTTTCCCCTTTCATTTTGTAAACTTGCATCCGTATAACCTATAACTTGCGACTCTTATCTGACACCATACACTAGGAACATATCCTTAGTTCTTTTCAGATACTTGAGGATATTCTGCATGGCCATTTAAAGTGGAGCACATTAGTTGAATTAACACAACTTTAATAGCAAAAAAGCTCTTTGTTAAGTGTCTATGAAATAAACATCAAAAGGGTTACAATTTAGATCGCTATATGTTTCATAGTAATTCAAACCACCATATAAACTATTAAATCAAATCATTATCTAGTCTCATGCCAATGGTCGTTGCATGACCATCATGTTTCTCTCTTGATAGTGGCTTTATGAACTGATCAACATGGTTCTCCTTAGATTACACCTTATTCATGATGATGTCTCTATCTTCGACTCTCTGTCCAACATAATGGTACTTTTTTAGTATGTGTCTAAAATTACCATGGTTCTTACTCTCTTTATTCAAGGAGTATGCACCCTCAATATCATAATAGGTCTCCATAGGCTCTTTGATGCTTGAAACAAATCCAATATCATAAATAAAGTTCTTTAACCATGTAGCTTCCTTTGCTGCTTCACATGTTGCAATATACTAAGACTTACATGTTGAGTTTGTCACCATTTTCAACAAAATACCCAACTTTTCTGCGAATATGAGTTGTTCCAATTGGTCTGGAAACTTGCATCTGAATAACCTACAACTTGCAACTCTGTTCAGCCACCATATACTAGGAACATATCCTTAATTTTTTTCAAATAGTTGAGGATATTCTTCATGGTCATCCAATAACTATCGCTAGATTGTCTTGATATCAACTCACCATGCTTAGAACATATGAGATATCAGTTCTATTTTATGTCATGGCTTACATGATCGATGATATAGATAAAGAATATGATACTCGACTCATTCTATCCGGTTCTTCTTTGGTGCTGGTATATTTATCTTTGATCTATCTTATTCCATGTTGCATCGGTAAGTAATATGTGATGGGTTTTATACAAACAATCCTATGTGTGCATGCAACCCTAGAGTTGGATCTATGTTTTCACTATTAGTTATACAACTTTATGAACACAAAATGAAACCTGGCATGCTAATATTATTTTCGAAATCCATATATAAGAATAGAATACATACCTTTTGTTGTTATATAGTAATAACAACTAGTTCCTTGAATTTCCTTAGCTCTTGAAAGCACGTACCACAAGTGTAGTACCTCTAATGGCTCACAAACACACTAGGTGAAAGGATGAATATTAGAGAGAGGAGAGAAGGGTATCTTGCCCTAGAATTCGTCCTTTTTAAGTTTTCCCAAAGCTTGGACGAAATCTTAGTGCCTTAGGGTGCTATTTATACATAAGGCTAACTAGGGTTTCAAGGTGTAAACCCTAATCCCTTAGCTTAGGGCCTAAGCAAGTCCATGGACTTCTTTCCTTAAGCCATTGGACAAAAACTCCTAGATCCTTCTAGGATTTTTGTTCAAGCCTTAATAAAGGTGATCCAATGGTCCAAAGCCTCAACTATTGAGTAATTAATTCAGTCAGTTCCTTTAATCCCAAAATTAATTCCTAATTAATTTCTTATTAAATAATAAATAAAAATACGATTCCAAATTAATATATTATTCATATAATATATTAACAAATCATCTTTATACCCCAATTTATTATTCTTAACAATGAACCAGCCTCTCTCCTCAACAATCATCCTGTCTAGTCACCAGTGTGAAGGCAACCCAAAAGGACCATGCTGACAATCGGGTCAAGTACAGACCAAAATAGTTATGGACTTAGACACTAATCCAATAGTCTCCCACTTGTATAAGTCTAATAACTATTCTGCATATGGCTTCAAAACCTGATCAGCAATCGTAGCTTTGAAAAGCCGATGTCAACTCTGATCGTATCAGAAGCGTGTCCTTTAGATAACGGATCATATATTCCTCCATTCTAGATATAGTATAGACTTGAGACATGGATTGAAATCATTCTCTCAGTCTCTATGTTGTTTCCCGATTTCCAACTTATGACGACTAACAACAGACTACAATTGAAAACATCAAATTAGTCCCGACTTGGCCAAGCGCTTAGGTGCCATCACTAAATCATCGAGGGGTCCACAAATATCACTTTTATCCCACTATGGGTAAAAGGAACGGATAAACTTCGACTCAATACTTGCTTGTACTAACTCATGTAATCACACACAACAATATGTTTTATAATACTAATTTACCGGTGCATTTACATATTATCAATGTGTAACCGACTCGCAAGATACAACTCACACATCTCGGTTTCAAGAATATAAGATGCTATCGTCTCACCAATCACTCGTGATAAAACTCATGAAGTGATCTAAGTGAGCGTGGGTTTAATCCAATGCTCAAATCATATTCATAAGCACTCATGAACATTGCAGCAAACATTTTCTTATGTCTAAAACACTTTAGACAATCCACACACCAATTCACAACAATCTTCATTCATACCTACTTCCAACCTATGAACGACTGTGGTCTGTTTGAATAATTCGATTATTCTGAAATAATTAATTATTCAGGAAGTCAAAACATGCAATGTGAAACACAAGAATAATACTAATCCTATATGGTCCCAAACCCTTGAGTATAAATGACACACCTTTTATTTATCACCATATCGATTACTCATTATTTTGTTGTTTCGGTTAATTAACTTATTACTTGAATTATAACAACAATTGTCACATGCTCTTAGCATGTACATTATCTTTACTTATGGCCATTACTCTGTGAAATAGATCAAATGAACACATTTCTAATCATACTCATTTCACAACTCCCAATCCTTATCACAAGTGTAAGAATATCAAATTCTTGTTACTTATGCTAGATTCTAACATTTTATGCAATGATTCTTTCGTAAATTTATAGCTCAAAATCATCAAGACTTGGCCAATCTCTATCAGAAACAATTCTATAGATATGATGTCTCTCACTCAAAGTACATTCCTTTGAACATCCTTCTTGCATAACAGTTTCTAGTCTAGACATAGATTCTCAATATCCAACTACTAATATGGAAACATTTCCATATTTGCCATATGACAAGTCATTCTTAATTGAATCTTATCTATTCATAATAATGTCGATATGGTCCATCCAACACCATACTTCCAACTACTCACAAGCGACCAATCCTAAGCGAACTTTGGATCATCCTTTGATAGTTGTTTAATTATCTTAGTCAAAACCGATTCTTGTCCTTTTTTCCCTCTTAACGCGCTAGACATTTGGAAAATTTTAGAATGGCCAAATATTATAGCACTTGCAATCGATCCTATACCCAAAGCGTATGGGACACGATGCATAATGTCTTACATAAAGATGTGATACTTTATCAATCTTCTGCCATAATATTTTACGTGTGACGTTCTCACAATTCGAACTATGAAGAGAGATGCCGTAATCATAATCGAAATTTGAGAACACACTATGTATCCTTGACTAAATTTATTAACATTCCACAATCTAAGCCTTTAGATTTTGAAATGAAGCATAATATTGTCTCCCTTAATTATAGCAAAACAACTTTTCAACCCTTATGACTTTGCAAAGTATAACTCTTGTTTTCTATAATTAATATTACTAACTTGCAATACTTTCCATAATAATCATACAAGCATAACATTTATGCTCCCACTATCATGATGATTATTATCATATAAGCATAACACTTATGCTCCCACTAGCTTTGACATGTATTCAGAAAACAACTTAACTTCCAGAAAACAATACTTATTGAATTTATTAAGTTCATATTTCTAATACCTAATGCTTTGATAATCCTTTATCTAAGCTTCATAATCTTATACGCCTTTATCTTAGATAGTTCATATGTGTGTCTAAACAATTCAGACTAATTCCCAAATTTCACAATTCGAATTATGGAAAGGGATACCGTAACCATAATTGAATTCGAGAATACAATTTCATAATCACTATCTTCTTAAAATCTCCCTTAGTGAAAGCATTTCCTCACAGTCATCTTCATGAAGGAGGGAATCTTATGACATTTAGATTTTAATGGTGTATGTGTTCCTATCCACGCGAATTTGCTAAAACCAAGGTTTGCGACAAATCCAAACTCATATGGACCAAACTCTCTTAATCTTGATTTCCTGCCTTATGGTGACACGAGTGCCCACGATGTCTTCCAAGTAGTTTTGCAACTTATCCTTACATATCAATGTACTTTCCATCGATCAAGGTGCTTTCTCTTTATGCATTCAAATGAGAACTCACAGAACTCACATGCATAATTAACTCAATTAGAATGGCATAGAAACAAAATAGTGTCAAAACGATAGGTTGTAAACCTCAAGTTGTGTGCTAGTGATGATCGATAAGGTTTATTCTTGATTTGTTCTTGAAAACTTTCAAGACCATTAAGACTCCCACTGACTCCTTGACATATAAGATTCTCTTGTCAAGAAACATTCCTTGACAAAACAAATATTCAAGAGTTAGTATAGTTCTTATCAAGATAGAACACTTCACATAATTGGTCCTAGTTGGTCTTTGTCTTATCTAAGACATCACAACTTACCAATTTCAAACGTGCAAGAATAAGAAAACCTTTTTCCAAATTCCACATTTGATGAATGTTATAAACCTTCTTTAGACTTGTCACTCAATGTCACAATCTTAACTCTAAGACTTGTTTTTGGAACCAAGTATGATTGAGTTCTTGATTTAACCATTTCTTCAATTCTTGATTCCTCTTCTCAGACATACAATTGCACTAAGACTCACTTAGAGGATCAATTGAGATATAGTTCTTAATCATTAAGATCTATCATAAAACATAATAAATGGTACTCTCCCTTTTTCTTAGAATAGAGAGACTTTTATCTTTCCGCCTACTTGATTCGTCTTATTCGTTCTGCTATTGATTGAAACTCTTTCAATCAACTCAGAATTATACTCAATCTTATAAGTATAACCATTTTTACTAAACTTTAGTAAATCATGACGAATATCTTTGTCACTCTTGTGGTGGACTTGATCAACACACAACCTAGTGTACTTGATCTCCTAGTCCTTCACTTGACACTTTGTCAAAGAATTAGTCTAATTTCCAAATATGAAGTCTCTCATTCATCACGCAACCAAGTTGTATGATTCCAAGTTTCTGTCCAATTGAAGCTTGGGCGATGAGAAACTCTCCTATTTGGTAAATTCTTGACATTTACCTAATTAAGAATCAAATCCATTATTGCTAATAATAGAAACCTTCAAACATCAATTTTTCATACATGCCATTGCAAGGATAAATAAATAAGATAAAATCAAAAAAAATTATTGCGAAAAAAATTTGTCCTTACAATGCAATTCAAATGAAAGCTGTGTTAATACATATTTCTTAGAAATCTATTCTAACTCCAAGTAGTAGCTCAAGAATCTAATCTTCAAGCAATGCGATCGAAATCCATTTCTTCACGATTAGATTCAGCTCACTTCTTCCCTTAAGCTTCCTCTCTTTTCTTCGATCCTATAAAACTTCAAAATGTAATCTTATTACATCATGTATTAAGAATCTAGAATAGGAACTTAAAAGAGTTAGTTAATGGATTTTACCTGAAGTAGAGCCATGCATCTTGACTCTCCCATCTCTTAGATTTCTCAGGTAGTTAGGGCAGCTTCGTCTCCAATGCCCCTTCTCTTGGCAATAAAAGCAAATGGACTCCTTTGGCACAGCACATCAGACAACCATAGAGTTAGTTCTTTCTAAATTTCCGATGTTGCTAGTGCCCATTGCAGTTTGGGAGTTTGACTCACTAGAAAAATTTGCTTGACCAGCACGCCAAATCATTGCTGATTCAACAACTATAAGCAAATAGGTGAGATCAATAAGGGTCACGTCGTGATCCATCATATAGTACTCTCTAACGAACTCACTATATGATTCAGGAAGTGACTGAAGAACCTAATCAACAGCCAACTTGCCTGAAATCTCGACACCCAACATCCTTAACATATCGATGTGTGACTTCATCTCTAAGACGTGTGCACACACTGGTTTGCCATCTTCATGTTTACTTGCCAAAAGGGATTGAGTGAGCTTGAACTTTTCAAACCTTCGAACTTGTGGGTTAGGGAGAATAATTGGAGGAGGTGGAGGTAGTGAAGCATGATCTCTTGTTCCTCGATCATATCGTGGAATATCATCTTCATGTGGAAAGCTTGTTCCACTGGATTTAGGAAGACCATAGTTGTCATACTTTGACATCTACAAAACGGGAGAAAATTCAAGTTAAGTTAATTAGAATCCTTGATGTGACACCTAAATGAAACATCGCGGCTAGGATCCAACACAATGTTGGGTTTTGAGCATTCTAACACTCCTAAGTGTACATGCAACCCTAAATACCTTGGATCTATGTTTTCTCTATTATACATGCAAATAAGAACATCCAAGGTATTATCCTAATCTAGCATACAAAAACTATGAATGTAACAAGATAGAATACATACCTCTTGATGTAGCTTGATGTCTTCAAGCTTTAAGAGCTTAGCCCCAATAGTGTGGAAGCCTTAAGTGGAATCACAAATCACCAAGACACCTTGGAATACTTTAGAGAATATGATTACTTGGTTCTCTCTAGTGAAATTGGCTAGCCCTTCTTTAGTGTATCCACACTAGTGCCAATTTCACCAACCAAGGACATCTTTATATAGTATGGAGGATTAGGGTTAAACCCTAATACCCATGACCTATCATTTCCTAGGATCCATGGGTTAAACACTCCATGGACTATCCATGAAAGCTTAGCCCAACCTAAATGAACTTGGCCCATTCCATATATATAAGAGTCCATATTTAATTAGTTCCTTTTGATCACTTAATTAATTATAAATTAATTCTTGATCAATACTAATTAAATGATATGATTCCATAATAATATATTAGAACTTATAAAATATTAATATTAATCATAAACATACTATTCTCAAAAGATTATCCATATAAATTGTGTCGGTGAAGTGCAACCCAAATGGACCATGCCGGGTCGGGTCAAGTACATACCAAATATAGTTATGGACTTAGACATTAATCCAACAGTCTCCCACTTGGATAAGTCTAAAACTATTATTGCGTATGACTTCAAACCTAACTGGCAATCGTAGCTCTTAAAGCCGCTGTCGAACTCTGACCTTGTCGGTGAACTCTGACCTTTGTCAATGACTTGTCCATTAGATAAGGGATCATATATTCCTCCATTCTAGATATCATATGAACTAAGACATGGATTATAATCATTCTCTCTCTCCATTTGTTGTTTCCCGATTTCCGATTTATGACGACTGACTAATTGAACAAATCAAATCAGTCCTGGCCCGGCCGAGCACTTCCATTTGTCGTCATCAAATCATCGAGGGGCCCACAGATATCGCTTTTATCCCGAAGGTAAAAGGAACGGATAAACTTCGACTCATATGGCTTGTTCTACTACTTGTTGAATCATACACAAAGGCACGTTTTATAGCACCGAGTTACCAAATGCGTTTTCGTGCAATCAATGTACTATCAACTCATAGTAACAACTCATATCTCTAGGTTTGAAGAATATAAGATATTATCGTCTCATGATCACTCGTGATAAAATCCATGAAGTGATTCCAATGAGCGCGGGTTGAATCCAATACTCAGAACTTATGAGCACTCATGAGTGTTGTAGCCCTTTGTCCAACACCTTAGACCTCTACAAGCCAACCCATGACAGTCTTAATTCATATCTACTTCCAACATATGACCGACTGTGGATGGTTTGAATAACTTAGTCATTCCGGAAGAATAACCCAGTTTATTCGGGAAGTCAAAACATGCAAAGTGAAACACAATAATAATTGAATCCAATATGGTATCAACCCTTTGAACATAAATAAAACACCTTTTATTTATCACCATATGATTACACATTATTCATTGTATACTGTTTCAGCTATCACCAAGTATGCATACTATGTTTGTCTATGACCTTTACTTTGTGAACTAGATCAATTGAACATAACTTCAATGATTCTCTTTTCACATTCCCAAATCCTTACTGCAAATGCAAGAATTCCAAATTCATGCTATTTACTGAAATCTGTTAGATTTTAAACTTATATGCATTGATCCTCTTGTAACGATTATGCACAAACTCACAAAGACTTGGCAACAATCATTACAGAGTATTCCAAAGGAGATCAACTCCTTGGAAATATCCTTCTTGCATTAAGTTTCCTTAATCTTACACAGATTGAAATTTCTAACTTTGAAAATTTCCAGATTCCATTTTGACTATCACTTCTGAACAAGAGTTGCCTCCTTCCAGATTATGTCAATATGGTCCTTCCAGAATTATCACTACACTTCCAACTGTCCTTGAGTAACCAATCTTTGGTAAACCTTAGATTGTCCTTGACAATTGTTTAATCCTTTTAGTCATATCCAGTTCTAAACCTTTTCCCTTCTTAATGCCCCAGGCATTTGGAAAATTTTAGAACGGATGAATATAGCACATGTAATCGATCCTATATCCGAAGCATATGGGACACGATTCATGATGTCTCACATAAAGACTAAACCAGTCTTTTGCTATAATATTTCCATTTCTATTTGCCAAGTTCTCATAATTCAGATTATGAAAAGGGATGCCGTAATCATAATCGAATTTTAGAACGCAAATAATGGACCCGTATACAGAATTTCCTTATGTTGAGCCATTCCAACATGAAATTCATATATATCCTTGACTAAATGATTAAAACCTCACGATCTAAGCTTATAGATTTGAGATGAAGTATAATTTCCTCTCCCTTAATTATAGCAAAACAACTCTTTCCCGATTGAAACTTTTGTTTTTCTATAATTAACATTGCTAACTTGCAATACTTATCATAATTATCATGCTCCCACTAACATGATGATTATTAGCATAACACTTAAGCTCCCACTAGCTTTGTCATGTACCCAGAAATCAGCTGGACTTCTAGAAATCAATACTTCATTGACTTTCTTACCAAAGTTCAGATTTCTGATACTAGATTGTTTTGATAAGACTTTATCAAAATCATACACCTTCCCTTAGATAGCACACTTGTGAGTCTAAACAATTATGAAGAGGTATGCCATAATCATAATGGTTAGACCTTTTTGCCACTTCTCACAAGTCCAGGTTAGTGTGTCGGTAAACCACACACGCTCCACTAACGACTTTGAGAGTGCAAATATCACAATTGCTATCTAGCTAAAATCTACTTAGTGAAAGTGTTTCCTCACCATCATTTTCATGAATCGGAGAGAAACCTTATGACACTTAGATTTAATGGTGTATGTGTTCTTATCCATGTGAATTGTCAAAATCATAGTCACAAGACAAGGATAATGACAAATCCAAACTCATATGGACTGAACTCAATCTTAATTTCTTGCCACCTGGCAGTTCAAGGGCCTGCCATTGCTTCCAAGTAGTTGTGTAACCAATTGAGAACTCTAAGAACTCATATACAAAGCCAACTTTAACTGGAATGGGCACAGATATGTCAACACGATAGGTTATAAACCTCAAATCGTGTGCTAGGGAAGACCTTCAGGTTTTATTCTTGATTAGTTCTTGAGACTTTCAAGACCTTTAAGACTCCCACTGTCCTCTTGACCTATAAGACTCCCTTGTCAAACATCCAAGAGACAGTGTGGATTCTAATCAAGACAAACACTTCACACATTTGGCCTAAGTTGGTCTTTGTTTTATCCAGAACATCACAACTTACCAATTTCAAATGTACAAGAGTAGAAAACTTTTACTCTTACATTTGACAAGTGTTTTTAACCTTCTTTAAGACATGTCACTCAAATGACAATCTTGGAGTATGACTCTAAGACTTGTATTGGAACGAAGTGTGACTCATCTTCTTGATTTAATCATTTCAACAATTCAAGATCCCTCTTCTTAGTCATAAGAATGCACTAAGACTTCCTTAGAGAACTAATTGTGCTATGGTTTCTTAATCATTAAGATGATCACAAAAACTGATACTAAAGTACTCTCCCATCTTTTCAGATTTGAGAAACTTTTATCCTTCTGCCTAATTTGATTCTTCTTATTCGCTCTGCCTTACATTGGAACCCTTTTCCAATGTCTCAGAATTACACTTAAGCTTGTAAGTATAATCATATTTACTGTGCTTTAGTAAACTATGACGAATAGTTTTATCAATCTTTTTGTGGTGGACTTGGCCAGTGCACAAGAATGTGTACTCGATCCCTTAGTCCTTTACTTGACTCATACATCCATGTGAACAAGTAATTAGTCTTAATTTTCCAAAACTTGAAAGTTCTCATTCATCATGCTATACAACTTGCATGATTCCAAGTTCCGGTCCAATTGAAACTTGGGTGATGAGAATCTTTCCTTATTTGGTAAATCTAGACATTACCACAAATGAAAGAATCAATTTCATATTTCCACTCTTGCTCTTAATGGAATCATATAAGCAACAATTTTTCCTTAAATGCCATTGTAAGGATATTTTAAAATAAATAAAATCAAAAATTTTTCTTTTATTTTAAAACTTTGCGGAAAAACTTATCCTTACAATCCATATGAAAACTTGTTGTTATCTATTCCTTAAGCAATATCTCATAACTCCTAAGAAGTAGCTCAAGAATCCGATTTTTCAAACTATGCGATAGAAATCCATCTATGCGATCAGATTCAGCATATTCTTTCTTTAAGTTTCTCCACTTTTTCTTTGATTCTTAAAACATCACCATGTGACCCAGTCACATCAAGTATCAAGAATCTCAGAATAGAAACTTAATAGAGTTAGATAGTGGACTTTACCTGAAGTAGAGTCAAACTTATTGACTTTAACATCCTTAGGTAAATTTGGCAGCTTCACAATCAATGCCCCTTCCTTTGGCAATATAAACATATGGACCCTTTGATAATGGTACACGAGACTATCATAGACTTAGCTTTTCTCTTTACTATTTGGTCAACCGAGTTGACTATGGCCGATCCCTTTCCACTGGGAAGAGAGAGCTTTACTAGATATCCAATGTCATCATTGTCAATGTCCATAAAGTTTTAGGAAGTTGATCTTAGCAAATAGATAAGATCATTAAGGGTCTTGTCATAGTCTGTTTCATAGGTGTTCCAAAAGAACTCACTATGTGACTTAGAAAGTAGTTGAACCACCAACTTTCTCAAGACTTTGACACCCAACTCTCCCGGCTTGTCAATATGTGACTACATCTCCAAGATGTGATCACACCTAGACCTTGCCTTGCAAATAGGGCTTGAGTGACCTTAAACTTTTCAAGAACTTGTGGGTTAGGGAGAATAACTGGAGGAGGAGAAAGAAGTATGATATCCATGGGACATCATCCTCATTAGGAAACCTTGTTTCAAGATATTTGGGAAGATCATAGGTGTCTAAACCAGACATCTTTTGGGAGATATTCAAGATAGTTGATTTAAAGTCCTTAATATGACACCCAATATGAAATATTAAGGCTAGGACCCAACAAACTATTTTATAACTTAGAAGAGGTATGCCGTAATCCAAGCTATAAAATATTTGAAGGTAGGTGAATGACGATTCACCAATTTCCACCAAGATAAACGAAATGTATTATCAGGTTTTAATTGGTTTTGAAACTCCTAGATCTTTGAGATTCATTGAACTGTTCAAAGGCATGTTTCAATCTCGAGTGTGCCCTTCAGGTTTTGTGACTGGGATGCCGAGGATCACAAAACAAGGTGTGAAGTAACCATGCAAATCACTTGGTACCCTTAATAAATTACCCCTCAATCGATGTGCCGGTTAACCACACACGCTCCATCGATACTATGATAAATATTAAGTCACCCTTTACCTACCTTGTTAAGTCCAAGTTAGTGTGCCAGTTAACCACACACGCTCCACTAACGACTTAGACAAAGTGTAAAGTGTAATTTCATGGGTTAGCACCTTATTCACATTTTTCCTAAGTAACTAAGATTGGGTATTATTAAGAGTTTAGTTACTTAGTATTATCATTAATACTTTTAATGAAGGAGAATTATAGTCTTGTCAAACCCGTTCGGCTAACGACCCTCCACCGGTCAAGCAAGCGGTGGGTGAGAGTGGACACCCATTAAGTTGCCATTTTATAGGCAACAACCTTATACCCACCTTATAGACCGGCTTCGTGAATGAGGCGTACTAGTGGTAAGACTGACTTTACTCTTATACATATATATATTATTAACTTATAATATTATAAAGTATAAGGGTTGAATTTTAACTTTTAAAATTCTAAGGGCTAACTTGGAATTAAAGTATTCATAAGGAAAACTTTTCAAATTCCAAAACTTGAGGGCAAGTTTTGAAACTATTCAAAACTAATTAATTCCATAACTTATGTGTTTAAAATAGTTTTAATCCAAAAACTCTTCAAGTTCCATAACTTGAGGACAAGTTATGGAAGACTTTAAACTAATAAAAGAACTAACTTTTTCTTTATTTTATAACTTATGGATTTAATTATGGTTACATATTTTTCTTTAATGAAGTGACTCTTGAGCTTCCATAACTTGAGGACAAGTTATGGAGTCATAAAAAATTATTCAATGACACAAGACTCTTCATTTTGTAACCATTGCCAACTTTTATGAGTTTTATGAGTCTTAAATGTGACTTTTCATGTAACTTGAGGACAAGTTACACAAACACATTTTATACTCAACTCTTAGATTAAAATGGATTGAAAACAACTATTTCAATTAACTTTTCTATTAATCTAAGCAACTCATAAGAACAAGATAATTCAAATCAAACTTTTTCATGTAATTAGTCTAAACCTTAAACTAATACAAAACATGAATCTATTGACAATTATCTTTGAAAATGGATTAGAATGAACATTACCACATCAAAAAACACGTTTATAAGTTCAAAAACAACTTAGGGTAATGTTCCTAGTCCATTTCTAGCCAAAAAAGTCGAGTTTATGCTGTCTGGGGGTCCAACTCGTCGAGTGCATGAACCAACTCGGCGAGTTGGATCGAATTCATCAATTTTTAGGCATGGACTCGCCGAGTCCTCTGATGGACTCGCCGAGTCTGATGATCAGACAGCACCAAATTTGTTTTTTCAGCTTCTATTGCAGGTATAACAAGAAAACAAGCCTAGGCTCTGATACCACTGTTGGGTTTTGAGCATTCTAACACTCCTAAGTGTACATGCAACCCTAAATACCTTGGATCTATGTTTTCTCTATTATACATGCAAATAAGAACATCCAAGGTATTATCCTAATCTAGCATACAAAAACTATGAATGTAACAAGATAGAATACATACCTCTTGATGTAGCTTGATGTCTTCAAGCTTTAAGAGCTTAGCCCCAATAGTGTGGAAGCCTCAAGTGGAATCACAAATCACCAAGACACCTTGGAATACTTTAGAGAATATGATTACTTGGTTCTCTCTAGTGAAATTGGCTAGCCCTTCTTTAGTGTATCCACACTAGTGCCAATTTCACCAACCAAGGACATCTTTATATAGTATGGAGGATTAGGGTTAAACCCTAATACCCATGACCTATCATTTCCTAGGATCCATGGGTTAAACACTCCATGGACTATCCATGAAAGCTTAGCCCAACCTAAATGAACTTGGCCCATTCCATATATATAAGAGTCCATATTTAATTAGTTCCTTTTGATCACTTAATTAATTATAAATTAATTCTTGATCAATACTAATTAAATGATATGATTCCATAATAATATATTAGAACTTATAATATATTAATATTAATCATAAACATACTATTCTCAAAAGATTATCCATATAAATTGTGTCGGTGAAGTGCAACCCAAATGGACCATGCCGGGTCGGGTCAAGTACATACCAAATATAGTTATGGACTTAGACATTAATCCAACACACAATACTCTACAACCTAGAAGAGGGATGTCGTAATCTAGTTGCAGAATATTTGAAGGTAGGTAAATGACGATTTACCAATTATCATCATGATAAACGAAATGGAAACTTAAGTTTTAAATGTATTGAAAACTCCTAGATCTTTTGAGATTCATTGAACTTTTCAATGGCATGTTTAAATCTCAATATGCCCCTCGATTTGTGACTGGGATGCCGAGGATCACAAAACAGGGTGTGAATAACCATGCAAACTTACATGGTGCCCCCAATGTTACAGTCACCTATTCGATGTACCGGTTAACCACACACGCTCCACTGAACTATGACAAACATTGAGTCACCCTTTGCTACCTTTTCTTAGAACCAGTGTGCCGGTTAACCACACACGCTCCACTCATGTCTTCGCAAGGGCACAAAGTGTACTATCATGGATTTGCATCAATTCACTTTTGCCTAAAGTAACTAAGATTGGGAATTTTGTAAAACATTTAGTTACTTTATACTTCATTATACTTTTAATGAAAAGGGTTTACCCTATCTTACCCGTTCGGCTAACGACCCTCCACCAATCAAGGAAGCGGTGGGTGAGAGTGGACACCCATTAAACGGCCATTTTAAAGGCCATAACCTTATTCCCCCCTTATAGATTGGCTTCGTGAATGAGGCCTACTAACGGTAAGACTAGCATTTAAGTTATACATATATAATATTAGACTTTTAATGTTATACATAGTATAAGGGTATATTTTACACTTTTAAAATACTAGGTGGTTTAATTTTATAAATTACACTTTTAATTTAATTAAATATAAACATATCATTACAGATTTATTAACTCTCTTTTAATTATACACTTAATTAATTTAATAAAACCATAAAGGTGTAATTTGAACTTTTCAAAATTAGGGTTTTAGAATTTAGACTTTTTCAAAATTAAACATTTTAATCAAAAAATTTAAATTCCAAAAGTTGTGGGCAAGTTTTGAAACTTTTCAAAACATAAGCAAGAACATTCTAGATCAAATTACAAATAATAATAATTAACCAATTAATTAGTAATTATCTAAATATGACCTAATTCAATTTCTTGCAAGATAATCTATCAATAATTCAAATAAATAAAGTTTATCACATAAGGAAATGATTATCTAATTAATTTGACAATTATCTTTTATTTTGGTAAGGATATCTTTTAAATTAAACAATTAATTTAATCTAATCCCTTAAATCCCCAAGATTTCGAAATTATGGGATGGGATAAATCAAAATGGCATTATTGAAATCTCTAAAATTTAGGATCTAACCTTGGGGAAGGAGGCAATTTCGAAATTCAAGGGTTGGATAATCCTAGATTTCAAAATCTTGGAGGCTAAACAAAGGGTTTAAAACCCTATCAAAAAATCGCCAACTAGGGTTTTGCAACCCTAATTGCGAAAATTACCAAGCCCTAGGGTTTACTAGCTATAAACCCTAATTTTTCAAGTTCATACATTTTAATAATGCTAATTGAAAATGAAAACCAATGGCTCTGATACCACTGATGGGTTTTATACAAACAATCCTATGTGTGCATGCAACCCTAGAGTTGGATCTATGTTTTCACTATTAGTTATACAACTTTATGAACACAAAAAGAAACCTGGCATGCTACTATTATTTTCAAAATCCATATACAGGAATAGAATACATACCTTTTTTTGTTACATAGTAATAACAACTAGTTCCTTGAATTTCCTTAGCTCTTGAAAGCAAGTACCACAAGTGTAGTACCTCTAATGGCTCACAAACACACTAGGTGAAAGGATGAATATTAGAGAGAGGAGAGAAGGGTATCTTGCCCTAGAATTCGTCCCTTTTAAGTTTCCCAAATCTTGGACGAAATCTTAGTGCCTTAGGGTGCTATTTATACATAAGGCTAACTAGGGGTTCAAGGTGTAAACCCTAATCCCTTAGCTTTGGGCCTAAGCAAGTCCATGGACTTCTTTCCTTAAGCCCTTGGACGAAAACTCCTAGATCCTTGTAGGATTTTCGTTCAAGCCTTAATAAAGGTGATCCAATGGCCCAAAGCCTCAATTATTGAATAATTACAAAATAGCCCTTGCACTTTCAGTCAGTTCCTTTAATCCCAAAATTAATTTCTAATTAAATAATAAAAAATAATATGATTCCAAATTAATATATTATTCATATAATATATTAACAAATCATATTTATACCGCAATTTATTATTCTTAACAATAAACCAGCCTCTCTCCCCAACAATCATCCTGTCTAGTCACCAGTGTGAAGGTAACCCAAAAGGACCATACTCACAATCGGGTCAAGTACATACTAAAATAGTTATGGACTTAGACACTAATCCAACAATATGAAAGGTTGGAATATAATTACCTATAAGGATTATGTCATGAATATACCCATCTTCACTTATAAAAATCCAAACTCTTTGATGTTTCCATGAAAGAAAGGATTCCAACTATGCAATGCTTGTTTGAGTCCATAAATAGACCTCTCAAGCTTGCACAATCTACTGGGATATTTAGGATCAATTAAGCCCTTAGGTTGTGTCATGTAAACATCCTCTACCAAGTTTACATTAAGGAAAGTAGTCTTCACATCCATTTTCCATATTCCATAGTCATAGAATGATGTTATGCAAAGTAATATTATAATGGACTTTATCTTAGCTAGCGATGATAAGGTTTCCTCATAATCGATTCCTTGAATCTAAATGTAACACTTTGCAACTAGCCTAGCTTTATATGTGTGAATAATCCCATCTATGTCAATCTTCTTCTTGTAGATTCACTTGCACCCAATGGTTTTAATATCAATCGTAGGATCAACCAAATTCCAAACTTGGTTATTGTACATGGATTGGTTTTCACTCTTTAAACTCTCCTTCCGTTTAGCAGTTTTAGAGGCTGCCATCGCTTCCCAATAGTTGAATGGTTCATCCATACCCATCAATGTATGATCACTGATCAAAATGTATCATTCAATTTCTATATGGAAACCTTAAAACTAAGGAGGGAGATGAACTCTATTGGATCTGTGAAAGCAAGGAGTTGGAACTATATCAGTTTACTTAACAGTTTGATCAACCTGGGGTTAAGTGCCAGTTTCAACTGTAGGTCCTTCTTCATTTGAATCTTGAATTTCTTAAAGATCAATTGGCCTCCTACTAGCTTCTTTTGACATGAGCTATCTCTTGAGGAAGAAGCCTCTTGGAGAAACAATCAATTTTTTCTTAGAAGCATTATAGAAAAGATATCCAGAATACTTTTGACGATAGCCATGAAGAAAAATTTTTCCGATTTAGGTTGCAATTTATTTCTCGCCTTGCGATGCACAAAAACTTCACAACCACATATTTTCAGATGTGAAAGTACGGTAGGTTTCCCATTCAACATTTCAGATGATGTCTTAGCAAAATTCTTAGTTGGTAGGAGGTTCAATATATTAGTGGTTGTTTCTAGGGCATAACCACATAAAGTTATTGGAAGTGTAGCTCAAGTCATCAGAGATCGAATCATATCAAGTAGCATTCGATTTCTTCTCCTTGCAACACCATTTCGTTATGATGTTCTATGAAGAGAAAAATGTGAGAGAATCCCACAATCCTTCACATGTTCGATAAACTCATGAGTCAAGTATTCTCCACTCGCATCAGATCGGAGCATGTTTTTTTTCTAGTTGGTTTTCAACTTCCTTTTAGAATTCCTTAAACACTTAAAATTTTCTTAACTTAAGCTTAATCAAGTAGATATAGCCATATCTACTAAAGTTATCAGTAAAAGTCACAAAGTAATGTTCCCCATGTCTTGTGGTGGATAAAACGGTCCACACACATTAGTGTGGATTCGTTCCAATAGATCCTTTCCTCGTTTATAGTTTCCTGTAAAAGGCACTTTTTCATCTTGCCAAGTAAGCAAGACTTTCACACATCATTTGACTCCAAGTCAAGATTCCAAGATCCCATCTTTTTGGAGCTTGGCGATGCGTTTCTTGCTCACATGCCCAAGATGACAATGCCACAATCACGATTTATCCAAATCATTTGAAGAACCAACATTCAACAGTAGATTATTAGTGTTGCCTACATAAACAACACTCTCATAAACACCATCACAAGGAATGGATTTAAAAATAAAAGAACCAGTTTACAAACTAAAATGTCACCAATTTCTTTATCAAAAGCAAACCGAAATCTATCCTTGTATAATGCATGAAATAAAATAATGTTTTGTGCTATATTTGGCGAGCAGAAACAATTAAATAAACTAGAAGACACTTCATTATTCAACACGAGATTGTATTCCCCGATCCTTGTAATAGGTGCAGTTCCTCGGATACCCATGATCAGTTTCAACTCCTTATGCTTCATTTTTCTACTTTCCTTTATTCCCTACAAATCTTAGCAAATGTGCGTACCATATCCCGTATCAAGAACCCAAGAATTAAAAGTTGACAAAATATAAAGTTTTATCATAAAAATACCTAACATGCCAAAAACCTTGGCTTTATTCTTATTCGTGTCTTCATGGTACTCTGGGAAGCTATGTCTCCACTGACCCTTCTATTGGTTGTAAAAAGAAACAACCTCCTTCAGATTGGTATTAAGCATTATCTAAGACTTAAACTTTCTCTTAAGACATTGATTGGATGCTCCAACCTTGGTTTTACAATTAATATAATAAAATCTCTTTTTCTTGTTAGCACCACCATGCCCAATCGCCAAGACAGGAGCATTAGGGTTGGTGCTTTTGGTCTTAGCCAAACTAGGTTTGACTTTATTCTACATACCATGAAGCTCCATGAGCATCTTGTCAAGATTGTTCAAATTATAGTTCATGACGAACTAATGATACAAACTAGAAAGCTAGTTTAAGACCATGTCAATGGCTTCGACACCTAAATTCCCTAATCTGTCAATGTACAACTTTATCTTTTGAACATGCACACACTTACACACTTAACTCCTAACTTGATGTTCACAAGCCATCAAGGATTTGACATCCTCAAACCTTTTGTGCCGAGCTTGATCTTGGAACATTCCTTGAGTTTCTCATTTATTTCAGATGCCCCAAGAACCTTGAAACTATTTTTGAAGCTCAAGAAACATGGTCACCAACATTATGTAAGCAACTTTTGTATATTCGTTGTCATGTTTATGGTAAGCGTATATATCTTATTTAGAGGACTCATCGTCCACATAAGGGGGATTATCATCAAGGACATACTCTTTTCCTTCATAGGTCAAGGCAATCCTTAAATTGCTAATCCAATCTAAATAGTTTTGACTGATGGGTGTCTCCTTAGATAGGATCAAGATGAGAGAGAAGTTCAAGTTTAAGGTAGATAGAAGAGGTAGAGGGGGAGGAGGATTGTTGTTGTTTTTGTTCGACATTTACAAGACAAGAGAAGTTTTGTTTTTTGAATTCATCCTTAAAATATTTATTAACCCTAAATGAATTATTAACATGGCTAGGATCCATATTTGGCTTTGTGATGTGTAAAAGGAAGTCGTAAACACTCAAAATTTTTATTTAGGTAGGCAATGCAACTTGTAAGTTTCAAACTTTTCAAACTTCTAGATCATTTAAGATTCATTGAAATTAATTTACATGATAATCTCGATTGTGCTCATCTCAAATTTAGTGATGGGGATAATATGGACCATTAAATAGATGGTGAATCAACCATGAAAAAATGCTCGATTCTCTACGTAAAATAATTCTCACATTCACATGTCGGTTAACCACGCACGCTCCATCAACATAATAATTTCCCGAGTGACTCTCGTTTTAACTTATATTCTCATAATGACGTGTCGGTTAACCACATACGCCCCATCATCATAATATAAATAAAATGTGCATTTTCATGGGTAGCACATGACTCACATTTTGATTATATATATATATATATATATATATATATATATATATATATATATATATATATATATATATATATATATATATAATGAGAATTTTGTTTTATTACTTGATTAATATTTTTAATTATATAAAAAAATCCGATTGAACACAGGATTTCAAGTTGTTGGAAACCAAATTAAGGTTCAATTTCTGGCCTAATTTTAAGAAGGGTTAGTTGATTTTCCAGGTTTTCAACTAGATTATGGTTTGATAATTTTTTGAGGACGATTTCATCCACCGGAAAATAAATCCAGAACATGTAACACCACCACAATTGAACCTCCAATTATAAAAACCACAATCTAACTGAAAACATGGAAAATCAACTAACACTTTTTAAAATCAAACCATAAATTGAACCTTAATTTGTGTTTCAACAGCATGATATCTCTAATTTTTTCTTCCAGAAACTTGAAACACGTAATCCGAGGGTACCGATGATCCTTTAAGAGAGATATTAAGAAGAGCGATGGAGAGAGGTTTGTTGTCGATTCATAAGGTTCCAACCATCTATATAGGTAGGAGTGAAGCTCACAAAATCAAACCTTGAATCTAAAACATACCTTTACCAAAGAAATCAATCACAAAGGCACTCAGCCTCCTTCAAACCCATCTTCCAGATCGGAGTTTTTGAACCATTGTTTACATCTGCATCTTTTGTGCTTCTGATAAACTAGGGGATACTTAGATTGGTGGAGATGGCAGTGGTGTAACAAATGATTGCTCTGGTGGTGGCATATATGGGAATAGATTTAGCCTATGGTTGACTGGTTCTGATTTCAAGAAATGTGTGGAACAAATCAACATTTAGAAGTGATAGAATGATGTTATGTTTTATGATTTCTCTATTCTATGTTGTTTTTCCATGTGCTTCTTTAATGCTTTTAATTTTGAAACTTTATTATCATGAATATAGAGTTGCATTTATTGGAGAAAGATTTTTCTTAAGGCATTTTCTAGGTTGATTTTCTTTAACTATTTCCTATTTTTGGATTTCTTCTTAATGTATTGTTACAAGCATTTTATAATTCGTAGGCTATGTTTATCGGTTTTGGGTATGACTCTTTATATTCTTTATTGTATATGGAATGTTTACTGTTCAAATGGAGAAGAACTTGTAAAAAGTTTACTAAAATGGAAGAAAAATGCACTTAATTTTGAAATGTTTAAGCTCTTTTTAGTTGTAAACCAATTTTATAACAAATCAAACTCTTTAGAGTTATAAACCAATTTCAAAATCAGTGTATACTAATTACCACATATATCTTGATATGGATGCATACCACTTTATTGCCATTGCACGTGGTCAATTTGGTCTTCTGAAATAATTGATTCACATTATTGTATCCATAAACAAAAATCCTTCAAAGATTATGAAGAAAACAAAATGAAATAATGGGGAAATTGTTCTTGAACCCGATTTGGTCGTATGAGATTTTTTGAACGGATGGAATGTACTAAAGGAATTGAATTTTTGAATGAAGTAAAATCTATTATGGGATTGGTTCATTAGGAAATGGAATGAACGTTGAAAATTGTGAAACTCCCCATTCGCTATTTTAAAATAAAAAAAATCATATTTTGTGAAATGAAGATGTGATTTTGTAAAAAGTATTACAGTTTTTCTTAATGTCATTTGTGGTAGGTACCACTAAAAAAAATTCATTTTTCAATTGGCAAAATCAATATTATGAATTTGTCATTTTGTTACAAGGCTAAAAAAGATTCTCACTTTGTTAAATGAACCATAACATTTTGGTAATACAAGTGTTTATCATTGTATACATCTAGAAGGTATCTCATATGTTGTAGGGGATGGAAAGTATTTTTAGCATCTATTCAGTAAAATGGTTCCAAAAAATGAAATAGACGTATCGGTACTTATGAGCGCATTATATGAAGAAGAAATACTAATCTACTTCCATTGGTTTCTTAAGTATAACAACCTACTTTCACTTCATCCTATTATAACTCTAAAAAAGAAAATATTTTGAAGTATAATGTTGTATTTCGTTGTTGTACTAAAAAAAAGTAGGATGCATAATTGGAAGTACAATGTTATATTTTGTGATGAACGCTAAAAGGAAAACAAAAAAAATGTAAAAATGTAAAATACAGCTTTGCTACTTTCTTCATTCTGTTATTGTTCTCTTTTGGAAATTATAATCTGGAAGCCAAAAACTCAAAACTCTAAAAACATTTTATAGATTTTAACTAACATAATGGCAAAAAGAAGGCTATAATGGTAAAAAAACGAAGTATTCTTCTTTCACATTATCACTGACTTTCTGCATTCTTCTAGTTTCCTAACTCGTCGTCACCTATTTGCGGAATACTTAATCATTTAGCTAATGAAAAACATATGCGATAAGGGAGATAGGGAAGAAAGATATTTAAAACAAAGACCTTATAGCCCTATGATCCTCTTCATTGGAATAGAGTTTGAGAATCCAATCACATGTACTCCCCGTTGTTCCATCACCTTCAACCCTAATCTCAATTCCAGTTATATCACTCATGTTACACATTATGCCATACACTTCACATGAAAAAGAAACAAAAATCCAGGTGAAAGTTATGATGTTTGGTGACAGATTTACCAAGCAAGGTGTCTGCATACTTCAATATGCATTCGTAAAGCAACCCATATGATATGCAATTTCCTCATCGTGGTTGTGGTGGCAAATCCATCAGTTGAAAAACCAACCTCAATGTTCAACTTATTACTCGTTGCTTCTTGAAAAGAGTTGATCGAGGTCGTTGACTCGATCAAAACTAAACCAACTAACCTAAATAGATAGGGTAAGTCAGGTCAAATCCACAAGACATTTGTGGTTAAACTTTGTGTAAAAATAATCAATAAAAAGAAATGTATTACTAGCAATTGTCAAGAAAAAAAAGATTAAAGCAAAATCAAACAAAAGGTTGGAAATTTATTGATTAAAAATGAAAATCTCAACGTAAAAACTAAAGTACTCCCGGTTCAGTTATAGACAATTTAAATTCACACATTTTCTTACCTAGAATCCTAATTCAATTATTTAGATGCAATTGGGATTTATTAACTTGTAACATATAGTTTTGGGCACACGATATGTTCATTAAACTAGTTACCTTACTCCTTATGTCTAAATGGATTAGGAACAATTAGTGAACTAGCAATAAAATGTCTTACGGCTACCTATTACCGCATTATGATTCAATATCATAAGTTGGATTAATATATGTTGAACTTGGAACAAATGATGAATTGACAATAGACTATCTTAATTATGACATCAAACAAATTCATACAATCCAATTTCAATTATCATTACCAAAGATCATCACACGAAGCATAAAACAACAACTGAAATTAACTAGAATCAAAAAATAATCAAGTGTGTTCATCCAAAAGTCATAAACATCCATGGAAGTAACCTAATGATTTAGCCTTCCATTGAATTCAAAAAAACAATAACTTGGATGAAATGATTAAAATGCATAATAGAATTCATAAACAAACTTAAAATCATGCAACAATTGTAGCCTAATGATTATCAAAATACGAAACAAATAAACCTTGGGGAAGAAGTAATTGTTTCTGAAAATTACTAGAATTAATGACAACCACCGGTTGAATGATCTTCAAATGTTGTTTGATGATGAATTGAATCGAATCTTCTCTTGAATCAGGATTGAAATGGAATGAATTTGTGTTTCCAAATGATTCCAATTGTTTTGAAGCCTCAAAAACGTAGGAAAAAGCACTAAAAATTCATGGTGGGAAAGCTAAAAACGAATGCATAAGTCCCTATTTATATTATTTGGCAGAAAATAATGAAATCGGGCGATGTGGGACATTAGACATCCTAGGACATGTCTTAGACGTCATGTATAATGCCTAAGCATTCTTTATACGTATTTGCATGCCTTCTGACGTCCTTGAAATACACAAAAAATTGGCCAAAAACACTAGACATCTTAGGGTACGTCCTTCCTTGATTCTTATGCTTTCCGAGACACGTCGTTCAAACACGGGACACCCTTGTTGGAACCTGAAAGTGAACCTCTATCAATCTCCAACCTTTTGAAGTTCTGAAGTCACTCTCATGTCCGAAATAGAAGATGGTACGAAATATGTTTGCAGTTCGGAAGAAAGCTTAAGACCGGAAGAGAAGATTATAAGTCTGTGTGTTGAACCAAGATGAAGACATTCCAGAATGAATGTTATGTCCGGAATGTTATCAAGTCCGAATCAGTGTTTTATCCAATTGTATTAATTGTATTTGTCACTTAGTTTGATGTAACATATCATAGGACTAAATCTCTTTTGTCAAACTTGGATAATTAGAGTGTCAGAAGTAACTCTATTGTCCGGTCTTATGTATGCAATTGGTTTGTATGATGTATTATGTTCTCCTATTTAAAGGAGCTTTCAATGTTGATTCAAGCGATAGATTATTCAAACACAATATTACTACTTTAGCTTTCTTCATCTTCTATTCTCTTCAAGTCATTCATTAAAAATATTCTCTTTATTCTTCATTTATTATCCTTACAATGATTGTATTTCTCACTCTTCATTTATGTCTTGAATATTTTGTTGAATGCATTATCTCATACTTGACTGGCGTTGCCAGACTTGACTGGAACGTTCCTTAGTAAGCAGACATTAATCTTAAGCATTAATTCAAGGTTTGAGTTTTCAAACCTTGTCCCTGCGTATCAGATCAACCTTTTTTCTCTCAATTGGTATCAGAGCTTGAGTGGTCGTCCTTTGAGTCCATAAGATTAGATTATAGTTGGTTTGAAATTACCTTGGTATTTCAATCATTTATGTCTTCAGGATAAAATTTCTTCCATATACCACTTTTGCTTGAAGATATCTTAACTTCAATGCCTACTTCTAATCCTCAACAAATGTATTCAATGAAAATAGAAAATAGTGTGGGTTGCCTTACACATGCCCCACTGCTAGTTGTTGAAGAATATGATAATTGGAAAGTTAGAATGTACAGGTTTTTACTAGCTAAAGAGAAAGGTGAAGCTATTTAGAGATCCGTCAAAGAAGGTCCTCATGTTCCAGTTAGAACAACAGTTAGAGATGATGTTGCTCAGCTCATGGGTCAAGATGAAAACCACCCAACACCTCTTACTGCAGATGATATTGAGAAACTGCATGCTGATCAAGTCGCCTTTTCTGAAATGGTATTTCGTGTTCCACCATCTCTCTTTGAGCAGATTAAGTTGTGCAAATCTGCCAAAGAGATTTGGGACACTTCAAGATCTGATCGATGGTTCCAAAAACATAAAAGGCAAGCGTATAACATATATTGTCAACGAGTTTGACACCTTCACAACAACTTTTGGTGAATCGGTTACATCAGCCTCCAACAAATACCGAATCGTAGTCAATAACATGACTGCTCAAGGGTTTTTCCGAACTCCCTTGGAGTACAATCTTATGTTCATAAACAACCTTAGTAAAGGATGGGTAAATGTGAAATCCTATCTTCAAAGCAATGGATCTCTGAAAAATCTGAAGCTTTACCAACTATTTGATGAACTTTAAGGTCATGAATCAAACGTTGCTCATACCTTAAGAGAACTCTCCAGAGGTCCTCTTGATCTTGTTAGTTCCTTTGAACCTTCAGTTCCTAATCTACCCTATTCGGACCCTTTCAAATCCGTAGTTCCACCTGTTCAACCCCCCACCACTAGCTATCTTGTTGATGGTAATCTTGAATTGGATGCCATGGACTCTGAACTCCGTTTCCAACAGGAGTTTGCACTACTCTCCATGAAATACAAACATCCATTTAATCCCTCTCACAAACCATATCAAAATTGTTTTCATGCTCCTCACCAAAGAAATCCGCAACCATACTCTACTTCGGAACAACAATCCATTCTGAACCTCTTACAAACCCAACATCACTAATCCCAACTCCACTTCAGAACCTTAATAGATTCCAAAATCTGTCAAACCAAAAATTGTGTATCATAAGTGTGGACACGCAAACCATTTTGCAAAAGGTTGTCTGGCTGATATTCCACAAAAACTGAAGATCAAGGATTCGACTTATTTTGCCAAAAAAGCACAAGAGATGGCTGAAACTAAAAAAGCATTTGTCACAACTGTGTCTAGGGATGTGGAAGGATATTGGTCGTCAGGAGATGATTATGTGATTGATGAAAGAAATATGTGTCTAATGGCAAGACAAACAATTGAATATGATGAAGGATATTGTTCATCAGGGTCAGAAGATGAAGATGATGTTGCTAAACCAAACTACTGTTACATAGCTACCAATGATCCACCTGGTCGAAGCATCGTTCAACAGGTAAAATCTATGATTATTGATAATAATTTTGATATGTCTCTCTCTGAATCTTACCTGACTCAGATCCAAACAGATATGAACACCATCCATAAAAGCCTATAAGTCAGTCATAGAAGCCAGTGAGAAGAAGGGTAGTGAATCTAGTCTTAGGTTACGTTTTGAGGATAAGAAATTAAAGATAGAGTCCTTAGAGCGAGAGCTTGTAATGTCACAAGATGAATGTATCATTCTTAAACACAAATGTGAAATCCCATATTTTGAAAGAAATTTTTTGATTTCGGATAACAAATGTCTCAATGCCAAAATTGATGCTTTACATAATTCCATTGACTTGGTTGAAGCAAATCAAAGAATGACACATAACTTTCATCATCCTTGGTCAAAACTCCTGGTCTTGGAAGCGAGTTTCTGAAACCAATAGCTAGTCCCTTGAAGGAGTTACAAAACCTGACTTTTATGGGAGATGTTCAAAACCATCAACATTCAGATACTCCTATTTCTCCCTTTTCACCCCTTCATGAGACAACTGATAGTTTTGCATCCTTGATTCCTAAATTTAACTCAATTGTTGTCAAGTGTCCTGATTCCACACCGCTTCCGCCTCTGTCAAACCTGGACCTGAATGAGACCACGAAACTCCACCACAGTGTTTCAAATTGCATAGATGAAACACAATCCTCCTAACAACTGTGTTGTTGAGGAAATAATTCCTATGATAACTGAAACTGTTACTTCTGAGTTTGCATGGGAATCCTTGGATGATAACATTGAAACCTCAAGCAATTTCTCCTCTGATTCTTGTGAATCAAATTCCTTAGTCACTTCCAAACCAACCTTGGTACCCATCAATCCCAAGTTTGAAAACACTTCAAGTGGTCAATCATCTAAATCAACATCTGGCCAAAAGAAGAAACCCTCTTTGAACAGAAATGATGTCACTAGTCCTAAGAATGTGGCAAAAAATGCACTTAAGAAGGAAGTTAGGTCTAGAAAAAACAATAGATTTCTTGAAAATTCCAAAACGAATGTGTCTAAGAATCATAGCAAATCTTCTTCAAAAAATCACAACACATTTGCTCCTGTTAAGATTCTCAAAAGACAACCCTAATCGATCAGAACCTAAGAAAGCTATTATACACACTCCTGATGTGCAAGTATCAAGTACTCAACCTATCTGAAATGGGTATTCTCGAAATACTGAATTTGTTTTTATAGTCAAAGCAGATGGTACAATTTTCAAACCCAAATCCTTTTCAAAATCAATTGTACCATCAAACAAAGAAAGTTTTTCAAAGAAATCTAATTCTCAAAAGTCTTCAAAATAAAAACTTGTTTGGAAGGTAAAAAATGCCATGACTCTGGACTCACCCACTTTTCCGTAGGTCACATGTCTGTAGAAGGTTATTCCGTAACACCATGTTGTTGAGTATGATTATTGGATAGATGAGAAAACCATGACCTTTTGCTTGTTCCCGAAAAGTTTACGTAACACTTCTAAGAAACACACTGTGTTTTAAAGGTCACAACACAAGCCCAAAGCCCTTTGTCCTGTCCCTAAACCTAACTCGAAGTCTAAAAACTCCTTCACTCACTAATTTTGTAGGCACTTTGTGCTACAGAGCAAGATACAATATAGTATATTGATAGTGCTTGCTCCATGCACATGACAGGTTAGAAGGACTTTCTGTGAGATCTCAAACTTTCTCCAAATGATCGTTATATGACATATGGCAACAACTCCAACTCTCAGATTTTTGGTTATGGCATCCTCACAAATGGGAATTTCTCTATTTCAAATGTGGCTTTTGTAGCTGACTTGAAGCATAACTTGATAAGTGTAGCCCAACTTACTTTCTCAAATTGACGTGTCGAATTTTGCAAGAAACATAGCTACTTGATGACCGAATATAGAAAATAATGTTTGATCAAGTCAAATCGCAACAAGAACATGTACCCAACCGACCTCAACATGATTATTGGCAAACCTCAACTTTGCCTTCTATCCAAAGTTGTTCATGACATTAGTTTGTTATGGCACCGAAGACTTGCTCATCTGAACTTTCGCTACATGAATGATCTTGTGTCTAGTGAAATGGTAAGAGGACTATTGCTCCTTAAGTTTCAAAACGATCACTTGTGTGCTGCATGTGAGTGTGGAAAGCAATCGAAGAAGGGTCATCCTGTCATCATCGAAAAATCTATCTCAAATCCATTGGAACTTCTACACATTAATCTCCGTGGACCATCAACAGTAGAGAGTCTTCATCATAAGAAATACATACTTGTGATTGTTGATGACTTTACAAGGTTCACTTGGTTCTTCATTCTTAGGCTAAAGTCTGAAACAACCTCTAAACTTATCAATTTTATCAAATGAATAGAAGTTCTCATCAAGCTTCCTGTAAGAAGAATCGGAAGTGATAATGGTTCGGAATTTACCAATGGAACCATTGAGACATTCCTCACCGAGAAAGGAATTGATCACAACTTCTCTGCTCCTTACACTCCACAAAAAAATGGTGTTGTTGAAAGATGCAACATAATGTATGTACAAGCTGCCCTATCTATGCTCAACTTTGCCAATCTACCACTCTACCTCTGGGCCAAAGCCGTATCTACTTCTTGCTTCACTCGAAATCGAAGCATTATCAATTGACGCCTCAACATGACATCGTATGAAGCCATGAATGGTCGGAAGCCACGCATTTGCTTTCTTCATGTTTTTGGATGTCGTTGCTTTATCAAAAACAATCGTGATCAACTTACAAAGTTCCAACCCAAAGCTGATGAATCAATCTTTTTGGCTACTCTGCAAATTAAATGTGTATCGAGTAATTAATCGTCGTACTCGAGTTATTGAAGAAAGATTTGATGTTACCTTTGATGACAATTTCGTTTGGAATTTTGGTCCCACTCATGTCACCAATCACATTATGGAGTCTGATGCTCCTCCTCTGGGATGTCCAACCATTCAAGTAATTCATGAAGTAGACTTTGGAACTCTCTTCGAATCCTATGAAACAACCGTTGATTCAGAATCTCAAACAAAGCAAATCTCGTCTCCTGAAGTCCCTGTTTCTCAAAATGTCTCCGGTCCTACACCCACTTTTCCTCCATTTTATTCTGAACCGTTTCAACCTTCTCAGGTTGAGGGGGAGAATGGTCAACCCTCACTAGAATCAAATGTGGATGGATTCCTTGATGCAACTGCTGAATTTGATTCCGATCCGATCAACAATGATGATGAGATAAATTTTTTTGACCTCCCACCTGATCATGACATCAACCTCTCTAGTTCAGAAGTTTAGGGGGAGCATCATCTACAAGTTCAAACCATTCAGGGGGAGCATCACAACCCCATTGTCGAGATAGGATCATCTGCTGCTCAAGAGCTACCGAGACTTCATATCTGGACTCAAGATCATCTTCCAAACCAAGTAATTGGAAATCCAAATGTTGGTGTTCAAACTCATTCAGCCACAAGTGTTCAAAATGAATGTCATTTTTTGGCATATATTTCTATGGTTGAACCCAAATCCACTAAATAATCATTAGAACATGTTGATTGGATCACAAACATGCAAGAAGAATTGGCAGAGTTTGATAGAAATAAAGTGTGGACTCTCGTCCCTCCTCCTCTGGATCACCCAATTGTTGGTACAAGAAGGATATTCTGAAACAAAGTAGACGACGTTGGAGTTATTATTCGGAATAAATCAAGACTGGTTGCCAGAAGATTCACACAGATCGAAGGACTTGATTACGATGAGACATTGCTCTTGTTTCCCATCTTGAAGCAATCAAAATTTTTCTTGCTTATGCTGCTCACAAAGGCTTTAAGGTTTACCGAATGGATGTTAAGAGTGTTTTTGTTAATGGTGAACCGGATACTGAAGTATATCTTCAACAGCCTCCTGGTTTTGTTAATCTCCCATTTCTGAATTATTGCTAAAAGCTCCGAAAAGCTGTATCTAGTCTCAAGTAAGCTCCTCATGCCTGGTATGAAACGCTCACTGACTTTCTTAAATGCTCCGGTTTCCAAAGAGGAATTCTTGATCTAACCCTATTACGAAGATCAAATGGAAAACATCTCATGCTTGTCCAAATTTATGTTGACGACATTATTTTTGGATCCGCCGATTCATCAATGGTTGCTGACTTTGCTAAATTAATGTTTAGTGGATTTCAAATGAGTATGAATCATGAATTGAGCTTCTTTCTTGGTCTCAAAGTCAAACAGACCAACCGGGGAATCTTTATTCATCAAGAGAAGTACATTTCTGAACTCCTCCAAAAGTACTCAATGGACACATGTGCCTCAGCCAAGGTACCCATGGGGTTCGGTCACAAAATCTTCTTAGACCCATCATGTGTAGCAGTTGATGAAAAGAAGTACAGAGGAATGATTGGATCCTTACTCTATCTTATAGCAAGTCGTCCGGACATCATGTTTGCTACTTGTCTTTGTGCCAAATTTCAAGTCAATCCGAAAATGTCACATCTTTTGGCAGTGAAACAAATATTTCGATATCTCAAAAGAACAAAGAGTCTCGAAATCTGGTACCCAGCAAATGAGAGTTTTCTTTTTCAATCTTACTCAGATTCGGAATATGGAAGTCTTCAGTTGGATAGGAAAAGCACTTCTGGTGGCTGTGAGTTTTTGGGAGGTCGATTAGTTAGGTGGTCATCCAAGAAGCAGAATTGCATTGCTTTCCCAACAGCCAAAGTAGAATACAATGCTGGTGCCAGCTATACCTCTCAAGTCTAGATGAAATCTCAACTTTTGGATTATGGTTATCGCTTTCAACGCATTTCGATCTATTGTGATTCTCAAAGTACAATCGAAATTTCGCACAACCCATGACGAAGCACATTGATATACGGTACCGTTGTATAAAAGATCATGTTTTAAATAGCAATATTGAACTCATTTTTTTCCATTTGACGATGAAATTGCTTATGTCTTTACTAAGGCATTAAACGAAACCAAGTTCAATGGTTTTCTGAACAAAATGGGTATGATGATGCATGATCCTCGATTCTTTCAATCGGTATGTAGTCTCTGATGGCAACATTAGAAGGTATAGTTGGTTCCGAAGCAAAACCTTTTACAGTTCGGAGCTATTGCCTCTTGGAATAATCAGGATCATTTTATGTGTCTTTTTTATCTAACTATCTATCTCAGTGTAAGTTGTATAGCTCCCAAGTCTCTTGCAGTTCTACGACCAATATAGTCATATTGGTCACAATCTTGTCTCGGAACCTACTTCATAAGGTCATCACGGAATTCAAATCCGGAAAGGTAGTAGATTCCTTCTAGCATTTACTCCGGAAATTTCAAATTTGCTCCGGAATGTTTTCCAAATATGTTGCGGAATGTTTCTCAAATTTGTTCTGAAACTCTTTTCATCAAATTTTCTTTCCGAAATGCTATTTCAAAATTTTCTCCGAAATCTTTCAAATTATTCTCTCTGGAATTCTAAAGTATTTTGCTCCGGAAATCTAAAGATTTTGGCTCCAGAATTTCAAATCTTTTTGTAGAATTTCAAATCACGATCTGGAACTTAATCAATCTTCTACAGAAACCATCTCAAAGTTTCACTCTGGACATTTCCATTTTAAACAACAAACATTCCAGACCTATTTTCTCAAGCTCACTTAGTTCCGGAATACACTTCATAACCATTCGGAAGTCAGAAAGTCCTAGATCAATCATTCAGAAGTCCAAAGATTTTTAAGGTGAAACACTTTTAAACGGTTACTTTTCAAAGATGATTATCTTGTCACCCTTGAAATTCGCGCCACGTTTGCACGTTCACAAAAGCAAACATCCCATCGTCGTATGACGGTTTCTATTCCTCACTTTGTTCCATAGAAACCTTTCGTCATCATTAGTCAACTCATACCTAAAACGAAAACATAATAAATGTGAACCATTTCCGAAACCAGATTTCATCATTACCTTTTTTTGACCCGACTTGTTTCCATCACCTATATAAACCCTTCTTTGTCTCTTGACTCACACAAAAGTCTCCAAAACTCTCTCATAAAACCTTGTTCTTGTGTTCTTCAAGCACTCATCTCATCTACAACAATGACGTCTCCTTCATCTCATCCAAATTTTGATCAAACTGCTCCTACAGCCAAGAAATTTGTTGCCAAGAAAAAATCTTCTAAAGGATCATCATCCTCACATTCGTCTGAACCATTCCTCAGAGACACAACAAAGCCTTTCTCCATAAACCCCACGGATTTCGATGAACCCATAAGAGTGATAATCGAGTTTATTTCTCATCATCCAATCTCCATTCCCCTCACTCAAATCCCAGAACTACCTCTTCCACTCCAACTTCTACACACAATGTTTACAAGAATTAAGATCTTTGATGGGGTTCTCGAAACCAAACTCACTGGTGATCGCATCGTGCCAATCTCCAAATCGACATTTCTTAGAGCAATCAGAGTTAGGGAAAACCCCAAAGGTTTCAAAGCTCAAGAACCTACTGTAGAGGAGTTTCAATTGTTCCTAAACTACATAGGATAAGATCAGGAGTACAAGTCTAAAGGATTCAAGAAGTTGGTGGTTTCCGGCCTCTGGACTGTGTTGATGCACTTTATCATCCGAGGGTTACCCGGTAAGCACGGTGGTATGGACACCTTGAGCAAAGATTGGTTGCATGTGGTGTACAACATCTACTCCGGACGTGACATCATAGTTGACCTTCCTAAGGTGCTATGGCAAGATTTCTGGAAGTTCTCCATCAAGCGAAAAGACAATCAGATTTCAAGCCCTAGGTTTTGGGCCATGATAATCCAAGATCTTTACAAAGAAAGGTCCAAACCAATCCCAGTTTCTACAATTCCGAAAGAGGTATATGTCTCTTTCAAAACTATTAAACATTACCGCATTTCGGACCTATCTTCTTTTAGAGATGTAAGACGTTTACTGGAACATATGTTGGCTATAATACCTTCCGGATCCAATCATTAAAAACACCACATGGAGACTTCGGTTGTGTTCGACCCAACACAACATGCCCCTGTCTCCACTGAGCCTATTCCAGAAGAGGCCCATCCTACTGTGTCCGGAGGAAAAATAAAAAAGTCTTCCAAAAGGAAGACTTCTCCCTATAAGCTAATGCCTAAAAAGAGAACCAAAATCAGATCTTCCTCTCAAAACGAAGGAGCTCATGACATTTACGCTGACTCTAGCCATCTGAACACCCCACCAACCCACTCATCCGAGGTACCCCTCAATGTTTCAAAATCACAAGCACACATACACGGGGAGTCTACTGATAATCCACCCCCACCTTCCCAAAAGGTGATGCCGGTGTTAAATAAAGTTCCTTGCACCTCCTGGAATAAACCCACACATCAATTTTCATTTCCTAATTTCTTCAACACAAGCACTATCTGGAACCCCTATTCCGGACCCCACGCACTCAAAGACTGGAGCAGTCTCTCCAACTTCTCGTGCCACAAATGGTCTGATACGTGGTAAGGGTACAGGACGACCAGTTGCAAATGATCCCCTTTGGGAAGATTATGTTAACAGGGCTCATTTCCGGCACCCGGAGCTCACTCTTTCACAAGTGGAGTCTACACTGATTGCGATGAAGAAGAGATCCATTCAGAGCAATCAACCATTTATTGCACCAACATATAATGAAACCGATCAAGAGTTTGCTCTCAGAGAAACCCCCAAGACTCCACCTCATGCGTCTCTTCATTTCACTTCAGATGAAGAACTCTTAGAAGAAGTGTTGCTGAATGAAGATGGTGCAACTGTTGCTGACACTCATGTGCTACCCACTGTTCGATTTCAATCCAAGCCATCCTTAACAAAATCAACTTTTGATTTTGGATCATCCTCATCTACTCATGGTAATGAAACATAATCCATTCAGAAACTTCAGGATGATGCTGCTACCACCAAGCCTCTCCTTTCAGCTCCTAAGTCAATCTGGAACCCCACAAAACCAAGCCTCATAACTCCAACTCGGACACCGAATCTTCTGCAGGGGATTACATTGATCCGTTTGCCCTTCTTGACATCCAAACCAATGTATTTGACACTATGAAGAAGGTCAGTACCATTGAAGCTTCTATAGCAACGCTTAACTCCAAAATCTATGAAAACGTTTCCGGACTGGATTCAAAGCTAGATGTCATTCTCCAATCCATGTCCAAAGCCAACAAGTTCGGGCCTTCTGTTTCTGAATGTGAAGCTTAACTTGAAAAAATTATCTTTCGCATGCTTAAACACACTATCCAAGAATCTGAACAAAAATATGATGCTTCTCTTGATCACTACTTGGATACAATCACCCGGATGCTAAAAGTCCATGATGACCTTGTCGCTGCCACCAATGACCTCATCAAGAAAAATCATGTTCGTCATGAGAAACAAATTCAACGACTAGAGAAAGAGATCTGAAAGAAGGAAGAAATGAATCTAATAATGTAACAAGTTCTAATCAAGCTTCTCAGAGCCTGTTTGAACATCGTGGATGTTCCGAACAAGTTTAATGAAATGTTGTAAATCCTTCAGGAGCTGTTTAATAATCTAAAAGCTCAGGCCCCCACTATTGAAGCATATGATATTCTCACCCTTCAACTCAGCACCAGCTTCCAGAAGGTGCTTGAAAAAATTTTAGATTTAAAGGAATCTCTTGTGCTTGCTCCAGTTTCCAGGTCCACCGTTGCAAGAGGGTGAGAAAGCTTAAGTCAACCTTGGAAAACTGCCTCGGAATATCAGCTCTAAGATGAAGATGAAAATTCCAATGATGAAGTTCAAGTTCTTTCCGAACTTCTAGGAAATGATGATGATGACAATGTTGATGATGATGAAGATTCACTTATTACAAATAGAGTGTTAGGATTGCAAGCTCCAAGGAAGTTCCCAGCTAAGGTGCTTACAGAGGAAGAGCAAAGAATTGGGTGCGCAGTTTTATGACCATCTATGCTGCCGTATGTTCTTACAAGCAGTATTCAAGTGGCCAAAGCTAAAACCAAGTTAATGGTTGACGCCTTCCGTGCCACTACATCTATGCTGCCACCAATTCCTGCTCCAAGAATGGTTCCAAATGATGAAGGTTCTCCCCTCCGGAATCTAGACAACATTCCAGAAGAACATCTTCAAACTTCTCCCCTGGAATTCACCATCAATGAAAACATGAAACATATCATCTCGACACTCAACAAACACAAGGGTAAGAAGCCCATCACTGAATGCTATCAAGCTTACTACTCTAGACCTCCTCCAATGCCAAAATCAGGATGGTCTCAGGAGGAAATAAATCAAGCACTGGAGGAAAGCATTCAGATTCATGCGTTGAAAGATAATCCCAATTCGATGAGGGGTATCTCTCCTCTATTCCGAGAAGGAATCCTCCATGTTTAGGACATAGTACCCTTCATGTACTTTTACATTCCTATAGACGATTCGGAACAACTCAATCTGCCTCTCTCCATACATCAAGTTCTACATCAAGTTTGCTCCTCTCCACCCCAATGATAATCCGGAATAGATCATCCAGACTGAACATGAAAGACTGAAAACCTTCTACTCGAAGAATGCACATCCTCAACAGGAATTATGGTCAAGGAAGAGGATAACAAAAATATTAGGGTACAGAAGGACGATCTTCACAAATTTTGAACTTTACTGCACAATTTTCCGGTATCACATCTTCCACAATAAACAAAGCTATCGCACCATTATTGATGCCGATTTCCTTGCAATCAATCCGAACGACATACTGACCATTGTTATACCTTCAGAGTATTCAAAATGACCATCTTAGTATGGGTGCTTATCTTGTTGCCTTAAGTTTCCTTAAGGATTATGTTACTAAATTTTTTCAATGCGACTATGAGCTAGCACACCTATTCCGAACCAAAAACCATCTTGCCAAAATCGACTACGTTCGACCAGAAGTTGAGCTGCTAGCTGAAGGGCCCATTGATGAGTCGATTCTAGGGTTTGTTAACAAAACAAGAAAGACAAACAAGAAGGACTTCTTTCAAGTCCTTGACAAACACCTAGTTCCTACTAGGTCTTTTCAAAAGTTCATTAGTCGTGCATCCAGGTCTAATGCTCCTGAACATGTCAAATCCAATTTTGTAAGTAAGTTATGGTGGTATATCGAAGTCATAGATTGGTTGTTCAGAGCTTACACGTTCAACAAGGAAGAAGCAAACTGAGCTGACCTGATAGCTAAGGTCACTTAGGGGAGATTATTGGAACCTGAAATTGAACCTCTAGCAATCTCCAACCTTTTGAAGTTCTGAAGTCACTCTCAGGTCCGAAATAGAAGTTGGTGCAAAATCAGTTTGTAGTTCGGAAGTAAAGCTTAAGACCGGTAGAGAAGATTATAAGTTTATGTGTTGAACCAAAATGAAGACATTCCGGAATGAATGTTATGTCCAGAATGTTATCAAATCCGAATCAGTGTTTTATCTAGTTGTAATAATTGTATTTGTCACTTAGTTTGATGTAACATATCATAAGACTAAATCTCTTTTGTCAAACTTGGATAATCAGAGTGGCAGAAGTAACTCTATTGTCGTTCCTATGTGTACAATTGGTTTGTACGATTTATTATGTTCTCCTATTTAAAGGAGCTTTCAATGTTGAATCAAGTGATGGATTATTCAAACACGATAGTACTACTTCAGCCTTACTCATCTTCTATTAACTTCAAGTCATTTATTAGAGACATTCTCTTTTTTCTTCATTTATTATCTTTACATCGATTCTATTTCTCACTCTTCATTTATGTCTTGAATATTTTGTTGAATGCATTATCTTAGACTTGACTGGTCTTGCCAGACTTGATTGGAACATTCCTTAGATCATTCTTATTGAAGTGCAATTGCCGAGACAGGGGCAGCTGCAGTAGGAGTAGGTACAACAGATTTGCCTTGCAAACTGCTTTCTAGAGTTCTCAAGAGACCTTGAAGGTTGCTTAGAGTCACCTCGTCCTTGTTCATATGATAAGTCATACGAAACTGATCATAACAGGGAGGTAAGGAGTGAAGGATAATGTCAATTTCCAATTCTTCATCGAAATTGACATTCAGTTTTAGCAAGCGGTCCACAAACCTTTGCATCTTTTGCAAGTGGGTCGCGATGGACTCTCCATCCTTCATTTTGGTCATGATCATGGAGGCAATGATCTCATACCTCTTCTGCCAAGCACTCTGATGGTACCTTTCCATCAAGTCCTAGTGTATTTCATAAGGCCAAACGTCCTCATATGACTTTTGGAGCTCAGCAGTCATGGTAGCAATCATTATACACGACACTTTGGTCGCGTCCCTCTCATTAGTTTGGTACTCATCAATCTGTTTGGGAGTAGCAGTGGATTCATCAATCTCCTTAATCTCTTTATCAAGGACATATTCTTTGTCCACATAACGAATTGGCATTCTTATGTTTCGAATCCAATCATTGAAATTCGATCCATTGAAGATGACCTTCCCACATAAGTGCATGAGGGAGAAAGAGAGCCATAAGGGATTGGGTTGGAAGCATTGTTTGAAGTAGACATCTGAAAAAGAAGAACAATGTTTAGATTAGATAAGGATCATTAATATAACACCCAAAATGGAATATTAAGGCTAGGACCAAACACAATATTCTACAATTCGGAAGAAGGATGTTGTAATCTAATTGTAAAATATTTGAAGGTAGATAAATGACGATTTACCAATTTTCACCACAAAAAACGAAATTCAAGATTTAGGTTTTAAATGAATTAAAATTCCTAGATTCTTTTGAGATTCATTGAACTTTTCAATGGCATGTTTAAATCTCGATTATGTTCTTGAAGTTTGTGACTGGGATACCGAGGATCACAAACAAGGTGTGAATAACCAATGCAAAATAGCTTGGTACTCTCAATATTACAAATCACCCAATCAGTGTACCGGTTAACCACACACGCTCCGTTGATCCATGTCTAACATCAAGCCACCCTTTTCCACACGTTGTCAGTCCCAAGTCAGTGTGCCGGTTAACCACACATGCTCCACTAACGAGTTAACAAGGTGTAAAGTGCAATTTCATGGAATAGCATCATTTTCACATTTTTCCTAAAGTAACTTAGATTGGGGATTTATAAAAGTTTAGTTACTTTAATAATTTTCATTATACTTATTAATGAGAATTAGTGTCTTATCCTACCCGTTGGGCTAACGACCATCCACCAGTTAAGGAAGCGGTGGATAAGAGTGGACACCCATTAAACCACCATTTTATAGGCAATAATCATATACGCCCCTTATAGACCGGCTTCGTTAATGAGGCCTACTAACGGTAAGACTGACTTGTCTTATACATATATATATAAGTATTAATCTTTAATATTATAATAGTATAAGGGTTGAATTTTAAACTTTTAAAATTCTAGGGTTTGGAATTAAAGTTTCATTAATGTAACTTTTCAAGTTCCAAAACTTGAGGGAAAGTTATGTAACTTGTCAAAACATTTGAAATTCATAACTTATGGATTTTAAAGTTGCATAAATGAGACATTCCAATTCCATAACTTAAGGACAAGTTATGAACTTCACATGATCTTCGGTATTTCATAACTTATGAAAATTAATGTTTCATGAGTGATGTGACTTTTCACATTCCATAACTTGATGACAAGTTTTGGAACTCTTCAAGAAACACTTCTAGATCAAATTAACTAATCTAATTATCATATGATGATTATTTACCAATTTGACCTAATTTGATTCATACTACATGATAACTTCAAATTATACAAATAACTAGTATTAAACAAAAACAAGGAATTATCTGAAAATCTGATAAAAAAATCATGTTATTGGATGGGGATTAACATTACCATATCATTAAAATCAAATTTAATGAACCAAAACAGTATTTGGTAATGTTCCTAATCCAAAACACGCTAAAAACTCGAAAATTCTACTCACAAACAGACCAACTCGTCGAGTGCACTTATGAAGTCGACGACTTTATCATCATAAGGCACCTACTCGTTGAGTAGGCCTGGCATAAACTAGTTTTGCAGTTTTTTTCAGCTTTGACAATTACACAATTTCATCAATACAATGGAAAATATCCTAGGCTCTGATACCACTGTTGGGTTTTATGTACTCTAACATTCCTATGATGCACATACAACCCTAATGCGTTGGATCTAAGTTTGCTCTAATTATACATGCAACATTGGTTCCAAAGCATGAAGCCTAGACTAGCATACAATAATTTAGCATATGAATCATAAAATAAGTTGTAGAGCTACCTCTTGATATTATTGATGTTGCTGGTAAGACTTTGTCCTTGTGAGAACTTAGCACCCCAAGTGTTTGTGCCTCAATCAAGTCACAAACACCAAGTAACAATTAGATGGATATGAGAGAGGCTAAGGAGACTCTAAAACATATTTCTCTTCTTGAAATGCAAGTAGTGGTGAATTTTAGGGCTTAGCACAACATATATATATATATATATATATATATATATATATATATATATATATATATATATGTGTGTGTGTGTGTGTGTGTGTGTATGTGTGTGTAGAATATCAAGAGTCATGTGCAACCCTAATCCATACAGATTATCCCATGATCCATCCATTTGATTTGGATAAACGCTATATAGATTAATCCATAAGCCCAATCAGAAACAAAACTATGGATCATTAGCCCAACTCATATGTATCAATTTAATTAGTATCTTTTGATCACTAAATTAGTTCTAAATTAATTCTTGATCAATACTAATTAAATAATATGATTTCTCAATTAATATATTATACTTATAATATATTAATAAATCATAACTAACCTTTTACTCAAATATCAATCTATCAAATTGTTCTGGTGAAGGAAACCCAAAATGGACCATGCTACTATCGGTCAAGTACATACCAATTATAGTTATGGGCTTAGACACCTAATCCAACATATAAGTCCTGTGTCCTCACCGCCCTAGGATCACTATTCCTCGGGTTCAATTTTTTTATGATAATGTAATGCAATGCCTTTACTAAAGGCACCAATTCACGGAACCTGTCGTATGCCCTTGTCCCCTCATGGAATATTATGCGGTATACTTCTGCCATGATAACCTAAAGGTTACCCCCTCATGTCTATATATCTATACTCAGTCGACTAAATCTCAAGATCATGCAGATGATATCCAATATCTACATGAAAAATGTCTCGAATACCTTACACAATCATTACTATATCATGAGTACGGACCATACCAATCAGGTGCAACTACTCCGACCTACCAGGCACCTCAACACATCAAAGTGTCCTTATCCATTCCCATACTATATCAACATATATTTGCATAGGATTGAAGTCCAATGCTCCACCCCATCCATAGCGATCAAATGTCTCCTCAATATTGTACCTAGTGAAGCTCGGTCGCTCCACCATGTACTCCACAATAAGTCCAGTAATCGAATGAGTCGCCTCATAAACAGTCGGTCGAATGTCATTTGGATATTCATGCAATGTATGATATTGTGGGTTAAAAGCCACAAGTACATTTAGCTTCGCCTGTCTAACTTGTTGTCTCACAGTTTTCCTGACTACACTACTTGATGATGCTACCCTTGATCTCTTTACTGGCATCTACAAAATCAATCACACACAAAACCACAAAAAAAAACCTTTCCATTAAACACGTAAGTGTCAAAAAAATAAAACAAAGATTCAGTTGGCAAGCTGTTCCAAACACAGTTAATTTAAACGCAGTCTGGTAAATAACTTCTTTAAGTCTTGTTATGTTTTCAGTAACTAACTATTTTTCAAAAATTTATTCAATTAGTAAAAACACAGCTAAACCAAAGGTTCACTGCAACTAACAAGTTCTAACTGAAACTAGAACATAACTGTAATAGATAGATATTCAGACTAACTATGAAGTGTCATTCTGAAATTTTCTAAAAACTTGAATTTTTAATCTAAGCACAAGTGTAATCGTAACAATGATTTTCTAACATTATATGTGCATTTTTTATTTTTAACAATTAACAACAAAAAATTCAATTTTCAAAAAATTCTCAAATCACCACATGCAACTTGTTTGTAACATACTAATAACAACTAGAAACACCAATTTATAGATTTCATACGATTATATGTCATATTTCGAATAAAAATTCAAAATTTCTACCATATATGAACATCCAAGAGAAATTTTGAAATTAGCCTAAAAGATAGAGTTTTGAAGCACATACCTTGTTGAAATGGTGTTTCTAGTGAAGAATAATCAATAACTTGAAGCAAAACCCGAAAATAAGTCCAAAATTCAAAGCCCTAGTTTTTGTGGGTTTTGAAATCAGCTCCAAATAAGTGATTAGAGTGTGTAAATCTTGCAATATGATGTTTCTTACTTGATTTCTTGAAGAATACAACAAAAATCAAGAGTTTTAGTTGAGATTTGAGGAATAAATTGTCACACCCCTAAACCGAAGGCGGAAACGTTCCGGGGCGGAGGTGACGTCATGTTAAGTATCACAACCAATGTACATAGTAAGCATAGTAAACACAACCATTACATTACATAAGAAAATTTACATTTGTTTGGAAGTAAAGTAATACATGTTTTATAGATACACAAGTTTGAACAAAAGTAAAGATGTGACTTCTACATGCTCCGTCTTCGCCAAAAGATGGCGGGATAGCTGTCTAACGTGAACCTGAGATTAAAACCAGTTTTAAAAATATCAGCATAAAGCTGGTGAGTTCATAAGCGGTTAGTTTCTGTAAAAGAACAAGTTTCCTTTGGTTTTCTGAAAAAGTCGTTATCCAAGAAAATCCCATATTTTCTTATAAGAAAAAGTGTCACACCCCCAAACCAAAACGGCGGAAACGTTCAGGGGCGGAGGACGTCATATTCAGTATCATAAAAGTTCATAGAAAGGAAAGTACACACCACCATACATATATAAAGGTTTTTAAAATGTTTACATCATTGTATTCATTACATGCCCAAAAGATAAAAGCATAAACATCTTTCAAAAGAAGTAATTAACGCCAGCGCGTTAATCCCCAAAAGTTGATTTCCAAACCTGCTTAGCGGTTCCCTGAGAATACAAGTTATTTTAAAGAGAAAGTGTCAACAATTAAGTTGGTGAGTTCATAAGTAGTTTAGAAAGTTTGTATGCCATTCCAAATTAAGTGTATGTTTTCCAAGAAAATCCCTTATTTTCTTATAAAAGTGTGAAATGCATGAGAATATATGTATTGAATAATATGGATGGTTAAATCAAGAAAATCCCTTATTTTCCTATTAGTTGTTTGTTTTGTATACCGGGAAAATTCCATATTTTCCTAAAGTCATAGTTAGCCTAATGTACCAGACTAAAAACCGAAAGCAAAAGACATGCCTTAGGGAGTTAGAGCATAGATTTATATAATAAAACCTATTAGAAGATTTCAGTTTGTTAGATGAAGAATAGTTTTGATAACTACTCATTCATCAATCAGAAGTACTATAATAATTGTATATCCGATGAGTTTTATAACCATACTAAACGTAATATGCCTGTAGCGACGTTCTTCAGGCGTCGTAGCTTTATGACAAATTGTCACCCCAAAGGACGGACTGTAGCTAACAGTCAGGGCGCGGGATCATGACTTCCCGTATAGATCTATACATATTTGACACGTTCTCCGAACGGGAGACTCTGGTTATAGACAGGACTTGAAGCAGTACCTTTTAGCAAAAAGGTATTATTTGAAGATGTACACGTCTCACGGATTCTCAACTAAGTATGTATTAAAGTAGTAGTTTCGTATGCAAAGTTTATCCTTTTTCATAATGTTCGACAATGCATAAATCATAAGTTTTTAAAATGTATTAAAATGGTTTAGCAACGAAGGATGCTTTGGAATTGCTAAGTACTTTGTATAAATCTAGTGCATGCAAAATGTGACAAGAGTTTTCACATAGTAGTAGTGAATCACAAGTGATTCATTTGATAAAAACGAGTACAGTGAAACTTTATGAAATACACGATAATAACCGTATGTTTACTTGTATTCCACCCCCCCCCCCCTTAAAAGAGTATAAAAAGCATTTAAAATGTATTTAAAAAAATGTGTTTGTAGGGGTATGAACTCACCTGATGGTTTGAAGAAAGCGAGATGGAAACCGGGCAAAATTTCGTCTCGGGAAACGGATTTTTCTCGGGATTCTCGGGAATCTCGGGAGTCAAAACGATCTTCGGGACTTGGGCAAAATGACCAGGGCTTCGGGTTAGCACGGGCACGGAAAACGAGGTAAAACGCAAGAGAAACGAGAGGAAATGAGCAAGTTTTCCCAGAACCCTCGCATCCCTTTTATAGGGGCTGAGAGGCCTCGGTACGCGGGGCGTACCCGTGCGTCATGTATGACCGAGTCCTCGACTGCCCCGGAGCTCGGTATGCGGGGCGTACGGGCGTACGCGGGGCGGGTTGTTGGATACTAGTATGATAACTATTGTTATAAGAGAACTCGACCAAAGGTAAGTGAACATCCCATGCTTTACCAAAGTCGATTACACATGCTCGCAACATGTCTTCCAAGGTTTGGATTGTTCTCTCACTCTGTCCATCAGTTTGTGGGTGGTACGCTGTACTCATATCCAACCTTGTTCCCATGGATTTTTGCAATGAGTACCAGAATCTGGAAGTGAATCTGATGTCTCTATCTGAGATGATGGACATCGGCACTCCATGAAGTCGTACGATCTCCCGGATGTAGGTTCTTGATAGTTTTTCCATCTTATCAGTTTCCTTGATCGGTAAGAAATGAGCGGACTTGGTTAATCTGTCGACGATCACCCAAATAGTATCTTGGCCACCCTGAGTTTTGGGCAATTTCGTTATAAAGTCCATGGAAATATGCTCCCATTTCCACTCAGGTATTTCAGGTTGTTGGAGTAGGCCTGAGGGTTTCTAGTGTTCTATCTTTATCTTGGCGCAAGTCAAACACTTGCTCACATAGGTAGCAATCTCCGGTTTCATGTTTGGCCACCAGTAGAGTTGCTTGAGATCTAGATACATCTTGCCTGACCTTGGGTGTACGAAGTATGGAGTCTTGTGTGCCTCGCTCATAAGTACCTCTCTGAATCCACCAGACTTGGGTGTCTAGATTCGGTTCATGAAGTAGCGTGCTCCGTCACTCTTGATTTCTAAGTTCTTGTCCATTCCTCTAAGGGTCTCACCTGTCACGTTTTCGGGTTTCAAGGCCTCTATTTGAGCTTCCTTGACTTGTGCTGACAGGTGCGAATGGATCGACATGGCTAATGATTTCACTCTTCGGCCAGAGTACTCCTTACGACTAAGGGCATCGGCCACGACGTTTGCCTTTCCCAGATGATAGCGAATCTTACATTCGTAGTCGTTGAGCAATTCGACCCAACGTCGCTGTCTCATGTTTAACTCTTTCTGGTCGAAGATGTGTTGGAGGCTCTTGTGGTCTGTAAAGATAGTGCACTTGGTACCATATAGGTAGTGCCTCCAGATTTTAAGAGCGAAGACCACCGCTCCAAGTTCTAAGTCATGAGTTGTGTAATTGACCTCATGCGTTTTCAGTTGTTGTGAGGCATATGCAATAACCTTTCCCCTCTGCATTAGCACACAGTCCAGTCCTTGCTTCGAAGCGTCGCAATACACCACAAAATCTTCGGTCCCCTCTAGAAGAGAAAGTATGGGTGCACTGCAAAGGGCCTGTTTAAAAGTCTGAAATGCAGTATCTTGCTTTTCTCCCCAGTTGTAGGTCACACCTTTCTGAGTTAAAGCGGTAAGAGGTTTTTCGATGCTGGAGAAATTCTGAATGAACCTTCGATAATAACCAGCAAGACCTAGAAATTAGCGAATCTCTGTTGGAGTAGTTGCGGCAGACCAGTTTTTGATAGCCTTGATTTTTGATAGGTACACGTGGATTCCTTCCTTGCTGACTACGTGACCGAGGAAGTCCAGTTTTCTAATCCAAAACTCACACTTTGAGAATTTTGCATAAAGTCTCTCAGTCCGTAACGTCTCTAAGACTTGTCTCAGATGTTGACTATGCTCTTCTTTATTCTTTGAATAAATGAGTATATCGTCTATGAATACAATCACAAATTTATCCAAGAATGGACGACATACCCGATTCATTAGATCCATGAATACGGCCGGGGCATTGGTTAGTCCGAACGGCATCACTACGAACTTGTAATGTCCGTATCTCGTTCGGAAGGCCGTCTTGGGAACATCGCTCTCCAGGACTCGCAGCTGGTAATATCCCGACCTCAGATCGATCTTGGAGAAGTAGTTGGCTCCTTGGAGTTGGTCGAATAAGTCGTCGATTCGGGGTAGGGGGTATCGGTTCTTGATGGTAAGTTGGTTGAGTTCTCGGTAGTCGATGCACATCGTGAATGATCCATCCTTCTTTTTCACGAACAAGACGGGTGCTCCCCATGGCGAGAAGCTCGGCCTGATGAACCCTTTTCCAAGTAGCTCATTCAGTTGGCTGGATAGCTCCTGCATCTCTGCCGGGGCTAATCGATAGGGTGCTTTGGCTACTGGGGTAGCTCCGGGAACCAGATCGATTCTGAACTCGACTTGTCTCGCAGGTGGTATTCCCGGAAGGTCCTCGGGAAAAACGTCGGGAAAATCGTATACGTCGGGCACATTCTTGACGTCCTGGACTTCGCGTTTCACATCTACAACATGTGCCAAAAACGCATGACACTCTTTGCGTAGGCACTTCTGAGCTTGGATACATGAGATGATACAAAGAGTGGTACTGGGTTTGTCGCCCAAGACAATGAAAGTTTTCGCCGGTTGGCAGATTAAGACGAACGGCCTTATCGTAACATAAAATGTCTGCATGATGAGAACTCAGCCAATCCATGCCAATGATGACATCGAAACTCTTAATCGAGACTGGCATGAGGCTGATTGTAAAGGGATTATCGTTTAGAGTTAGAGTACAGTTTAAGTATATCTCCTTGGTGCCTTCGGTTTTACCCTTGGCCATTTCTACTATAAACGGTTCACTTAATGATTGTGGTAATGGCTTTAGCAGGCCTTTAAAAATTGTGACTCACAAAGCTTCTCTCCGCTCCACTATCAAACAAAATGCATGCATATGAGTTATTGAGAAGAAACGTACCCGTAACAACAGTGGGGTCCGCAACGGCTTCATCTTGTCCCATTGCGAATACTCGGCCCCTTCCACTGGTATTCCTGTTGTTTGCCTTCAGGCAGTCCCTGCGGTAGTGCCCCGTGTCTCCTCACTCAAAGCAGGTGCAGCTTAATCCCTTCTTATTGCACGTGGTGCAGTGAAGGTCACGGCAGAGACCGTGGTGGTGGAAGTTGCATTGGTTGCATTTCGGAAGTTTCCCATTGTATGAGCTTGTGGGGGCAGTATTGGTAGGTACAGTAATAGCGTGGATCGCTACTACTTGTTGTTTCTTGGGGTTCTCCTGTAGGGTTTGCCCCCTTCTCTTGTTCCTAGGCCTATTATGGCCCTGTCCCTCCTTAGATGGATTGGCGGTAGTCGCAATGGTACCCTGTTTTACCCCGTGGTCAATGAGTCGCTGAGCCAGGCGTTTAGCGTTGTTGTAGGTGAGAGGGTTGGAAGCTAGGACATGCCCTTGAATCTGGGGGTGACAACCCCCAAATGTACCTTTCAACCTTCTTTGATTATGGGTTGACCATGGTAGGGAACAATGCAGCGAGGTCGTTGAACCTAGCTGTGTAGGTGACTAGATCAAACCCAGTCATTTTCAGATTCCAGAGCTCCTGCTCAAGCTTTTGCACTTCGCCCCTTGGGCAGTATTCTTCCAGTAGTAGAACCTTCAGATCTTCCCAACTCATGGCGTTGGCGACAGTGAGCGTCACCGAATTCACATGGCTTTTCCACCAAGTGAGGGTTCGATCTATGAAGGTGCAAGCAGCGAACTTGACCTTGCTTGTTTCTTGGCAAGAGCAGATCTCGAAGACTGTTTCGGTCTTTTCGAACCATTGCATTAGTGCAATGACTCCTCCCATGCCATTAAAAGTCTTTGGCTTTGAGTTGCAGAACTCCTTGTAGGTACACTCCCTCACTTGACCACGGCCGGTGCCATGATTTGAATGATTCGTGCTGCTTCCTTTACCTCCATTTGTATTGGAGTTTATTTGTGAGAGAGCTGCTGTTACTGCTGCTGTGATAACCGGCTGGACCATGGCCGGATCATACGTTGGTGGTGGAGGTGGTGGTGGCACCGTGCCCGGTCTGGGCCTCAGGTTTGGACGAGGAGGCATCGCGCTGCCAAAAGAAAATGAGAGATCATAAGTTTTGGTGATTGCAAGTTGAATGATATTGAGTTAACTTCCTTTAATAGTTTAAGGATTTGGTTTGGCCAACACAGGGTTCTGAGTCTGATTTATAAATGAAGTTTGAATAGATGTACTTATGAATTGGACGAACTGCACATAATCAAAACAGAAAAGAGGTTTTCCCTATATATTTTAAACATATAGTTGTGTTACATCCGAATTTAGACAAAATTTTTTGACCTTTCTAAAGGTCTCCGATTACAGAAAGTTTAAAGAAAGTAATACTTTTATCCGAAGTCCTAATTTATAACAAAATTTGAAATTTTTGGCAAGCACTACTTGCGACGTACGTTGCGCTTGGAGCTTGACTCCGCATCCGATTGCTTCGACTCCATTAGACGCCTATCAAAAGCGGCTTGTTGTTCCCTTAATTCGGCTAGGGCTGCAATCATTTGTGCCTGAAATGCCTCAGTTTGGAGTTGGGCATGGTCCTGAATCCCATCCAGCCTACGGATGTCAGAAGTGTGAACCTGCACTTCTGCGTTGATTTCGCGGATCCGGTTGGCTTGAACTCCGGATTGATAGCACTGGTTGGCTAGTTTTCCAACTATGACCAAAAGTGCTCGGTCCGCCGATCCCCCGCCCCTGACATCATAAAAGTCTCGGCACATGCCGTAGGGAGGGCGTAAGCTTTGTTGTTGGCTCCAATGGTGGAGGTGACTCCCCCACACAGGAGTGGGTCCTTGGAAGTTCCTCACATGGACGGGAGGTTGTGGGGCCGGTGGATTGATAACCTCTGGCTCTGAATCTGTACCAGAGTCATCTCCTTCATCCAACTCTATAGGTTCTTTGTCTTCTTCGGGATCTTCTTCGATCCATCCTCCATTACCTTGGTTGGGGTAGTAGGGGTCATTGGGGTGGTGGAATCCAGCCATTGAGTCTGTACGAGAATAGGGTTAAGAATTTACTATAAGCTAGAGTACATGAATTTTACCCTTAAGTTTAATGGTTGTTGATCCTCAAATACTCCCTTAGTATTATTTAACGATATGTTTTTGGCAAGTTTTAAATTTGTTGTCCACTGCAGACACTCCTCGGCACACGTTAGTCGGTTCTCGGACAAATATAGTTGATCAGGCTATATCCTTCCCAGTTCCGATTACATGTCCCAAGGCGTACCTGCACTGCACAACTTATTTATAATACTTCTAAAATGGTCCGATGTGAAACTGTTATTAGTATGAAACGAATGCATGCTTACTTTACAAAAACTAAATAAATTTAATTTCAAACGTATGACTCTTCTCAGAGTGTTTTTGCCCAGTTGAGTTTATAGTTGTATACCAAAAATGGTTTTGTTATACTTAATTCACTATAAATGATGCTCTGATACCAATCTGTCACACCCCCAAACCAGAACGGCAGAAACGTTTGGGGGCGGAGGACGTCATATTCAGTATCATAACAGTTCATAGAAAGGAAAGTACACACCACCATACATATATAAAGGTTTTTAAAATGTTTACATCATTGTATTCATTACATGCCCAAAAGATAAAAGCATAAACATCTTTCAAAAGAAGTAATTAACGCCAGAGCGTTAATCCCCAAAAGTTGATTTCCAAACCTGCTTAGCGGTTCCCTGAGAATACAAGTTATTTTAAAGAGAAAGTGTCAACAATTAAGTTGGTGAGTTCATAAGTAGTTTAGAAAGTTTGTATGCCATTCCAAATTGAGTGTATGTTTTCCAAGAAAATCCCTTATTTTCTTATAAAAGTGTGAAATGCATGAGAATATATGTATTGAATAATATGGATAGTTAAATCAAGAAAATCCCTTATTTTCCTATTAGTTGTTTGTTTTGTATACCGGGAAAATCCCATATTTTCCTAAAGTGATAGTTAGCCTAATGTCCCAGACTAAAAACCGAAAGCAAAAGACATGCCTTAGGGAGTTAGAGCATAGATTTATATAATAAAACCTATTAGAAGATTTCAGTTTGTTAGATGAAGAATAGTTTTGATAACTACTCATTCATCAATCAGAAGTACTATAATAATTGTATATCCGATGAGTTTTATAACCATACTAAACATAATATGCCTGTAGCGACGTTCTTCAGGCGTCGTAGCGTTATGGCAAACTGTCACCCCAAAGGACGGACTGTAGCTAACAGTCAGGGCGCGGGATCATGATTTCCCGTATAGATCTATACACATTTAACACATTCTCCGAACGGGAGACTCTGGTTATAGACAGGACTTGAAGCGGTACCTTGTAGCAAAAAGGTTTTATTTGAAGATGTAAACGTCTCACAGATTCTCAACTAAGTCTGTATTAAAGTAGTAGTTTTGTATGCAAAGTTTATCCTTTTTCACAATGTTCGACAATGCATAAATCATAAGTTTTTAAAATGTATTAAAACGGTTTAGCAACGAAGGATGCTTTGGAATTGCTAAATACTTTGAATAAATCTAGTGCATGCAAAATGTGACAAGAGTTTTCACATAGTAGTAGTGAATCACAAGTGATTCATTTGATAAAAACGAGTACAATGAAACTTTATGAAATACACGATAATAACCGTATGTTTACTTGTATCCCCCCCCCCCCTTAAAAGAGTATAAAAAGCATTTAAAATGTATTTAAAAAAATGTGTTTGTAGGGGTATGAACTCACCTGATGGTTTGAAGAAAGCGAGATGGAAACCGGGCAGAATTTCGTCTCGGGAAACAGATTTTTCATGGGATTCTCGGGAATCACGGGAGTAAAAACGATCTTCGGGACTTGGGCAAAATGACCAGGGCTTCGGGTTAGCACGCGCATGGAAAACGAGGTAAAACGCAAGAGAAAAGAGAGGAAATGAGCAAGTTTTCCCGGAACCCTCGCATCCCTTTTATAGGGGCTGAGAGGCCTCGGTACGCGGGGCGTACCCATGCGTCATGCATGACCGAGTCCTCGACTGCCCCGGAGCTCGGATGGGACGGGGCATAGCTCGCATAGGGGGCGACGTGGTCGAACCGAGGCCCTTGATTTGAGTACGCGGGGCGTACGAGGGTATGCAGGGCGTACCTCAGTTCTATCTGCTGACTCCTCTTCGGATATTACCAAGAGTTTAAAATTAAAAATATATATTAATTATTTATTAAACTTCAAAAATTCATATCTCCTTCATACGAACTCCGTTTTCGACGTTCTTTATATCCACGTGTAGGTGAGACTAAGATCTACAACTTTCGTTTAGATTCCGTCGGCAAATTCCGAAATTATTTTTATTATTTATTTTTAAAATGCCGTGCTTAAGGAATTTCTTTAGAAATTCACAACTTCTTTATCTGACGTCGGTTTTTGCCAGACTCTTTACCGCTGAATTACCATTGTCGAGACCTTCGATTCTCGTTTAGGTCATTCTGGCCAAAAGTCGCTCGATCTCCGATTCGAGTTTTTAGCTGCCTGCTGCTAAGCCGAACTTAAAAAAAATCATAAATTCAATTTACGATGTCGGATTTGGGCGTTCTTTTTATGTACTTTTGCAGTTTAACGATATCTATGACTTTCATTTAGACACCTAAGGTCAAAAAGTATTTTATTGAAACTTTGCGTTTTTACGTAACTTCGTATTGCCGGTTTTTGTCGGAAAACTTAGAATGGTCATAACTTCTTCGTTATAACTCGGATTTTAGTGTTCTTTATATGCTTGGAAATCTTAAGACGATATCTACTACATAGCGTACTCCAACCAGAGCTTTTGAATACTTCATTTTTCGATGGTATCCCAATTACTTTTTCCAAGAGATTACAAGACTCGATTTTCAATGACCTGAAATGACGGGTTGTTACAAAAAGTTTAGTTATCCATTTGTTACACAGTTTGGTTAAGAACAGTTGTGTTATCTTAGGAAAAAACCCTTATTTTCCTTAAAAGTTGGTGGTTGGTTGTCGATTCGGAAGGCAGTGTACAAGCATCTACCATACTTGTAGCGTTAATGAAGTATTCTGAAATCCTGGTTATCCTTGAAAAATACATTAGTTTTAACACGTATATAAAACTAATAAATAGATATTAAACTAATTCCTAAGGTTATTAATTTACTAAGTTCTTTATTACTTAAAAGTAAATCTCCATTATCTAATTTGCGAGTTCTATAACCATGCGATAAACTAGATATGGCAAAAGGAAGGCAAATATCATTTATGACTTTTGTCACCCGTAGACCTGCCGGTCCCACTGTAGCTAGCAGCAAGGTGCGGGGTAGTCAGCCCCGTATAGAGCTATACACTCAAGTCACGCTATCCTCCTAGGAGATTCTGGTTACAGGGGCGGTCCTCCACTCGCGTATCTCTGTGGAGTGTTTCAGAGGACATGTCTTCAATCTTAAGAATAACGAATTTATAAGTAATAATGCGGAAAATTCTGTTTTAGATTCTAGTTACAAAGGCGGTCCTCCACTCACGTATCTCTGTGGAGTGTTACAGAGGATGTATTGAAAATTCTGAGATTAATGATTTTAACAGTAATAATGTGGAAAATCATTCGGGAGATATAAAATATAACATTTTATAACGAGTTTCGCAATTAGTTTGAAAACTAACTCTTCAAGTCAAACGGTTGGTTAATACGGTTTTCAATGTTAAAAGCATGCGGAATATGAAACATTTCAAATGAAATAATAAGTTTGAATACTAAATTTCCTTTTACTTTTGCTTGTATTCCCCCCTAAAAACATTGAAAAACACGGAAAAAGGTGTAGGGGTATAAACTCACCCATCGAGAAATGTGTCGGTTGGATGCTAAGTGTCCGTTCGGGGCTTGATCACGCGCGAGGATCCTATGTAACATAAGGAGATACATAATTGTATCTAATTAGACTTTGAAGTACTAATTAAGTGAGATAAAACACTTCGAGACGCGAAAACACTTTATCTTAAGTGTTAGGAATGGTCCGGATTGCATCTAAGGGTGTGTAGGGCGTAAATATGGAGTTTGCTCTTCAACAGTAAACTCCTTGAGGAGTTTACGGCCAAATGACCATATCCCCATGATTTTACGGCCGTAAACTCATGGGTGGTGGATTCTTGGATGATTAAAGGGCTTACAATGCACAAGGGAAGGTTCTAGGGTTGAATCAAAGGCTTAGGAAGTGATCGGGACTTGAATTGACCTTGGAAAAGGAGTTTACAGTTTATGAAGGTGTTCTTGATGAGTTTATTACGGTAAACACATAATTTTACGGCCGTAAACTCATGTTTGTCCATGATTCATGTGTTTTGCTGGTTATAGGTTAATCACATGTGATTCTAGCTCAATATACAAGCCATACAAGGTGTTAGGGGCACTTAAACACCCTTTGGAGGTGTTTATGGTCCATGAATGAGGTTTTACGGTCCAAGCATGTTCTTGGGCCGTAAACTCATGTTTACTCCTCAAACGGTAAGATTTTGGTGCTCTAATTTCATTCATGTAAGCCCCTAAGTCATATCTAAGCACTAGAAGTGATTTGGAAGGGTTTTGGGGCTTCAAAACCCTCTTATAGGAGTTCACGGTTTTCGGAGATGTTCCCAAACGGTAAACACATGTTCTTGGGTGTTTTGAATGATTTAAACATAGATTTTCATGCTAAACGAGTTAAACAACAAGCTAGGATAGGTTACTTACCAATTTGGAGCTTGAAAGGGGTGTTTTTGGATCAAACTCGAGTTTTTAGAGAGAGAGTAGTGAGAGAAAGTGGTTTAAGAGAGTGAAAAGGCTTCAAAATGAGGTCACTCAATCCCTTATATAGGGGTTAAGTTTGTGGCCCGGTGGAAATCTACCCGATACCGACGTTAAACGAAGCTTTTGGTCTTACCCGATTAATTTGTCGTAACCCGACTTAGTCGAAACTAAAACTTTTCCAAATGAATATTGAGGATGATTTAACATGTTTTTAATGTGTTCCAACACTTATGAAGCCAAAATAAAAGTCGCAATTTAATTAACTTAATCAAAAATTTAACGGAAAGTTTAAATAAATATAAATTTTATTAACGGAAATGGAATATTGTGACGGAATAAGTTTCGGGTTGTCACAGAAATAAAAAAAATAGACAAGAACATATTGGTTTTTGGCCATGGCAGTTTAGAGAAGGAGGAGACTAAAACTTATGCAGAAAACGTGTTCTAAAACGCTCAAAATAAGCTAAAAGACGCAATGGCGTCTTAGGGGGTGTCTTAGGCGTGTCCTAGGACGTCACCTAAAAACGAGGGTGTTTTTGTAATTTCAGCAGAGATTTCATCAGGGGAAAAAACTTGACAGCCCATCGGTGTCTTAGACGGCGTCTAAGACGTCTCATGGGACGCCTGAAGGCTATTATTATTATTATTATTATTATTATTATTATTATTATTATTATTTATTACTATTATATTTTTACTATTTTTTTGGCGTATTTGTCTGTTCGAGAGAGTTTTATGGGTTTTTTTTAGAAACTTTTTTTTTTTTTTTAATTTTAAGCAAAATTAAATACCCCTCCCCAACTTTAAACCTTGGATCATCCTTGATACGAAAAAATTAAAACACACAAAATGAAAAATTAAAAGTAAAAAAATACCATGGGTTGCCTCCCGAAAATCGCTAGGTTTTACGTCTTCATCCAGATGGTTTACCTTGACTAAATTGTTTGTAAATATTTTGGTACCTCGAGCGTTGTTTTTTCAATGAGTGTCGTTTCTCCATCTACCATTTGAATGTATTGTTTGAGTCTTTATTCGTTTACCTTGAATGGTTCACCGCCTTTCGTGTGTTTGATTTCAATGGCACCGTGATCTGCCACATTTGTCACTACAAATGGTCCACTCCATTTACTCTGAAGCTTCCTGTGGAAGAGTTTGAGACGAGAGTTGAATAGACACAACAATTATCCTTCAACGAATTGTTTTCGGATAATATGTCGGTCATGAAATGCCTTCATCTTTTCTTTATAGATCATTGAGCTTTCGTAAGCTTCCCTTTGAATCTCTTCCAATTCAACAAGTTGGAGTTTTCTTTCCATACCCGCATCACTTAATTTAAAGTTAGCCTTTTTATGGCCCACATGGCACGGTGGTCCAACCCCACCGGGAGATGGCATGGTTTTCCATAAACAAGCGATATCGGGACATTCCAATGGGCGTCTTATAGGTTGTACGATATGACCATAATGCATCATCTAATCTTAACGACCAATCTTTTCGGTCAGGACGGATAGTCTTTTCCAAGTTGCGTTTAATTTCCCTATTTGACACCTTTACCTGTCTACTTGTTTGTAGGTGATATAGAGTGGCTATCCTATTTGTGACACCATAGTTTTTTAGTAACTTTGCAAAATGTCAATTTTTAAAATAAGAGCCCCTGTCACTGATAATAGTTCGAGGGATTTCATGTCTAGAAAAGATGTTCTTTTTGACAAATTTACAAACAACACTATGGTCATTTATGCGTGTAGCCTTGGCTTTGACCCATTTTGATATATAATCAACGGCTATAAGATTGTATAGATTGCCATAAGAAATGGGGAACAAACCCATGAAATCAATGGGCCATACATCAAAATTTTCAACTACTAAAATTGGGGTCATTAGCATCATGTCCCGTCATGAGATTCCCCCAACTTGTTGGCAACAAATACAAGCTTTAACGAATGTATGTGCTTTTTTAAAAATAGAGGGCCAGAAAAAACTGCTTTGTAGAATCCGGTGCCCTGTCATTTTGGCACTAAAATTCCCTCCACATGCATATGAATGGAAATGTCGAAGAATATTTTCTTGCTCCGTTAGTGGTACACAACACCAAATCACTTGATCCACTCCAAATTTGAAATGATCTGGGTCCTCCCATGTGTAGTATTTTGTTTGGGAGTGGAAGAACCTCATTTGTTGAGTAGTCCAATATGATGGAGTTTCCCCTGTCACAAAGTAATTCGCTAAATTAGCAAACCATGGTATAGTTTTGATAGCAAGAATATGCTCACCCGAAAAGTTTTCTTGAATAACTTCGGTGAGTTGTCATTATTAATTATTCTAGATAAGTGATCTGTTACAACATTTTCGGAACCCTTTTTGTCCCGAATTTCAAGATCAAATTCTTGAAGAAGAATGATCCATCTAATGAGACGTGGTTTGGCATCCTTCTTTTCCAAGAGGTGGTGAATGGCACTATGTTCAGTGAAAATAACAACTTTAGATTCTCAAATGCAGGATCTAAATTTGTCTAGTACAAACAAGACCGCAAGCAACTCTTTTTCGGTAATAGTGTAATTTAATTGTGCATCCGAAATTTTTTTGCTCGCATAACATATTGCAATAGGTTTTTTATTCACTCATTGTCCTAAAACTGCTCCTACCGCGTAATCACTCGCATCACACTTAATTTCAAAAGGTAAAGTCCAATCGGGTGATTGCAAGATAGGGGCTTCAACAAGTGTATTCTTTAATTTGGTAAAAACTTCAAGACATGCTTTATCAAAGGAAAATGGTGCATCTTTTAAAATTTGATTTCAAAGAGGTTTTGAGATTGCACTAAAAGCCTTGATAAATCTTCGATAAAAGTCGGCATTGCCCAAGAAAAGAACGGACGCCTTTTACCGAAATGGGTGGGAGAAGAGTAGAAATAATTTGTACTTTGGCCCGGTCGACTTTAAAACCATGCTTGGACACAACATGGCCAAGTACAATTCCCTCTATTACCATGAAATGATTCTTCTCCCAACTTAAAACCAAATTAGACTCAATACAACATTTCAAAAGTTTTTCTATTTGGTTTAAGCATGTCTCAAAGGAAGATCCAAAAATTGAAAAATCATTTATGAATATTTCTAATGATTCCCCCACCATGTCGGAATAAATAGCCATCATACTGATGGGTTTTGAGCAAAACATCAATCCTAAGGTGTACATGCAAACCCTAAAGCTTTGGATCTAGTTTGTCTAATGAACATGCAATAATCATCTAAAGATCATAAACCCTTGATCTAGCACATAATAATCAAATCAACATATGAATTAGGGTTTAGATCCTACATTGATTGTTATGTAGCAATAACAATCTCAATTCCTCTTGATCTTGACTCTTGAAAGCTTAGTGCCTCAAATTTTGCACCTTTAATGGAGTCACAAACACCATGAGTAACAAGATGAACAAGGAGAGAGGGAGAAGGCACCAAAAACGTCCTAGGGTAGAAGGTTCGGGACATTTTTGGCTTGCCAAGGGTTCCTTTTATAGTGAGGCTATTAGGGTTTTGAACTAGGAAACCCTAATCTGACTACTTACGCCCTAAGCAGTCCATGGACTCCCTCCTTAGAAGCCTTGGACGAATTCTAATGGGTTTCCCCATAGATTTCGTCCACTCCAACTTCTATGGAGTCCATTAGCCCAATATTCAACTATCACACAATTGACAGTTCTGGTCCCCTTTATTTAATTTATGTCTTTTAGTCACAAAACTAAGTCTTAATTAGTTCTTGACTAATATTAATTAAACAATATGATTTCTCCTTTAATATATTATTCTTATAATATATTAACAAATCATAATTAATCCATTTCTCCTTAATTCATCCTATCAGTTGCTATAGTGAAGGCAACCCAAAAGGACCATGCTTGCAATCAGGACAAGTACATACCAAAATAGTTATGGGCTTAGACACTAATCCAACAGTCTCCCACTTGGATAAGTCTAATAACTATTCTGCATATGACTTCGGAACCTGATCAGCAACCGTAGCTTTCAAAAGCCACTATCAACTCTGATTTTATCATATACGCGTCCTCTAGATAAGGGATCATATATTCCTCCATTCTAGATATCGTATGAACTGAGACATGGATTTTAATCATACTCTCTGTTCATGTGTTGTTTCCTGACGGCTGACAACAGACTATAATTGAACACGTCAACTTAGTCCCGGCTTGGCCAACCGCTTAGGGTGTCATCACTAAATCACCTAGGGGCCCACATATATCGTTTTTATCCCACGTTGGGTAAAAGAAATGGATAAACTTTGACTCCAATGCTCGTTTGTACCTACTTATCAAATCACACACAACAATATGTTTTATAACACCAAGTTACTAGTGCATTTACATATTATCAATGTGCAACCGACTGGTAGAATACAACTCACACGTCTCGGTTTCAAGAATATAAGATATTTTCGTCTCACCTATCACTCGTGATAAAATCCATGAAGCGATCCATCTGAGCGTGGGTTTAATCCAATACTCTAATCTTGTAGCAACACTCATGAACTCTACAACAAACTTGTGCTATGTCTAAACACTTTAGACACTCTACAGACGGATTCATGACAGTCTTCTTTCATACCTACTTCCAAAGTATGATCGACTTTAGATGGTTTGAACAATATTATTATTCAGGAAGTCAAAACATGCAAAATGAAACACAAGAATAATCGAACCTAATATGGCCCCAAACTTTTTAGTATAAATAAAACTCATTTTATTTAATCACCATATTGATTAAATATTATTCATTGTATAATGTTTCGGGTAATCATCTTATTACTTGAATTATAACAACAATTGTCCCATGCTCTTAGCATGCACATTATGTTTACCTATGGTCCTTACTTTGTGAAATAGTATAATTGAATAACATTTTCAATCACACTCATTTCACAATTCCCAATCCTTACCAAAAGTGTGAGAATACCAAATTCTTGCCACTTCTAGAATATGTTAGATTTTTAACATTTTATGCAATGATTCTTTCATAATGTCATAGCGCCAAAGTCACAAAGACTTTGCCAATGAAATTACAAAGTCATCTATTGGAGATTGTTGCAAGACAATTCCATAGACATGAAGTCTCACATTCAAAGTACATTCCTTTGAACATCCTTCTTACATAAAAGTTTCTAATCTACATAGAGATTCTTAAAGTCCAACTCCCAATATGGAAACAATTCCATATTTACCATATGACAAATCATTATTAATAGACTCATATATAATAATAATAATGTTAGTATGGTCCTTCCATTACTATACTTCCAACTGCTCATAAGCGATAAATCATTGGCAAAGCTTAGATTGCCCTCTTGACAGTTGATTAATCACCTTTAGTCGTATCTGGTTCCAATCCTTTTTCCCTCTTAATGCCCTAGGCATTTGGAAAATTTTAGAATACGTGAATATTATAGCATATGTAATCGATCCTATGCCCAAAGCATATGGGATACGATTCATAATGTCTTACATAAAGACGTGATACGTGACCAGTCTTTTTCTTAAATTTGTCTATTTGCCATGTTCTCACAATCTGAACTATGAAGAGGGATGCCATAATCATAATCGAATTTGAGAACACAATGTTAATTTTATATGACTAAATTAGATAAAAAATCAATCCATGCTTTTAGAACTAAAATGAAGTATAAACTTCTCTCCCTTAATTATAGCAAAACAACTTTTCAACCCTTGCAACTTTGTGAATTGAACCTTTTGTTTTCTATAATTAATATTTCTATCTTGCAATACTTACCATAATTATCATGCTCCCACTCACATGATGATTATATCTTTTCCAAGAATAACACTTATGCTCCCACTGGCTTTGACACCTATTCAGAAATTAGTTAGACTTCTAGAAACCAATACTTATTGACTTTATTTAGAAATGTTCAGATTTCTAAAACCGAGATGCTCCAATATGCCTTTATCTAAGCTTCTCGAACTCATACACCTTTCCTTAGATAACCTATATGTGTGTTTAAACAATTCTAGAACTTATAACAATAAGTCTAAAATGTTCAGACCCATTTGCCATGTTCTCACAATTCGAACTACAAAGAGGGATGTCGTAATCATAATCAAATTTGAGAAATGCAAATTACATAATGCTATCTTCAAAATCTCTCTTAGTGAAAGCGTTTCCACACAATCATTTTCATGAAGGAGAGAAACCTTATGACACCCAGATTTTGTGGTGTGTTGCTATCCATGTGAATTTGTCATAACCATAATCATAAGAAAATAATTGTGGCAAATCCAAACTCTTATGGATCGAACTTGTCCATTCTTAATTTCTTGCCATCAAGGGTCCTACAATTGCTTCCAAGTTATTGAGCAGCTCACCCCTACCTTTCAACGAGCTTTCCATTGATTAATGTGCCTTACACCTATGTAACCTATTGAGAACTCATAGAACTCACATGCATAGTTGACCAAACTGGAATGACATGAAAACAAGAATATGTCAACACGATAGGTTAGAAACCTCAAGTCGTGTGCTAGTAATTAACAGCAGGTTTACTCATGATTAGTTCTTAAAACTTTTCAAGATCTTTAGACTCCCACTGACCTCTTGACATATTAGACTCTCTTATCAAGAAAGATTTTTTGACAAAACAAATATTCAAGAGTTAGTGTGTGTCTATATCAATACAAAGCCTACACACAATTTGGTACTAGTTGGTCGTTGTCTTATTCAAGACATCACAACTTACCAAAATGTGCAAGTGTAAGAACATTCCTACTTAAAATTTGTCACTCAAGTCGCAATCTTGGAGTCTGACTCTAAGACTTGATTTTAGAACTAAGTACGATACATCTTATTAACTTAACCACCATAACAATTCTCGATTCCTCTTCTTAACCAAACTAGTGCACTAAGGTGTCCTTAGAGGATGAATTGTAATATGGTTCCTACGATTACTAAGACGATCATAAAACACAATACAAAAGTACTCACCCTTCTTCTTAGAATGGAGAAACTTTTTATCTTTCTGCATTCATTGATTCTACTTATTCGTTCTGCCATTCATTGAAACTTTTCAATGATTCGGAATTACACTTAATCTTGTAAGTATAACCACAGTTACTAGACTTTTAGTAAATCATGACGAATAATGTTATTGTTATTTATGGTGGACTTGACCAGTGCACAACATTGTGAACTCGATCTCCTAGTCCTTCACTTGACTCTTTGTCAAGGAATTAGCCTTAAAAATTCTAAGTACCAAGATTTCTATACATTACATAATTCAAATCATATGATTCCAAGTTTCTGTCTAATTGAAACTTGGACGATGGGAATCTTCCCTTACTTAGAAAATTACGACATTACCATAAATAACATAACTAAGAATCACATCCATTTAATATTTCTTATAATAGAAACATACAGACATCAATTTTGATAATTGCCATTGCAAGGAAATATAAATAAGACAGAAACAAAATTTATTTTATTGCGGAAAAATATATCCTTACAATGTAAATAAAAACTATGCTATTACATATTCCTAAGAAATTTATCATAACTCTAAGCAGCAGCTCAAAAATCCAATCATCGAATCCATGCGATCGTAATCCATTTCTTCGCGATCAGACTCAGCTCGCTCCTTCCTTTAAGCTTCTTTTCTTTTCTTCGATCCTTCAAAACATCAAAATGTAATCTTATCACATCATGTATTAAGAATCTCCAAATAGCAACTTAATAGAGTTAGATAGTGGATTTTACCTGAAGTAGAGTCATACAACTTAACTCTCCCATTTCTTAGATCTCTCGGTAGTCAGGGCAGCTTCGTAACCAATGTCTCTTCTTTTAGCAATAGAAAAATATGGACTCTTCTGGAATGGTACATGGGACTATCTCAGGCTCAGTCTTTCTCTTACGTAGAGAAAACTTTTCTTGAATTCCAATGTTGCCATTGCCCGTAGAAGGTTGGGATATTGATTTATCAGACCAATTTGCTCGACCAGTGCGCCAAATCATTTTTGATTTAGCAGTAATAAGAAAATAAGTCAAATCAATAAGGGTCATGTCGTGGTCCATCATATAGTACTCACTAACGAACTTACCATATGATTCGGGAAGCGATTAAAGAACCAAGTTAACAACCAACTTCCTTGAGACATCGACACCCAACATCCTTAACCTATCAATGTGTGACTTCATCTTTAAGACGTTTGCACACACAGACTTTCCATTTTTGTGTCTTATTGCCAATAGTGCTTGAGTGACCTTGAACTTTTCAAGTCTTCGAACACGTAGGTCAGGGAGAATTATTGGAGGAGGTAGAGGAAGTGAAGCACCATTTCCATTTCCGCAATCCATTCGTGGAACATCATCTTCACGTGCAAAACTTTATCCAACGGATTCAGGATGACCATAGCTGTCAAACTTTGACATCTATAAAATGGGAGAAAATTCAAGTTAGTTGATTGAGTCCTTAATAAAACACCCAAATGAGATATTAAGGCTAGGACACAACGCAATATTCTATAAACTAGAAGAAGGATGTCGTAATCCAATTTGCATAATATTTGAAGGTAGGTAAATGACGATTTACCAATTTCCACCTTGAAAAACGAAAAAGAAGGTTAAGTTTTAAATGTATTGGAAACTCCTAGATCTTTTGAGATTCATTGAACTTTTCAATGGCATGTTTAAATCTTGATATGCCCCTCGATTTGTGACTGGGATGCCGAGGATCACAAAACAGGGTGTGAATAACCATGCAAACATACATGGTGACCTCAATGTTATAGTTACCTATTCGATGTGCCGGTTAACCACACACGCTCCACCGAACTATGACAAACATCGAGTCACCCTTCGCCACCTTTGCTAGAACCCAATTAGTGTGTCGGTTAACCACACACGCTCCACTAACGTCTTAGCAAGGGTACAAAGTGTAATTTAATGGAATTGCATCAATTCACTTTTGCCTAAAATAACCAAGATTGGGAATTTTTTTGTAAAACGTTTAGTTACTTTAACATTCATTATACTTTTAATGAGGAGAGGGTTTGCCCTATCCTACCCGTTCGGCTAACGACCCTCTACCAATCAAGGAAGCGATGGGTGAGAGTGGACACCCATTAAATGGCCATTTTGTAGGCCATAACCTTATACCCCCCTTATAGATCGGCTTCGAGAATGAGGCTTACTAACGGTAAGACTAGCAGTTTAAGTTATACATATATAATATTAGACTTTTAATGTTATATATAGTATAAAGGAGTATTTTACAATTTTAAAATACTAGGTGGTTTAATTTTATAAATTACACTTTAAATTTAATTAAATATAAACCATATCATTATGTATTTATTAACTATATTTTAATTATACTTTTAAGTAACTTAATAAAACCATAAAGGTGTAATTTGAACTTTTCAAAACTAGGGTTTTAGAATTTAATATTTCAAAATTAAAGTTTCAATCAAGTTTTAAATTCCAAAACTTAAGGACAAATTTTAGAAACTTTTCAAAAACTTAGGGTTTAGAATTTAAATATTACAAAATTAAACATTTTAATCAAAAAATTTAAATTCCAAAACTTGAGGGCAAGTTTTGAAATTTTTCAAAACTATCTAGATCAAATTACTATTAATTAAATTAATCAAATAATTGGTAGTTATCTAAATTTGACCTAATTCAATTTCTTACAAGATAATTCAAAAACAAAATTACAAATAATTAATATTTATCTTATAAAACAAGTAATTATCTAAATTTTGTCAATTATCTTCTATTTTGGTAAGGATAATCACCAAATATTGATAAAATTCAGATTTTATTAATGAAAAATGTTTTTGGTAATTATCCCACAACAAAATAGGTCAAAATCCTGCAAAATTAGCCATCTGCGACTCTGACTCGTCGAGTCAGCACTGAACTCGTCGAGCTCCCAATGGACTCGGAGAGTTCAGTCATGGACTCGGCGAGTCTAGCCCCCAGAAAGCAGAATTTTGCGATTTTAAGCTTGAATGATTATGAAATACATCAAATACATTATACAAATAGCCTAGGATCTGATACCACTGATGGGTTTTGAGCAAAACATCAATCCTATGGTGTACATGCATACCCTAAAGCTTCGGATCTAGTTTGTCTAATGAACATGCAATAATCATCGAAAGCTCATTAACCCAAGATCTAGCATATAATAATCAAATCAAGATATGAATTAGGGTTTAGATCTTACCTTGATTGTTATGTAGCAATAACAATCTCAATTCCTCTTGATCTTGACTCTTAAAATCTTAGTGCCTCAAATGTTGCACCTCTAATGGAGTCAAAAACACCATGAGCAACAAGATGAACAAGGAGAGAGGGAGAAGGCACCAAAAACGTCCTAGGGTTTCTTTTAGAAGGTTAGGGACGTTTTTGGCTTGCCAAGGGTTCCTTTTATAGTGAGGCTATTAGGGTTTTGAACTAGGAAACCCTAATATGACTGCTTAGGCCCTAAGCAGCCCATGAACTGCCTCCTTAGAAGCCTTGGATGAATTCTAATGGGTTTCACCATAGATTTCTTCCGCTCCAACTTCTGTGGAGTCCATTAGCCCAATATTCAACTATCACACAATTGAAAGTTCTGGTCCCCATTAATTAGTTAATGTATTTTAGTCACAAAACTAATTCTTAATTAATTCTTGACTAATATTAATTAAACAATATGATTTCTCCTTTTATATATTATTCTTATAATATATTAATAAATCATAATTAATCCTTTTCTCCTTAATTCATCCTATCAGTTGCTATGGTGAAGGCAACCCAAAAGGACCATGCTCGCAATCAGGTAAAGTACATACCAAAATAGTTATGGGCTTAGACACTAATTGATTTCCTCTTGACTTCTCATGCACTCATTTGCAATGTGTCCTGAATCTCCACAACTTACACAAATCTTTTGTCCCTGCAAAAGAAATACACACCTTTCTCTTTGCCTACACTAGAGAGTAGTAAGTCAAATTTTTTTATTTAAAGAATTAATATTAGATTTGACTTCATTTTTCCAGTTTTTGTATAGTCCAACTGAAGCAGCAGATGAAACTGGAGTGTCCCATTTCTTAGCTGAGTAATTGGTTTTTGAACCATGACTCAACTGCTCCAAGAATCGCCAAGCGTCTTCATTATCTTGCATCATGATAGTGCCGCCAGACGAGGCATTAATCGTAGTTTGATTGGCAGTGTCGACTCCATCATAAAAGAAACGTACATGTTGCCAACGAGGAAATTCATGATGCGGACATGAACGCAACAATTCCTTGAGGCGTTCAAATGCATCATGAAATTCTTCATTGGGTTTTTGTGCAAAATCTTGTATCGCTTTTCTTGTTTCCGTTGTGTTACTAGCAGGGTAAAACTATTGCAAAAATTTAGTTTTTAATTGCTCTCAAATAGTAATACTATGGGGGGCAATAGAAGTGAACCAATACTTAGCTTTTTCTTTTAAAGTGAACAGAAATAAGTGAAGTCTAAAGGAATCTCTATCAGTTCCTCACGGAGTATTCATGTTAGAAATTGCAAGGAACTTATAGAGGTGATTGTATGGATCATCGGTTTTATGGGCTCTAAGGATGGGTAAGACACTAATTAGTTGTGGCCGTACTTCCACATGGTGCTCATTTCCTTCGGTGAAGAGTATACGTGAAGCATCATCATACTCTCCAGGCTGAAAATGAGACGGCACAGATTGTTTATTAGGTTGCGGAAAGTAAAGATGATGGGATTGGTTACCTTCATTGTAGTATCCTCCATTTACATTGTTGAATCCACCATTTTATATCCTTCGGTATTGATTCCCAAAGCCTTGATTTTCGAACCCATCATTGTAGTCATTATTGCCACCATTGTGGAAATTTTGGTTGTTCCAGTTGTTGTAATTTCCGTTTCCACCCTGATTCCCTTGATTATGCTTATTACCACCGTTGTGGTTTTGATTCCAACCAATTCCATTGTCACTTCCATTATCAAAATCCCAGTCATCCTCGTTCCCGCCATTACCACCATTAACAAATTGAGGACCAACATCTCTAGGATTTTGGTTCTGATTTCTAACGTTACCACCGTTATGGTTTTCTACACTGCCTCCCATATTTTGTGCCCACTTTCCTCCGCTTCCACCATTTTGGCCACGGTTGTTTTTCTTCGGTTGTGGTTGCACTGGTTGGATGATTGGTGCACCGACATTGTTGTTGTTCCCATTGTTTCCATTGTTGTTGTTTGGGAATTGAGCTGGTGGTGGAACTAGTGGTGGAGGATTGTTGACTGCATCCTCATGCCCCTCGACCACATCTTCCACGACAACATTATCTACACTCATAGTGTTGATGTTCCTTATGGCGACCCGATTTAAGCGAGCTATTCGTTCGATTTCTGGATCAAATGTAAGCGGTGAAGAACGTCCGCTATATCTTGTATGCATGCACCGGTGTGCCTGCACAACACAAATAAAATAAACTGTAACAGCCCTGATTTCCAGGTATCTTTTACGCTTATGTTTTTGGTGTTTTGTGAGGGGACTCGGCGAGTTGGAGCTCAAACTCGCCGAGTAGGATCGCGGTTCTGGACGCGGGTTCGCGCCTGGACTCGGCGAGTCTAGGGTATGGACTCGGCGAGTCCGCGCTGTTTAATGAAACCCTGATTTCTCAGGTTTGGGACCTATTTCAAGGGCCTTAAGGCCGTCATTTGTGCTCACCAGACCCCTGAGTGAAACCCTAGCGAGTTTGAGCGCTTGGAGCAAAGCAAGGAGCCATTATTGACCTTGGAGGTGTTATATTGCAAGGGAAAGGAAGCAATAGCTAAGGGGGAATCAAGAGGAGCCACTTCCTGAAGATTTGAGGACTAGAACATCACATTTGAGGTACTACCTTCGAGCTATTCTCTGTTCTGTTGATGTTTATATTGATTTAGGGCTTATTGAGCCCTTTTGTGGCTAGATCTAGTGCTTCCTTGGTCCCTTAAGTGAGTTAGGTTCTAGATCTGGACCTTTGGAGGTCCAGAGTGTCCCTTTGCCCAAGCTTTTTATGAATCCATGGGGGTTCTGGATTGGGGTCTTTGTGCTTAAGGTCAAAACACCATTTATGAGTCATGGGGTGTGTTATGAACACCAAGATGTGGACTTTACGTGATAAATAAGCTTAGGAGGGCCAGATCTATGAGTTATTGGAGCGGATCTGACCTTAGAAGCAAGTTTAAGTTGATGCATGGCATGGACTCGCCGAGTCTGAAGAACAGACTCGGCGAGTAGCATGAAGATTGACCTTAACCACTCAGTGAGTGGTCCAGCCGAGTTATGAGTTGACTCAGTGAGTAAGGGAGAGTTAGAGAGGGTTGACAGGTGGACTGAGTTGAGCTGGGACTCACCGAGTTGTTCTTGAGACTCGGCGAGTTGAGTCGTGGTGGCCCCGCGATTCATGCCAGGTGGAACCCGTCGAGTCAGGGGAGTACTCGACGTGTCAAAAGAGAATCCTAGAGAGTTGGTGAGTACGTATAGACTCGCCGAGTCGCTCTAGTGCACTCGCCGAGTCCGGTCAAAGTTTACCGTTGACCAGAGTTGACCAGTGTTGACTTGATAGGGGTAGTTAACCTTAGTGGTAAAAGTGTTAATTAAGAGATATATGATGTTATAGGAGGATTATAGCTCGGAGGATCGAGCACGAGTGATTTCCAGGATTCGCAAGTTATCGAGATACCCCAGGTGAGTCTTCTCACTATACTTTACCTTGAGTAGGTAATCAGAGTTATGTGTCAGAGTATGTGTATGTTATGTGTATGTTATGTGTTTTACTGCATGATCTCTATGTGATTTATGTTGTACATGCTTATAGAGTTGGAACCGGAAGGTTCCCAGAGTTAGAACCTGAGGGTTCACAGAGCTTGGGTGCACGGACACATAGAGTTATAGCCTCGAGTGGCTAATATATGTTTATGTGGTATTTTGGGGAACTCACTATGCTTTGTGCTTACAGTGTTAGTGTTGTTTGTTTCAGGTACTAGTGATGACCGTGGGAAGGCGCCGGCTTGATCTGTACACATGTAGGGGATTTTTGATATATATGATCTTGGGATTTGTATGATGTGAATCAGGATTTTAACTTAATGTTTTTATGAAAATTAAATGAGAAATGTTTTTATAATTTGTGAAAAATTATTTTGAAATTCACGGTGTTACAAGTTGGTATCAGAGCCTTGGTTTGAGGGATTCGAGTACACCTTCGGGCATATTTGAAGTCAAACTGAGGATTTGAGAAGTATTTTCAAAAAGAATAAAAGATTTTGAAAACGCGGAGCAGAGTGGTGTGTACGATCAGTCGGCGCCCGAACGGTGATTTCCCAAAATACCCTTATGTTATGTGATATTGATATTGATATGATTTATCCGCATGCTAGAGTAGGCTAGGTATTCCTATTAGAACTAGAGTGGCCTGATTTATGATGCCTTAGCCTAGGAAGAGGTGAGCTGCTATGAGATGCTTGAGAGTGAGTAGGTAGCAGCGAGGGGCTTGTGAGAGATCTATTAGAGGGAGGTCTATGCATGATAGAGTACTTGGAAGTTGGGATCCGAAGAGGAGGACTTGGGGTGTATTCTGAGACGGTGCGGACTGTAGTATTGGGCCCGTACTATTGAAAGCACCGGAGCGGTGTACAGCCCAAGTAAGAATCTTTGGAATACCAAGGATCAAGGAGGAATGAGTTGTCGAGTGTGAGTATGCTCGAAGGGGTTCTAATTTTTTCGTATGTTGTATTTCAGAGGTAGATCATGGTGAGGACACGCTTGATGCCTGAGAGCAGTGGTACCAATGATGAGGAGATCTGCCGGATCATCCATGAGGAGGTGGCTGCGGCCATCAGGGCAGAGATACCAGAGATGTTCGGGTCTATTAAGACCACGCTGATTGAGACCTTTGACGAGCGTTATGCCGCTCTTTCTGAGGCTGCTGTTGCAGAGGCCACCGCAGCGATTGCTGCCGCGAGGCCGCAAGATGGTGATGCGTTGCTGTTCCGGGAGTTCAGCAACACAAAACCACCAGAGTTTGATGGGACCTAGGATCCGGTGGCGGCTATGAGGTGGATATCTGATATAGAGGGGTGTTTCTTCACTTGCTCATCTCCTGAGCATTTGAAGGTTCGGTTTGCGCTGAACCAGCTTCGCTTGGGAGCGAAGGACTGGTGGAAGTTTGTGACGGCGCATTATACGCCTTCTGAGCTTGCGGCAGTGACCTGGGAGAGGTTCACTGTCATGTTCCGAGATGAGTACGTTCCCCAGGTGGAGAAGGAGCGTTTGGCACAGGAGTTTCTGACCCTCAAGCAGGGTACTGAGTCAGTTACAACGATCACCAGGATGTTCCATGAGAGGGCGATGTTCTGCCCTGAGCACGTGTCCACTGAGCAGGCACGTATGAGCCGATATTTGAGTATTTTGAGGCGAGACATTTGGGAGTTCGCGACAAACTCCTCGTATCGGACATTTGCTGAGCTTCAGGCAAATTCCCGGAAGAGGGCGATTGAGCTGGAGACTCAGTCCAGGGAGGAGGCGGAGTCTCAGGGGAGGGATCGGCGACCGGCACAGTCTCAGCCGGCAGCCAAGCGGGCCAAGCCCGCTGATCCCAAACCAGGGAGCCAGAAGGGCCGTACTTGTGGGAAGTGTGGCAAGGGTCACGATGGAGTCTGCAGAGCGGGATCTTGCTACAAATGTGGCAAGGAGGGGCATATGGCCAAGGATTGCCCCAAGGGGTTCGCAGTGTGCTTCCACTACAATCAGACCGGACACCGGAAGGCAGAGTGTCCGCAGTTGCGAGGGTTATCTCAGGGAGCACCTCAGGGATCTACCCTTGCCGCCATCAGAGCTACAGAGAGTCGGCCGGTGAAGGCCGAGGCGCCGAGGGCACGAGGGAGAGCTTTTCAGCTGACCGCGGAGGAGGTCCGCGCAGCACCCGATGTCGTGGCTGGTATGTATTCTTTCATGTATTTATTTTGATGTTGAGATATTATGCTTATGTTATGTTATGCGTAGGTACTTTTCTTGTGAATTATGTACCTGCCTTGGTGTTATTTGACTCGGGTGCGAGTCGGTCTTTTGTATCTTTGGCTTTTAGTCAGCATATCAGTGTTAGTCGTGAGGCGTTGGGTCGGCCTCTGAGAGTTTCCATAGCTGATGAGAGAGTGATATATGCCACGGAGGTTCTCCGAGGTTGCGTAGTCGAGATTTTCAGTGTTGAATTCCCGATTGATCTGGTTCTATTGCGATGGGTGATGTCTGTGTCATTGTGGGCATGGACTGGTTGAGTAGATTCGGTGCGGTTATCGACTGCGAGCGTCAGCTGGTGACCATACAAGACCCTAGTGGGGGAGTTCTTTCGGTGTACGACGAGGGTACACATTCAGGATCAGCGTTTTGTTCGGCCGCTAGGGCGAGGCAGTGTGTACAGCAGGGTTGTAAGGGTTTTGTGGCGCATGTGATGGATACACGGGTGGTTTCCGAGAGGCCGAGTTCAGTTGAGGAGGTTCCGATGGTGCGTGAGTTCCCGGATGTTTTTCCCGAGGAATTGTCGGGTGTGCCTCCTGTGAGCCAAGTGGAGTTCGGTATCGATTTGGTTCCGGGGGTGCGCCTATCGCTAAGGTGCCTTATCGCCTTGCACCTCCAGAGATGCAAGAGTTATCCTCACAGCTCTAGGAGCTGCTGGGGAAGGGGTTTATTCGGCCAAGCAGCTCGCCGTGGGGAGCGCCTATCCTGTTCGTCAAGAAAAAGGATGGTTCACACCGGATGTGCATTGATTACCGGGAGTTGAACAAGCTGACGGTCAAGAACCGTTACCCGTTGTCGAGGATCGACGATTTGTTCGATTAGTTATAGGGAGCATCTTGGTTCTCCAAGATCGATTTGAGGTCTGGATATCATCAGGTGAGGGTGCGGGATGAGGACGTCCAGAAGACAGCGTTCAGGACGCGTTATGGGCATTATGAGTTTGTGGTGATGCCTTTTGGGCTCACCAATGCCCCGGCAGTGTTCATGGATCTCATGAACCGAGTGTGTAGGCCGATGTTGGATCGGTCGGTGATTGTGTTTATCGACGACATTCTGGTATATTCAAGATCTAGAGAGCAGCATGAGGAGCATCTGAGAGAGGTTCTCGGAGTTCTGAGATCGGAGAGGCTTTATGCCAAATTCTCCAAGTGTGATTTCTGGTTGCGGGAGGTCCAGTTCTTAGGACATCTCGTTAACCAGGAACGGATATTGGTCCATCCGGCCAAGGTTGAGGCGGTGATGAGTTGGGAGGTGCCGAAGTCACCCTCCGAGATCAGGAGTTTCCTAGGGTTGGCAGGGTATTATCGGAGGTTTATAAGGGATTTCTCTAAGATCGCAGTGCCACTCACCAGATTGACCCGGAAGGGCGTTGCTTTTTCATGGGGCCCCGAGCAGCAGGCCTCCTTTGAGACACTTCGCCAAAGGTTGTGCGAAGCCCCGGTATTAGCCCTCCCGGAAGGGATGGAGGACTTTGTGGTATATTGTGATGCATCGATTTTGGGACTGGGAGCGGTACTGATGCAGAGAGGGCATGTGATAGCATATGCATCGAGGCAGCTAAAGCCTCATGAGGCGAGATATCCCACCCATGATCTAGAGTTGGGGGCAGTGGTGTTCGCCCTCAAGATTTGGCGTCACTACTTGTATGGGGTTCGGTGTACGATATACACGGACCATAAGAGTTTGAAGTATTTGATGGATCAGCCCAACCTGAATATGTGACAGAGAAGGTGGTTGGATGTGGTCAAGGATTATGATTGTGAGATCCTATACCACCCAGGCAAGTCTAATGTGATAGCCGATGTGTTGAGCAGCAGGGCGGAGAGCACTCCACTGTGGGATGTATGTTTGAGATTGACCGTGATAGCTCCGGTATTGGACGCCATTCGTGGGGCACAGGCCGAGGCTGTGCAACCTGAGATGTAGAAGAGGGAACGGGTTGTTGGTTTGGTTTCAGAGTTCGTTACCAATGGTCGGGGGCTTATGACTTTTCAGGGGCGTATCTGGGTGCCGTTTGTGGGAGGAACGCATACCATTTTGATGGAGGAGGCTCATCAGTCGAAATTTTCGATCCATCCGGGGGCCACTAAGATGTATTTGGATTTGAGAAAGGAGTATTGGTGGCCCTGTATGAAGAGGGATGTTGCATGGTTTGTTGAGAGGTGCTTGACCTGCCGTAGGGTTAAGGCCGAGCACCAGAGGCCGCATGGCAAGTTGCAGCCATTGGAGGTTCCCGAGTGGAAGTGGGAACAGATCACTATGGATTTCATCACCAAATTGCCAAGGACTGCCAGAGGAGTTGATGCAATTTGGGTGATTGTGGACAGGTTGACGAAGAGCACTCACTTCCTTGCCATCAGTGAGAGTTCTTCAGTAGTGAAATTGGCGGAGGTGTATGTGAGGGAAGTGGTATCTCGGCATGGGGAGCCAATCTCGATTGTTTCAGACCGTGATGTGCGCTTCACTTCCAGATTCTGGAAGAAATTTCATGAGGAGTTGGGTACTAGACTGCATTTTAGTACCGCATATCATCCCCAGACAGACGGTCAGAGTGAGCTGACGATTCAGACGCTTAACGACATGCTCCGAGCATGTGTGTTAGATTTCGGGGGTAGCTGGGATGCGTATTTACCCTTGGCAGAGTTTTCCTACAACAACAGCCATCATTCGAGCATTGGTATGCCGCCCTTTGAGTTGTTGTATGGGAGGAGGTGTCGGACCCCCATTTGTTGGGGAGAGGTTGGGCAGAGGGTGATGGGCAGTACAGAGATCGTACTTCAGACGACAGAGCAAATTCAGCAGGTCAGACAGAGGTTGTTGACCGCTCAGAGCCGACAGAAGAGTTATGCAGACAGGCGCCAGTCCGAGCTTGAGTTTCAGGTCGGCGACTTTGTTCTCCTGAAGGTCTCTCCTTGGAAAGGAGTGATTCGATTCAGGAAGAGGGGCAAATTAGGGCCCCGATATATTGGTCCATTCCGTGTGATCGCGAGGGTAGGCCGGGTAGCCTATCGTTTGGATTTGCCAGCAGAGTTGGGGCAGATTCACGACACTTTTCATGTGTCGCAGCTGAGGAAGTGTATAGCCGATGAGTCGACAGTGGTTCCATTAGAGGATATTCAGGTGGATGCGAGCCTGAATTATGCCGAGAGACCAGTGGCCATCAGAGATCGGAAAATCTAGGTTCTGAGGAACAAGGAGGTACCCCTAGTGTTGGACCAGTGGCAACACAGGAAGGGATCAGAGATGACATGGGAGCCGGAGCGTGAGTTGCGTGAGCAACATTCGGAGCTATTTTCAGAGCGAGACTTCAAGGGCGAAGTCTAGTTCTAATGGGGGAGAGTTGTAACAGCCCGGATTTACAGGTATCTTTTATGCTTATGTTTTTGGTGTTTTGTGAGGGGACTCGGCGAGTTGGAGCTCAAACTCATCGAGTAGGATCACGGTTCTGGACGCGGGTTTGCGCCTGGACTCGGCGAGTCCAGGGTATGGACTCGGCGAGTCCGCGCTGTTTAATGAAACCCTAATTTCTCGGGTTTGGGACCTATTTAAAGGGCCTTAAGGCCGTCATTTGTGCTCACCAGACCCCTAAGTGAAACCCTAGCGAGTTTGAGTGTTTGGAGCAAAGCAAGGAGCCATTATTCACCTTGGAGGTGTTATATTGCAATGGAAAGGAAGTAATAGCTAAGGGAGAATCAAGAGGAGCCACTTCCTAAAGATTTGAGGACCAGAACATCACATTTGAGGTACTACCTTCGAGCTATTCTCTGTTATGTTAATGTTTATATTGATTTAGGGCTTATTGAGCCCTTTTGTGGCTAGATCTAGTGCATCCTTGGTCCCTTAAGTGAGTTAGGTTCTAGATCTGGACCTTTGGAGGTCCAGAGTGTCCCTTTGGCCAAACTTTTTATGAATCCATGGGGGTTTTGGATTGGGGTCTTTGTGCTTAAGGTCAAAACACCATTTATGAGTCATGGGGTGTGTTATGAACACCAAGATGTGGACTTTACGTGATAAATAAGCTTAGGAAGGCCAGATCTATGAGTTGTTGGAGCAGATCTGACCTCAGAAGCAAGTTTGAGTTGATGCATGGCATGGACTCGCCGAGTCTGAAGAACAGACTCGGCAAGTAGCATGAAGATTGACCTTAACCACTCAGTGAGTGGTCCAGCCGAGTTGTGAGTTGACTCAGTGAGTCAGGGAGAGTTAGAGAAGGTTGATAGGTGGACTGGGTTGAGCTGGGACTCGCCGAGTTGTTCTTGAGACTCGGCGAGTTGAGTCGTGGTGGCCCCGCGATTCATGCCAGGTGGAACCCGTCGAGTCAGGGGAGTACTCGACGTGTCAAAAGAGAATCCTAGAGATTTGGTGAGTACGTATAGACTCGCCGAGTCGCCCTAGTGCACTCGCCGAGTCCGGTCAAAGTTGACCATTGACCGTTGACCAAAGTTGACCAGTGTTGACTTGTGTTGACTTGATAGGGGTAGTAAACCTTAGTGGTAAAAGTTTTAATCAAGAGATATATGATGTTATAGGAGGATTATAGCTCGGAGGATCGAGCACGAGTGATTTCCAGGATTCGCAAGTTATCGAGATACCCGAGGTGAGTCTTCTCACTATACTTTACCTTGAGTAGGTAATCAGAGTTATGTGTCAGAGTATGTGTATGTTCTGTGTATGCTATGTGTTGTACTGCATGATGTCTATGTGATTTATGCTATGCATGCTTATAGAGTTGGAACCGGAAGGTTCCCGGAGTTAGAACCTGAGGGTTCACAGAGCTTGGGTGCACGGACCCATAGAATTATAGCCTCGAGTGGCTAATATATGTTTATGTGGTATTTTGGGGAACTCACTAAGCTTTGTGCTTACAGTGTTAGTGTTGTTTGTTTCAGGTACTAGAGATGACCGTGGGAAGGCGCCGGCTTGATCTGTACACACGTAGGGGATTTTTGATATATATGATCTTGGGATTTGTATGATGTGAATCAGGATTTTAACTTAATGTTTTTAAGAAAATTAAATGAGAAATGTTTTTATAATTTGTGAAAAATTATTTTGAAATTCACGGTGTTACATAAACATGAACTGCAATTGGGATTTATTAACTTGTAACATATAGTTTTGGGCACACGATATGTTCATTCAACTAGTTGTCTTACTCTTTATGTCTAAATGGATTAGGAACAATTAGTGAAATAGCAATAAAATGTCTTATGACTACCTATTACCGCATTAAGATTCAATATCATAAGTTGGATTAATATATCTTGATTCAATCACTTGTTTTTGTTCCTAAACTAATTGAACTTGGAACAAATGATGAATTGACAATAGAATAACTTTATTATGACGTCAAACAAATTCATACAATCCAATTTCAATTATCATTACCAAAGATCATCAACGAAGCATAAAACAACAATTGAAATTAACTAGAATCAAGTAATAATCAAGTGTGTTCATCCAAAAGTCATAAACATCCCCGAAAGTAACCTAATGATTTAGCCTAATGATTATCAAAATACTAAAAAAATAAACCTTGGGGAAGAAGTAATCGTTTCTGAAAATTATTAGAATTGATAAGAACCACCGGTTGAATGATCGTCAAATGTTGTTTGATGATGAATTGAATTGAATCTTGCCTTCAATTCATATTTAAATGGAATGGTTTACTTTTCCAAATGTTTCCAAGGGTTTTGAAGCCTCAAAAACGCCGTAAAAAGCTCTGAAAATTTGTGTTGGGCGCCCTAAAAACAAATGCATAAGTCCGTATTTATATTATTTGCCAGAAAGTAATGAAACCAGACGATGTGGGACGTTGGATGTCATAGGAAATGTCTTAGACGTCATGTATAACGTCTAAGCATTCTTTATACGTCTATGCATGCCTTCTAACTTCCTTGAAATACACTAAAAATTGGCCAAAATGCTAGACGTCTTAGCGCACGTCTTAGACGTGTTCTAGGATGTCCTTCCTTGATTCGTATACTTTCCGAGACACGTCGTTCCAACACGGAACGCCCCTAAAATGCCAATATGTCCTATGGGACGTCTTAGATTCCATGTAAGACACCGACGTTCCCTTTTCCCTTGCTCCGAAATTTTTCTAGACGCTGACCGTTTGACTTGGACGTCCTAGGGGACGTCATAGATGCCGGGAGGTGTCTTTCTCCTTCCGTTCAAGTTTTGGTGAGAAGAATGACATAACTAGCAAAAGCACAAAACATGAAAGTTGTAGCAAATCTTGTATTGTTTCCAGAACTTCTTTATTCATGTCAATTAGAGCTCCAGAACTTGAGGTATGACTAAAACTTTGAAGCATGGTCAATTTTCCCAACAATGTTTTTTCAATCTTTTTGCAATTTGTTTTACTTGCAGGTTCCCCCCAGTTTTAGAACGATATATTGACCTGTATATGAAGTTCAACAAATCATCAAAGTAGTGTCATTCTTGGACAATTACACATCAATTCAATAGATTTATGACAATTTAGTACATTCATAAAGTAGACTTATCAATAGTCTACTTTAATGTTACAATCATTTCAAAGAAAAATCTGTTTAATATCTTGTGAAAAAAAGATTACAACATTTTATGTAACGTAGTTGTTTGTCATCAAAGTGAGCATTTCATTTCAAAATGAATGATGCATTATACACCAGCAATTTCATGGATAATTATACCAAGGATACCGAATCAATCAATATTTTAAATGAAAAGGCAATAGTTCAACCAAAACCAGTCCAAATATGCAATGATTTTCATCATAACAAACATGATAAGTGATTTTTGAGATAAAAATTAGTTTGCTTTTTGGTTTTTTTGATGCCAAGTGAAACATATTGTGATGGTATTTCTTGTATCAACATAAAAGAAACTATAAATCATATAAGGCATTTCACCAAACATCTTCCATGCAAAAATTTGTTATTAATCTAGACATTAAGTATAAATGGAGGTACATGCCAGTTTTGACAAAATGCATAGAAATTACATCAGTGTTTTAAAAAATTAGAAGAACCGTCTAGATATTACAATCTTGGATGATATTTATGAATTTTCATAACAATGAGGAATGCTTAACGAAGGAAATTGATATTGAGTTCCTACTGAAACTTTAGCTTCCATAAAATCCACATTTAGGATACACATACCAATCAAAACAATGAATAAGGTTTGAGAAATTCAAACATATTTCCCATGAATTTATTAAAATAAGTTGTTAATCGGCATAGGATTTAATGAATAGAATTTGGCAAAACCAACCAAACCCAGGAAAAAAGAATCAATCATAATACAACAAATTACAAAGAACGTTTGCTAAAAATCCATAAACCAATTGCATATTTCCAACTAGAACTCGAGAAGTGTGCGAATGCAATGTGATATGATAAAAGAACATCAAGATGAAACATGAATATGAAAATATGGCATCTTTGTGGACTAATCTTTAGACCTCCCTATGCAATTAGTCTGTCAACTTTTTTTTATTGTGTATACATAAATGACTAACTAGAAGCTAGAAAAAAAAAGGAACAAACCAATTAGTTCATGAGAGGATTTTTCATCCACCCAGTAAACATTTTCTTAACTATAGTATTCCTACTAGAAAACCATTAAACGAAAAATAAATAGTTGAATCACACATGAAATCCTTCTTATACTTCTTGTTCCAAACACTTGCGCATTCTGGCATGTCTAATGAACCCAAATCAATGTAGCACATGTGACCTAATGATAAATCTATGGGCATTTGAGAACAACTGATCATCAATCCAAACATACATGTCCTAAATAGAATGAAAACTTGAAATCAATAAATCAAACCAAGTCACCAACTTATTCCAAAGATTCATCGCTAAAGCAACTTCAAAAATAAATGAACCGCTTCTTCGAGCACCTCCCCACATCAAGGACATAAAAGAGAAGTAAACTCGTTACCTCTATAATCTAAATTACAATGTGTCTTCAACCAGTTAAGCAAAAGTATCCAAATAAAAAAATATTGATTTTTATGGGAAGTAACTTATTCCACCTAGTAGCACCACCACAAACAAGGAAAGTCACGAGATCCGATCTATGTCTAGCATCCTTCATGGTAAAAAAAAATCCTCTATCCCAATAACCCATCTCTAATATTCATACATAGATAAAGGTTGCAAAGAATCCAACATCTCCATAAGTTTGTGAAGATGCGACTGCAACACCCCACCGACTATTGACCTCCTCCACAGAATCATTGAAGCATTACCTAACCAATATGCAGAAATATACACATCACCATTAGAAGCTAAAGTGGACAATCTCGGGAACCGGGAACTCAACATCACATCACCCAACCAAACATCGAACCAAAATTTTGTAGCAGTCCCATTATTCACTTGTCTACGCACAAAGTCAAAGGGAATTTTACCATTGTTATGAACATTCCAAACCAACTCTACCACCCCCTTCCAAATACCTTTTATGAAACATTAGAGGAAGATAACGAGAAACCCTCATCGTCCCCATAACAACTTTTGACAATCCTTACTCAAAGCTTAACAATCCAAAAATTGTGATAATTTTTTTTATTGAAATAGTATCAATTTCACTCATTAAATTGTTTCAAAACCATCACAAAATATAATATCCAAAATATCATAGTACAATTATTGAAAATGCGGAAATCATGAGGGGAGGATGATGTGTCAACACACGTGGACCTTCCCTTTCAAACCGTAGGTACCTAGAACCATAAACATAAACTACAAGCATAAATTTTAGTGATTTCCCCAAAATACCACATACTAATCATACAATCGGGCTTAACGTTGGGGTATCTTCCAACCTGATACACATATATGGGCCCAACCCTAGGGTGTATTTCAACCCAATCAACACATATGGGCCCGCCCTAGGGTCTCGCCCTGGATATATCTTTCAACCCAATTATACAATAGTGGGACCCACCCTAGGGTCTATTTCAACCCGAACATGCTATAGTGGGCCCTGCCATGGGGTTTATTTCAAACCGAACATGCAAACAAATATAATTCACATAATAGCTATCATCATACATAACACAATAATGGGCCGACATTGGTGCCTTCGACCCATAGATATAGTGAGAAAACTCACCTTATAGACAAACAATAAGCTGAAACCATACACTGCTGCGAAACAAAATCTATTGGTCACCTGTCAAAATCCTAAGTAAAACATGGTCAAAATCATGGTCAAAGTCAAAAGTCAACCGAGTCAACTTCATTGGAATAAACCATAACATAGGGTCTCATGTCGTGACCAGTCCTTGGTTACGTAGTGAGAGTCGACCAAGTCTGATCCCAACAACTCGCTCCCGACTCAAATAACTCAACCTTGAATTCTTACTGAACTGAACTCAAGATTTGGGAATCACAAAGTCACGTCGTGAGTTCCATGAACTTAACGATATATGGGGTTAATCTTTGGTCACGTCATGAGAGCTGATATCTCACGACGTGACTACAGTCTGAAGCTAAACATCAAGATTTAAAGTCCTTATTCTGTTAAGCCAATGAATCCATCTCATCAAGAAGTTAAAAGGGACCGCTAAGTTCCATAACAATGTTTGTTTTATATTCATGCTTGCACCATGCATGACCCAATCCATTATAGGTCAAAAAGTGGAAAATATGCATCAAACTCTCATACATGGCTCTTATATCTCACCAACTTCTAGATCTAGACAATATGATGATTAAGGAACCCTTAGAATCCATAAAGTTCCTACATTTATGGATTTACTTCACTCAAGCATGCTTAACTGTAACACCCAAAATCAGGAAGGCCATGAAAGGAAAGAAAGATCAAAGTTAAAGGGCAGACTCGACGACTCCAAGGAGGAACTCGGCGAGTCCGAGCAGGATCCGGGTCAAGGAGTAAGTGACCGACTCAGCGAGTCGGCTAAGGGGACTCAGCGAGTCTGATCTGAACAAGGAAAACCCTAATCTCGGGAGTTGTATCCTATATAAAGGGTGCTATGTCCCTTCCTCGACTTCCTTATCATCCTAGAGAGCCGGTAAACCCTAAAGCTTCCATCATTTGATAGAAATAGCTTTGGAGGAAGGAAACTTTGGAAAGGAACTTGAAGATCAAGAAGGTTGCTTCCAGGGAAGGTGTAGATCCGAGATCTACTTCAGTTTGTGTTCATCTTGGAGGTAATAAGTTGTTATCTTCCCTCCTTCATGTTTAGATATCCATTTGAGTTAGAAACCATATTTGAAGTTGCTAATTCGGATCTAAACACATTTTGGCCTTGTGAAGCATAAAGTAACTACCCTTGAGCTGATTATAGAGCCTCCGTGCCTTAAATCCTAGTTTATGGTGTGTTTAGCCTAGATCTCCTTCTCTACACGTAAAGTTTGCAACTTTACGTGAGGAAAAGGCTTGGGAAGGGTAGATCTATAGTTTGGAGTCCGAGCTTGACTCAAAAGTCCTCTGCATGTATGAAGAACTGAACGGAATCGGCGAGTCCTTTGAGTGGACTCGGCGAATAGCATGAAGATTAGGAGGAACTCGACAAGTGAGATGAACAACTCGTCGAGTCGGATGAAGATTGCCTTAGACTCGGCGAGTCTGTTCTTGGACTCGGCGAGTCAAGTCGCGAAACCTCGAACCCTTTGAGTTAAGATTCGAATTAGTGAGTCGGGTGGAGATTCAGTGAGTTGGACAGGACAGGACTCGGAAATCAGTGGACTCGGCGAGTCGAGTCGCGAATAGAAGGACTCTGAGCATATGAAATCGGCGAGTCAGTAGGTACACTCGGCGAGTAGGGTTGCCCTGGAAGGTTGACTTTGACCAGGACGTTGTCTGTGACCAGAGTTGACTTAGTTGACTTTTGGAGATCAGTTAAGCTAAGTGATATATGTTTTGATATTGGTAGCTCGGGGAGCAGCGGTTCAAAGAATTATCGTTCTGCATCTAGAGGGGTTATCAGCAAGTTCAACAGTAGCAGGTGAGTTTCCTTTTTGTGCGGATGGGTCTACGGCCACAATGCCGGCCCATGTAGTTATAAGTAGGAAGACCCAGGGGTTAGCCCTAGGCCCAGTATGTTAGTATGATATTCAGGATGAGGTCAAGTGTTAGCGGGCGGGTACCCAAGGAGCGGTTTGCATGGTAAAGTATAAGTGTTGTCTTTGTGATACATGTATGTGCCTGGTAGGGAGGTGAGTGTGGTCGAGGTCCCGTATCTCACCAATAGCAGAGTGTGGACGGTGTTCCACATCTCATTAGCAACATAGTGGGGCGAGGCCCAAGTTATGGAAAGAGCGAGTATCGGTTGGGCCCGTATCTCACCACCAGTAGGGGCGTGGACGGGGTTCCATGACTCATCAGTAGCAGGACAAGGGCGAGGCCCAAGATAGGCGAGGCCTCAGGATAGGATTTATTAGTATATGTTAGCTTATGTGTTGTTATATGCTTATGTGCTATTATATATTAGCAGGAGGGGCCCAGTGACAGGCGAGGCCTAAGTTAAATAGATTTGTATCTGAGCGGGGCTCGAAGCCAGGCGAGGCTCGGAGCGGCGGGGCCGTTATAGCGGGCGAGGCCCGAGGTAGGGGACGAGGACCAGGATAGCGGGTGTGGCCCAGTATGTGTAGTATGTGGTTACACATCGTATGTGGTAGGTTGGGGAACTCACTAAGCTTCATGCTGACGATTTTCATTTATGGTTTCAGTAACTTCCGGCAGTGGAGGGAAGAGCTCGGGGTGATCGCAGGGCACACACCATAGATTAAACCACCTGGGATGTTTTACTCTGATAATGAACATATGTTTTGGAAATTAATACTCTGATTATGTTATGGATTGATAATTACGTTTTAAGTAATGTTTTATAAAAGAAATTTTTAGTTTGAAATTTTGGGTCGTTACAAGTTGGTATCAGAGCCTTGGTTTGATGGATTCGGACGTACTCTTGGGTGTGTCTGAACTCAAACTAAGGAATTGGTATAGAAGTTTTCAAAATAAAAAGACAGTTTGTAAAAGTTTTCAGAAAGAAAATAGTTTTAGAAAAGCAAAGAGGATTCAGGAAGAAAAGAAATTTGGAAAGAGAAAAGGGGTGTGGTGCATGCAATCAGCCGAGCTCAAGTAAGTACCCCCAAAATACCCATACAAGCTTATGTTATGTTTATCAGTTTCAGTAAAACGACATGCTAGAATAGGACTAAGGATCTAGGAGTGATGCCTTATGTGTCTGCTTGATGTGCTTCAGTGTATGAAAATTTTGCATGCTAGAATTGAGTAGACAACAGTAGGATAGCCTGTTTAGGTTTTGCCTGATAGTATGAGTTTAGCACTATATGCTAGTTCAGTTTCTCTCTATGAGAGCGGATTTTCTTGAGATCGTTTCCTCTTGTCTGAATGTTGCTTGCTTGGTGCTTCGTTGGACTCTAAGTGATGGGAGTTAGCCATTAGGTGAATACGTCATGTCACATGTGATCAGGGTCGAATAACCTTTATACGGACAAGTCTATTACTCAAAGGATTATCTGAGCCTCATCACATGTGATGGTATCCAGGTGATGGCTAACTGGCATCATAAGGAGGCCTTCAGCGGCTGAGGACTGGTTTGGTATGAGTAAGAGGTTTCCCTAGGGCAAGCTTAGCATGAGATAGTGCTTGGAGCAGTAGTAGTAGAAAGGGGACCTGGTGGAGTCAAAGCAGTTCTTGAGGAAAGTACGGATATATGTGGAAGGTAGTATGGGCCCGTATTACTGAAAGCAGAGGATCCGTACTCGATTCGGGAAAGGGCGAGATGAGACCGGTGAACTTGTAGTGTGTGTATGATCCCTCAGCAGTGATGAGTATTCTGATAGTTATTATGTTATATTTTTTTCAGCATGGTGACGTTGCGAGAAAGACCAGTGGGCAGATCAGGTGTCGGAGAGGGATCAGGTTCGGGTTCAGGGACCAAGCCGCTCGAGGAGCATATGAGAGAGTTTATATCAGCAGAGGTTACACGCAGCATACTAGACGAGACTCCTGTGATCTTAGGCACGGTCAAGGAGTGTGTACTGGAAATTTTGGATGAGAGGCTGGGAGCCTTCTGTACAGAGATGATGGCTTTGATGGGGGCTCGTACTTTGACATTCCGAGAGTTCAGGGCTTGCGGGGCACCAGATCACCATGGGGCTAGGGACCCCATTGCTAGCAGCAAGTGGTTGGCTGATGTTGCCAATGCTTTTCGTACGAGCCGATGTCCCGAGGGGTACAAGGTCAGACTCGCCTCTTGTCTTTTGAAGGACGGAGCGAGGGATTGGTGGGAGGAGATTGGTCATGCCACTGGTGATGATGTCGCGTTGGACGCGATGACATGGAGGACCTTCTCGGCCAACTTTAGAGCTGAGTTTTCAGCAATTATTGAGGTGCAGCAGTTGGCACGAGAGTTTCAGGGTTTGACGCAGACTACTGAGGCTGTGGCGGAGATCACCGCCAAGTGCAGAGAGAGGGCCCTCCTTGTTCCGCAGTATGTCGCGGACGAGGAAATGAAGAAGGCCCGATATCACGAGATGTTGAGGGCTTACATCAGGGAGTTCGTGAGTAGGTCTGGCTGTAAGACGCTGGAAGACATCATTTCCCGGGCTAGAGAGAGGGAAATTGATTTAGAGTAGATCTGGAAGAGGAAGTCGGATGATGTTCAGGTAGCCATAGGTTCGGGCAAAAGGCTCAAGGGATCAGATTCGAGATCGAGGGATTATCAGGACTGGGCCGGTACGGGAAGTGTGGCAGGACGCACAGGGGTGCGTGCAGGAGCGGTAGCGGTGGTGAGTCTGGCTGCTTCAAGTGCGGTCGGACTGGTCATTTTAGCAGGGATTGCACGGTTACCACCACACCAGGATCAGATTGGATATGTTTTCTTTGCAATCAGCGTGGCCACAAGAAGGCCCAGTGCCCCAGTTTTCTTTCGGCAGGACAGGTGATGAGACCTGCCCCTGCAACCTTGAGGATCACGGACGGCCGTCAGGGCCGAGCAGAGGCGCCTGCAGTAGTATGCATGGCTTTCCAGTTGACTACCATGGATGCGTGAGCAGCGCCAGATGTTGCAGGTGTGTAATTTCTATTCCTTATTGACTTTTATTTATGATTATTTTGTTATGGTTCTTCATCGTTATTGGTATGAGTAATTATGGTGTGGCCTGCTTGTGTGTATGATATATGCCATCTGCATACCTTGGATCTTAGATTGATGAGTAGACATGATTCTTCTATGGAGCAGGTTACTTAGGTTGCAGTAACTGTAGCATATTAGTGTGCGGCTCAGAGGTGTCCCACTAGTTTCAGGAGGGTGCTGTAAAGTGCTAGGTCGGTTAGATCCCTGGCAGTGGTAAGCTAGGGTGTGCAGCAGACTGGTTATCAGAATGGTGGTAAGAATTCGAAATTCTTGCCAAGATGTGAGCAAAGCGGTATAAGCAGGATCAAAGTGGGGGAGAACCCTCCGAGTATACAAAGATAAGAGCAAGCCAATTCAGAATAAGTACTCGACCACTGAGAGGAAAAGAAAGTAGTACAACGATGGATGGATTGAGGAGTTCAGGGTTGGGAGTTGGAGGAACTTCCCAACAGTTGGTTTATGGCGTCGAGATGGTTAGTAGCTGGCTGGAATTCGGGTGGGTGGACCGCTTGTATGACTCTAGTGAGTCGGAATGAGGATCTTGAGAACGGTTAGAAGAAGATGTTTATGTGTTAGTAGTCAGTGACAGAGACAGCATGCAGAGCATGGTAGAGCAGTAGGAGAATCGCAGTATCATCTAGCAGCAACGAGTTAGTATGGAAAAGTGTTGTAAGACTATGGGAAAGCCATAGCATTCACTAGCAGCGGGTTAGTATGGAGGCGATGTAAGACTACGGGCAAGCCGTAGCTTTCCCTAGTAGGTTAGTTAGCAGAGATCGGGCGGAGGTCCGTATCTTCCAGTTAGCCGGAGTTGGGCGCGACCCTTATCTCCTAGCGATCAAGGTAGGGATCAAGAATGGGTAGTGGTTGTGGATAGTAGGGAGCATGCCTGTATAGCCCTAGAGAGGAGAGACCCGAGGAGAGGCCGCTCTAGGATGTAGTTGGGTGGGACCCATGGGCGAGGCCCGTATGTGAGTAGCAGTATAGGTCAGACCTGAGAGCAGGGTTGCTCAGTAGTATGGTTGGGCAAGACCCGTGGGCGAGGCCCGTGCGAGAGTGGGTAGACAAGTGAGACTAGAAGGATAGATCACCTAAGGTTATAAGCGGGTGAGAACCGTGTGCGAGGCCCGTAAGATTATAGCAGCGCAGGTGAGACCTGGTACGGACCGTAGTATCAAGATAGGGGATCGAGGATCCCAGGACTTGTAGTGCCAGGGTCGCAGAATAGATGGAGCAGCTATAGATTGTCGAGGTATATTCGGACGTCGCTGGGAGCGACTAGGAGATCGTGATGGGGCGCAGTGGCCGGTGGAAGTCTGGAAACTCATTTATTAGCAGATCAGTGGACCAGGGTGGTCTTAGTGCATCCGGTTGGTGGGAGAGGGGCAGCGGAACTATCAGTCAGTGGTAATATCGATAAGGAAAGTGTGGTATAAGGCAGCAAGTTGCATTGGGACGGCCAGATAATGTACGAGGAAAGAAGAGTAAACCCCTAGAGGTTCGGCATAAGTACTCGAGCAGTACCGGAATGATTACCAGTAGAGCAGGAGATGTTCTCAGAAAGCTTAAAGATTAGTTTGTACTTGGGAAGTTTATCTGTGAGGGTTATGTCATCCAGGATGACCTGGCGGAAGGCCAGCAGAGGAAGGCAGTGGGTGTTAGTTTTCCCCAGCAGAGTGTTGGAGGCAGATCTTGGGTCGATTAGCCATAGTTAACTTCGAGGATGAAGTTTAGTTTAAGTGGGGGAGAGTTGTAACACCCAAAATCAGGAAGGCCAAGAAAGGAAAGAAAACCCTAAGTTAAAGGGTAGACTCGACGAGTCTGAGCGGGATCCGGGTCGAGGAGTAAGTGAGCGACTCGGCGAGTCGGCTAAAGGGACTCGGCGAGTCTGATCTGAACAAGGAAAACCCTAATCTCGGGAGTTGTATCCTATAAAAAGGGTGTTATGTCCCTTCCTCAGCTTCCTTATCATCCTAGAGAGCCTGTAAACCCTAGAGCTTCCATCATTTGAGAGAAATTGCTTTGGAGGAAGGAAACTTTGGAAAGGAACTTGAAGATCAAGAAGGTTGCTTCCAGGGAAGGTGTAGATCCGAGATCTTCTTCAGTTTGTGTTCATCTTGGAGGTAATAAGCTGCTATCTTCCCTCCTTTGCATCTAGATCTATTCTAGTTATGATTTTTGGGGTTTTTAAGCCACGTTTAGATATCCATTTGAGTTAGAAACCAGATTTGAAGTTGCTACTTCGGATCTAAACACATTTTGGCCTTGTGAAGCATAAAGTAACTGCCCTTGAGTTGATTATAGAGTCTCCTTGCCTTAAACCCTAGTTTATGGTGTGCTTAGCCTAGATCTCCTTCTCTACACGTAAAGTTTGCAAATTTACGTGAGGAAAAGGCTTGGGAAGGGTAGATCTACAGTTTGGAGTCCGACTTGACTCAAAAGTCCTATGCATGTATGAAGAACTGAATGCACTCGGCGAGTCCTTTGAGTGGACTCGGCGAGTAGCATGCAAATTAGGAGGAACTCGACAAGTGAGATGAACAACTCATCGAGTCGGATGAAGATTGCCTTAGACTCGGCGAGTCTATTCTTGGACTCGGCGAGTCAAGTCGCGAAACCCCGAACCCTTTGAGTTAAGACTTGAATCAGAGAGTCGGGAGGAGACTCAGTGAGTTGGACAGGACAGGACTCGGAAATCGGTGGACTCGACGATTCATGGGCTGACTCGGCGAGTCGAGTCGCGAATAGAAGGACTCTGAGCATATGAACTCGGCGAGTCAATAGGTAGACTCGGCGAGTAGGGTTGACTTTGACCAGGACTTTGTCTGTGACCAGAGTTGACTTAGTTGACTTTTGGAGATCAGTTAAGCTAAGTGATACATGTTTTGATATTGGTAGCTCGGGGAGCTAGGGGAGCAGCGGTTCAGGGAATTGTCGGTCAACATCCAGAGGCGTTATCAGCAACTTCAACAGTAGCAGGTGAGTTTCCCTTTTGTGTGGATGGGTCTACGGCCACAATGACAGCCCATGTAGTTATGAGTAGGACGAGGTCCAGCGTTAGCGGGCGGGTGCCAAAGGAGTGGTTTGCATGGTAAAGTATACATGCTGTCTTCGTGATACATGTATGTGCCTGGTAGGGAGGTGAGTGTGGGCAAGGTCCCGTATCTCACCAATAGCAGAGTGTGGACGGTGTTCCACATCTCATTAGCAGCATAGTGGGGCGAGGCCCAAGTTAGGGAAAGAGCGAGTATGGGTTGGGCCCGTATCTCACCACTAGTAGGGGTGTGGACGGGGTTCCATGACTCATCAGTAGCAGGACAAGGGCGAGGCCCAAGATAGGCGAGGCCTCAGGATAGGATTTATTAGTATATGTTAGCTTATGTGTTGTTATATGCTTATCTGCTAATATATATTAGAGCGTGGGGCCCATTGACAGGCGAGGCCTAAGTTAAACAGATATGTATCCGAGCGGGGCTCGAAGCCAGGCGAGGCCTGGAGCGGCGGGGCCGTTATAGCGGGCGAGGCCCGAGGAAGGGGGCGAGGCCCAGAATAGCGGGTGTGGCCCAGTATGTGTAGTATGTTGTTACGCATGGTATGTGGTAGGTTGGGGAACTCACTAAGCTTTGTGCTTACGGTTTTTAGTTTTGGTTTCAGGTACTTCCGACAGTGGAGGGAAGAGCTCGGGGTGATCGCATGGCACACACCATAGATTAAACTGCCTAGGATGTTTTACTCTGATAATGAACATATGTTTTGGAAATTTATACTCTGATTATGTTATGGATTGATAATTACGTTTTAAGTAATGTTTTATAAAAGAAATTTTTAGTCTGAAATTTTGGGTCGTTACAAGTTGGTATCAGAGCCTTGGTTTGATGGATTCGGACGTACTCTCGGGTGTGTCTGAACTCGAACTAAGGAATTGGTATAGAAGTTTTCAAAATAAAAAGACAGTTTGTAAAAAGAGTTTTCAGAAAGAAAATAGTTTTAGAAAAGGAAAGAGAATTCAGGAAGAAAAGAAATTTGAAAAGAGAAAAGGGGTGTGGTGCATGCAATCAGCCAAGCTCAAGTAAGTACCCCCAAAATACCCATACAAGCTTATGTTATGTTTATCAGTTTCAGTAGAACAACATGCTAGAATAGGACTAAGGATCTATGAGTGATGCCTTATGTGTCTGCTTTATGTGCTTCAGTGTATGAAAATTTTGCATGCTAGAATTGAGTAGACAACAGTAGGATAGCCTGTTTAGGTTATGCCTGATACTATGAGTTTAGCACTATATGCTAGTTCAGTTTCTCTCTATGAGAGCGGATTTTATTGAGATCGTTTCCTTTTGTCTGAATGTTGCTTGCTTTGTGCTTCGTTGGACTCTGAGTGATGGGAGTTAGCCATTAGGTGAATACGTCACGTCACATGTGATCAGGGTCGAATAACCGTTGTAGGGACGAGTCTGTTACTCAAAGGATTATCTGAGCCTCATCACATGTGATGGTATCCAGGTGATGGCTAACTGGCATCATAAGGAGGCCTTCAGCGGCTGAGGACTAGTTTGGTATGAGTAAGAGGTTTCCCTAGGGCAAGCCTAGCATGAGATAGTGCTGGGAGCAGTAGTAGTAGAAAGGGAACCTGGTGGAGTCAAAGCAGTTCTTGAGGAAAGTACGGATAGATGTGGAAGGTAGTATGGGCCCGTATTACTGAAAGCAGAGGATCCGTACTCGATTCGGGAAAGGGCGAGATGAGACCGGTGAACCTGTAGTGTGTGTATGATCCCTCAGCAGTGATGAGTATTCTGATAGTTATTATGTTATATTTTTTCCAGCATGGTGACGTTGCGAGAAAGACCAGTGGGAAGATCAGGCACCAGAGAGAGATCAGGCTCGGGTTCAGGGACCAAGCCGCTCGAGGAGCTTATGAGAGAGTTTATATCAGCAGAGGTTACGCGCAGCATACTAGACCAGACTCATGTGATCTTCGGCACGGTCAAGGAGGGTATACTAGAAATTTTGGATGAGAGGCTGGGAGCCTTCTGTACAGAGATGATGGCTTTGATGGGGGCTCGTACTATGACACTCCGAGAGTTCAGGGCTTGCGGGGCACCAGATCACCATGGGGCTAGGGACCCCATTGCTAGCAGCAGGTGGTTGGCTGATGTTGCCAACGCTTTTCGTACGAGCCGATGTCCCGAGGTGTACAAGGTCAGACTCGCCTCCTGTCTTCTGAAGGACAGAGCGAGCGATTGGTGGGAGGAGATTGGTCATGCCATTGGTGATGATATCACCTTGGACGCGATGACATGAAGCGACTTCTCGGCCTGGTTTAGAGCTGAGTTTTCACCGATTATTGAGGTGCAGCAGTTGGCACGAGAGTTTCAGGATTTGACGCAGACTACTGAGACTGTGGCGGAGATCACCGCCAAGTGCAGAGAGAGGGCCCTCCTTGTTCCGCAGTATGTCGTGGACGAGGAGATGAAGAAGGCCCGATATCACGAGATGTTGAGGGCTGACATCAGGGTGTTCGTGAGCAGGTCTTGCTGTAAGACGCTGGAAGACTTGATTTCCCGGGCTAGAGAGAGGGAAATTGATTTAGAGCAGATCTGGAAGAGGAAGCCGGATGAGGTTCAGGTAGCCACAGGTTCGGGCAAAAGGCTCAAGGGATCAGATTCGAGATCGAGGGATTATCAGGACCGCGGCCGGTACGGGAAGTGTGGCAGGACGCACGGGGGTGCGTGCAGGAGCGGTAGCGATGGTGAGTCTGGGTGCTTCAAGTGCGGTCGGACTGGTCATTTTAGCAGGGATTGCACTGTTACCACCACACCAGGATCAGATTAGAAGGCCCAGTGCCCCAGTTTGCTTTCGGCAAGACGGGTGATGGCACCTGCCCCTGCAACTTTGACGATCACGGACAGCCGTCAGGGCCAAGCAGAGGCACCTGTAGTAGGCAGGGCTTTCTAGATGACTACCATGGAGGCGCGAGCAGCACCAGATGTTGCAGGTGTGTAATTTCTATTCCTTGTTGACTTTTATTTATGATTATTTTGTTATGGTTCTGCATCGTTATTGGTATGAGTAAATATGGTGTGGCCTGCTTGTGAGTATGATATATGCCATCTGCATACCTTGGATCTTAGATTGATGAGTAGACATGATTCTTCTATAGAGCAGGTTACTTAGGTTGCAGTAAATGTAGCATATCTGTGTGGGGCTCAGAGGTGTCCCGCTAGTTTCAGGAGGGTGTTGTAAAGTTCTAGGTCGGTTAGATCCCTGGCAACGGTAAGCTAGGGTGTGCAACACACTGGTTATCAGAATGGTGGTAAGAATTCGAAATTCTTGCCAAGATGTGAGGAAAGCGGTATAAGCAGGATCAAAGTGGGGGAGAACCCTCCGAGTATACAAAGATAAGAGCAAGCCAATTCAGAATGAGTATGCAACCACTGAGAAGAAAAGAAAGTAGTACAACGATGGATGGATTGAGGAGTTCAGGGTTGGGAGTTGGAGGAACTTCCCAACAGTTGGTTTATGGCGTTGAGATGGTTAGTAGCTGGCTGGAATTTGGGTGGGAGGACCGCTTGTAGGACTCTAGTGAGTCGGAATGAGGATCTTGAGAACAGTTAGCAGAAGATGTTTATGTGTTAGTAGTCAGTGACAGAGACAGCATGCAGAGCATGGTAGAGCGGTGGGAGAGCCGCAATATCATCCAGCAGCAGCGAGTTAGTATGGAAAAGTGTTGTAAGACTATGGGAAAGCCATAGCATTCACTAGCAGCGGGTTAGTATGGAGGCGATGTAAGACTACGGGCAAGCCGTAGCTTTCCCTAGCAGGTTAGTTAGCAGAGATCGGGCGGAGGTCCGTATCTTCCAGTTAGTCGGAGTTGGGTGAGGCCCTTATCTCCTAGCGATCAAGGTAGGGATCAAGAATGGGTAGTGGTTGTGGATAGTAGGTAGCATGCCTGTATAGCCCTAGAGAGGTGAGACCCTGGGAGAGGCCGCTCCAGGATGTAGTTGGGTGGGAGCCGTGGGCGAGGCCCATATGTGAGTAGCAGTATAGGTGAGACCTGAGAGTAGGGTTGCTCAGTAGTATGGTTGGGCAAGACCCGTGGGCGAGGCCCGTGCGAGAGTGGGTAGACAAGTGAGACTAGAAGGATAGATCACTTAAGGTTATTGGCAGGTAAGACCCGTGTGCAAGGTTCGTGAGATTATAGTAGAGCAGGTGAGACCTGGTAGGGACCGTAGTGTCAAGATAGGGGATCGAGGATCCCAGGACTTGTAGTGCCAGGGTGGCAGAATAGATTTAGCAGCTATAGATAGTTGAGGTATATACGGAAGTCGCTGGGAGCGACTAGGAGATCGTGATGGGGCGCAGTGGCTGGTGGAAGTCCGGCAACTCAGTTATTAGCAGATCAGTGGACCTGGGTGGTCTCAGTGCATCCGGTTGGTGGGAGAGGGGCAGCGGAACTATCATTCAGTGGTAATATCGATAAGCAAAGTGTTGTAAAAGGGAGCAAGTTGCATTGGGACGGCCAGATAATGTACAAGGAAAGAAGAGTAAGCCCCTAGAGGTTCGGCATAAGTAAACGGGCAGTACCGGAATGATTACCAATAGAGCAGGAGATGTTCTCAGAAAGGTTAAAGATTAGTTTGTACTTGGGAAGTTTATCTGCGAGGGTTATGTCATCCAGGATGACCAGGCGGAAGGCCAGCAGACGAAGGCAGTGGGTGTTAGTGAACTTCGAGGATGAAGTTTAGTTTAAGTGGGGGAGAGTTGTAGCACCCAAAATTAGGAAGGCCAAGAAAGGAAAGAAAACCCTAAGTTAAAGGGCAGACTCGATGAGTCCAAGGAGGAACTCGACGAGTCCGAGCGGGATCCGGGTCGAGGAGTAAGTGACCGACTCAGCGAGTCGGCTAAAGGGACTCGGCGAGTCTGATCTGAACAAGGAAAACCCTAATCCCGGGAGTTGTATCCTATAAAAAGGGTGTTATGTCCCTTCCTCAACTTCCTTATCATCCTAGAGAGCCTGTAAACCCTAGAGCTTCCATCATTTGAGAGAAATTGCTTTGGATGAAGGAAACTTTGGAAAGGAACTTGAAGGTCAAGAAGGTTGCTTCCAGGGAAGGTGTAGATCCGAGATCTTCTTCAGTTTGTGTTCATCTTGGAGGTAATAAGCTGCTATCTTCCCTCCTTTGCATCTAGATCTATTCTAGTTATGAGTTTTGGGGTTTTTAAGCCACGTTTAGATATCCATTTGAGTTAGAAACCAGATTTGAAGTTGCTACTTCGGATCTAAACACATTTTGGCCTTGTGAAGCATAAACTAACTGCCCTTGAGTTGATTATAGAGCCTCCTTGCCTTAAACCCTAGTTTATGGTGTGTTTAGCCTAGATCTCCTTCTCTACACGTAAAGTTTGCAAATTTACGTGAGGAAAAGGCTTGGGAAGGGTAGATCTACAGTTTGGAGTCCGAGCTTGACTCAAAAGTCCTCTGCATGTATGAAGAACTGAATGGACTCGGCGAGTCCTTTGAGTGGACTCGGCGAGTAGCATGAAGATTAGGAGGAACTCGACGAGTGAGATGAACAACTCGTCGAGTCGGATGAAGATTGCCTTAGACTCGGCGAGTCTGTTCTTAGACTCAGCGAGTCAAGTCGCGAAACCGCAACCCTTTGAGTTAAGACTTGAATCAGTGAGTCGGGTGGAGACTTAGTGAGTTGGACAGGACAGGACTCGGAAATCGGTGGACTCGACGAGTCATGGGCTGACTCGGCGAGTCGAGTCGCGAATAGAAGGACTCTGAGCATATGAACTCGGCGAGTCAGTAGGTAGCCTCGGCGAGTAGGTTTGACCTGGATGGTTGACTTTGACCAGGACTTTGTCTGTGACCAGAGTTGACTTAGTTGACTTTTGGAGATCAGTTAAGCTAAGTGATATATGTTTTGATATTGGTAGCTCGGGGAGCTAGGGGAGCAGCGGTTCAGGGAATTGTTGATCAGCATCCAGAGGGGTTATCAGCAAGTTCAGCAGTAGCAGGTGAGTTTCCCTTTTGTGTGGATGGGTCTACGACCACAATGCCGGCCCATGTAGTTATGAGTAGAAACACCCAGGGGTTAGCCCTAGGCCCAGTATGTTAGTATGATATTCAGTACGAGGTCCAGCGTTAGCGGGCGGGTGCCAAAGGAGTGGTTTGCATGGTAAAGTATACATGCTGTCTTCGTGATACATGTATGTGCCTGGTAGGGAGGTGAGTGTGGGCAAGGTCTCGTATCTCACCAATAGCAGAGTGTGGACGATGTTCCACATCTCATTAGCAGCAGAGTGGGGGCGAGGCCCAAGTTAGGGAAAGAGCGAGTATGGGCTGGGCTCGTATCTCACCACCAGTAGGGGCGTGGACGGAGTTCCATGACTCATCAATAGTAGGACAAGGGCGAGGCCCAAGATAGGCGAGGCCTCAGGACAGGATTTATTAGTATATGTTAGCTTATGTGTTGTTATATGCTTATGTGTTAGTATATGTTAGCGGGCATGGCCCAGTGATAGGAAAGGCCTAAGTTAAACATATATGTATCCGAGCGGGGCTCGAAGCCAGGCGAGGCCTGGAGCGGCGGGGCCGTTATAGCGGGCAAGGCCCGAGGTAGGGGGCGAGGCCCAGAATACCGGGCATGGCCCAGTATGTGCAGTATGTGGTTACGCATGGTATGTGGTAGGTTGGGGAACTCACTAACCTTCGTGCTTACGGTTTTCAATTTTGGTTTCATCCGGCAGCGGAGGGAAGAGCTCGGGGTGATCACATGGCACACACCATCGATTAAACCGTCTGGGATATTTTACTCTGATAATGAACATATGTTTTGGAAATTAATACTCTTATTATGTTATGGATTGATAATTACGTTTTAAGTAATGTTTTATAAAAAAAAAATTTAGTCTGAAATTTTGGGTCGTTACATTAACATGGATAAATGGGGAAAAAAGTCTAGATCTATCCATAATATGCAATAAAGTTTAAACCTTTGATATTTATAAAAGTCCAACAATAAGAAAAGATGATGATACTGTTGGGGTGCAAAGTTCTTCATGTATGACTTTGTAATGGTTTGACTTGTGTAAACCCATTTGCATGTGGTTCATTAGCCTTTTGACCCATGTGTTAGTGAGAGTGAGAGAGAGAGAGACATGTAAACACCTCTATATAAGGTGGGTTTGTCCGCTTGTAGAGGTGTGCTTAAGAGATGTAAAAGTGAGTGTGTAAGTGTGTGTTATTTATGTAGTCTAGATCTAGATCATTTTTGTGTAACACCATATACAATCAATACATCTCTTGAACACCCAAATCACCATGTTCATTGTGCAAACTTTAATTCCGCATGCCAAATCATGTTCTTTGTCACTACAATTGATATCAGAGCGGGTCGTCAAGATCAAGGTGATTATTGAAGAACGATTCTCGGATTGGCAACATTTGTCGTAATTTGAAAATTTTTGGTGAGTCTCTCTCTATGATCTCTCTTAATCTCTTTGAATCGTGTGTTGCGTTTTTTATTTTTGATCATTTGACTCGTTGGATCTAATTTTTCTTGAAAAAACTCATTTGTTATGATCCAATATATTTTTTGTTGATCAAAGCCCGATTCAATCTCATATTTGTTTGTTCGATTTTATTTTCAATTGAAATTGTTTGTTCGAATCAAGATTTTATACAAAAATCATATTGATTTTCAATTGAATTTTTTGTTTTTTTGTTCAATTAATCGCTTCTATTCGCTGTTCACTTCTTGTGTTTTGTTTATGTGCTTAACATGGTTGTACTTCAAAATGATATTGATTCACGATTTTTCATCCAACTGTTCCTAAATCTTTTTTTCGTTTCTTTATATCTATAAATCGATTGGCTATGATTGTTGTTGATTGTTAATATGAGATTGGAAATCAATTTCGTATGGTTTCTCATATGACGAAATCAATTTTGATCAAGCTGTATTTTAGAAATCGGAAACCGAATCTTTGATTTCAAAGATTTCGACCAAGAACACTTCGATAGGATGAAGAACAGTTGGTTGAACTTGTTTTGATCTGAAGTTGGGCATTAGAATCTCCGTTTTCGTGTTTCTTGCACTTTGATTTTGGAAAGTCAATTTTATAAAAAGTCAAAATTGTGACGTGAAATCTTGATCGAACTGATTTTGCTTGAATTAGAATTTGTTTTGGGTTGGTTCCTGGAAGTCGACTGTTTGGGGAATCAAATTAATGGTTAGATTGACTTTTGAATGTCAAAGGGCAATTGATTGAAGAAAATCTGATTTTGATTGTGAACGATTGTTCAATTTCTTTGTCAAAGAACAGATCGATAACAAAGGGTAGACATTCGATTTTTATAGTTGACGTTATTTGTTGAAAACGAAGGCTTGGAACTCGATTTTGGAATACTGTGTTGCAAGCAAAGTTTTTGGTAACAAAAAGCGAAGGAATGGGTTTGTTGGAGTCGGGAGCTCAACTTTGTTTAGATGTCGCGTCTCAGTCACGAAAAGCGAAGGACGAAGGATTAATGGTCGATGATTTTGGGAAGAGCTGTTGTGGAACGAATGAAAAATAAAGAACTATAAGAACTATGTTATTGAACGAAGGGTGTTTTTTTTTGGGAAAGAATAAGAAATTTCATACGAAGAGTTACTGTTCACTTGGCATGCTTCGTATGCTGAGAATGTTTCGTTTGATTGGGGAAGATGAAGTTTGATACGAAGAGGAGAGAGAAAATGGGTACACGTGAGATTTTGTACGAAGGGGTAATACGTTTCATACGAAGGGTATGAGATTTTATACGAAGGATTATATCTTGGTATGAATTGGGGTCTTCGTATGAATTGAAAAAGATAAATGGAAAATTTTCAAAAACAGCCCCTGAACCTTCGAATATTTGGCATCTTTGACATTTAATTTACTTGAAGCTTCGAATGTTTGACACTTTTCACCCAAATTCGAAATTTTTTTAGAGCTTCAAATATTTTGGGATGCTTCGTATGATTTGAGCACAAAGGCAGAATTTTCGAAAATAGTTCTCGAGGCTTCGAATTTTTGGCAGTTTGCACCGAAATTCGAAAAATGACTGTTTTTTGCTGAAAATTGAAGATTGTGCATTTCAAGCCCCTACAGTTTGTGCAAATTGACGTTTTCTATCCAGCTTTGGAAAAGGGGGAGAGTTTTGCATATTTTGCTGTTTTGGGCGCACCGGGTCACTGCAGAATTTTGAAATTGACAATTTCTACCCATTTTTTGAGAAATTTTGTCAAAGGCAATCCGTGAACGAAGATAAAAATTGAATATTTTTTGGGTTTTCCGGACTGAAGCATAAAGTTTATGCCACATGTTAAGGAGGAGTTTTGACACGAAAAATTCCGAATAGAGCACGTTCTTTTTCCTTGGGAGTTTTATAATCAAATTTTGATTATAAAATGGGGGAGAAGTTTATATGGGAATTCGAACTTGAATTTTTCATATTATGCGGATTTTAAGACCGAAGTGATCTTAAAGTTTTGAAGCTACGAGATGATGCAATTGGAAGTTCGGAAGTGATGTATTCGAAATGGGTTTGGTTTTATTGAAGATTTTTGGGGTGTGTTTTTATGTGCAAATTTAGGGTGATTATTTGGAGTTTGGAATACTCTTGATCATTCGTTGCGGCTCAGTTTGTATGGTCTCACATCCTAGAGCCCAAATTGAAGAGTCATGGAAGAATTGAAAATTGAAGTTTTGTAGGGTCCATTAGGTGTTGCGTCTTGGGCTCGGTCCATAGTCCAAATTTTATATCCGGATTGGGCCTGTCCATCCGTGATTTTATTATTAGGGTTTAGTATTTATAGATGCTTGCATGCATCTTTGTACGTAAGTTTTTCAGAGTCGATTATTCACAGAAGATATCTTTTATCGATTGTAACCCTAGAAAGCCTCTACATCGGAAGTTCTTTATCGAGCTCTGCTGAGGCGTGAATCTATTGAATCATTCAGTATATTTTGATTCATTCTCTTGTTTGATATTTCTGTTTGAATTATTGTGATCAACCTGTTTAAGATCTAATCGATCAAAGAGTTTTTCAACTCATTAATTGGTATATGAGCAGGAGACTGTGTAATTCATACACATCTCTTCCGTGAATGAAGTGATTAGGGTATATTCCGCATTCATTGATATTTATTGAGTCGTCACTCCCTAATTGACGTATCTCATTAATTATTCATCTTGCCCTAATATTACGTATTACAAAGTCTGATCTTATAACAGGTTAAACGATCAAGCATGGACGATTCTCAATCCAATCCCATCAACATCTCTAACAGCATCAGATCAACCACCAAGATTCCAATCCTCTATACTCAAGACTATGAAGTGTGGACACACTACTTTGAAGATTACGTTATTGGATCTAAAGATAATGGGTATTTGATATGGGAAGCTATCACATCTGGCCCTTTCGCTCATTCAAGCACTTCTAGAATCATTAAAACTCAAAAGGAGTATAATGATCTATTAAAAGATGTGAAAGACGTCGCTCAGGACGAAAAGGAGAAGTTTCAATGCAACATTAAGGCATTGAGATTAATTCGATTCGCTCTTCAATCCGACACGTTTCGATTAGTAAGTTCTTGTGGTACAGCAAAGGAAATCTGGGATCGGCTGCGAGAGTTGTACTCCACAGATGAAGATCTAGAGCACTCAATTCAAACTCTACTTCTCGCCGAATTTGGAGAATTAAAGCAGATGCCAGAGGAAGTTGTTACACAAACATTTGATTGATTCAATCATCTTCTCAGCAAGATGATCAAACATGACATTGAACGAAAGCTCATCGAACAGAATGTCACTTTCTTAAATGGCCTAATACTCGAATGGAGGGCAGTTGTGTCGACGGTTAAAGCGCATGGGCAGTTCAAATCGTATTCCTTGGCAAAACTGGTGGGGATTCTGAAATCCCAGGAAAAGATTGCGCTACAAGAGAAGAGCGTGGTTTCAAACTTGGGGTCTTTGGCTCTTCTGTCTAAAGGTAAGAATGCAGCAGCAGAAGAAGAAGATTTGAATCTGGGAGACTATGATTTAACATCTGAAGACTATGTAATGATGGTGTCAAATCCCAGAAGGTTCATCAAGAAGAAGTTCCCTACCAACGAGAACCGAAACTGGCAGGGAAGCTACAGCTCTGAAAAGGTGAAAGAGGAGTCGAAGGTTGAAGATTCAAAGAAAGAAGCGAAGGGTGAAGCTGACTCTAGTGTCAGTTGTTTTTACTGTGGTGGGAAAAATCACTACGCAAAAGATTGCGTGTTGAAAAAGATGGCAAAGAAAGATGAGGAGAAGGATGAAGAAGGGAGTCTCCTGAAAAGACTGGAGGAGATTAAAAGAAAAAAGGCTAATACTAAGAAGATGATGAGGTGAGAAATCCTTCTCATGGAAAGGCTTATGTGGCGAAAAATAGTGATCCTGGTGGAAGATGTCTGATGGTGACGGATGTATCCCAGATGAGAGGATACAACACTGATGGAGGAAATGAAGGGGATAAGGAGCGAGAGGACATGTGCTTTACAGCGAAGCCTCTTAGTGTGCAGATCAGTGAACTAGATGAACTGATCAAGAAGGTACAATCCATTTTTGTTTCATTTAAAATTCCAAAAACATCATATGAAAAGGAATTAAATAACCTGAATTCAAGAATTTCAAATCTAGATAGTTGTTTAACTCAAACACGTGTCACGAATTCTAATCTAACTGACCAAATAAGCAAGGTATCATCCAAGAGTGACCAAATAAGCAGGGTACCAAATTAAGTTTAGAAAATAAAATTGATGTTGAAAATGCATCTAAACTTAATGAGGACGATGACATGAGTGAAATCTCTATAGAGGATGAGGTTCACTATTCCGAGTTTATTAGGAGCGAACCCGAAAACCACAAAAACTTAATTTCTAAAAATTCTGTGGAATTCGCTCGTCTGTCCAAAAACATGTCCCCAATCCTTAAAGAAAAGGTTGTTGTATATCAAAAGGTTAGAACCACTCCAAATCAGGTTTATAAGGTCACAGGAGTAACCGAACATCAGACAGCCGAACTCACTGCCATAGTGAATATAATGCAGATGGCTGTGATGAATTTTTCTGGTCTGCACCGATAGACAACGCAGATGAAACAATTGGTTTATCGGAGCGAACATCATGGAAGGCTACAGGTAGATATGTGGCAGAACCACTGAATAAACCTACCAACTTTGACGTGCCCAGTTCTAGCGGAACAAAAGAGGTTCCAGTGGAATATGTCTCCTCAACTAGCGAAACCTCTTCCATGAAAAGTGAACCTGTTGCTAAGAAGCCGAAACAGAAGGCAAATATTCACAAACAACTACAACAGGTGAAAAATCAAAAGCAGCAGAGAAATCTGAGATACAAGAAAAATGTCTCAGAGCGAAAGCAATTTTGGCGCTCCCAAAATCCCCACTATACTCACTTTGACAGAAATTCCAAGCCAAAAGGAGAAGAAAATAAGAGTAAAAGGAGCTTCGGTCCATCAAATCAAAAGAACCAGAAGAAGACTTTCGGACCACAGGAAGAACAAAACCGGAAGGATAGGTTCGGTCCCGAAAGCAACAACAACCGAAAGTCTGGTTTCGGTCCACCAAACAACAACAGACAAAGACCAGAGTTCAGCCCATCAAGCTTTTATAGTAGAAGACCCAGCTTCGGTCCTGCAACTTACAACAACCGGAAAAACAGTTTCGGTCCATCGTCAAACAGCAACCGAAGGTCCAAGTTCGATCCCTCAAATGACGACAACCGAAAGGGTCATTTCGAACCTTAAGTTAGGAAACATTCTCATTCTAATTTCTTTTCCTCTAATTCTTCTCGTTCTCATTCTTCTTCTAAGCCTAATTCTCGTCCTACACCAAACTCACAATTGTCGAAGGATTTGAAAGGAAAAAGGAAGATTTCCTCAGCAAATGAAGACCGAAAGCAAGCTAAATTCCAAACGCCCGAACCTGAATCCAAAATACCTGCATCTAACTCCAATAAAATCAAAGTGTTTACCATTAAGAGGAAAGATGAAACAACCTTAATAAAACGAACATATCTTGTTGATGTTTCTCTTACTATTCCTGTTTCTGTAAAAGGCTCACGAGGACCGAAGAAACTTTGGGTTCCTAAATCTGCTTAATTTTTTCATGTTATAAGTGACGAGCAATTCGAAGAAGAATCGTACATAGACAGTGGTTGCTCACGTCACATGACAGGAAGGAAGGAAGAGCTAAGGGAGTTTCGGTCACTTCAAAACGGTGGCAATGTCAAGTTTGGTAACAACTCTTATGGAACGATAAAGGGTTATGAGATGATAACCAATGGAGATTTTACAATCAAGAAGGTGGCGTATGTAGAGGGGTTGCAGCATAACCTCATAAGTGTGTCTCAACTGGTGGGAGGTACAGGTCTCAAAGTCTCATTCGATGACGAAGGTTCAGAGATAACAGAGAAGAAATCCAACAAAGTCATTCTCAAGTCTGAACGAAAAGGTCAAATGTTCCCTCTGAATCTCAGACCAATCAAAAGGAATCCAGCAACATGTCTTTTGTCCAAAGCTCATTCAGATGAAAGTTGGTTGTGGCACCGAAGGCTCTCACATCTCAACTTCAAAGACATCAACAAGCTAGTCACCGGTGGTCATGTTCGGGGACTTCAACTGCTCAAGTTCGATCGTGAACACTTATCTGCTGCATGTGAAATGGGGAAACAAAGTCGCCAAAGTCACCCAACAATTATAAACACCAAAGTTGTTGAACCACTTGAGTGCTTCACATCGACTTATGTGGTCCATCATCAATAGAGAGCATTGGCGGTAACAAGTACATCCTTGTGATTGTTGATGACTTCTCACGTTTTACTTGGGTTTTCTTTCTAAAGCACAAATCTGAGGCGACTCCCAAACTGAAGATCTTTATCAAGCAAGTCGAAGTGCAACTGAGAAAAGTCATTCAAAACATCAGGAGCGACAATGGACTGGAATTCAAGAACAAAGAATTCGAAGATTTTTTAGCAGAAAAAGGCACCAGTCACAACTTCTCAGCCCCCTATACACCTCAACAGAACGGAATTGTCGAAAGGCAAAACCGATCACTATGTGAGGCGGCCCGAACTATGCTGAGTTTTGCTTCTCTTCCTCTATATTTCTGGGCTGACGCCATTGCTGCAGCTTGTTTTACTCAAAACAGATCTTATCTCAACAAGCGTGTCTCACTCACCCCTTATGAGATTATTAACAACAGGAAGCCGAATGTCAAGTTCTTTCGCGTATCTGGTTCAAGGTGTTTCATCTTCAACTCCAAAGAACACCGCAACAAGTTTGATGTCAAAGCTGATGAAGGTATCTTTCTGGGATATTCTCTTACTTCAAAGGCATACAGGGTTTTGAATAAGCGTTCTAAAAGAATTGAAGAAACCTATTACGTGACGTTCGATGACAATTACGTCAAAAAGATGAAGTCTACTGAAGAAGCAATTGGAGAGATTTTCACTCAAACAGGTCAAGTCACAGCATCGATCGCAAACTTCTTGGACCAGTTCATGGATTTGTTTGATGAACCTGAGAAAGATGCTCACTTTGAGGCCACGGCAGCAGACAACAAGATTGATCACCTTAAGAAGATTGTCGAAAATGCAGCCAAACAAATGGGAGAAGAAGAAGCAGTTCGAAAAGAACCTCCCCATAGCGGTACTTCGGTCGAGGGGGAGAATCAATTTTCTTCAAATCATCAAGACTCAAATATCTAGGGGGGAATCCTATCTTTGACACACCCGAAAGTCCTGTAGCACCCGAAAGCTCTGTTACACCTGAAAGTCCGGTTACACCCGAAAGTCCGGTTACACCCGAAAGTCCAGTGACAACCGAAAGTCCGGATCAACCCGAAAGCTCAGTCGAAGAAAGACTTCTTGGTTCATCATCTGTCGAGGGGGAGAACTCAGATATGGTTTATGATGATGACATTCAATCAGAATTGGAAGAAATGGTAAATGCTGAATTGGATCCATCCTATGATCCAAATTATCCTCCTCTCACCAAATGAACCAGAGATCATCCTGTATCTCAAATAGAGGGTGATGCATCTGAAAAGGTTCTAACTCGATCTCAACTAAAGGCGAAGCAAACTGCCTTATTCTCCAAAGTAGAATTCTGCATGTTTAATTCTTTCATCTCCAAAATAGAGCCGAAGACCGTCAATATTGCTCTCGATCATTCTGATTGGGTTCAGGCAATGCAAGACGAACTCAATGAGTTCGAAAGAAATAAGGTCTGGAGACTCATTCCAAAACCAAAAGATGCCTCAGTTGTTGGTCTCAAATGGGTGTTCAGAAACAAAATGGACAAGGAGGGAAATGTGATTCGAAATAAGGCTCGGCTGGTGGTGAAAGGTTATTGCCAGGAAGAAGGAATCGATTACGAAGAGACATTCGCTCCGGTAGCAAGGCTGGAATCCGTTCAAATATTTCTTGCCTATGCTGCACACAAAAATTTTGAGGTCTACCAGATGGATGTAAAGTGCGCCTTTCTGAATGGGGAACTTGAAGAAACTGTGTACGTGGAGCAACCTCCTGGTTTTGTAAATGAAAAGCATCCAGATTACTGCTACATCTTAGATAAGGCTGTTTATGGTCTGAAACAAGCACCTAGGGCATGGTATGAACCATTAACTAAGTTTTTAAAGATGTCTAAATTGAAACACGGTTCGGTTGACCCAACCTTCTTTCGTAAAAAGGAAGGTAACCACCTTATGATCGTTCAAATTTATGTCGATGATATCATCTTTGGCTCAATGAATCCTAGCCTAACAGCTGAATTCAGAAAGTTGATGGAGACTAAATTTGAAATGAGCTCAATGAGTCCAATTAACTTTTTCCTTGGTTTAAATATTAGACAGGGACCCAAAGGCATCTTTATCAACCAGGAAGCATATACGAAGACTCTCCTTGCCAAATTCAGCATGATGGGAGACTCGAAGGTCAAAGTCCCTATAGCATTTGGTACCAAGCTCACACCATCCTTGGAAAAACCAGAAGTCGACATAACGTTATATCGCCAAATGATTGGTTCCCTGATGTACCTCACTGCTAGCAGGCCAGATATAATGTTTTCAGTGTGTTATTATGCCAGGTTCCAAGCAAATCCTCGTGAACCACATATGATGGCAGTGAAAAATATATTTCGGTATTTGAAGCAAACCACCTCTCTCGGTCTCTGGTATCCCTCAAACTCAGGTTTCTTCGTTCAAGCCTACTCAGATGCAGACCTAGGAGGATGTGGTCTGGACCGGAAAAGCACTACAGGAGGCTGTCAATTCCTCGACGGGAAATTGGTGAGCTGGCAATCTAAGAAAAAAAACATGTGTTTCTCTGTTTACAGCCGAAGCAGAGTACATTGTTGCTGCCTCCTGCACATCTCAAGTGATTTGGATCCAAAGCCAACTCCGAGATTATGGACTCAATATGAAAAAGATCTCACTATATTGTGACTCATAAAGTGCAATTAGGATATGTCATAACCCAATGCAACATTCCAAGACAAAGCATATAGCACTGAGGTATCACTTTATTAAGGATCATGTGGAAGAAGGAAATGTACAAATTCACTTTGTTCGAACCAATGATCAACTGGCCGACATCTTCACCAAAGCCCTTCCTGAAGCAAGTTTCAATAAAATCCTACAAGGCCTAGGTATGATGGAATCGGAGTCTGTACCAAAAACACCTTCTCAAAACTAAAAGTTGGAAGCAAAATGAACCGAACGCTCGGTCTATTTCGGGCTCGGTTCACATGGGAACCGAAATGAACCGAACGCTCGGTCTATTTCGGGTTCGGTCCCACTGCACTTATTTTCGCTTATCTCAAAAAGGTGATATCTTTGGTTGTATACTTTTGTACAATTGTTTTCCAAAAATTCCAAAAATATTTTTTTAAAAACCGAAATGAACCGAGTGTTTTGTCTATTTCAGGTTCGGTTCAAAAAAAATTTTCAGTTTGGTTTGTTTTGTTTTTCTCTTTACAAAAAGTATCAAAAATTCCAAAAATATTTTCTTTCTTTTTGTCTCTACTTCTGTTTATGTTAACATTTTATGGAATATCGATGGGGCAGGTATCATTCTCACACTTTTTACTAGCTAAGTGTTCCTAGAAGCATGTTGTTGCATGTTATCCAAAGCCTCAACTGATTTTGAATAAAGCCTTATTGACTCGGTATATACAAACCTTGTCTTCCCAATTAGGCTGCAACATTTATTCTAATCATGAGCTACCTTACTCTTTCCTCACATGAGTTAAGAGTTTTCTGCTTGGTCACTATTTTTAGAGCAGAGGTACTTTAGTTTTCTTACACCACCTCAAATATTTTTTCTCCATCATATTCACATCATACAAGTAACCCTTGAGACTCTCAAAAATTACCACTGACGTTTATGGTTACACAATCTCTGTGTTTGTGATCTTAGCTTCGTGTCACTACGTGCTAAGTGAAACCCACAATTCACTTATGAATTAACGAATCCACTCAAGTGGTTGTACCATGAAATCTCTATTTTCCCTATGCGTGATTCTTATGAAATTGTTACATACCATAACATTTCTTCACATAGAATCCAGTTTTAAATTTTCTTGAGATTTCACACCAAGCATTTTCAACAAGTCACTAAAATATTGTTCAAACCTACTTGTTCAATAGATCACATCGGTCTCACAAGAACTTCATTCGGTTTCTATCTTATGTCAAGATCAGGAATTCTGAACTAAAGCGAAAGCCACCTTTATAAGCCTCATTAAAAGATGCCTTTCAACACTTCTTAACAAGTGGTTGATCGTAATTTAACGGGAAACCACACAAACACTTTAAAGTCTCTCTTGACTTTGAAGGAAGAGATTCGTGCCCGGGATCCACTGTTTCGTGTCTATATTGGCATCACAATTTCCCACATAAATGTTTCTTTATTTCTTTATTCTTGACACTCTACACACGAAAATCTTTTTGATTTTCCAAAAGTCTGGTTCCGTTCACTACAAGCTATTTTTATAGTTCTGGTATTTAATGTTATATTCCCAACGGGATGCTGTGGTTTATTTACGTGGTTGCTTTTATTTAGTGAAGACAGCTCATTTTAAGGATAAGATGATGACTCAGCCGGGATACTAAGGGTTTCATGGAATTCAAAAAGGTATCTGATGGGAAGCGTGCAAAATGGAAACGTTTTTCTCTCTCATGTGTAATCATAGGAGCTGCTAACTGTCACACGTCAATCAACTCAGGAACAGATTCGTTTTTCAAGAATATTTGGGGGCGAATTTTTCTCTCACCTCCACACACGGTATAAAGGGTAAACCCTAAGTTTTTTTACCTCTTTACTGCACCCAATTTTCTGAGAGCAAACAAAGACGCTTTTCTACCACTGTTCATCTCCTTCTTCGAAGCACTCAACAATGGCGGATTCCTCCTCTGTTCATGAAACTTCCCACATTCTCCCTATCCGACCCCAAAAAAGCTTGGTCATTGATCTCACCCCATTTTTGTACGAGGCCTTCATGAACCCTATAGTGGAGTGTCTTAAACACTCTCCATTGGTTCTCGCACTGACCAAGGTCGAAATCGTACCTATGGAGTGTTTATCCCAGATTTTCTCTACTGCCCACTACGACAAGTCTGTTGATCGCATTTTCTTAGACATTCTTGATACCAAAATCTCCATCTCAAAATAGCGATTCTACTCGCTTCTAGGGTTTGAACCTGATGATTCGAGGGTTAACCCTGAGTCGATTTATGTGGGACAGTTGTTCTCCATGTTTTACAACATGGGTTACAGTGAAATCATGACCACCGTCATGAAGTTCAAGAAATCATGTCCTCCTCCTCAGTGGAATGGCTTTTTCACGATCCTGTTCAAGGGTCTATCAGAGAGGAGCGCAGGTTCTGATGGGGCTAGTCGTCTGTTCATGACGATTCTCTATGGGTTGTACACTGGTGTCAACCTCGACTATGGCTCAGTTTTATGGTAGCAATTAATCCAAAGTCTTGCCTCTACCTCTTGCCATTCTGAAATTTCATATGCAAGGTTCTGGACCCTTGTCACCAAATGGGCAATGGACAAGTATCATGTACCGATTGTGGCTACATCTCCACTCTCATCTATTGCCGTCTTCCACACTACGAAGATTATTGTGACGGATCCTTCCAAGTTTCAGTTTGTTGGTTCTATTCCATAATCAATGTATGTGTGTGTATCAGGGGAGAGTCGCATCATCAAGACCTATAAGGAGTTTCTTCCTTCGGGTCCTAGAGAGCTCACTCCAGAGATGATTTAGTCAATCCATGACGCTGACGAGCCTGCTCCCAGGGGCAAGAAACCATAAAAGGGGAAAGACAAGAAGGTGGTCAAAGGGGCGAAAGGCCTTTCTCCTAAGAAGAGGAAAACCCAGCCCAGGCGAAAACTCATTCTTGCCTCTTCCTCCAGTGAATCAGAGGATGAGGGTTCAGACTCAGAGGAGTCGTTTCGTGGTGACACTCCTCCTCACTCGCCTTAAACTGAGGTACCAATTTCAACCAAACCAGTTTCTCCTCCCCCAATCTCTATCTCTATTTCCATTCCCCCCATAACCTCCACTACTCATATTCCACCCACTTCTACTCCTGTACCACCTCCTATTTTCTCAGACGCTACAACAACAACTACTGGAGTTCGAACCAACGTATCTGATACGGGGGCTCGCACTTCAGCACCCAAACACACACCTGCAACCGAACCTACTTCCATACCCGAACCTACTACCTCAAGCGAACCTCCACCTTCGCCTTCATCTCCAAATCACTCAGCAGATACCGAGACTTTTCTTGGAGGGGAAGACAAGACCTTCGATTCTGTCTACTACAGTCCCTACCAGGTTCAAAGCGATGATGACGATGATGCTCATGTCACCAAAAAGCACATCAAGGAACTTCATGAGAAAATTGATAGTCTAATCACTTCCTCCTCCTCCTCTCGGTCCAATATCTTAGAGGCTGCCATTCAGGGCCTAGTTGATTCTTTCACCAAGGCACATGAAGCTTCTATCAACTCCGCCACTGCTGCTATAGAAGCATCTACAAAGGCCTGTGCTGTTGCGACCGAAAAAGTCAAAAAACTATTTCACAATGCTAACAGTCTTTTACAGTCTTTATAGGGAGCAGCTGACTCTAGTGCAGCAAAGGTCGATTCCATTGTCGAGAAGCTGGCTACTTCATTCGCATCAGAACAACAATTCTTTGCTGGTCTTCGTCAGTCTCTTGAAGCTGACAATAAATCTGTACAGGCGTCTATTGAGGAGCGATTGACCAAGCTCCAAGAAGATCTCGCTTCGGAGAATTCAGTGATGGATGCGCTTGCTCGTAAAACCACTGCTCTAAAGGTCAAGAGTCTTCATCTTTCGCAATCAGAAAAGGAGGTTGCGTCTCTTCGATTTGAGCGAGCGGTCATTTCAACTTGTGTTTAGGATGTCCACGGCGCCCTCTCCAACATTGTTGAAGCACACGACCCTATCCTCAACTACTCGGTAAGGCGAACTCTTGCTGAGAAGCTTGCTCCTGCCCTTGCCCTGCTCATCAAAATTGAGGGGCTTCCTGAGTTCGTGGCCCATCCAAAACAAGGGGGAGAAGGAGTTTCAAAGGGCGAAAATCAATATCAAGCGCCTCCTATTTCTACATCAGCTTCAACTAAAGCAACCGAACCTCCAACAACTGGTCAGGCTTCGGGTTCGGGTGCTCAAGATAAAGGGAAAAAGGCTATAGTTGACAGTGATGGTGATGATGACAAAGAGACTATTGCTGTTCTCTTGAAGAAACAGTCCAGGGATAAAGATTCAGACATGAGTGCTCGAATCGCTAGAGAGGCAGAAGCAAACGAAAGGAAGATGAAGGAGGCTCATGATCTCCTTGAAAGTCGAAAGACCCTATTCCCTCCATGGACTCTCGAGAAGCTTATCAAAGAAGCTATCGATACTCCCAGTATCCTCTGGCTTGAACCGGTGATTTCCTTGGACAGGGTTAATTCTGTCGACTCTCAGTTCGACATGCCTTTGACCCGAAAGGCCTTCAAATTTTATGCATTTTCCCACGTTGCTGATGTTCCTCATCCTCACCCGAAAATCAATAGGGAGCTTGTTGAATTCTATCTGAGGTCTGCTCAACCTCAATATCAGACGTGGAGTGCGCAGAAGATCATCAATGTTCGGGTCCTCAAACCCTTTCGGGAGGGTAACTTCACAAATGTCATGTTTAAAGTTTTGAGGGGGTCAACTAAAACCGAACATGCCATTTCACTCGCTGATCTTCCTAACCTTAATCCACATGATTGGATCATTTTGCATAACATCCTCCTCACCAATGAAGCTGAATATGGGCCGATCATAGATCACTTCAAGAGGATGTTGGTTTGCTACATCATGGAGGTTGCCAAGATGGATCAGGAGATTGCAAGTGTCTTCAAGAAGAAGCCCACCATCTCTCCAGTTGGTTCCGCAAGTGATTTGAATATGAAGCAGATGGGGAGAATCAATCCAAAGCGGAACTCAGTCATGTTCACCATGTTGGAATAGTGTCTAAGGCTGCCACTATATTAGGCAAGTATTTGACCCGGTTGTGCATGGTCCTTTTGGGTTGCCTTCACCATAGCAACTTGATAGGATGTTTTATTAAGAGAGAGTAAGTATTATTAGTATATTATGAGAATAATATAAAGAATAATATATTGTTATTTGATTAATATAAGTCATAAATTAATTGGAATTAATTTGGTGACTTAAAGAGATTAATTAAGTAAGAGGGTATAAACTGTCAATTGTTTGATAATTAAACTTTAGACTGTAAATCCACATAGATATGGATTGGACGGATTCTAGAAGCTAAAGGATAGCTTGAATCGTCCATTGCTTATCTAAGGAATGGATTTGGATAGCCTTAAGAGAAGATTATCCAATTAGGGTTTAGGTCGTAACCCTTAAGGAGTCTACAAGTATAAATAGACCCTATGTCAAAGGGAAATCGGTACTTCATCTAAAGTAAGAGAACCCTAGCTGATTTCCTCCCCTCTCCTCTCTCCCAATTCATCCTCCTTGCTATTTGGTGGTTGTAAGCCATTAGAGGAGTGACAATTGTGACTCTAGAAGCTCCAAGACAACAAGATCAACAAGGAATTCAAAGGTATGATTCTAGATCTGTTTTAACATTGTTCATATTCCTAAATAGTCATTACAAGTCTTGGATTCAAAGCATGTTTAATTAGAAAGCCTAGATCCAAGCATTAGGGTTTTGCATGCGCACATAGGAAAGTTCTTATGGCTAAAACCCATCAGTGGTATCATAGCCTAGCTTGGTTTTCATTAAATTGTTGCTTAGTTGTCTGAAACTAAACTGCAAAATCGATTTTTGTGTTTCTGAGTCATGGACTCGGCGAGTTCCATAGTGGACTCGGCGAGTTGGCCTGACTCGGCGAGTCCCTTGGTGCACTCGGCGAGTCCAAGCGTCACGAATGGCCAGATTCGGGATTTCTTCATGTTTATCTTATGGAAACTTACCTTAATCATATTAGATCAACCTAAATCCGATTTTTTGATATATATGACTATTATCTTGATCTAATTAAAGATATTTATCAACTAATAAAATATTTAATTTCCTTATATGATAATTAATTAATTATTTTGATTATTTTGGTAATTATCTTGAAAGAAATCTTGAATAAATCAAATATAGATAATTAGGAAATTAATTGTTAATTAAAATTATTTGTTATTTGATCCTCCATGTTTTAAATGTTTAAAACTTGTCCTCAAGTTTTGAAATTTATATTTTGTGATTAAAAGTTTTAATTTGGACAATTTAAATTTCAAACCCTAGATTTTAAAAGGTTTAAAATACAACCCTATACTAATATAATATTACAAGATTTATATATATATATATATATATATATATATATATATATATATATATATATATATATATATATATATGTATAACTAAAATGCTAGTCTTACCGTTAGTAGGCCTCATTCACGAAGCTGATCTATAAGGTGGGTATAAGGTTGCGGCCTATAAAATGGCGCTTAATGGGTGTACACTCACACCCACCGCTTGCTTGATCGGTGGAGGGTCGTTAGCCGAACGGGTAGGATAGGGAAACCTCATCCTCTCATTAAAAGTATAATAGGAAATACAAAGTAACTACACATATTTTTTAAAATTTCCCAATCTTAGTTACTTTAAGAAAAGTGAATTGATGCAATCCCATGAAATTACACTTTGCACCCTTGCTAAGAAGTTAGTGGAGCGTGTGTGGTTTACCGGCACACTAATTGGTTCTAAGCGAAGGTGGCAAAGGGTGATTCATTGTTTATCATAGTTCGATGGAGCGTGTGTGGCTTACCGGCACATCGAATAGCTGATTGTTACAATGAAGGCACCATGTGAATTTGCATGGTAATTCACACCCGCTTTGTGATCCTCGGTATCCCAGTCACAAACAAGAGGGGAATATCGAGATTTAAACATGCCATTGAATAGTTTCAATGAATCTCATCTGATCCTAGGAATTTTCAATACATTTAGGACTAATAGTTAGGTTTTATGGTGGAGAATTAGTGAATCGTCATTCACTTACCTTCAATTTATTTGCATGTTAGATTACGGCATCCCTTTTCTAATATGTAAATGTTGTTGTTGGATCCTAGCCCTAATTTTTCTTATTGGGTGATAATTAGGGATTCATATTCTAATATATCTTTGTCCTTTCTATTTGTAGATGTCGAACGCCAACAACGGTGCTGCTAGTTCTTTCACATTGATGAGCCTTTGCCAAAAGGTAACCTTCGATGGAACGAACTTTAGCGAATGGATAAGATACATTCGCACCATTGCTCGCTATGAGGATAACGAGTATGTCCTCGATGAGAAGCTCGAGAAAATCAACCCTGAAATTGCTACTCCGGCTAAAATTACCGCTTTTGAAACTCATGAGCGAGATGAAACGAAGGTACATTGCATCATGATAGCCACCATGAACTCCGAATTCCAAAAGTCCTACGAGGACATGTACCCGTACGAGATGCATCAAGACTTATTGGAGAGATACCACCAAAACGTGAGACAAGAGCAGTATGAGATTTTCACTAACATAATTTCCACTAAGATGGGTCTTGGAGAATCTCTTACCGTGCACCTGCAAAAGATGCAAAGGTATGTCGACCGCCTTCGCAAGTTAAATGTTGACTTTGGGGAAGACTTGGTGATCGACATGGTGCTTCACTCTTTGCCTTCGATGTACAATCAATTTAGGATGACCTACCACATGAACAAAGAGGAGGTCACCCTAAGCAAACTCCAAGGTCTCTTGAGGGTTGCTGAGAGAAACTTCAAAGACAAGTCTGTTGCACCAACTCCCAATCCACCCGCTGCTCCTGTCTTGGCTATTGGTCAAGGAAAGGGAAAGAAGAGGAAGGCTTCGTCTAAGAACTATCGCAAGGTTAAATCCCGAGATGGTGCCTCTTCTAGCGGGACCAAAGTTGATCCCGCTAAGCCCTGCCCTAACCCGAAGGAGGCAGAGTGCCACCACTGCCACAAGATAGGACATTGGAAGAGAAGTTGCCCAGAATACCTGCAAGCCATCAAGGAAGGAAAGATCAAGCCATCTTTTGCAGGTATATATACAATTAAATCTAACGATTCTAATCATGCTATTTCTTGGGTTCTTGATACCGGTTGTGGTTACCACATTTGTTCTAATGTGCAGGGACTAAGAAGAAGTAGGGATGTGGAGCAAGGAAGAATCAATCTAATCATGGGAAACAGAAGATCGTCGCCTGTGACCAAGATTGGAGTGTATTCTTTAGTGCTTAGGAATAATTTATGTTTAGATTTGAACAATTGTTGCTATTCGCCAGAAATGGCTAGAAACATCATTTCATTTCATGGTTTGTTTAGAAAAGGTTTTAGATTTTCTTTTAATAATGAGAATGGTTCTATTTTGGCTTATCTAAATGGTGTCTTTTACTTTGAAGCTATACCATGTAATGGAATTTATGAAACTGTTATGATTGTTGATAACTTAGGAAATGATGTTTTGAACATAGATTCTTCCACTATTATGGATAAAGCATCCTTGTGGCATTGTCGTCTTGGACATGTCAACAAGAAACACATAGCCCAACTCCAAAAGGATGGAGTGTTGGAGTCATTCGACCTTAGGGAAGATGACACGTGCGAGTCTTGTTTACTTGGAAAGATGACTAAATCACCCTTCACGAGTACGTGTGAAAGGGGTGAGGGTCTATTGGACTTAATACATACCGATGTATGTGGACCGTTTAGATCAACCACGAAGGATGGGAACCGCTTCTACGTGACTTTTACCGATGATTATAGTAGATATGGGTATATCTATTTAATCAAGCAAAAGTCAGAAACTTTTGAAAAGTTCAAAGAGTTCAAGAATGAAGTGGAGAATCAATTGGGCAGGAAAATCAAGATGCTTCGATCCGATCGAGGAGGAGAGTACCTAAGTCTTGAATTCCACGATTATCTCAAGGAGTGTGGAATAGTTTCGCAATTGACGCCTCCTAGGACACCGCAGTTGAATGGTGTGGCAGAAAGGCGTAATCGAACCTTATTGGATATGGTTTGCTCTATGATGAGTCGTGCTTCACTACCTATATCTTTTTGGGGGTATGCCTTAGAGACTGCCGCCCATATCCTTAACCGAGTCCCTACTAAGAAGGTTGCCAAAACACCTCACGAGATGTGGACAGGGAAAGCTCCCTCGTTGGCACATATCAAGCTTTGGGTTTGCGAGGCTTTCGTAAGACGAGATACTCACGACAAGCTCGAACCCTGAAGTGAGTGATGTATTTTCATCGGCTACCCGCAGACATCCTTTGGATATCTCTTCTATAGACCGAAGGACAATGTTGTCTTTGTTGCGAGGAGAGGAGTTTTCCGAGAGCGAGAACTCATAAGCCAAGGAGACAGTGGGAGGCAAATCGATCTTGAAGAGATTCAAGAGTCGAGTGATGAAGAAACCTCTATCACTGGCACTCAACCCGAGGAGGAAACCTCGGTTGAACCAATTGACGAGTCCTTACCTCTTAGACGTTCCGAAAGAGTTAGAGTTCAACCCAGTTTTATGGTTTTCATATTACTACCGAAGGGGACACGCATATTAGTGATGGTACACTAATAAATCTTGATGAACCTAATAGCTATAAGGAAGCCATGGCAGGCCCGGAGTCTACAAAATGGAAAGAGGCAATGGATAGCGAGATCCAATCCATGTATGATAACCAAGTTTGGAATTTGGTTGATTATGTGCCCGGATGTAAGACCATTGGGTGCAAATGGATCTTCAAGAAAAAGACCGACGTGGATGGAAACGTACACACATATAAAGCGCGATTGGTTGCGAAGGGCTTTACTCAAACTCTCGGAGTTGACTATAATGAGACCTTCTCACCAGTTGCGAAGATAAAATCTATTAGAGTGATGCTAGCGATTGCCGCATTTCATGATTATGAGATTTGGGAAATGGATGTCAAGACCGCTTTCCTTAATGGAAAGTTGGCTGAGGATGTTTACATGGCTCAGCCAGAGGGGTTTGTGGATCCGAAGCATCCGAATAGAGTGTGTAAACTTGAGAAGTCCATTTATGGACTCAAGTAAGCGTCTCGCAGATGGAATCTTTGCTTCGATGAGAAAGTCAAATAGTTTGGATTTGTACGAAGCGAAGATGAGTCTTGTGTATATGTCAAAGCCAGTGGGAGTATAGTAAGCTTCCTCGTTCTATATGTCGATGACATATTACTCATAGGAAACGACATCCCGACTCTGCAGGAGGTTAAGTCCTGGCTCGGGAAGTGCTTCGCTATGAAGGACCTCGGAGAGGCTTCTTACATTTTGGGAATAAGGATAGTAAGAGAAAGAAGTAAGAGACTAATTGGACTTAGTCAGAACACTTACTTGGAGAAGGTACTAAAACGTTTTAGTATGGAAAACTCGAAGAACGGAGAATTACTGATACAAAGTAATGCCAAGTTGAGTAAGACTCAAAGTCCGAGTACCGAAGCTGAGATAGCAGAAATGAGTCGAGTTCCATACGCTTCCGCAGTTGGCTCAATCATGTACGCTATGACTTGTACTCGCCCTGATGTAGCCTTCGCTTTGAGCACGGTTAGCAGATATCAAGGGAATCCGTGCAGAGCACATTGGATTGCGGTGAAGAATATCCTTAAGTACCTTAGGAGGACAAAGGAATGGTTCTTAGTCCTCGGAGGGAGTGATGACTTGAAGGTGCGAGGGTATAGTGACGCCAGTTTTCAGACCGACAGGGACAACTACCGTTCGCAGTCGGGCTGGGTCTTTACCCTAAATGGAGGAGCAGTGACATGGAAAAGTTCCAAGAAGGAAACCGTAGCTGATTCAACGTGTGAATCAGAGTACATTGCAGCGAGCGAAGCGTCGAAGGAGGCAATATGGCTGAAGAACTTCATCGGTGATCTTGGAGTTGTACCTGCCATAAAGGAGCCCATGGAACCGAGGGAGCCTTGACCAAGGAACCGAGGGATCATGGTAGATCACGACATATCAACAGAAAATATCACTTCATTAGACATCGTGTAGAAGAAGGACAACTTGTAGTGAAGAGGATATCATCAGAAGATAACCCAGCAGATCCGCTTACGAAGGGACTGAGTAGGGTTAAGCACTTGCAGCATGCTAGGAGTATTGGGCTGAAGGATGATATCAGCATAGATTAGATAGTATTAGAAACGTGTAATAGATAAATGTAATTAACATTTGATGATTAAATAAAGGAGTTTTATTTATGAGTAATGTTACTATCTTATGTTAATTGTTTAGCTATTGTTTCACTTTGTATGTTTTGACTTCCATAATAATTGAGTTTATTAGGAATAATCAAATTGTTCAAATTGTCCACAATCGTTCATATGTTGGAAGTAGATATGAAAGAAGATTGTCATGAATCAGTGCGTAGATTGTCTAAATGGTATTAGACATAGCAAAGGGTTGCTGCGACGTTCATGAGTGCTTATGAACTGGTTTTGAGCATTGGAACAAACCCGCGCTTGCTGGAATCACCTTATGGAATATGATATAAAAGGATGATCGCAAGACGATAATATCATATAGTCTTGAAACCTAGATATATGGTTTATTATTTGCTAATTGATTGTACATTGATAATGCGAAAACGCATTGGTAACTCAATGTTATAAAACGCATTGTTGTGTATAGTTGATTATTGAATAAGTAAATGTATATAAGTCGAAGTTTATCTGCAACTTTTATCTAAGAAGGTAAAAGCGATATCTCGGCCGCTCGATGATTTGATTTGACTTATGTGACGGGCCCGGTCAAAACTGAATTGATGTGTTCGATTAAGTTCTATGTCGAATAAATCAGAGATCGAGAAACCTAAATGCTTGACTAACCATTCCATAGGATTGTTAGCATGATATCTAACAGAGGACTGTACGATCCCTTATCTAAAGGACAAGATTGATTAGATCAGAGTTCGACAGTGTCTTTGAGAGCTACGATTGCAAACCGAATTGTACTTGTGCATATAGTTACTAGACTTATCCAAGTGGGAGACTGTTGGAATAGTGTCTAAGGCTGCAACTATATTAGGCAAGTATTTGACTCGGTTGTGCATGGTCCTTTTGGGTTGCCTTCACCATAGCAACTTGATAGGATGATTTACTAAGAGAGAGTAAATATTATTAGTATATTATGAGAATAATATAAAGAATAATATATTGTTATTTGATTTATATAAGTCATAAATTAATTGGAATTAATTTGGTGACTTAAAGAGATTAATTAAATAAGAGGGTATAAACTGTCAATTGTTTGATAGTTAACTTTAGACTGTAAATCCATATAGATATGGATTGGACGGATTCTAGAAGCTAAAGGATAGCTTGAATCGTCCATTGCTTATCTAAGGAATGGATTTGGATAGCCTAAGAGAAGATTATCCAATTAGGGTTTAGGTTGTAACCCTTAAGGAGTCTACAAGTATAAATAGACCCTATGTCAAAGGGAAATCGTTACTTCATCTAAAGTAAGAGAACTCTGGCCGATTTCCTCCCCTCTCCTCTCTCCCAATTCATCCTCCTTGCTATTTGGTGTTTGTAAGCCATTAGAGGAGTGACAATTGTGACTCTAGAAGCTCCAAGACAACAAGATCAACAAGGAATTCAAAGGTATGATTCTAGATCTGTTTTAACATTGTTCTTATTCCTAAATAGTCATTAGAAGTCTTGGATTCAAAGCATGTTTAATTAGAAAGCCTAGATCCAAGCATTAGGGTTTTGCATGCGCACATAGGAAAGTTCTTATGGCTAAAACCCATCACACCAGGAATGAAGGCCAAAAATGCTTGTTCGCCTTGGCAGACAAGCATCTTTATACCACTTCATGCTTGGAGCATGTTCTGGGAATCATTAATCGGTGCAAGCAGAATTCTAAAGATGACAAGAAGTATTTTGATGATATGATCCAGTGGTACATTCGTTTCAGACAGACCATTCTTGCCATCATTCCTCGTCTGTTCGATACCACGAAGAAAGTTCCTGCAGCAGGACCCAGCAAGCCTAAGTAGAGTCTCGCTCCAGTTGACGCAAAGGGGGAGATTGTAGGGTCCATTAGGTGTTGCGTCTTGGGCTCAGTCCATAGTCCAAATTTAGTATCCGGATTGGGCCTGTCCATCCGTGATTTTATTATTAGGGTTTAGTATTTATAGATGCTTGCATGCATCTTTGTACGTAAGTTTTTCAGACTCAATTATTCACAGAAGATATCTTTTATTGATTGTAACCCTAGAAAGCCTCTACAACGGAAGTTCTTTATCGAGCTCTGTTGAGGCGTGAATCTATTGAATCATTCAACATATTTTGATTCATTCTCTTGTTTGATATTTCTATTTGAATTATTGTGATCAACCTGTTTAAGATCTAATCGATCAAAGAGTTTTTCAATTCATTAAGTTTGTTTCGACATGTGTCACCTTTGAGGCTCGAACCGCGTAGTTGCTCGATTTTGGAAGATTTGAAGTGGGTCATCCATTCCTAACTTTGAGGGGGAGAATGTTGGGGTGCAAAGTTCTTCATGTATGACTTTGTAATGGATTGATTTGTGTAGACCCACTTGCATGTGGTGCATTAGCCTTTAGACCCGTGTGTTAGTGAGAGTGAGAGAGGGACATGTAAACACCTCTATATAAGGTGGGTTTGTCCACTTGTAGAGGTGTGCTTGAGAGATGTAAAAGTGAGTATGTAAGTGTGTGTTATTTATGTAGTCTAGATCTAGATCATTTTTTGTGTAACACCATATACAATCAATACATCTCTTGAACACCCAAATTATCATGTTCATTGTGCAAACTTTAATTCTGCATGCCAAACCATGTTCTTTGTCACTATAGATACTTTGCCCACTCCACTACTAGAGAACTTCATTCCCCCTTTTCTCTCCTTCTTCAAGCTAGAAAATGCAACAAAATGACTTAGGACTTCAAGAATGATTAATATCAGGGTTTCTGGAGGCTTAGAGTGTGAGGGAGGATGAGGGTGAACATCCCTAACCCTCTCATTCCATTAAATACCGAAAATTTAGGGTTTTGGTCATCAGACTGCTCTCATGTAGTGAGAAATAAAGGGCTCACATCGCTAGACTCAAGGAATGCAGGTCAACAAGTCAACCCTGTCTCATGATATGAGAGACATTGCTCATGTTGTAACTACAACCAAATGCTAAAGAAAACCTCGAAATCAAGTACCTTCAAACTGAATGTTACAACTCTCCCCTACTTGATTCTAACTTCACCGTCGAATTCCTGTTCTTCGAACAGATCGGGTGTAATACTCCCTTATCTCGGTCTCAGGTTCCCAAGTCTATTCGGTACCTTTCTGATGCTACCACTGCACCTTCAGTAGATTCATCTCCTTGTTGTGCAAGCTCTTCGCCTTTCGTTCGAGAATTATAGTTAGTCTCTCCACATAATTCAGGTGATCATCAACCTGAATGTCATCTAAGGGACAACCGTGGAATCATCGGTCACATATTTCCAAAGCTAAGATACATGGATGGTATTGTGGATTTGACTGAGCTCGTCAGACAAATTCAAACAATATGCAACCTTGCCCACTCTGGAGGAAATCATTATGGGACCAATAAATCTAGGGCCCAACTTCCCCTGCTTCCGAAATCGGATGACACCTTTCCAAGGTGACACCTTCAGAAGCACCAAGTCCCCCACCGGAAACTCGAGGTCTGAACGTCGCCGCTCTACATAACTCTTATGCTAGCTTTAAGCGACTCGTAACCTGTCGTGCACCTACTGAATCAACTCAGTGGTCTTGAGTACCACTTCAGTACTCCTCATGACCTGATGCCAGACCTCCCCCAACAATATCTTAAATGGTGATTAGTCAATACTGTCATGATTTATTATTGAAAATACAACATCCCATAAGTTTTCACCATTTAGAAAGCTCAATCTCCACATAAAGATTAACGCTTTGTTATATACAGGTAGACTACCAACTCCTAAACCTCCAAAAAATTTATCATTTAAGATTACGTCCCATTTAACTCACTGCGAAACATAATCTTGATCACCTTCTACTCCCTAAAAAAATCTATCTCAAATACCTTCCAATTTACGATAGACAACAACATTCATTTTAAATAATGACAAATAATAAATATCCAAACTTCCCAGAACCAGCTTACCTGGCATAAGCCTACTACCAAAGGAAAGCATCCTCGACTTCCACAAAGAAAGTGTTCCATAGACAACTACTTTTCACGGTATCATAGATCTCTCGATCTATATAGTAGTTGTTAAATGACATCCACTCTTCCTTTGTTCTTCACCGATGAATCGAGTGTCATTGGTAATTCCAGGAGGAACTTGGGGCACATGTTAATGGCGGAGGCGATGAAGTAACGCCACGTATGTAAGAAGTAGAAGAAAGCATGTCCACATCAAAATTAAACGAAAATGTTTGCAAGATAAATGGAAAAGCCCTTAAAACCCTCAAGCAAAAAAGAGCCCAGGAAACTAACCCACAAGAACATAAGCGGATTAGCAAAAAGAAAGCAATTTCGGCTCGACTTGATATTACCCACTATTCATAAGCCATGTTATAAGTTTATATGTATAATAACTTATATGCTTTAGTTATCAATGTAAATACATAATACAATGACAATATTTTGGTCTTTACATATTAGTTTAGTTTTGGATATTAAAACATGAAATCTATAGGACTCATGCTGGCGAATCTAGAACAAAATATCACGTGGTTCCCAAATTAAGTGAAACCGATAGAAAAAATCAAATAACACTTGTGAGGGATCGGGTAGGGTCGGGTCGTGTACAATTTACTGAAATATAATGTAACACCCGTCTCTGGTATGTTGTTTCCATGTTATTTATTTAGAAGTTTTCAAGAGGGACTCGGCGAGTCTATAGTCCGACTTGTCGAGTAGAGACGGGATTTCGAGCACGTGTAAGTCGGCGACTCGACGAGTCCATATTCGGGACTCGGCGAGTCCGCCTGCCAGGAAGAAACCCTAAATCCCCGGGTTTGCTCAATATTTAAGCAATGTTATGTGCCCCAAACTCGCCTCCTTCACCCTCAGAGAGCTTGTGAGAAACCCTAAACCATCCCTTGTATGATCTAAGTGTTTTTTGGTGGATTCTTGAAGGATTGAAGAAGAAAAAGAAGAAAGGACCAAAAAGAGGAAGTGTAGAGCAAAGATCCAAGGCCAAAGTCAGAGTTCATTGAGGTATGTCTCGGAATTATCCTGTTTTGTGCTTAAAACCACCATTAGAACACCTCTAAGGCTAGTTTAATGTATTTTCCAAGCTTTATAGTTGTATGGATGCCTTGTTGGGTCGAGATATCCCTAGATCTGTTCATTTAGGAGTGTTAGAGCCCTGATCTAGTGCCTTTTCGAAGTTTCTTTGCTTGAGAACCCTAGATCTAGCCTTTATTATGCTTTTTGAGCCTCTTAATCTTCATGGGTGCATATAGTCACGTAATGATAGAACCTTTACGTGTTAATCAAGCTTAGGGAGCCCAGATCTATAAGTTTTATGCGCTGGATTCAAGTAGAATTGAGTTTAGATTAGCTGCATGCATGCAACTCGGCGAGTCGGAAGAACGACTCGGCGAGTCGAGTCGCGAGTCCCCGATTTTTCCCCTTTTGAGTGATGTCGAGTGGGGACCAGTGAGTAGTAGAGTAGACTCAGTGAGTTGGAGGTCAGACTCAGTAATGGAGGGACTCAACGAGTTGTTCATACAACTCGGCGAGTCCAAGGCAATCTTCTTAGCTCAAGAACAACACGTCGAGTTGTTCATACGAATCGACGAGTCGGATGCAGATAGTCTGAGTTCTAGAATCGAAAGGGAACTTGTCGAGTTGATGCCATACTCGACGAGTAGCCGCGAGTAGGCTTGAGAAGTGAGAATAGAGACTCGGCGAGTTGGCGGCCCAACTCGGCGAGTCAGGTCAACTGTAGGTTGACTTTGACCGGGAGAGTTGACTTTGACCAGGGGTAAAAGAGTCATTTTACCCCAATTCAGTTATTAGTATTTGATTGAGTGTGTTTATGGAATTGTAGCCGGGGAGATACCGGAGCAGCAGCAGATAGCTTCCAGAGCCATACACTCAGCAACCAATTCACGAGGTGAGTTTTCTTCGAGTAGGAACAGGTCTAAGGCCACAATGTCGGCCCGTTTAGCTAGCAGTAGTTTCCGGATTTTGATCCGATGCAGTAGTTAGTATGTTTGATGCCTTCGTGGCTCAGGCAGGATTTATGTGTTATGTGTTCCGGGCTACGGCCCGATGCAGTATGCAGTATATGTGTGTTCATGTTAGTTGATATGTTTATGTTATGTGATGTTCAGTTAGTTCCGAACTTTGGTCTGATGCAGGGGCAAGGCCCCAGTTAGTCCGGACTTCGGTCCGATGCAGGGGACAAGGTCCCAGTCAGTTAGTCCGAACTTCGGTCCGATGCAGGGGACAAGGTCCCAGTCAGTTTCCGGACTTCGGTCCAATGCAGGGGGCAAGGCCCCAGTTAGTCCGGACTTCGGTCTGATGCAGGGGACAAGGTCCCAGTCAGTTAGTCCGGACTTCGATCCGATGCAGTGGGCAAGGCCCAGTATGTGCTTTATATGTTATTGTATGGTATGTGGTAGATTGGTGGAGCTCACTAAGCTTCGTGCTTACGGTTTTCAGTTTTGGTTTCAGGTACTCAGTTTTCAAAAGAGGAGCTCGGGAAGATTGCAGAGCACACACCATAGTCAGTTAGTCTGGGAATGTTTGACTTTGATATTGAGATTATGTTTTGAATTAATACTCGAAAACTATGTTATGACTTATGATACAGTTTTATAAATATGGTTTTAGTAATGTTTTAAAAGAAACTTTTTAGTCGTGATTTTTGGGTCGTTACATATAATTGAAAAAATCGATCAGCCACCACCAATTAAATTTTTTAAAAAAAAAAACGACTGAAATATAATTGAAAAAACCGAACGATTTAATGAAAAAATAGTTGATTATTAGTGTATTGATACCTTATTGTTTGATAAAAACTATATCTTATATTTAACCCTGTATATTTAGCAGCACAAATGTCTCATATAACTTCTTTTTTGTCCCTTTTAAAATGGTTTTTTAAGACATTTTTTTAGAAAAACAAACTCAATGTTGGTCCTCTATTTTTTCTAAGATAATTCCTAATTTTTGTGGTATATATATTATAAATGAAATTCAAAATTTAGGTAGGTCCTAGGACCTACTTGTTATAAACTAGATTAGCCATGTTCATGCACAACCCCTTTGCCCTATGAAGTGGGGAAATTCCTCTGGTTAATCACAACATATTTATGTAATTTTTAATGAAAGGGGTTGCGGCACAGCTTTGCCCTCAATGAAGTGGGGAAATTCTCATTTGCCCTCAATAAAAGGGGTTGCGGCACAACTTGTTGCTCGTTTACCCGCTATGTATATGTAATTTTCAAGTCAAATATGACACGTCTTTGAAGATTTATTTTCTGAAATTTACATAACAACAAAAGTTATACTTTTCAATAATAGAAATAATCATTAAAAATAATTATACATACAAAATCATCTACCTTTCTTTTTTATGAACTGAAATTCTTCGTGGGAAATTTTACTATTTATCTATCCATGCTTTCGGTATGTTTTCAGTCGGGCCGTTTTCTCACATATATTTCAAAACTCATACTCTATAATGTCATTGAGACGTTGAGCTTTTTTTTATCTGAAACCCAAATGTGTGGATTTATTTATTTATTTATTTTTGTGTGTGTGTTTGTGCCCACTATCCGGTTTTACACTGGAATCCCTAGACCAACTCTGAATTAAAATTTTCTGGAAAAGGAAACATTTTGCAAATTCAAGAGAATTGGTTATTTTTTTGTTGTAAAAACTAGGTTTGTTAAATCAATGTCTTTTTATTTTATTTGATTATAGCCCAAAAACATTGGTCCATCTGGGAATCAACTAACCCAACATTCAATGAATTTTGGCAAATAACAAAATATAGCCCACACGGAATTTAAAAAGCCATAAAAACTAGGTTCGTTAAATCAATATAATGTGCTTTTATTTTTTTGATTATAGCCCAAAAATATTGCTACATTTGGGAATTTATTAGCCCAACATTCAATTAAAAAAAAAAATAAATAAATAAATAACAAAGACTCTTTACCCGCAATAATACTCAGCAATGGTTTTAAAATTAAAATTTTGACAATAAACACACTGTGTTTATTAACTTCAACTAATAACCTTTCTCCACTCCTAAAGATGCTTAGTACTAGGATTTCTGCGAAATTTTCCGAAAAACATATTATTATCTTCACTTAATAATTTAGATTTTAAGGTCTTAAATTTGTTCATTTATTCAAAATTTGATGGTCGACCATGCAACAAGATTCACTCCAAGCATGTAGTTGTAGCATGTAAATATAAACGAACTTACATATTACATCTAGAGCCGAGATTTGTACCGAAAGGTCAAATGAGTCGTTCCTTCTCAACTCTTTTGCCGCATAATGTCATTTTGGTTTTTTCATTGTCCTCTCTTTTCAATCATTCACAAAGTAATGAAGGAATTAGTGAACCATGGTTCTAATAAAACCCGTCATGGCTCTAATATTTGCACCTAACTGATGGGTTTTAGGTAAAACAAATAAACTAGAAAAACAATTCCTAAGTTCACATGCAACCTACTTTGGATCTATGTTTTATCTATTGAACATACAACTTTGAATTGCAAAACAAGAACCCTAGAGGAGAGAGGCTATAATCGAAATCTACAAACTAGGGTTTAGTAATTACATACCTTTCAATTGTTATAGTAAACAATTGATGATTCCCTTGATCTTGATCTTGATCTTCTTGGAAGCTTAGCACCACAAGTGTAATGCCTCTAATGGAATCACACCCAAACTAGCAAGAAGGAAATTAGAGGAGAGAGGGAAGAGGGAGTATGCAAAATTTCGGCCCTTAGGGTTTCTTCCAAAGAAAAGAGTAACCAAAATGTGAACCAGGAGGCTCCTTATATAGTTGAGGGATCTAGGGTTTAGGAAAAACCCTAATGCTCCTTGCTTAGGGCCTAAGCAAAGCCAAAGGCCTTATCCAAGCCCCCTTGGACGAAATCCTTAGGGTTTCCCTTATAGATTTCGTCCACCTCCTTCCAAGGAGGTTCTGGAGCCTTCCACTCAACTATTAGATAATTGCAAACTAGTCCCTGCACTTTATAATTAATTCTTTTAACACCAAAATTAATTCTGATTAATTTCTGGCTAACAATTAATTAAACAAAATGATTTCTTATTAATATATTAATCTTTTAACATATTAATAAATTCATTTATATTAATTTATTAATCTTATAATAAATTAATATCTCTCCTTTCATAATTTCCTTGTCCGGTTGCTAGGTTTGAGGGCAACCCAAAAGGACTGTGCTGCTATCAATTCAAGTACATACCAATTATAGTTATGGGCTTAGACACCAAATCCAACAGTCTCCCACTTGGATAAGTCTATAACTATAATTGCTAGTATGCCTTCTAAATTTGACCAGCAAATTGTAGCTTCCAAAAAGCTGTTGTCGAACTCTGACCCAGTCAGTTACGAGTCCTAAGATAAGAGATCACATGACCCTTCGTTCTACTAGATATCTCTAGACATAAGACATGGAATACAATCAATCTCTTTGTCTAGAATCTATGTTTCCCGATTTCTGATTTGTGATGATATAGGACTTCTGATCGAACACATCAATTTAGTCCTGGCTGGGCCTAGCACATAAGTCAACACCAAATCATCGAGGGGCCCACAGATATCGCTTTTCCGGTTAGGGCAAAAGGAACGAATAAACATTGACTCATATGCTTGTATCTTTTACTCATCAAACCATACATGACAATACGTTTTATAACACCAAGTTACTGATGCGTTTTCGTATCACCAATGTATAGCCGACTTGCAAATTACAACTCATATATCTCTGTTTCAAGATCATAGATATTATCGTCTCAGTATTACTCGTGATGAATTCCATGAAGTAATACTCTGAGCGTGGGTTTATCCAATACTCAAATCTCAATTTCTGAGTACTCATGAACGTTGCAGCAAATCTATTGCCATGTCTATCCTTAGACAATCTACAATCCAGTTCATGACAGTCTTGATTCACTACTCACTTCCAAAAGTATGAGCGACTGTGGAGTTTGAATAATCTTATTATTCGGGAAGTCAAAACATGCAAAGTGAAACGCAATAATAATATTAATCCTATATGGCCCCAAAGCTTTTGAGCGTAAATAAAAACACTTTTATTCAAACACCATATTGATTACTCATTATTCATTGCTTATAGTTTCAGAAAATCAACTTATTACTTGAATTATAACCACAATTGTCCCATGCTCCAAGCATGCACACTTTGGTTTCCTATGGTCCATACTTTGTGAAATAAATCAATTGAAAAACCTTTCCAATGATGCTCATTTCACAATTCCCAATCCCTATTATTAGTGTTAGAACACAAGGTTCTTGCAATTACTAGAATATGCTAGATTCTAACATTTTATGCAACGATCCTATCGCAAAGTCATAGCACAAAAGTCACCAAGACTTTGGCCAATGAAATTACAAAGTACTCTATCGGAAATTGTTACAAGATAATTCCATAGACGTGAAGTCTCACATTCAAAGTACATTCCTTTGAATATCCTTCTTGCATAAAAGTTTCTAATCTAGACACAGACTCTCAACATCCAACTCCCAATATGGAGACATTTCCATATTTGCCATATGACAACTTATTCTTAATAGAATCTTATCTATTCATAATAATGTAAATATAGCCCATTCAGTACTATACTTCTAACTACTCACAAACGACAAATCCTCAGTGAACCTTAGATTTTCCTTTGATAGTTGTTTAATTATTTTAGTCAAAACCGATTCTAGTTCCTTTTTCCCTCTTAATGCCCTAGGCATTTGGAAAATTTTAGAATGGTAAAATATTACAGCATATGCAACCGATCCTATACCCGAAGCGTATTGGACATGATGCATAATGTCTCTCATAAAGAAGTGATACTTTATCATCCTTCTACCATAATATTTTATGTGTCCTGTTCCCACAATTCGATCTATGAAGAGGGATCGTGATCATAATCGAATTTGAGAATGCACTATATATCCTTGACTAAATTTATTAACATTTCTCGATCTAAGCTTTAGAATTTTGAAATGAAGTATAATATTCTCTCCCTTAATTATAGCAAAACAATTTTTCAAACATTACAACTTTGCAAAGTGAATCTTTGTTTTCTATAATTAATATTGCTAACTCGCAATACTTTACCATAATAATCATGCTCCCACTAACATGATGATTATTTTTCTTACCAGCATAACACTTATGCTCCCACTAGCTTTGACATGTATTCAGAAAGCAATTAAACTTCCAGAGAACAATGCTTATTGAATTCCTTAAGTTCATATTTCTAATATCTAATGCTTTGATAAGCCTTTATCAAAGCTTCTTAAAATCATACACCTTTGCCTTAGAAAGCTCATATGTGTGTCTAGACAAATTCAGAACTTATGTCACTAAGTCCCAAATGTTCAGACTAATTGTCAAATCTCATAATTCGAACTATGGAAAGGGATGCCGTAACCATAATCAAATTTGAGAATATAATTTCCACAATTGCTATCTTCTTAAAATCTCTCTTAGTGAAAGCATTTCCTCACAGTCCTTATTCATGAAGGAGGTAATCTTATGACACTTAGATTTTTGTGGTGTATAAGTTCCTATCCATGTGAATTTGTCAAAACCAAAGTTTGTGACAAATCCAAACTCATATGGACTGAACTTTCTCAATCTCGATTTCTTGCCTCATGGTAACACAAGTGCCCACCATGTCTTCCAAGTGGTTTATCAACTCATCCTTACTTATCAATGTACTTTCCATTGATCAAGGTGCTATGTCTTTATGCATTCACATGAGAACTCATAGAACTCACTTGCATAATTAATTCAATTGGAATGGCATAGAAAAGGAGTATGTCATCCACGATAGGCTATAAACCTCAAGTCGTGTGCTAGTGATGATTGATAAGGTTTATTCTTGATTAGTTCTTGAAACCTTTTTCAAGATCATTAAAACTCCCACTGACCTCTTGACATATACGATTTTCTTGTCAGGAAACTTTCCTTGACAAAACAAATATTCAAGAGTTAGTGTGGTTCTTATCAAGACAAAACACATCACAATATTTGTCCTAGTTGGTCTTTGTCTTATCCAAGACATCACAACTTACAAATTTTAAATGTGCAAGAATAAGAAAACTTTTCCAAATTCCACATTTGATGAGTGTTATAAACCTTATTGAGACTTGTCACTCAATTCACAATCTTGGAGTATAACTCTAAGACTTGATGTTGGAACGAAGTATGATTGACTTCTTGATTTTAACCATTTCCACAATTCTCGATTCCTCTTCTTAGACATGCAAATGTACTAAGACTTACTTAGAGGATCAATTGAGATATGGTTCCTAATCATTAAAACACAATAAAAGTTACTCTCCCTTCTTCTTAGAATAGAGATACTTTTATCTTTCTGCCTACTTGATTCTTCTTATTCGTTCTGCCATTGATTGAAATTCTTTCAATCAACTCAGAATTATATTTAATCTTATAAGCATAACCATATTCACTAAACTTTAGTAAATCATGACGAATATCTTTATCACTCTCGTGGTGAACTTGATCAATGTACAACCTAGTGTACTTGATCTCCTAGTCCTTCTCTTGACACTTTGTCAAAGAATTAGTCTAATTTCCAAATATGAAGTTTCTCATTCATCACGCAATCAAGTTGCATGACTCCAAGTTTCTGTCCAATTGAAGCTTGGGCGATGAGAATCTTTCCTCATTTGGCAAATTCTCGACATTTCCACAAATGACATAATTAAGAATCAAATCCATTATTGATAACAATACATCAATTTTTCATAACAACTTCATTGCAAGGATATATAAAATTATTCAAACCAAAAAAAAATTTTATTTTATTCATAAAAGCAGCGGAAAACATGTCCTTACAATGCAAAATTCAAATGAAAAACTATGCAATCATATGCTCCTAACAAATCTATCATAACTTCCTAAGCTCAAAGTCTGATCTTTGAATTCATGCGACCAAAATCCATTTCTTCGTGATCAGACTCATCTTGCTCTACCATCAAACTTCCTCTCTTTTCTCTAATCCTGCAAAACATGCAAATGTAATCTTATCATATTATGAATAAAGAATAGGAATTTAAATGGGGTTAGATAGTGGATTCTATACCTGAAGTAGAGCCATACTTATCGACTCTCCCATCTCTTAGACTCTTCAGGTCCTTCGGGCAGCTTCGTATCCATTTCCCCTTTCCTTGGCAGCAGGAACATGTGGATTCTCCTAGATTGTCCACGGAAGCATGGTTGGTTGAATTATCAGACAAATATGCTCCATTACTTCGCCAAATCATTTCTGATTCAGCAGCAATAAGCATGTAAGTCAAGTCAATGAGGGTTGCGTCATGCTTCATCATATGATACTCTCTTACGAACTCATCATATGATTCAGGGAGTGACTGAAGAATCCAGTCCACAGCCAACTTATTTGAGATAGACGCACCCAACATAATCAACCTATCAATGTGCGATTTCATCCCTAGGATGTGAGCACACACGGGTTTACCATCTTGATGTTCCATTGCCAATAGGGATTCGGCGATCTTGAACTTTTCAAATCTTCGATCATCTGGGTTAGGGAGAACAACGGGAGGAAGAGGAGGAAGTGAAATCAAGCTAGTCCACATTGATCTCTCACTTTGAATCAAGCTTTCACTTTCATTAGGAACACTTTTTCCTTGGGATTCGGGAATACCACGGTTAGAGTCAGACATCTACAAAACGGGAGAAATTCAAGTTAAGTTGATTAGAACTCTTGATGCAACACCCAAATGAAACATCAAGCTAGGATCCAACACAATACTCTACAACCTAGAAGAGGGATGCCGTAATCTAGTTGCAGAATATTTGAAGGTAGGTAAATGACGATTTACCAATTTCCACCATGAAAAACAAAAAAGGAAGATTAAGTTTTAAAGGAATTGAAACTCCTAGATCTTTTGGGATTCATTTAACTTTTCAATGGCATGTTTAATCTCGATTATGCCCTACTATTTGTGACTGGGATGCCGAGGATCACAAACAAGGTGTGAATAACCATACGAATCACGTGGTGCACCCAATGCTACAATCACCTAATCAATGTGCCGGTTAGCCACACACGCTCCATTGATCTATGACAAACATGGAGTCACCCTTAGCTACCAATGTCATCCCCAAATTAGTGTGCCGGTTAACCACACACGCTCCAATAACGTTTGACAGGGGTACAAAGTGTAATTCTATGGATTAGCATACAATTTCACATTTTTCCTAAAGTAACTATGATTTGGGAATTTGAAAAAGCATTTAGTTACTTTGTACTTCATTATACTTATAATGGAAGGTTTCTGTCCTATCCTACCCGTTCGGCTAACGACCCTCCACTAGTCAAGAGTGCGGTGGGTAAGAGTGGATACCCATTCAATCGCCATTTTATAGGCAATTTCCTTAAACACCCCTTATAGACCAGCTTCGTGAATGAGGCCTACTAACAGTAAGACTGACCATATTCTTATACATATATAATATTTAACTTTTAATTATAATATACATATAAGGTGTGTTTTAAAACATTTTAAAACTCCAAGGGTTTATATAAATTTTTCGAAATTTAAACTATTAAATTTTAAATTTAAGTAAACCAATTAATTAGATTTAATATTTATCTATTAATTAACTTTTAATTAATTTATTAAATCTTGGAAGGATTATCTAATTAAATTAAACAATTAATGTAATCCTAATCCATATCCCTTCTAGATTTCGAAAATATAGGGATAGGATAATTTCCTTATTTTTCTCAATTATCCAATAAGGCAACTATTATCCAAAACAAAGAAACCTTAAAAGGGGAGGCATATTTCGAAATTACAAGGGGAGGAGGCTAGGGTTTTGGAAACCCTAACCCTAATTTCGACTAAGGTTCATGGAGGCTAGGGTTTTCGAAAACCCTTTGCACCAAAACCCTAAAATCGAAAATTTTGGCCTTTAGGGTTTAATGGCTATAAACCCTAATTTGCAATTCAACTATTATAGCAATTCAATTTAAAACAAACCAGTCTCTGATACCACTGATGGGTTTTAGGTAAAACAAATAAACTAGAAAAACAATTCCTAAGTTCACATGCAACCTACTTTGGATCTGTGTTTTATCTATTGAACATACAACTTTGAATTGCAAAACAAGAACCCTAGAGGAGAGAGGCTATAATCGAAATCTACAAACTAGGGTTTAGTAATTACATACCTTTCAATTGTTATAGTAAACAATTGATGATTCCCTTGATCTTGATCTTGATCTTCTTGGAAGCTTAGCACCACAAGTGTAATGCCTCTAATGGAATCACACCCAAACTAGCAAGAAGGAAATTAGAGGAGAGAGGGAAGAGGGAGTATGCAAAATTTCGGCCCTTAGGGTTTCTTCCAAAGAAAAGAGTAACCAAAATGTGAACCAGGAGGCTCCTTATATAGTTGAGGGATCTAGGGTTTAGGAAAAACCCTAATGCTCCTTGCTTAGGGCCTAAGCAAAGCCAAAGGCCTTATCCAAGCCCCCTTGGACGAAATCCTTAGGGTTTCCCCTATAGATTTCGTCCACCTCCTTCCAAGGAGGTTCTGGAGCCTTCCACTCAACTATTAGATAATTGCAAACTAGTCCCTGCACTTTATAATTAATTCTTTTAACACCAAAATTAATTCTGATTAATTTCTGGCTAACAATTAATTAAACAAAATGATTTCTTATTAATATATTAATCTTTTAACATATTAATAAATTCATTTATATTAATTTATTAATCTTATAATAAATTAATATCTCTCCTTTCATAATTTCCTTGTCCGGTTGCTAGGTTTGAGGGCAACCCAAAAGGACTGTGCTGCTATCAATTCAAGTACATACCAATTATAGTTATGGGCTTAGACACCAAATCCAACACTAACGTCAAACCTTAAGAAACAATCTCTTATGTTAAATATGTATATAAAATGAATAATAGAAGAAACATACAAAATTATTAATTTTATACTAAATTGCCGTCTTAATTCACGCATTAACAAACGTTGTAGCTCGCCACAAATCATAAAATAGATGTGCATTTCTATAATACTATTTAAACTTTTTGGCACAATGACTTCAAAAGTTTGAATAAATTGATGTTTTCCTTCCATATCCTCAATAATACTCATGAATACGTTTCAACTCATCTGGAACCTTCTTCTGAATCATCACCAAGCTTTGCATTAACAACAAAGTAATCTCGTATAAATAGTCTTTCAATAGTTTCCCTATCTTCTGTGATAAGTTTTAAACATGTTTAAATTTGCAGTATCTTGTAGAACATCTATAGCAGTTTGAGAAAGTATGGTTAAAATGTTGCAGATTGATGATTCAGAAGAAGATGAGTAAAGAGCATGATTCTTTCCTTGAACTCATTTATTACAAACATATGAATCAGAATTATCTAAATTTATTTAAGAACTCATTGTGAAAAAAATAGAATTATAAGATTGAATGAAGAAAGTTGGAATGAATTTGGAGTTGGATAGAGGTTGTACATATAGTTGAAAAAAAATTTAAAAAAATAAAGTCGTTATCCAACAACTTTTACTCTTTCATGAACCCATTCGGCCTCACCTGTAACGCCCGTATATCCGGACTAGTCAATTTAGACACAATAATCATCAAAAATGAGTTTTTGATGGAAGATTATTTAGAAGTATTAATCTTTTCCAAGTAGTAGTATATGTTACAAGGGGTTCCGTACATATAAAGAAAGCCAAAATCCGAGTTATAACGAACAAGTTATGGCCCATCAATGTTATTCGGCAAAACCGGCACGACACCGGGAGACGTAAATAGTGAATTTACGATGGATGACTTTTTAACCTTATAAATATAAACAAAAGTTGTAGTATACGTTAAACCGAGAACATACAAAAAATAACGCCCAAATCTGACTTCGTATGAGGAAGTTATGGATTTTCTAAGATTTGGCATAGTAGTGCACGACCCGAAACTCGAATTTTACATCGAGCGGTTTTTGGACTACGCGACCTAAATGAGAGTTAAAGATCTCATTAATAGGAACTCAACGGCAAAAAGACAGATGAAAACGGAGTCCATATGTAGAAGTTATGAATTTTACGCGGACACTTAACTCTATAATCTCCTCATACTATTAAATTTATAATCGGTCGAGAATTAACCGACGGAGTCAAAATGAAAGTTGTAGACAATATTTTTACCTATATGTGGATATAAAGAACGTCAAAAACGGAGCTCGTACATAAAAGTTACGGATTTTAGAAGTCGGAAGTGTGTTGTGCAAAAATGGGTGACGTGACACAAAATTTGTCATTGCTTTCTCCCCAAGTCTTGCCACCAGATAGTGACATGTGGCACCAAGTTCAGCCATATTTCACCCTATAAATAGAACCTCTTTCACACACATTTTCGTTACACCTTTCTCATTCTTTCTTCTCTCTACACTCTCTTTAAACCTCCCAAAACTCCCCTAGCGCTAGAAGAAACCCCGGAACGCTCGACGGCTCCGAGAAGAAGAGCTTTCGGCTTGAAAGTTCTGCCCCTGCAAATCCCCACTTCTAGCTAAATCCCCTCGTAGGTAAGATACGCCTACGCTATTTTAAATATAGTTTTTATTTAAATATAATAATGTTATTAGGACCTTATAATAAATATTTGGGCTATTATTATGAGTTATATAAGTGCCGTTATAATATCTTTTTAACCACTCGGAGTACGGGGAATCTAGTTTGGAGGGCCGCTGGGGTTACTGGATTTTAGAAGTGTTATACGCCAAAATGATCATGCCCTCCGGTGTTCCATGTCTTCCATGTCTGTACATAGTGGGTGAAAAGTATTGTGTTAACGCTTATATAATAGTAATAATAGTTAGACTATTAATTAGTTTCTTCGAGCGTTAGACTAAACTCTAATGGTAATGATACTAGGTTCTGTCAAAGGAGTTGTTTAAAGTAAACGAAGTGTCGTCCGAGTGCCGAGTCACCACCTATTCAAGTGAGTGCATAGTCCCTTTTATCTTACACATAAATATGAAGTATTTTAATATAAATTACGTGCTATGTGTGCATATTGTCTGAATACTTGTTGTCTATGATGGGTGAAAGATTTTTTTATACATGTTTTAAATGATTTAAAGTGTATATGTATTTTATATCTACAAAATGTGTTGGGTAAAACATGGGTAGATGAAATAGTTGCTGTGTGAAAACACGACGAAATACATCAATGTTGACAGTGATCCAGTCATCTAGTGGAGTATAGATGACGACCACGGACTATACTAGACAGTCCAGTGGAACGCTAGTTGGATCTAACCTGTAGGTGTTTTTAACCTATGTGCTCATTGGGTATTTTGAACAAAGTGTGTTCACTAGGGATTTTTGGACTAAGTGTGCTCACTAGTTATTTTTGAACTAAGTGTTCACCAGATGTTTTGGACTACATGGTCAGCAGTTTTAATCTATAAACCTTGGTAACGATGGACTTCGTACCTATTCCTTAGGATAGTCCTTAGGAATAAATGAATGAGGAATAGCTGATTCTTAGGGTAGATGCTTAAGAGTAAAGAAGATAATGTGGATGGGTAATTGAGTTGATTAATTGTTTAAAGATTAAACATAATAATTATATTATTGTGAGTTGAAAACCTTATGTACTCACCAAGTTTCCCAACCTGATCCACTAAGTTTATTTATATCACAAGTGTTGATATGAAGTTACATTACACTGAGAGATTAAGGAGATATAAATCACTAGTGATAACGAATGTAAGTTCTGTTTATGCTTATGTTTCTGTATTGACGATGAAATCCCAATTGTTTTAAAATGAATAAAAATACTTTTCTTCGGAAATGCCTTGATAACGTATTTATCATGTTTTACCGGGAACAAATTCCGCAACATTTTTATTAAAAGAGGTACTCTAATTTTTATAAAGCATAAACAAAATCGGTTTTTTCTGGCCGTGAAAATGGGGATATCACAGTTGGTATCAGAACATTTTTTTTAAGCGAACTAGGAAGAAGGATTTATTTCTAGACATAAACTTAGAATGCTAAGCGATGATCGTGAGGAGTGTGTCTAATAAATTTAGGTAATACACCTGAATAGACACAAGCACTAGCTTATTTAGGAAAAAATGACTAATATGTGCTAAATGATTTATGATATGCATTATATGATCGGATCTATGGTCTATTGTCGACCGGATCTGGAAACTTTATGTGTTCAGGTTTCTAAATGTTTAATTACAGTATTAGAACTAGCATATAACTTTTTGGAGAGATAAGGGGATTTATACGTCAATCATAAATAAAACTTTTCCTATCTTAATTCTCGTCATTACACACTGACCGTTTGATTTGGTGTATAGATCGAAGTGGCAAGAACCTGAAGTGGAGTCGGGAACGCGAATTGAAATAGGAATCAATAACCCCTAGTGATTGAACGAATACCTGTTGTAGTAACCGCACCTGAGCCAATCCCAATGGTCGAGGTACAAGCGATGATCCAAATGATGTTGGATCGTCAAATGGTGGAAACAAGGAGTTTACTTCAACAAAATTGAGAGGAACTTACGATGCCTATTGAACATCCCGAGTAGAATGATGGGCAGTTAGAAGGAGGTAACTATAGTGGGACGGTTGTGATGGGTTTTACGCATAAGAAACAATGATATGTGCTCATACAAACCCTAAAGCTTGGATCTAGGTTTCTCTATTGTACATTCTTTGATTCCAAGACTTGCAAACCTAGATCTATCATATATAATTCGAAATTATCATAATGACAACATATCCTAGTGTTTACCTCTTCCAAGTAGCTTGAAACCCTTGTAATCTTCTTGATCTTGAGCTTAGAGTCACAATTGTAACTCCTCTAATGGTTCACAAACCCCACAAGCAAGAAGGCAATATGAGAGAGGTTGAGAGTTTGCTGAAAATCGGCCCTAGGGTTCTCTTAGAAGCATGTGTAGCCAATTCCTACAGCCTAGGGGTGTTATTTATACTTGCAGGCTACTAGGGTTTTAGTCTAAACCCTAATGGACAGCTTAACCACCAAGCAGCCCAAGAAGCCTTCTGGTATAAGGCCTTGGATGAAAATCTGATGGATCCCCATCATAATTTCGTTCCCCCTTAAACCCATAAGGCTTCCTTAGCCCAAAACTTAACTATCATACATTTGACAAATTATACCCATTTATTTAATTAATCTCTTTTAGTCACCAAATTAATTCCTAATTAATTTATGACTAATACTAATTAAATAAATATGATTTCTCCTTTAATATATTATTTTTATAATATATTAATAAATCATAATATTCTCTCTTTCTCCTTAAATTACCTTGTCAAGTTGGTTTGGTGAAGGCAACCCAAAAGGACCATGCACAGGTCAAGTACATACCAAATATAGTTACGGGCTTAGACACTATTCCAATAGCCTCCCACTTGGATAAGTCTAGTAACTATATCTCATATATGAATTTAGAATCCGATTAGCAATCGTAGCTCTTATACTTCGCTGCCAACTCTGATCAACTTGTCCTTTAGATAAGGGATCGTATAGTCCTCTGTTTTGATATCGTGCAGACAATCTCATGAAACACTGGCATACTTATTGTCTAGCAATTAGTTTCTCAATCTCAGATTCATTTGACATAGAACTTAATTGAACACATCAATTCAGTCTTGACCGGGCCCAGCACATAAGACAAATAAAATCATCGAGGGGCCCTAATATCGCTTTTACCTTCTTAGGATAAAAGTAACAGATAAACTTCGACTTATATGCATTTACTATTCACTAATCAATTATACACAACAATGCGTTTTATGAAATCAATTTACTGATGCGGTTTCGCATTATCAATGCACAACTAATCAGTAAACGATAAACCATATATCTTGGTTTTAAGACCATATGATATTATCGTCTTGCGATCACTTGTGGTACATTCCATAAAGTGATTCCAGCAAGCGTGGGTTTATTCCAATGCTCAAATCCTTTTCATAAGCACTCATGAATGTTGTAACAACCTTTGTTATGTCTAATACTTTTTCAGACAATCTACACACCAATTCATGACAATCTTCATTCATACCTACTTCCAACAAATGAACGACTGTGGACTGTTTGAATATTTCGATTATACTTAATAAACTCAATTATTCTGGAAGTCAAAACATGCAAAGTGAAACAATAGTTAAACAATTAACACAAGACAAAACTTTTAAATAATACTCCTTTATTTAACCATCAAATGTCAATTACATTTATCTATTACATGTTTCCAAAACATCTAATCCAAACTAATATCGTCCTTCAGCCCAATGCTCCTAGCGTGATGCAAGTGCTTAACCCTACTCAGTCCCTTCGTAAGCGGATCTGCTGGGTTATCCTCTGACGATATCCTCTTAACTACGAGGAGTCCTTCTTCTACTCGATGTCAAATAAAGTGATATTTTCTGTCGATATGTCGAGATCTACGATGATCCCTCGGTTCCTTGGTCAAGGCAACTGCTCCTTCATTATCACGGAAAATCTCCACAGGCTCCTTTATGGTAGGTACAACTCCAAGGTCCCCAATGAATTTCTTTAACCATATCGCCTCCTTTGATGATTCGCTCGCTGCAATGTACTCTGATTTGCACGTTGAATCAGCTTTGCTTGGAACTTTTCCAAGTCACTGCTCCTCCATTAAGGGTAAAGACCCAGCCCGATTGCGAACGGTGGTTGTCCCTGTCGGTCTGGAAGCTGGCGTCACTATACCCTTGCACCTTTAAGTCATCACTCCCTCCGAGAACCAAAAACCATTCCTTGGTCCCCTAAAGGTACTTAATGATATTCTTGACTGCGGTCCAATGCGCTTTTCCAGGGTTCCCCTGATATCTACTGACCATGCTCAAAGCAAAGGCCACATCAGGGCGAGTACAAGTCATAGCATACATGATTGAGCGAACTGCGGAAGCGTAAGGTACTCGGCTCATCTCTGCTATCTTGGCTTCGGTACTCGGACTTTGAGTCTTACTCAACTTGGCATTACTTTGTATTGCTAATTCTCCCTTCTTCGAGTTTTTCATAGTAAAACGTTTTAGTACCTTATCCAAGTAAGTATTCTGACTAAGTCCTATTAGTCACTTACTTCGCTCTCTCACTATCCTTATTCCCAAAATATAGGAAGCCTCTCCGAGGTCCTTCATAGCGAAGCACTTCCCGAGCTAGGACTTAACCTCCTGCATTGTTGGGATGTCGTTTCCTATGAGTAGTATGTCATCGACATACAAAACGAGGAAGCTAACTATACTCCCAATGGCTTTGACATATACACATGATTCATCTTCACTTCGTACAAATCTAAACTCTCTGACTTTCTCATCGAAGCAAAGATTGCATCTGCGAGACGCTTGCTTAAGTCCATAAATGGACTTCTCAAGCTTGCACACTCTATTGGGATGCTTCGCATCGACAAAACCCTCTGGCTGAGCCATGTAAACATCCTCATCCAATTTCCCATTAAGGAAGGCGGTCTTGACATCCATCTACCATATCTCATAATCATGAAATGCAGCAATGGCTAGCATCACCCTAATAGACTTTATTTTAGCAACTGGAAAGAAGGTCTCATCATAGTCAACTCTGAGAGTTTGAGTAAAGCCCTTTGCAACCAATCGCACCTTATACGTGTGCACATTCCCATCCATGTCGGTCTTCTTCTTGAAGATCCATTTGCACCCAACCGTCTTACGTCTGGGCACATTGTCAACAAAATTCCAAACTTGGTTGTCATACATGGACTGAATCTCGCTATCCATCGCCTCTTTCCATTTTGTAGACTCTGGGCCTGCCATGTCTTCCTTATAGCTATTAGGTTCATCTAGATTTATTAGTATACCATCCCTAATATACGTTTCCCCTTCGGTAGTAATATGAAAACCATAAAATTGGGTTGAACTCTAACTCTTTCGGAACATCTAAGAGGTAAGGACTCGTCAATTGGTTCAACCGAGGTTTCCTCCTCGGGTTGAGTGCCAGTGATAGAGGTTCCTTCATCACTCAACTCTTGAATCTCTTCAAGATCGATTTGTCTCCCACTATCTCCTTGGCTTATGAGTTCTCGCTCTCGGAAAACCCCTCTCCTTGCAACGAAGACAACATTGTCACTCGGTCTATAGAAGAGATATCCAAAGGATTTCTGTGGGTAGCCGATGAAAATACATCGCTCACTATGAGGTTCGAGCTTGTCGTGAGTTTCTCGTCTTACGAAAACCTCGCAGCCCCAAACCTTGATATGTGCCAACGAGGGAGCTTTCCCTGTCCACATCTCGTGAGGTGTTTTGGCAACCTTCTTTGCAGGGACTCGGTTAAGGATATGGGCAGCTGTCTCTAAGGTATACCCCCAGAATGAGATAGGTAGTGAAGCACGACTCATCATAGAACGAACCATGTCTAACAGGGTTCGATTACGCCTTTCTTCCACACCATTTAACTGTGGTGTCCTAGGTGGCGTCAATTGTGAAACTATTCCACATTCCTTGAGATAGTCATGGAATTCAAGACTTAGGTACTCTCCTCCTCGATCGGATCGAAGCATCTTGATTTTCCTGCCTAATTTATTCTCCACTTCATGTTTGAACTCTTTGAAATTTTCAAATGTTTCTGACTTGTGCTTGATTAAGTAAATATACCCATATCTACTATAATCATCGGTGAAAGTCACATAGAAGCGGTTCGTATCCTTTGTGGTGGATCAAAAGGGCCCACACACGTCGGTGTGTATGAGATCCAATAAACCCTCACCCCTCTCACAAGTTCCAGTGAAGGGTGACTTGGTCATCTTTCCAAGTAAACAAGACTCGCATGTGTCATCTTCCCTAAGGTCGAATGACTCCAACACTCCATCCTTTTGGAGTTGGGCTATGCGCTTCTTGTTGACATGTCCAAGACGACAATGCCACAAGCACGCTTTATCCATACTATTGGAAGAATCCATACATAACACATGATTTCCTAGGTTATCTACAACCATAACAGTTTCATAAATTCCATTACAAGGCAATGCTTCAAAATATAAAACACCATTTAGATAAGCATAAATCGAACCATTCTCATTATTAAACGAATATCTAAATCCTTGTCTAAACAAACCATGAAATGAAATGATGTTTCTTGCCATATCTGTCGAGTAGAAATAATTATTTAAATCTAAACCTAATCCATTACTAAGCACTAGAGAATACACTCCAATCTTGATGACAGGCGACGATCTTCTGTTCCCCATGATTAGATTTATTCTTCCACGCTCCAGATCCCCATTTCTTCTTAGTCCCTGCAAATTAGAACATATGTGATAACCACATCCTGTATCAAGAACCCAAGAAATTGCATGCGATGAATCATTAGCTTTAATTATGGAAATACCTGCGAAAGACGGCTTGATCTTCCCATCCTTGATGGCTTGCAGATATTCCAGGCAGCTTCTCTTCCAATGCCCTATTTTGTGGTAATAGTGGCACTCTGCCTCTTTTGGGTTTGAGTTGGGCTTAGCAGGACCAACTTTGGTCCCACTAGAAGAGGAATCATCTTGGGACTTTCCTTTGTGGTGGCTCTTTGAAGGAGCCTTCCTCTTCTTACCCCTTCTTTGCCTAATAGCCAAAACAGGAGCAGCGGGTGGAGTGGGAGTTAATGCAACAGACTTGTCCTTGAGGTTGCTCTTAGCAGTCCTTAGGAGCCCTCGGAGTTTACTTAGGGTGACCTCTTCCTTGTTCATGTGGTAGGTTATCCTAAATTGGTTGTAGCACGAGGGCAAGGAGTGAAGAACGATGTGGATGGCCAAATCTTCCCCAAAGTTAACATTTAACTTGCGAAGACGATCAACATATATTTGCATCTTTTGCAAGTGCACTGTTAGAGATTCTCCACTTCCCATCTTAGCGGTGATCATGTTCGTGATGATCTCATAGCGCTCTTTCCTTGTGCTTTGGTGGTATCTCTCCATCAAGTCTTGATTCATTTCGTAAGGATACATGTCCTCATAGGACTTTTGGAGTTCGGGGTTCATTGTGGCTAGCATAATGTAATGAACTTTCATTGCATCACGCTCATGGGTCTCAAAGACGGCCATTTCTTCGGGAGTAGCGATTTCCGGATTGATCTTTTCAAGCTTCTCGTCGAGGACATACTCTTTGTCTTTGTAGCGAGCAATCTTGCGAATGTATCTTATCCATTCGCTAAAGTTCGATCCGTCAAATGTCACTTTTTGACATAGGCTTATTAGCGAGAATGAGCTAGCAGCAACATTGTTCGTGTTAGACATCTACAAATAGAAAGGAACAAAGTTTGATTAGAATTAAATCCCTAATTAAACACCCAAAATGAAAAATTAGGGCTAGGACCCAACAACATTATTTACACATTAGAAAAGGGATGCCGTAATCCAACACGCAAATAATTTGGAGGTAAGTGAATGACGATTCACTAATTCTTCACCATGAAAAACATAAGCTTAAGTTTTAAATGTATTGAGAATTCCTAGATTTCCTTAGAGATTCACTGAACTTTTCAATGGCACGTTTAAATCTCGATATGCCCCTCTCGTTTGTGACTGGGATGCCGAGGATCAAAAAGTGGGTGTGAATAACCATGCAAATGTACATGGTGCCCTTATTGTTACAGTCACCTATTCTATGTGCCAGTAAACCACACACGCTTCATCGAACTATGACAAACAATGAGTCACCCTTTGCCACCTTTGCCTAGAACCAATTAGTGTGTCGGTTAACCACACACGCTCCACTAACTTCTTAGCATTGGTGCAAAGTGTAATTTCATGGGATTGCATCAATTCATTTTTTCCTAAAGTAACTAGGATTGGGAATTTGAAAAACATGCAGATACTTTTGTATCTTACATTATACTTTTAATGAGGAGAGGATTGCCCTATCCTACCCATTCGGCTAACGACTCTCCACCAGTCAAGCAAGCGGTGGGTGTGAGTGTACACCCACTAAGCGCCATTTTATAGGCAGCAACCTTATACTCACCTTATAGACCGGCTTCGTGAATGAGGCCTACTAACGGTAAGACTAACAAATTTAATTATACATACATATATATATATATATATATATATATATATATATATATATATAGATATATATATATATATATATATATATATATATATATATATATATATATATATATATATATATATTCATTAAGCTTGTAATAATATAATATTATAGGGTTGAATTTTAAACTTGTAAAATTCTAAGTGTTTGAAATTTAAATTCTTCAAAATTAAACTTTTAATCACAAAACTCAAATTTCAAAACATGAGGACAAATTTTGAACTTTTCAAAACTAAAGGGATCAAATAACAAATAATTTAAATTAAACAATTAATTTCACAATTATCTACATTTGACCTAATCCAATTTTAGTCATTAGATAATTACCAAATAATTTTTAAATAGTCCATATTTATCATATAAACAACCAATATTCAAAATATTTGAAATTATCTATTGTTATGTCAACGATAATCATTTAATTAAGGTAAAATTCAGATTTTAACTTCAAAAAACGATTTAGGTTTCAAATCCAAGACAAAACAGTAACTAAATCCCGAAATATCTTCTGCCTGACGCTCGAACTCACCGAGTCAGCTCTGAACTAGCCGAGTAGGGCCAACTCGCCGAGTCCAGATACTGACTCGCAGAGTTGAGTCGGACAGGGGCAAAAAATTCGATTTTCAGCAAGCATAATAGTTAAGCATCACATACAATTGAAACTAATCAAGGCTCTGATACCACTGATGGGTTTTATGCATAAGAAACAATCCTATGTGCTCATACAAACCCTAAAGCTTGGATCTAGGTTTCTCTATTGTACATGCTTTGATTCCAAGACTTGCAAACCTAGATCTATCATATATAATTCAAAATTATCATAATGAAACCAGATCCTAGTGTTTACCTCTTCCAAGTAGCTTGAAACCCTTGTAATCTTCTTGATCTTGAGCTTAGAGTCACAATTGTAACTCCTCTAATGGTTCACAAACCCCACAAGCAAGAAGGCAATATGAGAGAGGTTGAGAGTTTGCTGAAAATCGGCCCTAGGGTTCTCTTAGAAGCATGTGTAGCCGATTCCTACAACCTAGGGGTCTTATTTATACTTGCAGGCTACTAGGGTTTCAGTCTAAACCCTAATGGACAGCTTAACCACCAAGCAGCCCAAGGAGCCTTCTGGAATTAGGCCTTGGAAGAAAATATGATGGATCCCCATCATATTTTCGTTCCCCCTTAAATCCATAAGGCTTCCTTAGCCCAAAACTTAACTATCATGCATTTGACAGTTTATACCCCTTTATTTAATTAATCTCTTTTAGTCACCAAATTAATTCCTAATTAATTTATGACTAATACTAATTAAATAAATATGATTTCTCATTAAATATAGTATTCTTATAATATATTAATAAATCATAATATTATCTCTTTCTCCTTAAATTACCTTGTCAAGTTGCTTTGGTGAAGGCAACCCAAAAGGACCATGCACAACCGGGTCAAGTACATACCAAATATAGTTACGGGCTTAGACAGTATTCCAACAGGCTGGTCAAGCCAACCCACCGATAGTTAGACGAAACAAACAGGATGGAGGAAATGACGGACGTGGATGCAAGTACAAGGATTTCATGGCATCCAAACCCCCGAGTCTTTCTGGAATCCCATCACCGGTGAAAGTTATGGACTGAATCTCCGAGATGGAGACAATGTTTGAGAGTTGCGAGTGTAGCAACAAACAGAAGACCGCCCTTGCGGTCCCTCTGTTAAAGTCTGGAGTACTGAGCTGGTGGAAGATACTAGCTAATACGACGCCCAAGGGAGAAGCAAGCAAGATGTCTTGGGAAGATTTCCTAGTGCAATTAAAGATGCAGTACTGCTCTGAGCAGGATCTTCTGGAGATCAACAATGAATTCCAAAATCTGAAGAAGGGGAGGATGAGTGTCACCAAGTATGCTAAAAGTTTTACGGAGAAGATGAAGCTCGTTCCTTATCTAGTTCCAACTGAGCTCTCCAAGGTCAACAAGTTTTCCCACGAATTACCAATGGACTTTGGTCCAATGGTCAAGCAAGCAACCACTCTGAAAGCCGCCATCTAGGCTGCTAAGAATGTGGAGACCCAAATAAGAGAGAATGGTCTGGAGAGAGCTGAAGTTGGTGAGAAAAGGAAGAATGAAGGATCTTCAAGGTCCAACAAGGAGAGAAAATTCCCGAAGTCAGGAGGAGGAGGAGGAGGTGAAGCAAGATGGTGTGATAAATGCAAGAAGAAACAGTTTGGAAAATGCGGCGAGGATGTGAGATGTTTCAAGTGAGTTTGGGCATTACACCAATGAGTGTGCATCCAACAAGAGGGTGTGTTATGAATGTAAAGAATGAGGGAATCTTTCAAAGAATTTCCCAAAGAAGAATGAAGCAGCAAGGCCAAACACACCACCAAGGCCAAGGGCATTCCACATGATTCTCGATGAAGCAGAAAACAACGCGAGGAATCGAGGATGAGGACTTCATCAAGTTATGCAATAGCCGTGAGGATAGTATTGCATGGTGTAGCCTATTAGAGGCATAGTCTAAGGCGAACTTGAACACCTATGTAATCATTTCAAGGAATAATATAAAACCGTTGTTTTGTTTTCTGGTGTGTTAAGTTGTTATGTGATTTTGTTGTATGGTGACTTGGAAAACTATGAGACGATACTTGGGACGAGTATGAGTAGGTGTGAATGGTAGTAGAGGCATATACTATTGAAAGCACAGAACTCGCACTTGGATCACAGAAAGTCACAAGGTTACAAAGAAGATAGTAATTTATTTCGTTTTATTCAAGTATGTCGTTACCATCGTTTCAGTAATGATTAAGAAGATGATTTTTGTTTCAACCCTAGTGGTCATATCAAATTGAGTCTGAATTCGATGAGTATGTTACGTGGTTCAGAGAACCAATTTCGATGTAGCACCTAACTTAAGCCAGAACATGAAGGAAAGTATATTCCCTTCCGGAATTTGACTCTAAGAGACCTGAGTCTGAGCATTTCAACATACGATGAGAGTTCATTAGAACGTGACCCATCGGCCTATCATGGAAATCAAATAAACTTATCTTTAGTTTGTTAAGAAGAAGAAGGAGTCTCTGATAAAGAGCGAGTTTGTGACATGAAGGTCATGATTGAAAGTGTAACAAGACATAGAGAACGGGTGCAAGATCAAGAACCGCTTGCAGTCAAGAAGACCAGGAGTTAGATACGCATTCGAAGAAACATCAAAGTTAAGTTTTTACTTAGGATGAAGAGATAACGTATGGAGTCATCATGTGAGCCCTGTTTCGTTGATGATTTCGGGACGTAATCATTCTAAGGGGGAGATAACGTGCGTAGATCCGGGCCAGCCAATTTAGACACAATAAGCATCAAAAATGAGTTTTTGATGGAAGATTATTTAGAAGGATTAATCTTTTCCAAGTGGTCGTATATGTTACAAGGTTTTCGTACATATAAAGAACGCCGAAATCCGAGTTATAACGAAGAAGTTATGACCCGTCGAAACAAAAGTTGAGAATCCGTAGATCCGGGCCAGTCAATTTACGATGGAGGACTTTTTAGCCTTAGAAATCTAAACAAAAGTTGTAATATACGTTAAACCGAGAATATACAAAAAAGAACGCCCACATCTGACTTCGTATGAGGAGGTTATGAATTTTCTAATATTTGACATAGCAGTGCATAGCCCGAAACTTGAATTTTAGATCGAGTGGTTTTTGGCCTACGCGACCTAAATGAGAGTTAAAGATCTCATTAATAGGAACTGAACGGTAAAAAGACAGACGAAAACGAAGTTCGTATGTAGAAGTTATGAATTTTACGCGGACATTTAACTGTATAATCTCCTCCTACTATTAATTTATAATCGGCCGAGGATTAGCAGATGGAGTCAAAATGAAAGTTGTAGATCTTATTTTACCTACACGTGGATAAAAATAACTTCAAAATCGGATCTCATATGCAAAAGTTATGGATTTTAGAAGTCAGAAGTGTGTTGTGCAAAAATGGGTGACGTGACACAATCTTGGCTATTGCTTTCTCCCCAAGTCTTGCCACCAGATGGTGACATGTGGCACCAAGTTCAACCATATTTCACCCTATAAATACAACCTCTCCACCCTCATTTTCTGCACACATTTTCCAATCTTTCTTCTCTTTACACTCTCTCCAAACCTCCCAAAACTCCCCTAGCGCTAGAAGAACGTCTCGGAGCGCTCGACGGCTCCAAGAAGAAGTGCTTTCGGCTCGGAAGTTTTGCCCCTGTAGATCCCGGCTTCTAACCAAACCCCCTCGTAGGTAAGATATGCCTATGCTATTTTCAATATAGTTTTTATTTAAATATAGTAATGTTATTAGGACCTTATAATAAATATTTGGGCTATTATTATGAGTTATATAAGTGTCGTTATAATAACTTTTAACCACTCGCAGTACGGGGAATCTAGTTTGGGGGGTCGTTGGGGTTGCTGGATTTCAAAAGTGTTACATGCCAAAATGATCCTACCCTCCGGTGCTCCATGTCTGGCCCCTGTCTGTACATAGTGGGTGAAAAGTATTGTGTTAACGCTTATATAATAGTAATAATAGTTAGACTATTAATTAGTCTCGTCGATTATTAGACTAAACTCTAGTGGTAATGATACTAGGTTCTGTCAAAGGAGTTGTTTAAAGTAAATGAAGTGTCGTCTGAGTGCTGAGTCACCACCTTTTCAAGTGAGTGTATAATCTCTTTCATCTTACACATAGATATGAAGTATTTTAATATAAATTACATGCTATGTGTGCATATTGTCTGAATACTTGCTGTCTATGCTGTGTGAAAGATTTTTTTTATACATGTTTTAAATGATTTAAACTGTATATGTATTTTATATCTACAAAATTTGTTGGGTAAAACATGGGTAGATGAAATAGTTGCTGTGAGATAACACGATCAAAGACATTAATGCTGACAGTGATCTAGTCATCTAATGGAGTATAGATGACGACCACGGACTATACTAGACAGTCTAGTGGAACGCTAGCTGGCGCTAACTGTTGGGTTTTGAGCAATCTAAAACTTCCTAAGTGTGCATGCAACCCTAATAAACCTTGGATCTATGTTTGTCTAAATACATGCAAAATAATAATTTTTCCAAGGTTCATAATCTATCTAACATGGCATGGGATACTTTTAAACATAAAAGAATTAGATGAGATTACATACCTTTTGATGATGAGTTTGATTCCTAAGGAGTTTGAGGGCCAAGCACCAATAGTGTGAATGCCTCAAATGGAATCACAAATCACCACAAACTCTTGGAAAACTTTGAGAGAGTGTATACACACTTATAAAATCGGTCACACACAAACACACATACTTTCTAGTTACACTAGTGTCTATTTCATGCAACATAAACATGCTTATATAGTGTACATGATTAGGGTGAAACCCTAATAACCCATGACTTTTCCTTTCCCAAGGATCCATGGGTTAAAAGCTCCATGGATCATCCATGGACTTCCATATAAGCCTAGCCCATTAACAAATGAGTGTTAGCCCACACTATATAAAACCAATAGCCCACAATCTAATTAGTCTTCCTTTTAATCTCTAAATTAATTCATAATTAATTTAAGACTAAGACTAATTAAATAACATGACTTCATATTAATATATTGTAACTTATAATATATTAATAAACATATGTGTATAACTCTCATAAAATTATTCATAAATAGTTTGGATGGAATGCAACCCAAATGGACCATGCCGAGTCGGGTCAAGTATATACCAAATAAGTTATGGACTTAGACACCTTATCCAACAGACTCCCACTTGGATAAGTCTATTAACTATATTTGCGTATGTTACTTCAAGAACCAACCAACAATCGTAGCTCCCGAAAACTCTGTTGAACTATGAAGCGCCATTTTATATAAGTGATCATATAATCCTCTGTTCTCATGATATCAGTCGGACAGATACATGGAACAACGTCGTACTTATTGTCCAGCAGTTTGTTTCCCGATTTTCGATTTGTTTGACAAAGAACTTAATCGAACACATCAATTTAGTTCTGACCGGCCGGTACATAGGTCACAACAAAATCATCGAGGGGCCCTGATATCGCTTCTATTTCTAGAAGGAACAGATAAACTTCGACTCATATGCTTGTTCTACTACTTGTTGAATTGTACACAAAGGCACGTTTTATAACATCAAGTTACTGATGCGTTTACGTGCAATAAATGCACAACCAACTCATAGGTAACAACTCATATCTGTAGGTTTGAAGATTTATATGATATTACTGTCTCACGATCACTCGAGATAAATTCCATGAAGTGATACAAGTGAGCGTGGGTTTATTCCAATACTCATAACTTATGAGCACTCATGAATGTTGTAGCAACCATTGCTATAACTAAACCCATTTAGCCATCTACAAACTCGATTCATGACAGTCTTGATTCATACCTACTTCCAACATATGAACGACTGTGGAGTGTTTAAATAACTTAGTCATTCGGAAAGAATAACCTAGCTATTTTGGAAGTCAAAACATGCAAAGTGAAACACAATAATAATCAAATCCAATATGGTCTCAGAACCCTTTTGAATATAAATTGAACCACCTTTTATTTATCACCATATTGGTTACACATTATTCATTGTATAATGTTTCAAACAATCAATTTAAGACTTGAATAAAACAACAGTCGTCCCATGCTCCTAGCATGTACACTTTGTTTTTTCTAAACAATAGTTATGCCATACTCCAAGTATGCACACTATGTTTGTCTATGATCCTTACATTGTGATGTAGATCAATTGAACATGATTCCAATGATACTCATTTCACAATTCCAAATCCTTATTGTAAATGTGAGAATTCCCGATTCCTATCATTTACCAAAAAGTCTGTTAGATTTTAAACTTTTATGAAATGTTCCTCTTGTAACGATTATTCACAAAGTCACCAAAACCTTGTCACTAGTCATTACAGAGTATTCCAAAGAAGGTCAACTTCTATGGAACGGAAGTCTCATATTCAAAGTACATTGCTTTGAACATCCTTCTTGCATTAAGGTTTTCTAATCTTACATATAGATTGAATAACTTCCACCTATGGATACATTTCCATAGTCCCATTTTGACTATCACTTCTGAAAAAGAGTTACCTCCTTTTAGAAAATGTCAATATGGTCCTTTCAAAATTAACACTATACTTCCAAATGTCCCTGAGCAACTAATCTTTGGCAAACCTCAGATTGTCCTCGACAATTGCTTAATCACTTTAGTCATATCCAGTTCTAGATTTTTTCCTTCCAAATGCCCTGAGCATTTGGAAAATTTAGAAAGGATGAATATTATAGCACATGAAATCGATCCTATATCCGAAGCATATGGGACACGATTCATGATGTTTGACATAAAGACATGATACTAGACCAGTCTTTTGCTACAATATTATTTATTTTCCATGTTTTCAAAATTTAACTATGAAGAGGGATGCCGTAATCATAATCGAATTTTGAAAACGCAATATATATAGAATTTCTTCAAGTTGAACCATTCCAACATAAAATTCATACATATATATTCTTGACTAAAGATGATTAAAATCTCAATCTAAGCTTTAGAATTGAAACGAAGTATAATTTCCTCTCCCTTAATTATAGCAAGACAACTTTTCAACCCCTGCAACTTCACGAATTGAAACTTTGTTTTCTATAATTAACATTGCTAACTTGCAACACTAAACGTAATAAGCATAACACTTATGCTCCCACTAGCTCTGACATATTTCAAGAAATCTACTGGACTTCTGAAATTTAGATTCATACACCCTTTCTTAGATAGCTCACATGTGTGTCTAAACAATATTAAGGACTATGAAAAGGGATGTCGTAATCATAGTCTCAATTGCTTAGGCATTTTCCATTTCTCACAAGTCCATGTTAGTGTGTCGGTTAACCACACGCGCTCCACTAACGACTTTTGAAAATGCAAATGACACAATTGATATCTACGTAAAATCTACTTAGTGAAAGCGTTTCCTCACCATCATTTTCAGGAATCGGAGAGAGACCTTATGACACTTAGATTTTATAGTGTATGAGTTCCTATCCATGTGAATTTGTCAAAACCATAATCACAAGATAAGGTTAGTGACAAATTCAGCCTTACATGGATTAAACTTGTTCAATCTTAGTTTCTTGTCACCTTGGTAGCACAAGGCCCACCAATGCTTCCAAGTTGAACTCTGATAACTCACATGCAAATTCAACTTATTTGAAGTAAGTACAGAAACAAGAATTATGTCAACACGATAGGTTGCAAACCTTAAGTTGTGTGCTAGTGATAAATTACAGGTTTTACTCTTGATTAAATATTGAAACTCTTTTAGGATCTTTAAGGCTCCCACTGTCCCCTTGACATATAAGTTTCCCCAGTCAAGAACCATTCCTTGACAAAACAAATATTCAAGGGACAATGCGGATTCTTATCAAGACTAATACTTCACACAATTGGTCTTAGTTGGTCTTTGTCTCATCCAAGACATCACAAGTTACTAATCTCAAATGTACAAGAGTAGAAAACATTTTAATCTTACATTTGACTAGTGTTAATAATCTTCCTTTATGTCACTCAAAGTTACAATCTTGGAGTATGACTCTAAGAATTGTTTTGGAACGAAGTATGACTCATCTTCTTGATTTTAACCAATCCAACAATTCATGACCTCTCTTCTTAGCCATAACAATGCACTAAGACGTCCTTAGAGTATGAATTTGTGATATGGTTTCATAATCATTAAGATGATCATGAAATATGATACTAAAGTACTCTCCCATCCTTTCAGATTTGAGAAACTTTTATCTTTCTGCCTAATTTGATTCTTCTCATTTGTTCTGTCATACATTGTAACCTTTCCAATGTTACAGAATTATACTTAACTTCATAAGTATAATCATATTTACTAATCTTTAGTAAATCATGACAAATCAATCTTTGTGGTGGACCTTGACCAGCGCACACCCAGTGTACCTAATTACTTAGTCCTTCAATTGACTCACATATACATGTGATCAAAGAATTAGTCTTAATTTTTCAAAGATGAAAATTCTCATTCATCATACAATACAACTTGTATGATTCCAAGTTTCTGTCCAATTGAAACTTGGGTGATGAAAAACTTTCTTCATTCGGTAAATTCAGACACTACCACAAATGAAAGAATCAAATCCACTTTCCAATATTGCTATTACTGGAAACATATAAGCAACAATTTTCCATAGATGCCATTGTAAGGATATTTTTAAAATAAATAAAATTAAAAGCCTTTTTTTCTTTTATTTTAAAACTTTGCGGAAAAACTTATCCTTACAATCCACATGAAAACCTTGTTGTTATCTATTCATAAGCAATATATTATAACTCTTAAGCAACAACTCAAAATTCTGATTGCCGAACCATGCGATCGAAACCCACCTTTGCAATCAGAATCAACATATACTTACTTTAAGCTTCCTATCTTTTCTTTGATTCTTAAAAACATCAGCATGTGACCCATTCATATTATGTAATAAGAATCTCCAAATAGGAACTTAATAGAGTTAGCCAGTGGAGTTTACCTGAAGTAGAGTCAAACCTCTTGACTTGATCAACCTTATGACCTTTCAGGTGAATAGGGAAGCTTCGCAACCAATGCCCCTTCCTTTGGCAACGAAACACATGGACCCTTTGGTAATGGCACATGAGACTATCTCAGAATTTGCCTTTCTCTTTACTATTTGGTCAGCCGAGTTGACTATAGCCGATCCCTTTCCATTGGGAAGAGAAATCCTTTTCTAGATATCCAATGCTACCATTGTCAATGTCCATGTAGACTTGGGAAGTTGTTCTTTTAATCAAATTTGCTTTACTTGTGTTCCAAATCATTGCTGATTCCACAACACCAAGCAAATAGATAACATCATTAAGGGCCATGTCATAGTCTGCCTCATAGTAGTCCCAAAGAGACTCACTATGTTACTAAGAAAGTGATTGAACATCCAACTTTCACGAGATTTTGACACCCAATTCTCCCGGCTTGTTAATATGTGGCTTTATCTCCAAGATGTGAGCACACATAGACTATGCTTGCCAATAGGGATTGAGTGACTTTAAACTTTTCAAGAACTTGTGGGTGAGGGAGAATAATTGGAGGAGGTGGAGGAAGTGAAGCATGATGTTGAGGGACACCATCTTCAAGAGATTTGGGAAGATCATAGTTGTCTGAACCAAACATCTATAATGGGAGAAAATCAAGTTAGTTGATTCAAAGTCCTTAATATAACACCCAATATGAAATATTAAGGTTAGGACCCAACACAATATTTTATAATTTGGAAGAGGGATGCCGTAATCCAAGCTATAAAATATTTGAAGGTAGGCGAATGACGATTCACCAATTTCCACCATGAAAAACGAAATAATTTATTAGGTTTTAATTAGATTTGAAATTCCTAGATCTTTTGAGATTCATTGAACTTTTCAATGGCATGTTTCAATCTCGAGTGTGCCCTCTCAAATTTTGTGACTGGGATGTCAAGGATCACAAAACAAGGTGTGAATAACCATACCAATTCACTTGGTACCCTTAGTATTATCACCTAATCAATGTGTCGGTTAACCACACACGCTCCATTGATCTATAACAAACATTAAGTCACCCTTCGTGATCCTTACTAGTCCAAGTTAGTGTGCTGGTTAACCACACACGCTCCACCAACGACTTGGTAAGGTACAAAGTGTGAATTCCATGGGCTAGCACCAAATTCACATTTTTCCTAAATTAACTAAGATTGGGAATTAAATAAAACATCTAGTTACTTTATAATAATCATTATACTTTTAATGAGAATTTTAAGTCATTGTCCTACCCGTTCGGCTAACGACCCTCCACCGATCAAGTAAGCGGTTGGTGAGAGTGGACACCCATTAAGTTGCCATTTTATGGGCAACAACCTTATACCCACCTTATAGACCGGCTTCGTGAATGAGGCCTACTAACGGTAAAACGACTTATTCTTATACATATATATAATAATTAACCATTAATGTTATAAATAGTATAAGGGTTGAATTTTAACTATTAAAACTCTAAGGGTTGGAATTAAAGTTTATTAAAGTGTGTGAAACTTTACAAATTCCAAAACTTGAGGGCAAGCTTTGTAACTATCCAAAACTTTTCATTTCATAACTTATGAATTAAAGGTTCATAAAAATGAAGACTCTTCATTTTCATGTAACTTATGTGTTTAAATGTGTGTTAAAGAAAAGTGACCTTTGGATATCCATAACTTGAGGACAAATTATGGACTCCATTAAAACACATAAATGATCAAGAATCAATTCTAAACAATTCAGCAATAATTCCTATCATCTTCTAAATTCACAAGAACATGAACATGATCATCAAAATTTCAAGAATTATATGAACACATAAAAATCATGGAATTTTGATATATGCTATTGTAAATGGATTAGAACAACCATTACACCAACTAAAACAAGTTTTAAAAACACCAAAACAGTTTAGGGTAATGTTTCTAGTCCATTTCCAGCAGCAAAAGTCGAAATTCTGCATTCTGATCATTCTACTCGCCGAGTGCACGAACCTACTCGCCGAGTAGGATGAATTTTTCCTTGAACTCGGCGAGTCCCCCCATGGACTCGGCGAGTCCATCAGCCAGACAGCAACAATTTCAACTTTTTTTACTATTTTGCATCAAGTATCAAACAAGCAAGCCTAGGCTCTGATACCACTGTTGGGTTTTGAGCAATCTAACACTTCCTAAGTGTGCATGGAACCCTAATAAACCTTGGATCTATGTTTGTCTAAATACATGCAAAATAATAATTTTTCCAAGGTTCATAACCTATCTAACATGGCATGGGGTACTTTTAAACATAAAAGAATTAGATGAGATTACATACCTTTTGATGATGAGTTTGATTCCTAAGGAGTTTGAGGGCCAAGCACCAATAGTGTGAATGCCTCAAATGGAATCACAAATCACCACAAACTCTTGGAAAACTTTGAGAGAGTGTATACACACTTATAAAATCGGTCACACACAAACACACATACTTTCTAGTTACACTAGTGTCTATTTCATGCAACATAAACATGCTTATATAGTGTACATGATTAGGGTGAAACCCTAATAACCCATGACTTTTCCTTTCCCAAGGATCCATGGGTTAAAAGCTCCATGGATCATCCATGGACTTCCATATAATCCTAGCCCATTAACAAATGAGTGTTAGCCCACACTATATAAAACCAATAGCCCACAATCTAATTAGTCTTCCTTTTAATCTCTAAATTAATTCATAATTAATTTAAGACTAAGACTAATTAAATAACATGACTTCATATTAATATATTGTAACTTATAATATATTAATAAACATATGTGTATAACTCTCATAAAATTATCCATAAACAGTTTGGATGAAATGCAACCCAAATGGACCATGCCGGGTCGGGTCAAGTATATACCAAATAAGTTATGGACTTAGACACCTTATCCAACACTAACCTATAGGTGTTTTTGAACTAGGTGCTCATTAGGTATTTTGAACTAAGTGTGTTCACTAGGGATTTTTGAACTAAATGTCTTCACTAGTTATTTTTGAACTAAGTGTTCACCAGATGTTTTGGACTATGTGTTCAACATTTTTAATCTATAAACCTTGGTAACGATGGACTTCGTACTTATTCCTTAGGATAGTCCTTAGGAATAAATGAACGAGGAATAGCTGATTCTTAAGGTAGATGCTTAAGAGTAAAGAAGATAATGGGGATGGGTAATTGAGTTGATTAATTGTTTGAAGATTAAACATAATAATTATATTATTGTGGGTTGAAAACCCTATGTACTCACCAAGTTTCCCAACCTGACCCACTTAGTTTATTTATATCACAGGTGTTGATATGAAGTCACATTACACTTAGAGATTAAGGAGATATAAATCACTAGTGATAATGAATGTAAGTTCTGTTTATGCTTATGTTTTTGTATTGATGATGACATCCGAAATGTTTTAAAATGAATAAAAATACTTTTCTTCGGAAATGCCTTGATAACATATTTATCATGTTTTACTGGGAACAAATTCCACAACATTTTTATTAAAAGAGGTATAAAGCATAAACAAAATCGGTCTTTTCTGGCCATGAAAATGGGGATATCACATCACCTCTCCAAACCTGCTGAGGGCGGAACCGCGAGACCATCATACGACGACATTGACGACTTTTTAAGAAAAAACTCGATGGACACGGTGCACCCTAATATATATATATATATATATATATATATATATATATATATATATATATATATATACATATATAAAGGTTTATCATGTAACTGACAACTATTGTGACAATGTGTAACAAAATCATGACCATTTAATGTTAATAATCAAGAACTATGATCTTAGGGTCTATGTTATTAAAATGGAATAATATGTACCATATAATTACATTAATATCTTTTAAGGGTATAATACATTGTATATATAAATTTGTGTATGGAAAGGGCTATACTTTTGCATGATTTTGAAATTCGAAAGTTCAAATTAATTTATTTTCTAATCAATTAACATTCTTGAAGTTTAATTAAAATTACATCATTTTTAAGAGAATAATACATTAGCATTCTCGAAATAATTCACTATTTCTTTTTAAATCGTTCAATTCTTATGAAAAGGATTTAAAAATTGGGACATTTTACATGAAAAAGAAAAAGAATATATTGATGAGGTTATGCATTCATAAGAGAATCTACTTAAAGTTTATCATAATAACACCAAGAATACACTCATTCTTGAAAGAACAACGAATATGTAAAACATGTTTTCCAAATCAAATCAGTTAAAGATTTAAGGAGGTGAAAGATGTGGATTTTGGGTAAACCAATATGCTACGACATGGTGGATTGATGACCATGACGTGGCATGGCACTTAAGTGAAACGTGTGTCCTAATAGACACCACGATGTGGAGAGAAGGACTCGATCACAAGACGACTTCTGCATCTTAAAACCATGATTTTTAAGGTTTCCTTCCATATTTGAGGACCTTAACTTTAGGGTTAGGTCATTCCCTTTAGCCTACACCCTCTTATATCGAAAACCCTAGCCCCATTTAAGTCTTCTTGAAGTTTGAAGACTTGAATTGCATCTTGGAAAGAAGAAGAAGAAGAAGAAGGTGTTCTTGCTAGCTAGAAGAGTGTATAAACTTCATATATGCATCTCTTGCATCTTGTGGAACTTGGGAATGTGAAAAGCTTCCACCTTTATCATTCTCTTCTCTTATTTCATGCTTTGAAGTCCTTTGAAGGAATGTTCTTGGAGTTTTCGACAACTGTAGAACCTTAGGCTTGTTTGGTGACCACCTTTAGCCTTATTTGATGGAAAATTTGTTAACTCATGGTTCCCTTTGTTCCATGCACAAGTTTTGGTAATATTAACGACTTAATGAACTTAGGGTTCAATATCGTGTCTTAAGGTGATGTCGTAATGGATAAAGATGGAAACTTTATCCATAATGTCGGTATGAAGAATTAGATATGGAAGTATGAGCCTGGATCTATAAGGATTAAGCTCTAAATGAGAAAATGACTTCTGGAAGTAACCACGATGTAGCCAAAGTTCAGCATGTCATGGTAGGGTTTCAGCCCCACGACTGTTTTGTTTGGTCATGTCCATGACATGGCCAAGAGGTCACCATGTCATGGTAAGCATTGACTTGGTTGACCGTTGATAGTTAACCATTGACTCTTGACCAGTTTGACCTTGGTTCAAACTTGAAGGATTTTGGTTGTTGACTGAGATTTGTTATGTGTGGTGTTAGGTGGTCTGTGGTTCTGATCAATGCAAGAAGTGAGAGTGTAGTTGTGCTTCTTCGATATTAGAGGATTTTCATATGAAAGTTAAAAAACATGTGTTTCTTCTAGAATTTAATGTGTTTGATATGGGAGATGATGACAATCCGACCTTGAGTTCCATACTTTTAGGTAGACCATTCTTGAAAATAGCATAAACAAAAACCAATGTCTACAATGGTACATTATTTATGGAATTCGATGGGGAGGTTATCAACTTCGATATCTATGAAGCAATGAGGTACCTAAGTGATGTCCATTCTCTAAATTTTGTTGATACCATTCAACCTTATACTGAAAGGTGTTTTGAATTGAGTAACCATGATTCGTTGGAGTTAGTTTTGAGCAGGAATTTTGATAACAACTCAGTCAAAGAGACTATAGAAAATTTCAAGCTAGATGTTGAGTTGTTCGGAATTATAGAGTTCATAGAGGAAAGGAAGAATCTGAGTTATGATAACACAAAAATGAAACTACCTGTCTTTGACACAATGTTCCCTTTTATTTTGTAGGCACCAGAGCTAGAATTAAAGACTCTTCCAAATCATTTGAAGTATGCCTATCTTGGAGAAGATAAGACTTTTCCTGTTATATTCTCCAACAAATTTTCCATTGTAGAAGAAGATAAGTTGGTGACTTTGCTAAAAAGCACTTGAAGTCAATAGGGTGGACCGTCGTAGATATCAAAGGGTTGAGTCCTTCATTATGCATACACAAGATTATCATGGAATAAGACTTCAAACTAACCCGAGAGGCACAAAGAAGACTGAACCGACCCATGATGGAGGTAGTAAAGAAAGAAATTATGAAGCTTTTGGATGCAGGTATGATCTTCCCCATCTCTGATAGTAAATGTGTTGTCCCGTTTAAATGGTCCCAAAGAAATCCAGAGTTACTATTGTGAAAACTCTGAAGGACAATTAGTCCCCACTAGTGTGAAAAATGGGTGGATGGTTTGTATTAATTACCGGAAACTAAATGCTTCTACATGGAAAGAACATTACCCTTTACCATTCATTGATAAATTGTTATAGATATTAGTAGGAAAATATCAATATTGTTGTTTATATGGTTTCTCGGGTTTTCATCAAATCCTGGTAGCCTCAGAAGACCAATAGAAAACCACATTCACTTTTCCCTTTGGCACATTTGCCTATAGGCATATGCCTTTTGGTCTATGCAATGCACCCACAACATTTCAGAGATACATGGTGTGCATTTTCTAAATATGTTGAAAACATCATTGAAGTCTTCATGGATGATTTAATATTTTATGGAGACTCCTTTGATGTATGTTTAACCAATCTAACAAAAATTCTGCAAAGGAGCGTTGCCATGGATCTTGTGCTTAACTATTAGAAATGTTATTTCATGATGAACAAGAGATTGGTTTTAGGTCATATTGTGTCCCAAAAAGGATTAAAATTTGAAAAGGCCAAAATAGATGTTATCAAGAGTCTTACTTACCCGAAAAGTGTTTGCAAAGTTCTTTTATTTCTTGGTCATGTAGGTTTCTATCAGTTGTTCATCACAAATTTCTCAAAGATCATGGTGTTGATGTGTCAATTACTCTAAAAAGATGCTAAATTTGAGTTTACTCAGCAATCCAAGGATGCTTTTGATTTTTTGAAGGATCTACTCACCTCCCCTCCAGTCTCCCAACTACCTAAATTGGATCTCCTATTTGAGACGATGTAAGACACATGCAACACGACTATTGGGCGACATTGGGTCAAAATATGGACCGAGCACATCATGTCATCTACTATGCATCCAAGATTTGTGATAATGCACAAAGACACTATACCAAAATAGAGAAACAATTGCTTGCTATTTTCTTTGGATTAGAGAAGTACCAATAATATCTCCTTGGAACTAAAGTGATCATCTACTCTGACCATGAAACTATAAAGCACTTACTAACCAAGAAAGATTTGAAGTTGAGGTTGATAAGGTAGAAGTTGTTCTTGCAAGAGTTTGATATTGAGATCAAAGATAAAAGCATGAAGGAGAACCTGTTCACCGATCATTTGAGCCGGGTAGTTCAACCCAGAGATGCGACACCCATTTGTGACACATTCCGACACAAGCACTTGTTTGCTATCTGGATGCCACCTTGGTATACAGATAAATGCAATTTCATGGTCACAGGGAAGTTCCTACCATATCTTATGAGGTCACAGAGAGACAAGATCAATAAATATGCAAAAAGGTACATTTAGGATGAACCATACCCTTGGAAACAATGTGTGGATCATGTGATCAGAAGATGTGTTGAAGAGCATGAGTTATAATCCACTCTCAAATTTTGTCATAGTCATGCTTGTGGAGGGCATTTGGGTCGTCAAAGAACTGGTAGAAAATTTCTGGATTGTGGATTATATTGGCCTCGACTCTTTCATGACTCTTACACCTTTTGTAACAGTTGTGAGAGATGTCAAATGACCGGTTCTTTTAGTTCCTGTAACCAAATGCCTTTGACAGCTATCTTGGTATGTGAAATATTTGATACATGGGGTATTGATTTTTTGGTTCCTTTCCCTTCATCATTTGTGAACTTATACATCCTTTTTGTTGTTGATTATGTTTCCAAATGGGTGGAGGCAAAGGCAAAAGATCTGAGGATGCTAAAGTTGTTGTAGATTTTATCAAGGCTGACATGTTATGTAGGTTTGGAACTGCAAAAGCCTTAATCAGTGACAGAGGCACACATTTTTGCAATAAAGCTCTTGGATCAGTTCTCAAGAAGTATGAAGTTGAACATCAGGTGTCTACAGCTTATCACCAACAAACAAAAGGACAAGCTAAAGTGTCAAATAGAGAAATCAAGTCGATACTTATGAAGATAGTAAATACAGACCGCAAATATTGGAGCTTGAGACTAGAAGATGCTCTTCGGGCATACTTAACCGCATTTAAAACCCCAATTGGGATGTTACCTTATAGAATCATGTTTGGAAAATATTGTTAACTTCTAGCTGCACAAGAGCACAAATCTTTTTGGGCTGTCAAAAAGCTTAACATGAGGATTGATGAAGTGGGTGTTCACTGAAAGCTAGAGATTCAAGAGTTAGGGGCTGTTTGTTTTTTTTATGAAGAGCTGCGCAACCACTTTTGTCTGCGCCGCGCAGACAACGCGCAGACATATGCCTTCACAGAGTGTTTGTTTTTTGGAAGTGCGCAGACCAAAAAACGTCTGCGCGAGGTCTTCCTGGCGCAAACATGGGCCACTGTCTTCAAAGGTCTTCAGACCTCATTTTAACCCAAAAAAAAAAAAGACCACCCGTTTTTTTTTTCTTTCTCTTTTTGCTGAAAATGCATTTTTAATCTTTATGACATGAAATTAAGTTTGAAAAATTAATTTATGTCAACAGCTACAAACGTTAAAAACAAACAGTCTTCTTATTGCAGACTGCAGACATTTGATCCACCTCTTCTACTGCAGAGGCTTGCAGATGTGGTCCGCAGACTGCAGACATTTTGGCTTCAAAAAAACAAACAGCACCTTAGAGGAGACTAGAAATGAAGCATTAAAGAGCTCATGCATCTACAAAGAAAAGACCAAAGCAATCCATAATAAGTACCTTTCACATAAGACCCTTGAGATAGGTCAAAAGGTAACACTTTATGACTCTTGTCTTACGGTCCATATGGGTGAGACCATTCATTGTTACTAATGTACATGATCATGGTGCAGTCGAGATTAAAAGTAACAAAATAGGAAAATATTCAAAATTAATGGTCACATGTTAAAGGTCTTTTATGAAGGTTTCCAGGAGAAGGATATGGAGGTTGATAGTTTGGAACGCCAGGACTACATTGAGTAAAATATGAAGGGTAAGGTTGAGTCAAAGACTTGAAACAAGGGCAGCTAACCAAGAGGAAACTTGAGAGTATTTTATTTCCATTCTTCATTTATTTACTTTTATTTACTCAGGATTGAATAGGTTGAAAAATATATTTCAAACGTTAGAAAAACACATGGGTGCAAAACAAATGGCCAAGAACTAAAAACACGTGGCCTTGGCTTACCCCGTGCATGGTTGTCAAGGGTTTACATGAGAAAAAAATAAGGCTCTATTAATACATGAAAAGCAAACCTCTAGCAATTCTAAGTAATTAAGATTCAAAGTCAACTCTATCTGAGATATAGTGTGTTACGAAAAAAGATTAATTCTGAGATGAAGATACTTTGAAGTCAGAAGTTTGTACAAGCATTAAATGCTTTTTGTCTTTATATTGATGTGGTAGTTCTTAAGAAAAAATCATATAAATCCTTTAAGTGTCTGATTGTCAAACACATAGTTATATACAGTCCTTAGAAATTATCAGTGGTTTGTACCAAGTTCCTACTTTGTTATTTAAGGAGTGAACGTTTAATGAGTTATCAACCAAGAATAGATCTATCGATATTCTCTTCACATCAATATATTATATCTTTCAAGCCAAACTTCTTTCAGTTACATTCTTCTTATCTTAAATTATCTTTGCATTGATTATACTCAATCTTACTTCATTTATTACTTGAATAATTTGTTGATTATTTATCTTCAAGTCTTGACTGATTTACCAGACTCGACTAGAACAACTTATTAAGAGCAAACGTTGATCTTAAAGATTAAGTCAAGATTTGAGTTTTCAAACCTTCTCCTTGTGCATTGATTCTTGTTCTCACAATTGGTATCAATCTTGAGTGGTTTTCATTTGAATCCATAAGAACAAATTATAGTTGATCTGAAATTACCTTGGTATCTCAATCATTTTCGTTTTGGGGATAAAACTTCTTATATATACCACTTCAACTCTAATATTTTAACTTTAATGGTTGCACCAAATTCATCTCAATAAATTTATTCAATGCATATCGCAAATAGCGTGGGTTTCCATTCTCGTGCCCCACTGCTAGTTATCGAAGAGTATGATTACTGGAAAGTTAGAATGGAAAGATTTTTCCTTGGCAAGGAAAAAGGAGAAGAAATATGCAGATCTATTAAAGAAGGTCCACATGTTCTGGTCAGAAAAATGGTGAGAGAGGCCACTACAACTCTCATGGGCCAAGAAGATCAACGCCCTCCACCTGTCACTACTACAGACATCGAGAAATTGCACGCAGACCAGATTGCAATTTCCGAAATGGTGTTCGGTATTCCTCCATCTCTCTTTCAGCACATTTGGTTGTGTAAATATTAAAAGGAGATTTGGGACACTCTTCAGGATCTGTTTGAAGGGTCCGAAAATAACAATGATAAATGTATGACTTCGGTTGTTAACGATTTTGACACCTTCACCACTACTCTAGGTGAATCTGTAGCCTCAACTTCAAATAGGTATCAGATTGTTGTAAATAACATGACTGCACATTGAATAACCATAACTCCTATTGAGTAGAACCTGAAGTATATTAATAGCCTCAGGAAAGGCTGCCAGAATGTCAAATCTTGTCTTCAGAGTAACAGATCTCTGAAGAAGGTGAAGCTTTATCAACTCTTTGAAGAACTGCAAGGCCACGAATCCAATGTTGCACAATTAGTAAGAGAACTAACTGGAGGTCCTCTTGCGTTGGTTAGTCACATTAATCCACTTATTCCAGCCCCATCCATGTCAGATCCCTTCAAAACTATTCAACCAGTTTCACGCATTCAACCAACCTTCCATACTCCACCTGTTCGAACCATCCAGAAAATTTCGATTCTTATGCAGCTGATTCCGAACTTCGCTTCCAATAGGAGTTTACACTATTTTCCGTGAAATACAAGCGTCCATGGAATCCCAGTCACAAACCATATCAAAGTGCCATACATATCTCCCATAATCTAGTTCAATATTCAAAGACAAAGCACATAGCTCTTCGCTATCATTTTATCAAGGATCTTGTCGAAGATGGTAATATCGAGGTTCATTTTGTCAAAACGACGGATCAACTTGCAGAAATATTCACAAAACCTTTGGATGAGAAATCATTTCTAAGGATCTTAAATGGTTTAGTAATGATTGATGCAAGCTCAGTTCCTGGTTTTTCATCATCGTGACTCAACAAATGTCGACGTACTGCTAAAGTGTTTAGAGGTCACTGTTCACCTTTCACTGTTCGACCACCTTCGATTTTGAAATTCCTCTAAATGGTTCAGATCAACCTTCGTTATCTGGAAGAAAAACTGTTCGATGTACACTATCTCTAGAAGTTGATACTTCTTATATCGAACGGCTTTGGTAACACTTTATTATTTTATTTTTGATTTCAGTAATATAAAACAAAAATTCCAAAAGATTTTCTTGTTTTTTTTTTTTTTAAATTTAAAAAAAAAAATTCCAAAAATATTTTATTATTTTTGTCTTAAGTTTCAAAAACAAAAACCCAAAAAGATTTTCTTCATTTTTTTGTGTGTTTAACCTTTTATGTGTCTCATTGTATCAACATATTTTGGTGGTGAACCCTCAATGGAATATATTCAAAAGTGGGACAGGTATGACTTCGAACGATTACACTAGTTAGGTGTCCCTAGAAGCATGTTGATGTATGTTGACCTTAAGCCTCAAAGACTCAATGTGTTTCGAAGCCTTAATGGATCTCTCACTACGAGTGTTCCTTCCCAATTAGGTTATATTCACATTGGTCAAAGAGCGACCTTTCTCTTCTCATTTAGAGTTAAGAGATTTTTGATGGGTCAATATCATTCGTAGAGGTACAATGCGTTTTCTTAACCAATCTTTTTCACCAAAAATTTTCATCACGATCACACATCTCAATGTATATCCTTGACAGCTCTAGTAGAAACCAACCATAATGTAGATATTGCACAAGTCTGTGTTTATGATCCTGATTCATTTTTCCATGATGATGGTGAAACCCAACAATCCCAACTTCTAAGGAATTGACAGTAAACATCATGTTCAAGATTATAACGAAACATTTATTTTAGTACCACATTTCGATATTCAAAATGATATTCCTTTCGTTATGCGTGATCTTGAAAAGTGTTCTTTAACCAAGACATTTTTGCCCAATAGTATCTAACTCCTATTTTTCTGGAATATGATTTCCGTATGAATATCCTTTTGAACTCTCATCACTTCGAAACTTTACTCAACCTCACTTATTCCTGACTACACTAGTAATACAAAATTGTACCTACCTTCGAAGCCTGTGCAAAAGAGGCCCTTTGATACTCATTAAGGAATATTCGATTGTACTTCACGGGAAACCACACAAGCAGTTCATCATCTCTCTTAATGTCGAATGAAGTGATATTTTTCTGGGATCCAACTGCTTTTACATCGAATATTATTTGATGTCACTATATGTACATTATTTTTAATTTGATTCCCGCTATTTCTTTGGCACACATTTGCAATAGAATCCTCGAGGTTTTGAGTAACACTAACTCAAACCTAGATTTTGCAAAGTCAGGCATTTGATTTCACTTTCCAATCCGAAAAGTGAATGAGCCTAACCTCATAAAGAAGGGCAAATGTTCTTTTGGAGATGAAACTCTATGGTGACATTTCTAAACAAGTAATGGTTCTTATCTCATTGGGATCAACGAAAGATTTGGCGGATGTGATGATTTAGTTTTCTCATGGGTTTCTAAGAAATTGTGATGATCACTTTTTCTGATGTGGCGACTTTTCCGGAAACCGACCCACTAAATAAGGCAACACGTGGCAGAATCTCATTGGTTAGTGGTTCAAATTCAAATTCTACATTAATTATAAAAGGAATTTGTGGTCTAATTTGAAAACTTTATGCGCTCTAGTCAGATTTTCCCAAATATTCTTTCAAAATAACCGTTGTTTCATAATTCTCACAAACCCTAACCATGGTGGCACCAACTGGTCATGTTGATCCATCCAACACCACCACTGAAGAAGCAACTTCTCAGCCATTACTGAAGATTCAAAGCTCAAATTCTCTTGTATAACCAGATGTTACACAGTATCCTGAACTGTTACAGATATTGATTGTTGCCCTAAATCACTTTGTTCTTTGAACTGTTATGTCGTCTTGATTCTTTGTACGCATAACCTGGTTATCCCTGGCAGGATCAACGGTGGTGTTTAACAAGATGACGAAAGTGGTTAAATTCAAATGGACGAATGAAAAACCATACAAGCTTAACAAGCAGCAGTTTGCTCAAATCATGAAGCTTATGTATACAGGTTCGTTCTATGAAGTCACGAATGAAAAGATTGTTTACATGTTTAATGAGATGGGTCATCAACCACCTCTCACTAGAATCTTTCATTTTCGAAAGTTTGCTTTGCCCTGTGTGTGGAATTTCTTGTTTGGTATTTTCTACGATGCTTAACTGGTCGTAGTACAGAGCTTAGTAAAGCAAAGTTTGAAGTGTATGCAATAATAGTATGTCTTTACTGTGATCTAAATGTCGATTATGTCAGTCAGTTATGGGAAGAATATACGGGAATTTCTCATACATATGTCATTAATTGTGTATCTTGTGCAAGATATTGGAGTCTAATTGTTCTAGATGTTTATGAGAAAGAGGGAATTTTGGTTCAATCGGAGGATGCAAAGGCAGAGTTTTCGACGTATCAGACTCCAAAAAATGTTATTGATGATCCAATTATGTTTCCAAGTGTGACTCGAAATCCTAATGCTATGTTACAAAAAATTGATCCTGTTAATCCTATTCTTGTTCAGTATTTTACAACTGTTAATCTAAATGTTCAAGTTGGGATTTTATTGGCAAAGGGGGCTAAAGGCACTTCAAAGGTTACTAAAGCTTCTAAAAGATCGAAAAGACTAATCAACCATCATCTGTTCCTAAGCAAGTGGAGAACGAGGTTAAAAAAGAAGTTTCTAAGGAGGTTGAAAATGAAATTCCTAAGGAAGTTGTTCCATCGAAGACAGGTATTCTCAAACAAAAAAAGAAGCATGCTCATCGACCTCGTCATTCTCCTGAACTACCAATCATTGAAGAAGTTCCTGTTGAGCCCTTTTCTTCACCTAAAGAGGGATCTATATTGAAGGGTATAAGAAAAATATGTAAGCCCCAAATTAATAGAAGGGGTGTGCACATTCATTATGTTCCTAATCCAGTATCACCTACCTCGAAGAAACGCAAAGCTCACGAAGTGGTTAAGAAGATCAAGATGAAGAAGAGATAATTGGTTGATCCACTTGACAAAGTTGTCATTAAAATTGATCTTGATAGTGGAAGTTAAAGGACACATGTTCTTCATGAAGTAATTGGATTTGGATTCGAGACACCTCAAAGGGACTCTCTAGTTAAGTCGACTTTCGAGGAGACTGGAAGTCTTGGTGGCCATGTACACGTATCTCATACAGATATAACCACTAATTTGGGAGAATCTCTATCTACTACCATCCCTGCAAAGGCACTTGTAATACCACTGGAGGTTTCGCGAGCCGAGTCTATTATAGGGGAGGTTCGAACCTCAGTCATCCCTATGAACATATCTGATATGGACAAAATTCGTTCCTTCTACCGTCGAAACCACCCTCATTCTTCTACCATGGTACATATTCCATTGAAACCTCTTCTGTTCATGGTACATCTTCCATTGTAATCTCTTCGGTTCATACCACACATATTCTTTCTTCTACCATCAAAACCACCCTCATTGTTACTTCAAGTTCTTTACCACCACTCTCTTCTCCAATCCCATGTATAATACCTGCTTCTACCATCTCACCAACTTTTTTCCAACATCATGGATGAACCAATCATAACTCTTTTGTCTTCTCAATCCACTAAAGGCCAAAAGACAGTTCAAGAAGATGAACCTAATGATGATGATCTCATGGTTTCTTTTGCAGAAATTCAGTTCGACCCTGAAGAAGATAATATTCCTGATAACATGCTCATGCCAGGAAAACAATTTAAGATTCTCAATCACAAGCTTAATTCTTTGTTACAAATTCAAGTTGATTTAGAAGGTTGAAACTTTGTTTCTGGTATTGAAATGGATATTATGCAAGTCTCATAAAAATAGACCAAAGCTTTCTATGGAGCAAATTGAGCAAAAACATGAAGAGCGTTTAAAGCATCATGCTCGAAATTTTGAATATGATGTTACAAAACTTTGCGATGTTGTAAAAGAACGTCACGAAATTTTTGTTGAGTAAGTCAAGAAGGTGGAGGAATCTGTAAACCTGAACCTTCCCAAGATTAATTCCGAGATGACGAAGGAAGTGGAAAAGATTGAAAAGAATTACTCCATTCTTCATGAAAAGGTTGATGTCATTGCTAAAGTTATCACGAAAGTTGTGGAGTATAAGACTTCATTTTCAACCAAGTTCGATGCCAAAACAGAAAAATGATTTTAAAGTGTTTGAAAGATGGAGGAGTTTTTGGGAAGCTTAAGATAATCTCTTTCGAATCTTGATCTGTCTCAACAATCTTCTTTCTCTCAGGAATCTATATCGAATATGATTTCTTTAATTAAATCGAATATCAAGGTAGAGCTTGATCCTCTTCTTAAGTTGGTGCTTCTATTGCCAACAAATTCCCCACCTGCGAAACATGTGGTGCAAGGGGGAGAAAAAGGTGTTGGCCGTTCAAAAGATACCGATCATGGTAAGGTTGTAGGGAAGCTGATATCAACTCAAATTTCGACATCACTTCCAGTTTCGCTGACAACTACCTCTATAACTACAACATCAAGGCCAATAACGAAAGGGATAGTTATTATAGAAAGTGTTGGGGGATTAAGTTCAAGTTCAAAACCACCTCCTTCGAAGGATGATAAAAGAGATAAAGGGAAGGGTATTGAGAAAGTTATTTCTAAAGAAGAGAAGAAGAAAAATTTGGAGTTGGAAATTGAAAGGACACGAAAAATTAACAGCATTTTGAGACAACGATAACGTGATCCACCATGTTTAAAAAAGGGTGATCCCAGTAACCATTGGTGTTATGAGACAATTGAACAAGTCGTCTCATCAGGAAAGATGCATGACTTTGGAAAATTTCCGAAGAAAAGTTATGAGACTGAAAACTCTGACTTTAATCAATCGGATTTTCCAATAAATCACATGATGTTTGTTTCATCTCAGTATCAGTTGGTTGATAAATTTGAAGATAAAAATGAGTATAATAAGTTAAGTATGAAATTCCATGCAGTTTTGGGGAAGAAGGAAGAGGAATTTTGGTCTTCAGACAAGATTGTTAAAGTGTTGAACATTTCAAGAGAGAGTTTGTTCGAAGGTTTATTGCAGAATTTTCGCTATTATGTGTTTTAGAGTGAATAATGTAGCATGTGACTTCTTGATGACAAACTTCCCTCTGATGAACTTGAATGATCTGATAAACGTGGTGAAGATTCTAAGCATTGTTGATGTTTCTAAGCTTCAAGTAAACAACAAGGATTATTTCGTGATAGGATTTGCTCATATCAAAGTATTCATAGATACCTACTGTGATTGCTTGGTTGTTACTAATATTGAGCTTTCAATGGCGGTGAATAGGACTTTAAAGGTTCCTCAGTCAATGTTGAAAGGGCAGGTTAGTCTCAAAGACTATGTTGATGGGGAGATTGTACATAAACCTTTGGGAGTTGTTTTACTTAGAAAGAACAAGAATGGGAAGATGACTAAATTTTTGTTCCAAGTTTGTAATGTGGAGAGGTACACGGACTCTCAATATATAAGTCTTTTAGTTTGGAAATTTCTAGAAGAATATTACGGATGATAAAGTTGCAATTTGAAATACAATTATTTGGTATATGGAGGTTCGCCGGGTACTATCTGATCTCTAATGAAACACATCAGGTATGTTGATTTTTTTTTGATTATTTTGCCTTCTGTTAAGTTGTGAATTTAATGTCTTAATCTCTAATTTATTGTTTACTTTTGTTTATCATTTTTTTTCTATTGTTAAGTTTTGAATCAATGTTTGTTTTCTTATTTTTTATAATATTTACATCGAATTGTTATTCACTATTTATGTTTTATAGTTTTTGTACCTTGAAATGAAATTCGAATGTGTTTTATGTTAATGTTTTCTGAAATAGTGTGAATTTATTTTTTCAAGTTGTGAATTTTGATTTTGTAATGATTGAATTAATACATTTTTTAAGTTGTGAATACTTTGAATAAGCTTTCTAAACTGTTTTATTAAACTGTGAATGAGAGTCCTGAAATGCTTTTTTTAAATTGTGAATTTGTTTGGTGCACACAAGATATTTGATGAAATACTTCAACATAATCAATCATATTTTTAAGTTTAAAATGCCGTGAATGGGAGACATAAACTACTTTATTAAACTGTGAATTAAAGTCTTGAAATGTAAGTTTTAAGTTGAGAATATGACTGAAGCAGAATGTTTTGTATTAAACTTTGAAATTGTTGTATTAAGCTGTGAATGTTTTTTATTAAACCACGATTTGATTGTATTAAGTTGTAAATTAACTGTATTGAACTATGAATTGACTATATTAATCTGTGAATTTTTTTATTAATTCCTTGTTTGCTTCTGAAATATAAGACGAAAATAGTATTATATACAAATCAGATGTAATCTAATTTTGAATAAAGTATGTAAAATTTAAATTGTGAATATTTGTGTAAATAAACTTTGAAAGAAACATTAACCTATAAATCTAACGATATATATGTAAGTTTTAAGTTAAAAATATGGTTGCGAATATATCCTTTTTTGCATTAAATTGTGAACTTTTTATATTTTGTTGTGAATTATATGTACTGAGCTGTAAATTGATTGTATTACGCTATGAATTTTTAATGAATTTTGTCTTAAAATATAACTAATTTATCTATGAATGTTTATATTAATTCTTTCGTGAATATATTTACTTCTTGTGTTGTATAAATATGCAAGAATATATTAGTTTTTATAATTATTTTGCATTAAACTCTTAATTAGTAAATTAATTGGTTTATTAAACTCTGAATATAATATTTAAGCTATGAATCCATGATTTTATATACATGTCTGATTTGGAAGGAATGATAGTTGCGAAAGTGGCACATGTAGTTGGTGGCGGTGTCTAGTCGTTAGCAACGGTGGTAGAGTTTGGGTTTGACTTATTTGAATTTGTGAATTGATATATAATTGATTGTATTATGCTGTGAGTTTATGTATAAACTGAAAAGGGGCTATATCTAGTTGTATATATTATATAAAATTTATGTTAAAATATGAATGAATGTTTGCATGAAAAAATTTAAACTATGTATTAGTTAATTAATATGTTTATTAAAGTGTGAACATGGTATTTAAACTATGAATCAGTCTTAAACATGGTATATTTTATAAAGAAATCTATAATTTAGAAAAAAAATTGAATTTGTTAAGGCAGAAGTCTATTTTTTTTATTAAAATTTTATATATATGGCTACAAAAATAAAATGATATGTATCAAAAAGTATTACAAAACAAATTAAACGTGCAATGGTTGTTCTATTAAGATGTGAATACGACCAAAAAATGTAATTGAATTTGGTGTGAGTCCGGTGGCGGTCTGAATGTGGTCTAACGACTATTCAACAATAAGTGGAACTAGTTGTAAACTAGCGAATAGAAAAGTTTGCTTAATAAAATATTAATGTTTGATTTGTCCAAAATCCCTTTAATCAAAACTTTTTAAAAAATGGTTCTTAGGGTTCTTAACCTTTTCGGGTACTTATTTGAACCGCTCCCTATATATATATATATATATATATATATATATATATATATATATATATATATATATATATATATATATAGAGAGAGAGAGAGAGAGAGAGAGAGAGAAAAGATCAACAACGAACTCTTTTTGGAGGAGCAAACCAACGAACCATTTCTTTCCCTCATTTTGATCAGTAGCGCGCTACTAATTTGCTTTTAATTTTCATTCTCACTTCAATCAACACTAAAAGTTTTAAATCTTGACATCTTGCCGATTGAAAAGCTCATTGTAGACTAAATCCATCTAAGTATCTCGACATCGATTGAATCTCTCCGTAGCTCATTATCAATTTCATATTGTTCTCTATCACCACCCCCCAAAAAAATACAATTTCCGACTCTAATCGACTACTTGGTTTCTTGATTTATTTGATTTGTTGATTACATCGTAAATCTTATCAAAAACCACAACAACCTCCAATTTCAAACATCCATATTCATAGATTTGTGATGAAATTTAGTCAATTTGCTGTAAAACAAGAAATATAAGAAAAAAATAATGCATCAATCAAATGCATGTGTTTTTTTTTGTTTTTTGTTTTTGTTTATTGGTTTGATTGATTTTTGTAGGAAAGCATACCCATTGAAGAAGTTATGAAGATTTTAAGATACACGTGGTGGTTATGTTGTCAATGATTGGCGTCAAGAAGACACTTTGAATCAAAATGACACCAAAGTCACATAAGTACAAGGTGCAATCTTAATCTATGTCTCTTAAATTTTGTGCTTCCCACCTATATACACAAGTTTCTCTTATTTTCTGAACGGGATGCTTTAGATGTGATGATTGATATACTCATAGAGTCTTAGGCTTGCAAAAGTTAAAAATGAGTCTTGCACTACACGTGTTCAATGAAATGTTTGAGTGAACATTTTTACTTGGTCAGACCATTTTTAGCGCTAGAACTGAAATAGTTATCATACCACTAATATACAAACTCAATTGATATACCAAACTACAAAACACCATCATGCTTATGACAAAATTGTAGTCAAGTATGTTAAAGAAGTCATGTAAGTATGATATTGATATCGAGTAGTATGATTGAGATATATAATATGACATTGGATCAAGGAGTGATGGAGTCAAGAAAGGATTAATATGAGATGATGAAGAAAATCGGGCGAGGCGCTTTTGGTGCCGCGATTCTCGTTAATCATAAATTGGGAAAAACCAAGTACTTTCCTTTTCTAAATATGGGGTTTCTTAGTGTATAGTGTTGACTATGGGATTGATTGGATCTATATGTTGTTTAACAATGCATGTATGTTTTAATAAAGATTCATCTTGCTAGACAGACTGAACGTTGCAGAAGATCTGTGCATCAAGAGGTTTGTTTTGCTACTTTTATTATCGTTATTGACTTATTAGGTTATCTTCTCAGTGTGCTCTTGATTATTAGGTTAGAAAAAAATGTTACTAGAGATTCAATGGATATTGTATTAGTTTTACAATTTGTAAATTGTAATCTCAATTGGTCTGAATTTTGTTTGGTGGTTTTTCTGATTTGGAATTTATTACTTAATTAGGGTTGCTATGTTTGCATTGTCACTGGTTATTGTGAAGGTGGTGACATGTAAGTCTCTAGAGAATCCAACAGTCCTCCCATTGTATATCACGACCCCATTTGTTACCCTAGAGATGACATAATAAGTTGTACAAAAGACATGAATACCCTTCTCATCCTCGTCATTGAAACTATCCCTAGAAATCTTGTCCAGTCACGTCTAGTGCAATAAATGCAGCCTAATTCTCATAACTTTTACCTGGCTAATAAAAATGATGCATGAATCTGAGCTGAATTGATGAAGAAATCAATGGGGCAATACTTTCCTGAGGAGGTATGATTTCTAGAAACCAATGTCTTTTTTGTGTATTGAGACGTTCTTTGTCTTTTATTCCATTTTTTTATGTTTTAATCATGATTACTAGATTTCTGCATATTGAATATTGATAGTCTTGTCCTTATAGAAACTTTGCAAGTGGTTTACTCATTTTATTAGCGATTGAGTATCTGCATTCAAATTATCTTCTACATAGGGACTTGAAAGTATGTTATAGTATATTGTTAATAATTAAAATAAAACTAATTTAATAATTTTTTCAAATTAGCATTTAATGAAATAGAAAGTTCAAAGATTCTTTAGTATAAGCATATAGAGTTAATTGAAAAAGTATATGTGTATCTATATACTTATGAATACACATATAGAGTTATTTATATGCATATGCATAAACATATTAATATGCATATGTTATATACCTATTCTTATGCATATGCATATACATAAGCATAATCATTTGTATATAATTGTCTTATGAATATACTTATATTTATACATATACATATACATATGAATATGCATATGCTTATTCATACGTATACGTCATATATACTTATTCTTATTCATATGCATATCCTTAATCATATGCATATGTCATATACTTATTCTTATGCATATGCATATAGATATTGATAAACATATGCATATGAATACACTTATTCATATACATATAGTTATTCATATGCACATGCATATACTTATTTATATGCATGTTCATATGCATATAGTTATTCATATGCGTATTTCATATATTTTTTCTTATGCATATACATATACATCTGCATGATCATTATCATATGTATTTAATTGTCTTGTGCATATACTTATTCTTATACATATGCATATGCATATACATGTATTTATTCACACACACACACACACACACACATATATATATATATATATATATATATATATATATATATATATATATATATATATGTTTACTCTTATGCATATAGAGGCATTAAAATTGTCTTTTCAAATGTGCATATGTATATGCATATATTTTTTAAAAATATGCATATACTAATGAATATGTATATGTCATATACTTATTCTTATGCATATGCGTATACATAATAATCATACGTATTTAATAGCCTTATGCATATACTTTTTGTTATGCATAGTCATATGCATATTTATATACTTATTCATATGCATATATATATATATATATATATATATATATATATATATATATATATATATATATATATAGTTATTTATGTGTATATGTATATGTTTACTCTTATACATATAGAAACGTTAAAATATATTTTTTTAATGTGTATGTGTATATGCACAAGCTTTTTTTTTAATGCGCATGTGCATAAGCACATGTTTTTTAAAAATATGCATATACAAAAAAATATGAATATGCATTAAAAATACAATTTTTATGAAAAAATCTTTTTTTAAATATTAATTTCGAAATTTAAAAAAAAAATTCATTTTATTTTGAAAGTGTATGGCTATTTTTGGTTTTATTTTGAAAGTCCATTGTTGTTTTTTGTTCTATTTCTAAAGTGCATTGTTGTTTTTGGTTCTATTTTAAAAGTTCATTGTTGTTTTTGGTTCTATTTTCAAAGTGCATCACTGTTTTTGGTTATATTTTGAAAGTGCATTGTTGTTTTTTGTTCTGTTTTAAGTGTTCATAGCTGCTTTTGGTTTTATTTTCAAAGTGCATTGTTGTTTTTGTTATATGTTGGAATTGCATTGATGTTTTTGGTTATATTTTGAAAGTCCATTGCTGTTTTTGGTTTTATTTTCAAAGTGCATTGTTGTTTTTGGTTATATTTTGAAAGTGCATTGTTGTTTTTGGTTATATTTTAAGAGTTCATTCATGTTTTTGAAAATGCATTTTTTTAATGCATAAACACAAAAAAAAATGAATATGTATTAAAAATGCATTTTTTTTGCAAAACTTCTTTTTTCAAATATTAATTTCAAAATTTAAAGAATATTTTTGTAGATTTAAAAAAAATATAAATAAATAATTTAAAAAAATTTCAAATATACGAAAATATGCCTTATATTTTGAAAATAAGATTTAAAATTTTTTCAAGAAAAATATATTTTTATATTTTTTTTATGCTTACATATATTTTCAAAAAGATATGCATGTATAAAAGCATAGAATTTTGTTTTTAAAATTTTTTTGCACTCCTCTTAGATATATTTAAAAAAAATTATAAATTTCAAATATATGAAAATAAGCATTATATTTCGAAAACAAGATTTAAATTTTTTAAAAAATAAATACATTTATATAGTTTTTTATCCATATATATATTTTCAAAAAAATATGCATATATACAAACATATAAATTTTTTTTTTCAATTCTCTTAGATATATGTATTAATATGCGCATGTGAAATTTGGTAAGTAAATTCACTGCAGATAAAAAGTTTATATATATATATATATATATATATATATATATATATATATATATATATATATATATATATATATATATATATATAGTTTCAGGTTCATTTGAGACCATTCTAATTTTGTGAGACCGTGAGACCAAATCTAAAAATAATTTTAAAATACAAAATAAATGGAAAAATCCAAAAATTCTTTTTTTAAATGTTATTTTCGTAACTTTAATTAACTAAAAAAAATATAAAAAAAATATAAAAAAAATATAAAAAAATAAAAAAAAATCCGTTTTTTTTTTGAAAAATACGTGAAATATTCTAAATAGAATATTTCACTGACATATTCTAAAAAATAATTTTAAAATGCAAAATAAATGGAAAAATCAAAAAATTCTTTTTTTAAATATTATTTTCGAAACTTGAATTAACTAAAAAAAATAAAAAAAAATTAAAAAAAATAAAAAAAAAATTCTATTTTTTTTGAAAAATACGTGAAATATTCTAAATAGAATATTACAGTGTATATATTTTAAAAATAATTTTAAAATGCAAAATAAATGGAAAAATCAAAAAATTCTTTTTTTAAATATTATTTTCGGAACATGAATTAACTAAAATAAATAAAAAATAAATAAAAAATAAATAAACAAATACGTCTCACGGTCTCACAAAATATAAGTGGTCTCAAATGAACCTAACCCTATATATATATATATATATATATATATATATATATATATATATATATATATATATATATATATATATATATATATATATATATATATATATATATATATATATATATTCGTTTATGTCACACACGGGGGATATGATATTTTATGCGTAAATTGCATAATTTACAAAGGATACAAACATAAGCTACCAATATTTTATTGCAATTGGAGACAAGGTCCCATTTGACTAAAGTTTTATTTTAATTCCTTTTATGCCATGTGTAATTTCCAGCTCACCTTCCTAAAAATTCTAAACTCATAAGTATCGTAAAGTTTGTAAATCTATTAAAAAGTAATCAACATCACACACCGTTTAAAACTTTAAAATTAATATTACACATTTATTAACACATACTTGTCTCAGAATGTACAGGATGAATGTATTTTTAAAACGATAAAATTAATATAAATAGATTTAGTAAACATAATTTGTCTTACGAAAATTAGAATAATAAGGAAGAGTTCAGTTGGGGCCAAATGGGAAATGTTAGTCAAACCAATTATACATATACTTTAATCGCAAAATAATAAATGTCGCAAACTCGCAATAGTTAATATAAAAAAGTTTTATGTGAGGAAATAGCAAAGGAAAATGTTACGTTCCAAAGGGTTGGGGGTGCTTGTAGTCATATACTACCTAGGGATTGAGGACCAAAAATAGGCCATGTTTTCCTCATTAGTGTCACTTTCCGTTCATTAATATTATAGAACCAACATTCTCATGGTATGGCTCCACTTTTTCATATCCATTTATTTACACACATAGAGTGTGGCCGAGTAATGCAATTGAATTTTGACTATTTAAATTTTACTACATTAGAATTAGTAAAAGTTAGTAAAAGGTATATAATAGATGTATTGTGTATGCATACATAACACGATAGAAAAAAAGGGGGGAATAGCATTAAAAGAAAACGGGTGGGCAAATGTTGCTTGGACAACTTTATTTCTTTATAGAGAGAAGCTTGGACAACTTTAAGGGTGCATGGCCCCCTCTCCATGGAAAATGACTTCAAATAATTCAAATCAAAAGCACTTCATTCGAAAGTGAGGATCTCTCTCATTCTATTTAATAATCTCATCCTATTTAATAAATGAAAGTTTTTTTTTGCCACATGTATTATTCTCATTCATTTTGCCATATGATATTTTTTAAAATTTTTGAAATTTCTATTTTCCACTTGTCATTTAATTGTATTTTTCATTTTATTAAATTAAAATTCCACATATTATTATAAAGGGTTTATATATGTAATGTATTTATTAGAAAGGATTTATATATATATATATATATATATATATATATATATATATATATATATATATATATATAATGTATTCAATGTATTAAAGTCTCATTAATTTTAATAATTCAAATTTTTTCTTATAAATTCAAACTTTTCGAATTTTTGAAATTTCATATTTATTATTTTTTTTAAATAAATTCATGTTATAGAAGGGTCTCACACCTAGTGTGTGTGTGTGTGTGTATATATATATATATATATATATATATATATATATATATATATATATATATATATATATATATATATATATATGAAAATGTTCAATAGAGAACCATAATTATTGGTTCTCCAAGGAACCATTTTTTTTTCAAGTTCGAGAGTTTATTATTTATCGAAAATAATAACTAAAAATTTATAAATTCATAACTTAACATTGTAAATGTTAAATATACTTTTTGGATTCACCGTGTGAATTTAGATTCACGTTGTGAATTTGACGAATTTTTTTATCGAATTTGATATTATTGGAAAAAGGATATAAATTTATGAATTTCTATATTTTTAGTTTTTTTTTGATAAAAAATAAGTTGTAAAAGTTGAAAAAAAGATTGGTTCCTTGGTTCCATGGTTAATTATGGTTCTCTATTGAACCTTACCCTATATATATATATATATATATATATATATATATATATATATATATATATATATATGGAGAGAGAGAGAGAGGGAGAAAATATAAGTTCAAATGTTTCTAACAACTATTGTGTTCCTGAACGTACCAATCAGAATTTAGCAAAAATTAAATAATAAATAAGTATAAAAATTATGTTTTGGTAATCTTAACACATCTAATCATGGTAAAAGAAATAATTCAATTAATATCCCCTAAAATAAAGATATCAATTAAACCCTACAAGACAATCGTCTTTATAACCATCACCATAGAAGGCCTTGATCCAACCCCAAAATTTTCAATTGCCAATCGTATTTTTAAAACCTTCTTTCCACATTTCAATCATCGCTAACAACAACCATCGTCGACACCGTCTTCCATCTTTTCCTCTTCGCCGATGTCCTCTTCCCTCTTATCCTCACTGTCGACGCAAGTCTTTGCATCTATCGAACCTACCCCTTTGTCAGTTTAGATCAAAAGTGATTTGGTGGATCTATAGATCGAAGTCTGGTCTTGATGAGTTAATTGGTAATACACAAAGACACCTACTACCGCGAAAATCACTCCCATGTTCAGTGAGCGAATCTCAAGCTTGAGTTTAATGGTGAATATTTGTAATGGGCTACTGAAATCAGCAACCAATGGAAACATGAATCTTGTTCTTAATTTGAGGTAACAGACTAACATTTTTTTTCTTTATCTAGTTGAGGCTATTAGAGTAGTAATTGTTGGTGTTCTAGTAAGATTTTGAATATCATCAAAACATTTTTTTAGTTTGATGTTTGTGTCAAAAAGGAAAACATGTTTTGATAAATTTAGATGATATTGTTATAAACTCAATTCTATCTTGTTTTACATTAATTTAGACATCGATGTTTTGTAAAATTAATTCCATCTTGCTTTACAGACAATAACATTTTGTCATGGCCTCTATGTGTTCGATAAAATGCCTCAATGAAAAAATAGCTAATAAACTTTAATATTTTTACTTCACTCTATCCCTTGTTCTTTTCAGAACTATATAACTTAATTTAGATTGGGTTGGATGCTCTTTTCATAACAATAGGTTGATGCTAGTTGATTTGGATTAAGTTTGGAATTTCATTCGTTTTCTTCAATATTATTTCACGCTCTTTTATTGTTGATATTAAATTAGATTAGATAGATTTTGCATTTCTTGGTCCTACACGATTCAATATTGTTTGATTGAGTTTTGGCAAAGTGGATTTTGCTTGCAAATTGCAATGGATTTTGCATATGTTTGTTGTTTACTATTTTACTGTAATAAGAAAATAGTGGTATGTATTCTAAGTATCCTGTCATAATTTATTCTATGTATTCTGCCATAATGTAGTCTATGTATTCTATCATATTCAATGTATTCTTCTAGAATATATAAAGTTCTAGGAATTGCAAGTAGCATGCTTTTAACCATTTTTAGACATACATACTTGGTCTGTAATTTGCAATCACAGAATAAACAAAGTGTAGCTAGTTGTACCTGTACCTTCTGGGATGGTGTTATCCCAAATCATATAGTTGTCAGTGATAATATTTCCAATTATGTGAATGCTTTTCGGTAATAATTGAGTGCAATTTCAAGAGCCTATCCATCAATCATAAAAGCCACATCTTGCAACAAAAAACATACATAGCTTCTAATTAAATTTAAATCAAACAAACACAACAAGTAATTACATCAATAATAAATGTAAGTCGTTTGTTATCTTAGGCTGTTCTTTTGTTATCCTCATTGTAAAATTAATCAAACATACACAACAAAATACTATGATCTTTTACAAGCTAATAGTTAAAGATGTAAGGATATTGAAAAATTGAAACAGAGTCTAGCATCACCTTAAGCATATCTCTTTTGACCACATTAGCATTCATCACCATTTTTTGAAGGAAAGTGTTGTATGTGTGATTGTCATCAAAACCAGTTTGCATACCTCCATAAGCAACTTTTCTCCATTTTCTTTGACCATTGATATTCTCAATTGCCCCCAAATAACTAAATCCAATAAACAATGCAATTATTTTAGGATTGTATGTTCTACAGTAATCTAGTGTCTATAGATATGAATAAAATTAGGAAACATGTTTGTATCTATAATATGCATAATATTAGAAAACTCTGGAGAAAATATGTCTTTTGGTGGTGATGGAGATGGGTCTTCCAGGATCTATTAAGATGTCGGAAATAAAAATTTATATATCAGCAAGAATAAAAGAAAAAACCAATATACTGCAGTTGATAAAACTACCTGTAACATAAGATTAACATGTCCTTCATTTGTTGTATAAGGAAATTCACCAGTGCCACACTCAAAAAGAGCAAGACTAAGGCTCCAGATATCAGCTGGATATGAGTAACTTTCATTTCTGATTCTTTCAGGTGACATGTAGATCACAGTTCCCACAAATGTAACACACTCAAAAAAGGATCTAGGAATATTACAATCACATTTATTAATAATCGTTAGCTACATGTTGTATTTGATACAAAATGAATAGTAGATAGCACTAAACATAATAGAAACAAGATGCCAAACAACCTCAAATCAGAGCAAAAGTCAGTAGCAAAATAGTTGTAAAAGCATTAATGAAAAAAAGATCATGCTAATTGATAAAAGATCTATGAGTCAAATATTGTTTGATACATAAAATATCATTGCATATATGACATTTTTTGATTACCAAATGCATACAGATCGTATATTTTAGTGTGAAATTGTGATTTGTGAGAGATATAACTAAAATCAATTACATGTCCACATCAACAGAACGAATAAAATCAATCTCCTTTTTATGTTACCGTTTATTGACAAGCCGCTGAAGGATTTAAAACTCTAATTTGATATCAATTTTGTTGGTTTCTAAGCCCTAATTGAACGACATGGTCAAATCACACCTAATTCAGTAGGATTTTGGGGAACGACATGGTAAAACAAATTCATAAGTCCAAATTCAATCACCAGAAAACCACAGATGAAGAAACCCTAACTTCATTGAAGAGGTGAGGAATTGAGGAGGACATACTTGAGAGAGAGATTTTGTAACACCGAATTTTCAAAACAAAATTTTCAAATTTCATAATTCATAAAAACATCAAAATGTATCTCAAATCATAAACACCCATCTCAAAATATATGTAATCAAAACATCTCCCCAGAATCTCATCGTAATACTTCAACAATGTGTACAATCAAGCTGACGCCTTCCCGCGATCCTCGCTGGTACCTGAAACACATTTCACACAACACGGTAAGCATAAATGCTTAGTGAGTTTCCCCAAAATACCACATACAACACATATGCCACTCAAGGCTACAATATGACCCTCTGGTGGATGTGTCTTAGCGGAACCCTCCAGTTCCGTATCGTTGGGTCCTCCGACCCGGTCTGTCTCGTTGGACCCTCCGGCCCGGTCTATATCATTGGACCCTACGGTCCGATCTATATCACATAGTATACATATATCACAAACACATATACACAAATAGCACATAACACATAACATATAATACCCTTCGGTCTGCTCAGGGTTTCCACCCTAGGTAATGTATAGTGAGAAGACTCACCTCGGGAATGTCTCAGAAAGTCACAACTCGATATCTCTGAGCCTCGAAATAACGACCTAGCCCCGCCTAATCACATAAGGTAATTATTTAAGTCATTAACGGCTCTCAAGGCTAGACTACACCTCTTCCTAAAATCAACAGAAGGGTAAAAGACCATTTTACCCCTTTCTGATCCAAAAGTACAATTGTTGACAAAACCCTAAAAGTCAACGGTCAACTTTGACCAGACTCGTTGAGTGCACATTGGCGACTCGGCGAGTCCACACGTGTCCACTAACTCTTTAGTCCTGTTTGGCGAGTCGAGTCCCAAGGCATGAATCGCGGGGCCACCCCGACTCAACTCGTCGAGTCTCAAGAACAACTCGACGAGTACATGCCATGCACAAACTCCATTGACCTCCTGAGGTCAGATTTGTTCCTCTAATCCACAAATCTGGCCTTCCCAAGCATAATAGTCACGTAAAGTCCTGACCTTGACACTCATATATCATCTAGATGGTATCATTTGGTGATTTAGCCCCAATAATGACATTCTAGGTTCATGACTCCCAAAATAACTCATAAAGCTCCAAGGGTTAACGTCTCTGGACCTCTTTGAGTCCAGATCCAAAGCATAAACTCGAGAAGGGACCAATTGCTCCACATAACCATCCTCAAAAGGGCTAGGAAACCCTAACTCTAAGAATCAACAACAAGACTGAATAAGGTCCGAATAAATACCTCAATATGAAGTCTCTAAACTTTGAAACCCCTAGAATCGCACCTCCTTTAGTCTTCTCTTGCTCTTGATCACCTTCTTCTTGCTAAACCAAAGATAGAAAGATCAAATATGGCTTCTCCTTCCTCACAAACGATTTAGCTCACTTAGGGTTCTCTCAAGGGACTGGTAGCCGCAATGGGAGGCTATAAGTGCCCTTAAATAGGCTCCAAACCCAGGGGATTAGGGTTTCATTAAACAGCATGGACTCGACGAGTCCACTAATGGACTCGCCGAGTCCAGTCACGAAACCGGATGATAATCCGCGAACCTACTCGGCGAGTCTAAGCACCAACTCGCCGAATTCCTCCACAAACTCCAACAATAAAATAGTAGAATAATATACCTGGGAATCCAGATGTTACAATTCTCCCCCACTAGAATCAGACTTCGTCCTCGAAGTCTTACTCGACAAACAACTCTGGGTGCTGCTCACGCATCTCACGCTCCAGCTCCCAAGTCAGCTCCGACCTTTTCCGATGCTGCCACTGGACCTACACCAGAGGCACTTCCTTGTTCCTCAAAATCTTTACCCTCTGATCTTGAACCGCAATCGGCTTCTCAATATAATTCAGACCCGTATCCACTTGGATATCTTCTAACGGAACTAATGTCGACTCATCAGCGATACACTTCGTCAACTGGGACACATGGAAGGTATCGTGGATCTGACTCAACTCCGCAGGCAACTCTAAGCGGTAGGCTACCTTGCCTACCCGCACAATCACCCTGAAAGGACCAACATATCGGGGCCCCAGCTTGACCTTCTTCCTGAATCGGATCACTCCTTTCCAAGGAGAGACCTTTAGGAGCACGAAGTCGTCGACCTGAAACTCGAGCTCGGACCGGCGCCTGTCCGCATAACTCTTCTGACGACTCTGAGCGGTCAACAACCTTTGCCTGACCTGCTGTATCTGCTCTTTCATCTGAAGCACGATCTCTATACTACCCATTAGATGTTGCCCCACCTCTCCCTAGCAAATGGGGGTCCGACACCTCCTCCCATACAACAGCTCAAAGGGTGGCATACCAATGCTCGAATGATGGCTATTGTCGTAGGAAAACTCTGCCAAGGGCAAATACGTGTCCCAACTCCCACCGAAATCCAACACGCATGCTCGGAGCATGTCCTCGAGCGTCTGAATCGTCTGCTCGCTCTGACCGTCAGTCTGTGGGTGGTATGCGGTACTAAAGTGCAGCCTCGTACCCAACTCCTCATGAAATTTCTTCCAGAATCTGGTAGTGAAACACACATATCGATCTGAGACAATCAAGATCGGCACTCCATGCCGCGATACCAACTCCCTCACGTATATCTCTGCCAACTTCTCTACAGAAGAGCTCTCACTGATAGAAAGGAAATGAGCGCTCTTCGTCAATCTGTCTACAATCACCCAAATTGCATCGATGCCCCTCGCAGTCCTTTGCAATTTGGTGATAAAGTCCATAGTAATCCGTTCCCACTTCCACTCGGGAACCTCTAATGGCTGCAACTTACCATGCGGTCTTTGGTGCTCGGCCTTAACCTGACGACAAGTTAGGCACCTCTCAACGAACCACGCAACGTCCCTCTTCATACAGGGACACCAATACTCCCTTTTTAGGTCCAAATACATCTTAGTGGCCCCGGGATGGATCGAGAACTTCGATTGATGTGCCTCTTTGTTGGGTAAAAAATATGGTTTATACTTTTCTTTTCTAGGAAAATATATTTTTATGTAATGTTGTATGTGTTTGCGGTTGTACACATGTGTATGGATGGAGGTCCATATAAATAGTGGAGAAGAGAGAACGCTAGAGAAGAGAGAGAAACTAGAGAAGAAGTGTGTGTGAGAGAGAATCTATTGTAAGGAGCATAATTCGTATCATCAATACATCATTAGATTCAAGTTATTCTTCTTCTACTTCTCTTCTATTTGATTTGACATCATCCAATTGATTGGGATTCCGCACCATCAATTGGATCTGATTGATACACAAGCAATTTTGGGGACTTACAATTGGTATCAGAGCTTGGTTGTATCAATCAATTTATTCAGATCTGGAGCTTATTTGATCTTATTTTGAAAAGAGAATAGCGATTTTGGATAGATGTCGCAAAAATAAGGGGGGTTACTTCTTTGCATTTTTCATAAAAACGAGTTTTTGATCGTGTTTTGGAGCAAAAAAGGGTGAAAAACGTCGTTTTTTCGCGAATCTGTTGAAGGAGTGCGGCCACTTGAATGTGTGCGGCTCAGCAGCCTTGGTGTGCGGCTCGGAGTATACGGCTCGGTGTGTGCGGCTCGGAGTGTGCGCCTCGGTGTGCGGTTAGGGTTTCAGTGTGCGGCTCCGTGTGCGGCCTCGGTATACGGCTCGGAGTGTGAGGTCCTTGGTGTGCGGCTCGGTTCCGTGTGCGGCCGGCTCGGTGTGTGCGGCTTAATCTCGTGTACGGTCCAGCGTCTTCGCTTCGGTCTCGGTCAGCAGCAGCAGACGTCCTCGCATCGCACATTTAAAAAAAAGGGTGAAACGCATTGTAGGAGCCGGGGATCGAACCCAGGTCTTCTGCATCTTTAGCTTCACGTCTTACCAATTCAGCTAGGCGCCTTCTTGATTCTTTCCTTCCCTTTTGTAATTCAAATATTATATCTCCGGTTCATATTTTCGCAAATTTAACACTTTTAACCCAAAAATCAATTTTCTTTATTTCTAAATTCTATTTTCAACCCAAATTTTTTAGTTATTAATTTTTGATTTTATTTTTATCTTTGACCTTAAAAATTTTGACTTTGACTTTTAAAATTTGTCCTTTGACTTTAAACTTTGACTTTCTCGGTTGAATTTTAATTTTTCAAATTTAGCTTTTCGGTTTGACTTTTTAAATTTGACTTTTAAAGTTGACTTTCTTGGTTTTTAAGTCAAAGGGCAATTAAAAAAAATAAATAATAATAAAAAAAATTAAAAAATATATAAAAAAAATTAAAAAAATAAAATAATAAATAAAAATGAGTTCCACATCAATTCCGATAAATGAAGTTTCATGTACTCCATCTTATAAAGCCACAATTAAATTTCTTCGTGAACAAATTGATTTGCTAAAAAGGTAAAATGAGGACCTTAAATATGAAGGCTATACTATAAGGAAAGGTCAGAAACCGTTAAAAGCACAACTAGAAGCAAAAACCAAAGACTTTAGGAAGCTTCAGGAAGAGTACAACAAAAAGTGTGAAAATTACGATCACATTAAACACAAACTTGCTGCTGTAACTGAAGAACTTGATGCTTTGAAAATAAAATGTGGAAAAACAGACGTTAGTTTAAAAAATTATACTGCATCAAGTAAGACAGTCGAGTCCTTAGTAGAAAATCAATTGAGTTTTAAAGATAATCAAACCAAGGGTCTAGGGTATCACAGTGTGCCACCTCCTTTTAATCACAATTATAACCCACCCTTTGAGACCAATGAGGAAGAAATGCCTGCTCAGTATGGCCAAACCCTTGCTTCAGATTCACTTAAGACTGAACAATCAGGGCCAACTGAGGGTGCTGAGCTGAACGATACTAATGCTTCTACTTCATGTGCAGGTAAAGTAGCAGATGATGAGAACAAGGAGAACACCATTGAACAAACCAACATCTCCTTGAACTCTGAATCTGTTGCTTCGAACTCAGTTGCTTCTGATCAACCTGCTGTTGAGAAGTATAGGCCACCAAGTCAAGTGAAACAGCCGACCTGTTGCAACTGTGCGTGTGGGAACAATCAGAAACGAGGCAAGGACACGCCACCAGGGGCAGGAAGAAACAATTTCCCAATGAAGAAAAAGACTTGTTTTCACTGTGGAACACCTAGTCATATTGCCCGAAATTGTCCAAATCGCGCATACGTTCCTTATTATGCACAAGGCTGGCAGAACGCGCCAAGAGGGAGATACTGCAAAAGATACCCCTCGAGATCATGTTCAGACCATGATGACTGGAACACACAGAAGGCCAAAAATCAATCCCACAAGACCAAGAATCAAAATCCCAAGGGCAAGAAGGGAATGTCGGCCAAGAAGCCAAATCCAAGAGATGCTCCCATGAAGTCAAAATCAAAGTCATCTCAACGGCCGACATCAACTTCAAAATCAAGTGCTGAGCCACCCATCAGATCGAAAAAGAAATGGGTTAAACCCAACTACAAATGGGTTCCAAAGGCTCAATCTCCCAAATCAACTAACGATTCTAATATTTCTATGTCTTCTGTTTTTGATAAACTGGACATGTCATGGGAGAAAGTATCGTGTGTCGATGACAAAGGTCGACCCAGTTTCAAAATGGATTGGGTTCCAAAGACCAACTAATCCTGCTCTGTGTCGGAGCAGCTATGGAGGCATATCATCAGACTTCAGTTTGTTGGTAGTAGCTGTTCCAGGCACATGATAGGAGAGAGCTCTCAACTGTACAGTACTCAGAACATTATTTGAGAGTATGTGTCCTTGGCAGGAAAGGAAGAAAGGAAGAGATCACAAATTGGGGTTGTGCTTAAAGACATGAAGAATTTTCGGATATGTTCTGAGTTTACGCGTGCTGTTCTCAGACCTTCTGGATGCAAATTCAATCGGTGACTTACGGTTTGCGTTTTCTTCTGTATACTCCTGAGTTTTTCTTAACCTGATTCGCTTTAAAGACTAATTTTTGTTTTAGGATAGTTTAAATTTGCGCATTTACTTTCATTTCTCTCTTATGCACAAATTTATGAGGAGAAATAAAAACAAAACAAAAATTAGAAAATTTTAAAAATCCAAAAACATTAGAAAATCAGATAATCAAAAAAAATTTATTGGTTATGAAATGTGCTGCTTGAGGGAGATGTTCTGGGAAGTGATATGATAAAGTGATAACAGGCAACCTGAGTCTGCGTAACGTACCCGAAGTTGAAGGGTCTATGCTCTGGTTTGATGCGTCGGTAGGCACGCAATTTTTTTAAATGGACTTGACTAGGGAGAGTTGAACTTAGGAAATTTATAGACTTGACAAATCTTGACCTGGTTAGACTCGTTCAGCCTGACAATACGACGCTTGGATAGGTTGAGCAGGGAGATATATATGGGAATCTACTCGTCACAATAATTGAACCCGTACTTGGAACCGTGGCTTAACTTTTCCTCGATGTGCGGATTCTGTCCTTAATTCCGGTTGGATGGGGCGACTGGTAAATTCCAATAAATTAGGTCTTTAGAATATCATTTTCTTTCTTTCTGTCTGTTAGTCATATGTTGTCTCCTTTGCGTGACTTCCACTCCAACCTGGTACACAACATATGCAACTCTATTTCTCTGCAGGTTATATATGTGAAAGACTTCTTATCTGTTAGCCATATGCTGTCTCCTCTGCGCGACTTCGAATCCGACCTGGTACACAACATATGCAACCTTCTACTTCTCAACCCCTCTGAAGTAATAAGTAATAAGTAATAGAATTCTGAATCTATCTTCTCTCTGAATGGTTGTCTGCTCACCCGGTGTAAGGAGTACTCTGGAAGTTCTTGATGGCTGGGGCATATCAGGAAGCGGGAAACACATTCTAGTACACTTAAAATTGAACACATACAGATTGTCTATAGATCTCGCTGCTCAATTTAGGTGGATAACAATATCCCTGGTCGTCGTCAGATGAATGGTCCTTAAGATATAGTATCTAAGAAATTAGGATCAAATATAATTTTCAGGAACTTAAGTTCACCTGTCTTGTAACAAATAGTATGTCCTAAATTTGTCACAATTTTTCGTGTTTAAGTGGACAACAATACCGACGATCGACCAGACAAAGATGTGAATATGAAAGGTACCGATAAGTGGATAAAGGCTGTCTAAAAACTTTGATCCCAAATCTCTCTTAAAGTTAGATATCATTTTTATTTTTGTTAAATTTGTCATAGTTTCTTCTAATTTAAATATTAGGGGAGAATTAAAAATTAAAAAAATAATAATAAATCAGAAAAATTCAAAAATCGAAAAAAAAAAATCAAAGAAAAATCAGAAAAATTTAAAAATCCAAAAATAGTGTTATTTCTATTTTATTTCTTGTTCAGAAAAATCAAAAATCCAAAACTATTTTTTGTTTCTGTTTTCATTTGTGTGCTAAGTTTTCTTTTAGTTTTGTTTTGTCTTGAAAAGTGATTTCAGGTATAGATAAGACTCATGGAGTTTGTGTTGAAGATTTCTGAGCCAAAGCCTCGTCTGTGAGCATCGAAGAATTCACATTCAAAGGAGCAAGAAATGAAGATTATTCTTTCGACATTCAATCTGTCAACCCCAGAAGCATGGTGAAGCTGTACTTGAAGATTATGTCACAGATTGCATTGAAGCCTACTCAATCAATCTGTGGCTATCTTTGTACCTGCTGAAGTGATCCAGAAGATTTGTTCTCTTTGTAGATTCTCAAGCTGAAGCGCTATCTTTCAAGAATCTATACAAGAAGCCTCCTCACCCAATGTGCGTTTAATGTGAAATTCTGCAGAAATCCCAACTACTCAAGATGAAGTCATTTATTGAAGATTCATATGTTCATCTTGATGCTGTGAAGCAATTTGAAGATTAATGCTGAAGCCAAGCTCCCAATGAAGATTAACAAGAAAAGCCAGCTACATTTTAAGGGGAGCTTGTTGGGCCAATTAGAAAAGAAAGTTATAAACCAAGGGGGAGATTGTTGGGTAAAAAATATGGTTTATACTTTGTTTTTCTAGGAAAATATATTTTTATGTAATGTTGTATGTGTTTGCGGTTGTACACATGTGTATGGATGGAGGTCCATATAAATAGTGGAGAAGAGAGAAGGCTAGAGAAGAGAGAGAAACTAGAGAAGAAGTGTGCGTGAGAGAGAATCTATTGTAAGGAGCATAATTCATATCATCAATACATCATTAGATTCAAGTTATTCTTCTTCTCCTTCTCTTCTATTTAATCTGACATCATCCAATTGATTGGGATTCCGCACCATCAATTGGATCTGATTGATACACAAGCAATTTTGGGGACTTACACTCTTCCATCAAAATGGTACGCGTCCCGCCCATAAATGACACCCAAATCCGAACCTGAAATGTCATAAGCCCCCGACTATCGGTAACGAACTCCGATACCTACCCGACAACTCACTCTCTATTTTGGTTTTCTGGTCTCACGGCCTCCGCCTGGGCTCCTCGAATGGTGTCCAACACTGGAGTCATCACTGTCAATCTCATGCAAACGTCTCGTATCGAGACGCTCTCGGATCTACGGCTCAGGGCATCGACTACCACGTTAGCCTTACCCAGGTGGTACCTGATTTCACAATCATAATCCTTTACCACATCCAACCATCTCCTATGCCGCATATTCAGGTTGGGCTGATCCATCAAGTACTTCGGCCTCTTGTGATCCGTGTATATGGTACATCGGACCACATACAGATAGTTACGCCAGATCTTGAGGGCGAACACCACTGCCCCCAACTCTAAATCGTGGGTGGGATACCTCGCCTCATGAGGCTTCAGCTGCCTCGATGCATATGCTATCACATGCCCCCTCTGCATAAGCACTGCTCCCAACCCTGATATCGACACGTCACAATACACCACAAAATCCTCCATTCCATCTGGAAGGGCTAACACCGGGGCTTCGCATAATCTCTGGCGAAGTGTCTCGAAGGAGGCCTGCTGCTCTGGGCCCCATGAAAAAGCTACACCCTTCCGGGTCAACTTGGTGAGTGGCACGACGATCTTGGAGAAATCCCTGATAAATCTCTGATAATAGCCTGCCAATCCGAGGAAACTCCTGATCTCTGTAGGTTACCTCGACACCTCCCAACTCATCACCGCCTCAATCTTGGCCGGATCGACCAATATCCATTTCTGGTTAACGAGATGCCCTAGGAACTGGACCTCTCGTAACCAGAAATTGCACTTGGAGAATTTGGCATATAGCCTCTCCGATCTCAAAACCCCGAGGATTTCTCTCAAATGCTCCTCATGCTGCTCTCTGGATCTCAAATACACCAATATGTCGGCGATGAATACGATCACCGAGCGATCTAACCCTGTTCATGAGGTCCATGAACACCGCTGGTGCATTGGTGAGCCCGAAAGGCATCACCACGAACTCGTAATGCCTGTAACGAGTCCTGAACGCTGTCTTCTGGATATCCTCATCTCGCACCCTCACCTGATGATATCCAGACCTCAAATCGATCTTGGAGAACCAAGATGCTCCCTGCAGCTGATCAAACAAATCGTCGATCCTCGGCAACGGGTAACGGTTCTTGACCGTCAACTTGTTCAACTCCCGGTAATCAATGCACATCCGGTGTGAACCATCCTTTTTCTTTACAAAAAGGATAGGAGCTCCCCTCGGCAAAGGATCTAGGAATATTACAATCACATTTATTAATAATCGTTAGCTACATGTTGTATTTGATACAAAATGAATAGTAGATAGAACCAAAGATAATAGAAACATGATGCCAAACAACCTCAAATCAGAGCAAAAGTCAGCAGCAAAGTAGTTGTAAAAGCATTAATGAAAAAAAGATCATGCTAATTGATAAAAGATCTATGAGTCAAATATTGTTTGATACATAAAATATCATTGCATATATGACATTTTTTGATTACCAAATGCATACAGATCGTATAATTTAGTGTGAAATTGTGATTTGTGAGAGATATAACTAAAATCAATTACATGTCCACATCAACAGAAAGAATAAAATCAATCTCTTTTTTATGTTACCGTTTATTGACAAGTCACTGAAGGATTTAAAACTCTAATTTGATACCAATTTTGTTGGTTTCTAAACCCTAATTGAACGACATGGTCAAATGACGCCTCTTTTAGTAGGATTTTGGGGAACGACATGGTAAAACATATTCATAAGTCCAAATTCAATCACCAGAAAACCGCAGATGAAGAAACCCTAACTTCATTGAAGAGGTGAGGAATTGAGCAGGACGTACTTGAGAGAGAGATTTTGTAACACCGAATTTTTAAAACAAAATTTTTAAATTTCATAATTCATAAAAACATCAAAATGTATCTCAAATCATAAACATCCATCTCAAAATATAAGTAATCAAAACATCTCCCCAGAATCTCATCGTAATACTTCAACAATGTGTACAATCAAGCTGGCGCCTTCCTGCGATCCTCCCTGGTATCTGAAACACATTTCACACAACACGGTAAGCATAAATGCTTAGTGAGTTTCCCTAAAATACCACATACAGCACATATGCCACTCAAGGGTACAATATGACCCTCTGGTGGATGTGTCTTAGCGGAACCCTCCAGTTCCGTATCGTTGGGTCCTCCGACCCGGTCTGTGTCGTTGGACCCTCCGACCCGGTCTATATCATTGGACCCTCCGATCCGGTCTATATCATATAGTATACATATATCACAAACACATATACACAAATACCACATAACACATAACATATAAGACCCTCTGGTCTGCTCAGGGTTTCCACCCTAGGTAATGTATAGTGAGAAGACTCACCTCGGGAATGTCTCAGAAAGTCACAACTCGATATCTCTGAACCTCGAAACAACGACCTAGCCCCGCCTAATCACATAAGGTAATTATTTAAGTCATTAACGGCTCTTAAGGCTAGACTACACCCCTTCCTAAAATCAACAGAAGGGTAAAAGACCATTTTACCCCTTTCTGATCCAAAAGTACAATTGTTGGCCAAACCCTAAAAGTCAACGGTCAACTTTGACCCGACTCGTTGAGTGCACACTGGCGACTCGGCGAGTCCACACGTGTCCACTAACTCTGTAGTCCTGTCTGGCGCGTTGAGTCCCTCTCTTACTCGACGAGTCCCCATGCATGAATCGCGGGGCCACCCCGACTCAACTCGCCGAGTCTCAAGAACAACTCGGCGAGTACATGCCATGCACAAACTCCATTGACCTCCTGAGGTCAGATTTGTTCCTCTAATCCACAAATCTGGCCTTCCCAAGCATAATAATCACGTAAAGTCCAGACCTTGACACTCATATATCATCTAGATGGTATCATTTGGTGATTTAGCCCCAATAATGACATTCTAAGTTCATGACTCCCAAAATAACTCATAAAGCTCCAAGGGTTAAGGTCTCTGGACCTCTTTGAGTCCAGATCCAAAGCATAAACTCGAGAAGGGACCAATTGCTCCACATAACCATCCTCAAAAGGGCTAGGAAACCCTAACTCTAAGAATCAACAACAAGACTGAATAAGGTCCGAATAAATACCTCAATATGAAGTCTATGAACTTTGAAACCCCTAGAATCGCACCTCCTTCAGTCTTCTCTTGCTCTTGATCACCTTCTTCTTGCTAAACCAAAGATAGAAAGATCAAATATGGCTTCTCCTTCCTCACAAACGATTTAGCTCACTTACGGGTTCTCTCATGGGACTGGTAGCCGCAATGGGAGGCTATAAGTGCCCTTAAATAGGCTCCAAACCCAGGGGATTAGGGTTTCATTAAACAGTGTGGACTCGACGAGTCCACTAATGGACTTGCCGAGTCCAGTCACGAAACCGGATGATAATCCGCGACCCTACTCGGCAAGTCTAAGCACCAACTCGCTGAGTTTCTCCACAAACTCCAAAAATAAAATAGTAGAATAATATACCTGGGAATCCGGATGTTACAATTCTCCCCCACTAGAATCAGACTTCGTCCTCGAAGTCTTACTCGACAAACAACTCTAGGTGCTGCTCACGCATCTAACGCTCCGGCTCCCAAGTCGGCTCCGACCCTTTCCGATGCTGCCATTGGACCTGCACCAGAATCACTTCCTTGTTCCTCAAAATCTTTACCCTCCGATCTTGAACCGCAATCGGCTTCTCAATATAATTCAGACCCGTATCCACCTGGATATCTTCTAACGGAACTACTGTCGACTTATCAGCGATACACTTCCTCAACTGGGACACGTGGAAGGTATCGTGGATCTGACTCAACTCCGCAGGCAGCTCTAAGCGGTAGGCTACGTTGCCTACCCGCACGATCACCCTGAAAGGACCAATATATCGGGGCCCCAGCTTGCCCCTCTTCCTGAATCGGATCACTCCTTTCCAAGGAGAGACCTTTAGGAGCACGAAGTCGTCGACCTGAAACTCGAGCTCGGACCGGCGCCTGTCCGCATAACTCTTCTGGCAACTCTGAGCGGTCAACAACCTTTTCCTGACCTGCTGTATCTGCTCTGTCGTCTGAAGCACGATCTCTGTACTACCCATTACACGTTGCCCCACCTCTCCCCAGCAAATGGGGGTCCGACACCTCCTCCCATACAACAACTCAAAGGGTGGCATACTAATGCTCGAATGATGGCTGTTGTTGTAGGAAAACTCTGCCAAGGGCAAATACGTGTCCCAACTCCTGCCGAAATCCAACACGCATGCTCGGAGCATGTCCTCGAGCGTCTGAATCGTCTGCTCACTCTGCCCGTCAGACTGTGGGTGGTATGCGGTAATAAAGTGCAGCCTCGTACCCAACTCCTCATGAAATTTCTTCCTGATTCTGGAAGTGAAATGCACATCTCGATCTGAGACAATCGAGATCGGCACTCCATGCCGCGACACCACCTCCCTCACATATATCTCTGCCAACTTCTCTACAGAAGAGCTCTCACTAATAGCAAGGAAATGAGCGCTCTTCGTCAATCTGTCTACAATCATCCAAATGTCATCGACGCCCCTCGCAGTCCTTGGCAATTTGGTGATAAAGTCCATAGTAATCCGTTCCCACTTCCACTCGGGAACCTTTAATGGCTGAAACTTACCATGCGGTCTCTGGTGCTCGGCCTTAATCCGGTGACAGGTTAGGCACCTCTCAACGAACCACGCAACGTCCCTCTTCATACAGGGCCACCAATACTCCCTTTTCAGGTCCAAATACATCTTAGTGGCCCCGGGATGGATTGAGAACTTTGATCGATGTGCCTCTTCCATCAAAATGGTACGCGTCCTGCCCACAAACGACACCCAAATCCGACCCTGAAATGTCATAAGCCCCCGGCTATCGATAACGAACTCCGATACCTGCCCGACAACTCGCTCTCTATTCTGGTTTTCTGGTCTCATGGTCTCCGCCCGGGCTCCTCGAATGGTGTCCAACACCGGAGTCATCACTTTTAATCTCATGCAAACGTCTCGTATCGGGACACTCTTGGATCTATGGGTTAGGGCATCGGCTACTACGTTAGCCTTACCTTGGTGGTACAGGATTTCACAATCATAATCCTTTACCACATCCAACCATCTCCTCTGCTGCATATTCAGGTTGGGCTGATCCATCAAGTACTTCAGGCTCTTTTGATCCGTGTATTGTTGGATTAATGTCTATGTCCATAACTATATTTGGTATGTACTTGACCCGACCCGGCATGGTCCATTTGGGTTGCACTTCACCGACACAATTTATATGGATAATCTTTTGAGAATAGTATGTTTATGATTAATATTAATATATTATAAGTTCTAATATATTAATATGGAATCATATTATTTAATTAGTATTGATCAAGAATTAATTTATAATTAATTAAGTGATCAAAAGGAACTAATTAAATATGGACTCTTATATATATATGGAATGGGCCAAGTTCATTTAGGTTGGGCTAAGCTTTCATGGATAGTCCATGGAGTGTTTAACCCATGGATCCTAGGAAATGAAAGGTCATGTGTATTAGGGTTTAACCCTAATCCTCCTTACTATATAAAGATGTCATTGGTTGGTGAAATTGGCACTAGTGTGGATACACTAAGAGGGCTAGCTGATTTCACTAAGAGAGAACCAAGTATTCATATTCTCTAAAGTCTTCCAAGGTGTCTTGGTGATTTGTGATTCCACTTGAGGCCTCCACACTATTGGGGCTAAGCTCTTAAAGCTTGAAGACATCAAGCTACATCAAAAGGTATGTCATCTAACTAGTACTTTGTAGTATAAGAACTTCATAATATGGTAGTTATGATTAAAGCCTTGGAAAGTTCTTATTTGCATGTATTATAGAGAAAACATAGATCCAAGGTTTATAGGGTTGCATGTACACCATAGGAGTGTTAGAATGCTCAAAACCCAACAGTGGTACCAGAGCCACGGGTTGTTTTCTGTTATATTGATGCAAATATTTTATTTTCAAAGTTGAAAAAAAAAGAAAAAAAACATGAAGTTTGTCAAATTTTAAGATAATTACTTGTTCTTGTGAAAAACTAATTATTTGTAAAATTTGAATAATTTGCTTTATGAGTTAAATTAGGTCAAATTTAATAAAAGATAAAATGATATGATTATTTTATCAGTTTTAAAAGTTTGATCTAAAGAGTTTTATTTTTTGAAACCTCCATAAGTTATGGATATGAAAAGGTTTTAAAAAAAAATTGATTCAAAGTTTTTATGGAGTTACAAAATTTGGTGTTAATGTTTTAAAGGATTCCATAACTTAAGAATAAGTTATGGATCACCAAAAGTTTTTTGTGTTACCTTGTTTTATGAGTGAATTTAGATTAATGAATAAAATTATGTGATAGTTGGTTTTAATCCAAATTAATCTAAAAGAAGTTCATAAAATGTGTTTATGTAACTTATAAGTCACATTTATGAATCTTAAAACTCATAAAAGTTGTCATAGGTTACAAAATGAAGAGTCTTTTTCCTCATTAAATTGTTTTATGACTCCATAACTTGTCCTCAAGTTATGGATGACCAAGAGTCTCTTCATTAAATAATAAATTAAAAAAAGTGTAACCTTAATTAATTTCATAAGTTATAAAATAAAGAAAAGTTAATTCTTTTATTAGTTTAAAGTCTTCCATAACTTGTCCTCAAGTTATGGATCTTGAAGAGTTTTTGGATTAAAACTACTTTAAACACATAAGTTATGGAATTAATTAGTTTTGAATAGTTTCAAAACTTGCCCTCAAGTTTTGGAATTTGAAAAGTTTTCACTTATGAATACTTTAATTCCAAGTTAGCCCTTAGAATTTTAAAGAATTAAAATTCAACCCTTATACTTTATAATATTATAAGTTAATAATATATATGTATAAGAGTAAAGTCAGTCTTACCGCTAGTAGGCCTCATTCACGAAGCCGGTCTATAAGGTGGGTATAAGGTTGTTGCCTATAAAATGGCAACTTAATGGGTGTCCACTCTCACCCACCGCTTGCTTGACTGGTGGAGGGTCGTTAGCCGAACGGGTTTGACAGGACTATAATTCTCTCTTCATTAAAAGTATTAATGATAAATACTAAGTAACTAAACACTTATAAATACCCAATCTTAGTTACTTAGGAAAATGTGAATAAGGTGCTAATCCATGAAATTACACTTTGCACTTTGTTTAAGTCGGTTAGTGGAGCGTGTGTGGTTAACCGGCACACTAACTCGTATTTAACAAGGTAGACAAAGGGTAACTTAATGTTTATCATAGTATCGGTGGAGCGTGTGTGGTTAACCGGCACATCGATTGAGGGGTAAACACTTAAGGGTACCAAGTAATTTGCATGGTTACTTCACACCTTGTTTTGTGATCCTCGGCATCCCAGTCACAAAACCTGAAGGGCACACTCGAGATTGAAACATGCCATTGAACAGTTCAATGAATCTCAATAGATCTAGGAGTTTCAAAACCAATTAAAACCTAATAATACATTTCGTTTATCTTGGTGGAAATTGGTGAATCGTCATTCACCTACCTTCAAATATTTTATAGCTTGGATTACGGCATCCCTCTTCTAAGTTATAAAATAGTTTGTTGGGTCCTAGCCTTAATATTTCATATTGGGTGTTATATTAAGGACTTAAGATCAACTATCTTGAATATCTCCCAAAAGATGTCTGGTTTAGACATTTATGATCTTCCTAAATCTCTTGAAACAAGCTTTCCTAAATGAAGATGATATCCCATGGAAATCATACTTCTTTCACCTCCTCCAATTATTCTCCCTAACCCACAAGTTCAAGGTCACTCAAGCCCTATTGGAAAGGCAAGGTCTAGGTGTGATCACATCTTGGAGATGTAGTCACATATTGACAAGCCGGGAGAGTTGGGTGTCAAAGTCTTGAGAAAGTTGGTGGTTCAATCACTTTCTAAGTCACATAGTGAGTTCCTTTGGGACACCTATGAAACAGACTATGACAAGACCCTTAATGATCTTATCTATTTGTTAAGATCAACTTCCTTAAAACTTGATGGATATTGACAATAGTGACACAGGAAATCCAGAAAAGCATTCTCTTCCCAATGGTAAAGGGATCGGCCATAGTCAACTCGGTTGACCAAATGGTAAAGAGAAAAGCTAAGTCTGTGATAGTCCCTTGTACCATTATCAAAGGGTCCATATGTTTATATTGCCAAAGGAAGGGGCATTGGTCACGAAGCTGCCAAATTTACCTAAGGATGTTAAAGTCAATAAGTTTGACTCTACTTCAGGTAAATTCCACTATCTAACTCTGCTAAGTTTCTATTCTGAGATTCCTGATACATGATGTGACTGGGTCACATGGTGATGTTTTAAGAATCAAAGAAAAGTGAAGAAACTTAAAGAAAGAATATGCTGAATCTGATCGCATAGATGGAATTCTATCGCGTAGTTTGAAGATCGAATTCTTGAGCTACTTCTTAGGAGTTATGAGATATTGCTTAGGAATAGATAACAACAAGTTTTCATATGGATTGTAAGGATAAGTTTTTCTGCAAAGTTTTTAAAATAAAAGGAAAATTTTTGATTTTATTTATTTTAAAATATCCTTACAATGGCATTTGTGGAAATTTTAGTTGCTTATAAGATTCCATTAATAGCAAGAGTGGAAGTATGAAATTGATTCTTTCATTTGTGGTAATGTCTAAATTTACCAAATAAGGAAAGATTCTCATCACCCAAGTTTCAATTGGACCGGAACTTGGAATCATGCAAGTTGTATAGCATGATGAATGAGAACTTTCAAGTATTGGAAAATTAAGACTAATTACTTGTTCACATGGATGTGTGAGTCAAGTGAAGGACTAAGGGACCGAGTACACAGTCTTGTGCACTGATTAAGTCCACCACAAAAGATCGATAAGAGTATTCTTCATAATTTACTATAGCTCAGTAAATATGGTTATACTTACAAGCTTAAGTGTAATTCTGAGACATTGGAAAAGGTTCCAATGTATGGCAGAGCGAATAAGAAAAATCAAATTAGGTAGAAGGATAAAAGTTTCTCAAATCTGAAAAGATGGGAGAGAGTACTTTCGTATCAGTTTTGTGATCATCTTAATGATTTAGAGACAATTCATTCTCTAAGAGCCTTCTTATAGCTAAGAAGAGGAACTTGAATTGTTGAAGTGGTTAAATCAAGAAGATGATTCATACTTCGTTCCAAAAACAATTCTTAGAGTTATACTCTAAGATTGTAACTTGAGTGACATGTCTTAAAGAAGGTTTAAAACTCTTGTACATTTGAAATTGGTAAGTTGTGATGTTTTGGATAAAACAAAGACCAACTAAGCCCAATTGTGTGAAGTGTTTGTCTTGGTTAGAATCCACACTATCTCTTGGATGTTTGACAAGGGGGTCTTATAGGTCAAGAGGACAGTGGGAGTCTTAAAGGTCTTGAAAGTCTCAAGAACTAATCAAGAAGAGAACCTGAGGTTCTTCACTAGCACACGACTTGAGGTTTATAACCTATCGTGTTGACATATTCTGTGCCCATTCTAGTTAAAGTTGGCTTTGCGTATGAGTTCTTAGAGTTCTCAATTAGTTGCACAACAACTTGGAAGCAATGGCAGGCCCTTGAGCTGCCAGGTGGCAAGAAATTAAGATTGAGTTCAATCCATATTATTTTGGATTTGTCATTATCCTTGTCTTGTGACTATGGTTATGACAATTCACATGGATAAAGAACACATACACCAGCAAATCTAAGTGTCATAAGGTTTCTCTCCGATTCATGAAAATGATGGTGAGGAAACACTTTCACTAAGTAGATTTTAGCTTAGATAGCAATTGTGATATTTGCATTCTCAAAGTCGTTAGTGGAGCGTGTGTGGTTTACCGGCACACTAACTTGGACTTGTGAGAAGTGGCAAAAAGGTCTAACCATTATGATTACGGCATCCCTCTTCGTAATTGTTTAGACACACAAGTGTGCTATCTAAGGGATGGTGTATGATTTTGATAAAGTTTTATCAAAACAATCTAGTATCCGAATTCTGAACTTTGGTAAGAAAGTCAGCTGATTTCTGAGTACATGTCAAAGCTAGTGGGAGCATAAGTGTTATGCGAATAATCATCATGTTAGTGGGAGCATGATAATTATGATAAAGGTTGCAAGTTAGCAATGTTAATTATAGAAAACAAAAGGTTTCAATTGGGAAAAAGTTGTTTTGCTATAATTAAGGGAGAGGAAAATATACTTCATCTCAAATCTAAAAGCTTAGATTGAGGTTTTAATCGTATTTAGTCAAGGATATATATAAGAATTTCATGTTGGAATGGCTCAACATAAGGAAATTTTATATATGAGTCGATTATTTGCGTTCTAAAATTCTATTATGATTACGGCATCCCTTTTCATAATCTGAATTATGAGAAATTGGCAAATTGAAATGGACATATTATAGCAAAAGACTGGTTTAGTCTTTATGTGAGACATCATGAATCGATTCCCATATGCTTCGGATATAGGATCGATTACATGTGCTATATTCATCCTTTCTAAAATTTTCCAAATGCCTGGGGCATTAAGAAGGGAAAAGGTTTAGAACTAGATATGACTAAAAGGATTAAACAATTGTCGAGGACAATCTAAGGTTTACCAAAGATTGGGTGCTCAAGGAAAGTTGGAAGTATAGTGATAATTTTGAAAGGACCATATTGACATAATCTGTAAGGAGGCAACTCCTGTTCAGAAGTGATAGTCAAAATGGAATATGGAAATGTTTCAAAGTTAGAAATTATTCAATCTGTGTAAGATTAGGAAACTTAATGCAAGAAGGAAGTTTCCAAGGAGCTGATCTCCTTTGGAATACTCTGTAATGATTGTTGTCAAGTCTTTCTGACTTTGTGCATAATCATTACAAGAGGATCAATGCATATAAGTTTAGAATCTAACAAATTTCAGTAAATGACATGAATTTGGAATTCTTGTATTTGCAGTAAGGATTTGGGAGTGTGAAAAGAGAATTATTGAAGTTATGTTCAATGGATCTAGTTCACAAAGTAAAGATCATAGACAAACATAGTATGCATACTTGGTGTATGGCATGACTAGTGTTTAGAAAACATAGTGTACATGCTTGGAGCATGGGATTACTATTGTTTTAAATTCAAGAATAAAGTTGATAGCTGAAACAGTATACATGAATAATGTGTAATCATATGGTGATAAATAAAAGGTGTTTTATTTATGTTCATAGGTTTTGATACCATATTGGATTCAATTATTCTTGTGTTTCATTTTGCATGTTTTGACTTCCCGAATAAACAAGGTTATTCTTCCGGAATGACTAAGTTATTCAAACCATCCACAGTCGGTCATATGTTGGAAGTAGATATGAATTAAGACTGTCATGGGTTGGCTTGTAGAGGTCTAAGGTGTTGGACAAAGGGCTACAACACTCATGAGTGCTCATAAGTTTTGAGTATTGGATTCAACCCGCGCTCATTGGAATCACTTCATGGATTTTATCATGAGTGATCATGATACGATAATATCTTATATTCTTCAAACCTAGAGATATGAGTTGTTACTATGAGTTGGTTGTACATTGATTGCACGAAAACACATTTGGTAACTCGGTGCTATAAAACGTGCCTTTGTGTATGATTCAACAAGTAGTAGAACAAGCCATATGAGTCAAAGTTTATCCATTCCTTTTACCTTCGGGATAAAAGCGATATCTATGGGCCCCTCGATGATTTGATGATGACAAATGGAAGTGCTCGGCCGGGCCAGGACTGATTTGATTTGTTCAATTAATCAGTCGTCATAAATCGGAAATCGGGAAACAACAAATGGACAGAGAGAATGATTTTAATCCATGTCTCAGTCCATATGATATCTAGAATGGAGGAATATATGATCCCTTATCTAATGGACAAGTTCATTGACAAGATCAGAGTTCGACAATGGCTTTAGGAGCTACGATTGCCAGTTAGGTTTGAAGTCATACGCAATAATAGTTTTAGACTTATCCAAGTGGGAGACTGTTGGATTAATGTCTAAGTCCATAACTATATTTGGTATGTACTTGACCCGACCCGGCATGGTCCATTTGGGTTGCACTTCACCGACACAATTTATATGGATAATCTTTTGAGAATAGTATGTTTATGATTAATATTAATATATTATAAGTTCTAATATATTAATATGGAATCATATTATTTAATTAGTATTGATCAAGAATTAATTTATAATTAATTAAGTGATCAAAAGGAACTAATTAAATATGGACTCTTATATATATGGAATGGGCCAAGTTCATTTAGGTTGGGCTAAGCTTTCATGGATAGTCCATGGAGTGTTTAACCCATGGATCCTAGGAAATGAAAGGTCATGTGTATTAGGGTTTAACCCTAATCCTCCTTACTATGTAAAGATGTCCTTGGTTGGTGAAATTGGCACTAGTGTGGATACACTAAGAGGGCTAGCTGATTTCACTAAGAGAGAACCAAGTATTCATATTCTCTAAAGTTTTCCAAGGTGTCTTGGCGATTTGTGATTCCACTTGAGGCTTCCACACTATTGGGGCTAAGCTCTTAAAGCATGAAGACATCAAGCTACATCAAAAGGTATGTCATCTAACTAGTACTTTGTAGTATAAGAACTTCATAATATGGTAGTTATGATTAAAGCCTTGGAAAGTTCTTATTTGCATGTATTATAGAGAAAACATAGATCCAAGGTTTATAGGGTTGCATGTACACCATAGGAGTGTTAGAATGCTCAAAACCCAACATGTATATGGTACACCGGACCCCATACAGATAGTTATGACAGATCTTGAGGGTGAACACCACTGCCCCCAACTCTAAATCGTGGGTGGGATACCTCGCCTCACGAGGCTTCAACTGCCTCGATGCATATGCTATCACATGCCCCCTCTGCATAACCACTGCTCCCAATCCTGATATCGACGCGTCACAATACACCACAAAATCCTCCATTCCCTCCGGAAGGGCTAACACCGGGGCTTCGCATAATCTCTAGCGAAGTGTCTCGAAGGAGGCCTGCTGCTCTGGCCCCATGAAAAAGCTACACCCTTCCAGGTCAACTTGGTGAGTGGCACGGCGATCTTGGAGAAATCCCTGATAAATCTCCGATAATAGCCTGCCAATCCGAGGAAACTCCTGATCTCTGTAGGTGACCTCGGCACCTCCCAACTCATCACCGCCTCAATCTTGGCCGGATCGACCAATATCCCTTTCTGGTTAACGAGATGCCCTAGGAACTGGACCTCTCATAACCAGAAATCGCACTTGGAGAATTTGGCATAGAGCCTCTCCGATCTCAAAACCCCGAGGATTTCTCTCAAATGCTCCTCATGCTTCTCTCTGGATCTCAAATACACCAATATGTCGGCGATGAATACGATCACCGAGCAATCTAACATCGGCCTGCACACCCTGTTCATGAGGTCCATTCCACTGGTGCATTGGTGAGCCCGAAAGGTATCAACACGAACTCGTAATGCCTGTAATGAGTCCTGAACGCTGTCTTCTAGATATACTCATCTCACACCCTCACCTGATGATATCCAGACCTCAAATCGATCTTGGAGAACCAAGATGCTGTTGGGTTTTGAGCATTCTAACACTCCTAAGTGTACATGCAACCCTAAATACCTTGGATCTATGTTTTCTCTATTATACATGCAAATAAGAACTTCCAAGGTATTATTCTAATCTAGCATACAAAACAATAACTATAGCAAGATAGAATGCATACCTCTTTGATGTAGAAAGTCTTCATGAAGCTTGAGTGCCTAGTGCCCCAAGTGTGACACCTCAAATGGAATCACAATCATCAAAACACTTAGAATAACTTGAGAGAATTCTTACAACTCATGAAATCGGCTAGCCCTCTCTAGATTAATACTAGTGGCGATTTTGCCAAGAATAATATCTTTATATAGTGTTACAATTAGGGTAAACTCTTAATTGTCATGGCTTTCCATTTCCTTGGATCCATGGGTTCAAATACACCATGGAGCATCCATGAACCATCTTATGGGTTTTAGCCCAACTTGATTATCCATGGAGCATTAGCCCACTATACAAGTATGGATGATTTACACAATCAACCCATATATTTAATTAGTCTTCTTTTGATCACTTAATTAATCCTAGATTAATTCTTGATCAATACTAATTAAATAATCTCATTATTCTTATTATTAATATACTAGAACTTATAATATATTAATAACCATAAGTGTCTTATTTCTCTCATTATAGTCTATCCAAGTGCATGATGATATGCAACCCAAATGGACCATGCCGGGTCGGGTCAAGTCTTACCAATTATAGTTATGGACTTAGACATTAATCCAACAGTCTCCCACTTGGATAAGTCTAAAACTATTATTGCGTATGACTTCAGGAACCAACCGGCAATCGTAGCTCTCAAAAGCTTCTGTCGAACTCTGACCTTGTCGATGAACTCTGACCTTTGTCAATGACTTGTCCATTAGATAAGGGATCATATATTCCTCCATTCTAGATATCATATGGACTGAGACATGGATTATAATCATTCTCTCTGTCCATTTGTTGTTTCCCGATTTCCGATTTATGACGACTGACTAATTGAACAAATCAAATCAGTCCTGGCCCGGCCGAGCACTTCCATTTGTCATCATCAAATCATCGAGGGGCCCACAGATATCGCTTTTTTCCCGAAGGTAAAAGGAATGGATAAACTTCGACTCATATGGCTTGTTCTACTACTTGTTGAATCACACACAAAGGCACGTTTTATAGCACAGAGTTACCAAATGCGGTTTCATGCAATCAATGTACTATCAACTCATAGTAACAACTCATATCTCTAGGTTTGAAGAATATAAGATATTATCGTCTCATGATCACTCGTGATAAAATCCATGAAGTGATTCCAATGAGCGCGGGTTGAATCCAATACTCAGAACTTATGAGCACTCATGATTGCTGTAGCCTTGTCCAACACCTTAGACCTCTACAACCCATCATGACAGTCTTAATTCATATCTACTTCCAACATATGACCGACTGTGGATGGTTTGAATAACTTAGTCATTCCGGAAGAATAACCCAGTTTATTCGGGAAGTCAAAACATGCAAAGTGAAACACAATAATAATAGAATCCAATATGGTATCAACCCTTTGAACATAAATAAAACACCTTTTATTTATCACCATATGATTACACATTATTCATTGTATACTGTTTCAGCTATCAACTTTATTCTTGAATTTAAAACAATAGTTGTCCCATGCTCCAAGCATGTACACTATGTTTTCTTAAACACTAGTTATGCCATACACCAAGTATGCATACTATGTTTGTCTATGATCTTTACTTTGTGAACTAGATCCATTGAACATAACTTCAATGATTCTCTTTTCACACTCCCAAATCCTTACCGCAAATGCAGGAATTCCAAATTCATGCCATTTACTGAAATCTGTTAGATTCTAAACTTATATGCATTGATCCTCTCGTAATGATTATGCACAAAGTCATAAAGACTTGGCAACAATCATTACAGAGTATTCCAAAGGAGATCAACTCCTTGGAAATATCCTTCTTGCATTAAGTTTCCTTAATCTTACACAGATTTGAAAATCCTAACTTTGAAACATTTCCAGATTCCATTTTGACTATCACTTCTGAACAAGAGTTGCCTCCTTACAGATTATGTCAATATGGTCCTTCCAGAATTATCACTATACTTCCAATTGTCCTTGAGTAACCAATCTTTGGTAAACCTTAGATTATCCTCGACAATTGTTTAATCCTTTTAGTCATATCCAGTTCTAAACCTTTTCCCTTCTTAATGCCCCAGGCATTTGGAAAATTTTAGAAAGGATGAATATAGCACATGTAATCGATCCTATATCCGAAGCATATGGGACACGATTCATGATGTCTCACATAAAGACTAAACCAGTCTTTTGCTATAACATTTCCATTTCTATTTGCCAAGTTCTCACAATTCAGATTATGAAAAGGGATGCCGTAATCATAATCGAATTTTAGAACGCAAATAATGGACCCGTATACAGAATTTCCTTATGTTGAGCCATTCCAACATGAAATTCATATATATCCTTGACTAAATGATTAAAACCTCACAATCTAAGCTTATAGATTTGAGATGAAGTATAATTTCCTCTCCCTTAATTATAGCAAAACAACTTTTTCCCAATTGAGACTTTTGTTTTCTATAATTAACATTGCTAGCTTGCAATACTTAACATAATTATCATTGCTCCCACTAACATGATGATTATTAGCATAACACTTATGCTCCCACTAGCTTTGACATGTTCTCAGAAATCAGCTGGACTTCTAGAAATCAATACTTCATTGACTTTCTTACCAAAGTTCAGATTTCTGATACTAGATTGTTTTGATAAGTCTTTATCAAAATCATACACCTTCCCTTAGATAGAACACTTGTGTATCTAAACAATTATGAAGAGGGATGCCGTAATCATAATGTTTAGACCTTTTTGCCACTTCTCACAAGTCCAGGTTAGTGTGCCGGTTAACCACACGCGCTCCACTAACGACTTTGAGAATGCAAATATCACAATTGCTATCTAGCTAAAATCTACTTAGTGAAAGTGTTTCCTCACCATCATTTTCATGAATCGGAGAGAAACCTTATGACACTTAGATTTACTGGTGTATGTGTTCTTATCCATGTGAATTGTCAAAATCATAGACACAAGACAAGGATAATGACAAATCCAAACTCATATGGACTGAACTCAATCTTAATTTCTTGCCACCTGGCAGCTCAAGGGCCTGCCATTGCTTCCAAGTTGTTATGCAACTAATTGAGAACTCTAAGAACTCATATGCAAAGCCAACTTTAACTGGAATGGGCACAGAATAAGTCAACACGATAGGTTATAAACCTCAAGTCGTGTGCTAGTGAAGAACTTCAGGTTTTATTCTTGATTAGTTCTTGAGACTTTCAAGACCTTTAAGACTCCCACTGTCCTCTTGACCTATAAGACTCCCTTGTCAAATATCCAAGAGATAGTGCAGATTCTAATCAAGACAAACACTTCACACAATTGGCCTAAGTTGGTCTTTGTTTTATCCAAAACATCACAACTTACCAATTTCAAATGTACAAGAGTAGAAAACTTTTACTCTTACATTTGACAAGTGTTTTAACCTTCTTTAAGACATGTCACTCAAAATACAATCTTAGAGTATGACTCTTAAGACTTGTATTGGAACGAAGTATGACTCATCTTCTTGATTTAACCATTTCAACAATTCAGGTTCCTCTTCTTAGTCATAAGAATGCACTAAGACTTCCTTAGAGAACTAATTGTGCTATGGTTTCTTAATCATTAAGATGATCACAAAACTGATACTAAAGTACTCTCCCATCTATTCAGATTTGAGAAACTTTTATCCTTCTGCCATATTTGATTCTTCTTATTCGCTCTTTTGTGGTGGACTTAATCAATGCACAAGAATGTGTACTCGATCCCTAAGTCCTTTACTTGACTCACACATCCATGTGAACAAGTAATTAGTCTTAATTTTCCAAAACTTGAAAATTCTCATTCATCATGCTATACAACTTGCATGATTCCAAGTTCCGGTCCAATTGAAACTTGGGTGATGAGAATCTTTCCTTATTTGGTAAATCTAGACATTACCACAAATGAAAGACTCAATTTCATATTTCCACTCTTGCTCTTAATGGAATTATATAAGCAACAATTTTTCCTCAAATGCCATTGTAAGGATATTTTGAAATAAATAAAACTTTGCGGAAAAACTTATCCTTACAATCCATATGAAAAACTTGTTGTTATCTATTCCTTAAGCAATATCTCATAACTCCTAAGAAGTAGCTCAAGAATCCGATCTTCAAACTATGCGATTGAAATCCATCTACGCCATCAGATTCAACATATTCTTTCTTTAAGTTTCTTCACTTTTTCTTTGATTCTTAAAACATCACCATGTGACCCAGTCACATCATGTATCAAGAATCTCAGAATAGAAACTTAACAGAGTTAGATAGTGGAATTTACCTGAAGTAGAGTCAAACTTATTGACTTTAACATCCTTAGGTAAATTTGGCAGCTTCGTGACCAATGCCCCTTCCTTTGGCAATATAAACATATGGACCCTTTGATAATGGTACACGGGACTATCACAGACTTAGCTTTTTCTCTTTACCATTTGGTCAACCGAGTTGACTCTGGCCGATCCCTTTCCATTGGGAAGAGAATGCTTTACTGGATATCCAATGTCATCATTGTCAATGTCCACAAAGTTTTAGGAAGTTGATCTTAACAAATAGATAAGATCATTAAGGGTCTTGTCATAGTCTTTTTCATAGGTGTTCCAAAAGAACTCACTATATGACTTAGAAAGTAGTTGAACCACCAACTTTCTCAAGACTTTGACACCCAACTCTCCCGGCTTGTCAATATGTGACTACATCTCCAAGATGTGATCACACCTAGACCTTGCCTTGCCAATAGGGCTTGAGTGACCTTAAACTTTTTCAAGAACTTGTGGGTTAGGGAGAATAATTGGAGGAGGTGAAAGAAGTATGATATCCATGGGACATCATCTTTATTAGGAAACCTTGTTTCAAGAGATTTGGGAAGATCATAGGTGTCTAAACCAGACATCTTTTGGGAGATATTCAAGATAGTTGATTTAAAGTCCTTAATATGACACCCAATATGAAATATTAAGGCTAGGACCCAACAAACTATTTTATAACTTAGAAGAGGTATGCCGTAATCCAAGCTATAAAATATTTGAAGGTAGGTGAATGACGATTCACCAATTTCCACCAAGATAAACGAAATGTATTATTAGGTTTTAATTGGTTTTTGAAACTCCTAGATCTTTGAGATTCATTGAACTTTTCAAAGGCATGTTTCAATCTCGAGTGTGCCCTTCAGGTTTTGTGACTGGGATGCCGAGGATCACAAAACAAGGTGTGAAGTAACCATGCAAATCACTTGGTACCCTTAATAAATTACCCCTCAATCGATGTGCCGGTTAACCACACACGCTCCATCGATACTATGATAAATATTAAGTCACCCTTTACCTACCTTGTTAAGTCCAAGTTAGTGTGCCGGTTAACCACACACGCTCCACTAACGACTTAGACAAAGTGTAAAGTGTAATTTCATGGGTTAGCACCTTATTCACATTTTTCCTAAGTAACTAAGATTGGGTATTATTAAGAGTTTAGTTACTTAGTATTATCATTAATACTTTTAATGAAGGGAGAATTCTAGTCCTATCAAACCCGTTCGGCTAACGACCCTCCACCAGTCAAGCAAGCGGTGGGTGAGAGTGGACACCCATTAAGTTGCCATTTTATAGGCAACAACCTTATACCCACCTTATAGACCGGCTTCGTGAATGAGGCGTACTAGCGGTAAGACTGACTTTACTCTTATACATATATATATATTATTAACTTATAATATTATAAAGTATAAGGGTTGAATTTTAACTTTTAAAATTCTAAGGGCTAACTTGGAATTAAAGTATTCATAAGTGAAAACTTTACAAATTCCAAAACTTGAGGGCATGTTTTGAAACTATTCAAAACTAATTAATTCCATAACTTATGTGTTTAAAGTAGTTTTAATCCAAAAACTCTTCAAGATCCATAACTTGAGGACAAGTTATGGAAGACTTTAAACTAATAAAAGAATTAGCTTTTCTTTATTTTATAACTTATGGAATTAATTAAGGTTACACCTTTTTTTTATTTTATTTTATTTTATTAAATGAAGAGACTCTTGGTCCTCCATAACTTGAGGACAAGTTATGGAGTCATAAAACCATTTAATTAGAACTAGACTCTTCATTTTTGTAACCTTTGCCAATTTTTATCAGTTTTATGATTCTTAAATGTGACTTTTCATATAACTTGATGACAAGTTACAAAAACACATTTTAGAATCAATTCTTAGATTAATTTGGATTAAAACCAACTATCACATAATTTTATTCATTAATCTAAATTCACTCATAAAACAAGCTAACACAAAAAACTTTTGGTGATCCATAACTTATTCTTAAGTTATGGAATCCTTTAAAACATTAACACCAAATTTTGTAACTCCAAAAAAAAACTTTGAATCAATTTTTTTTTTAAAACCTTTTCATATCCATAGCTTATGGAGGTTTCAAAAAATAAAACTCTTTTGATCAAACTTTTAAAACTAATAAAATAATCATATCATTTTATCTTTTATTAAATTTGACCTAATTCAACTCATAAAGCAAATTATTCAAATTTTACAAATAATTAGTTTTTCACAAGAACAAGTAATTATATTAAAATTTGACGAACTTCATGTTTTTTTTTTCCTTTTTTTTTCCACTTTGAAAATAAAATATTTGCATCAATATAACAGAAAACAACCCGTGGCTCTGATACCACTGTTGGGTTTTGAGCATTCTAACACTCCTAAGTGTACATGCAACCCTAAATACCTTGGATCTATGTTTTCTCTATTATACATGCAAATAAGAACTTCCAAGGTATTATTCTAATCTAGCATACAAAACAATAACTATAGCAAGATAGAATACATACCTCTTTGATGTAGAAAGTCTTCATGAAGCTTGAGTGCCTAGTGCCCCAAGTGTGACACCTCAAATGGAATCACAATCATCAAAACACTTAGAATAACTTGAGAGAATTCTTACAACTCATGAAATCGGCTAGCCCTCTCTAGAATAATACTAGTGGCGATTTTGCCAAGAATAATATCTTTATATAGTGTTACAATTAGGGTAAACTCTTAATTGTCATGGCTTTCCATTTCCTTGGATCCATGGGTTCAAATACACCATGGAGCATCCATGAACCATCTTATGGGTTTTAGCCCAACTTGATTATCCATGGAGCATTAGCCCACTATACAAGTATGGATGATTTACACAATCAACCCATATATTTAATTAGTCTTCTTTTGATCACTTAATTAATCCTAGATTAATTCTTGATCAATACTAATTAAATAATCTCATTATTCTTATTATTAATATACTAGAACTTATAATATATTAATAACCATAAGTGTCTTATTTCTCTCATTATAGTCTATCCAAGTGCATGATGGTATGCAACCCAAATGGACCATGCCGGGTCGGGTCAAGTCTTACCAATTATAGTTATGGACTTAGACATTAATCCAACAGATGCTCCCTGCAGCTGATCAAAAAAATCGTCGATCCTTGGAAACGGGTAATGGTTCTTGACCGTCAACTTGTTCAACTCCCGGTAATCAATGCACATCCGGTGTGAACCATCCTTTTTCTTTACAAAAAGGATAGGAGCTCCCCACGGCGAACTACTCGGCCGAACAAACCCCTTCCCCAATAGCTCCTGAATCTGCGAGGATAACTCCTGCATCTCTGGAGGCGCAAGGCGATAGGGCGCCTTGGCGATAGGTGCAGCCCCCGGAACCAAATCGATACTGAACTCTACCTGCCTCTCGGGAGGCACACCCGACAACTCTTACGGAAACACATCTGGGAATTCGCGCACTATCGGAACCTCATCAGTCGACCTCGGTCTCTCTGAATCTATCCTCGTGTCCATCACATATGCTACAAATCCCTGACAGCCCTACTGTAGGCTCTGTCTTGCTCTAACGGCTGAACAAAATGCCGACCCCGATCGCGTACCCTTGCCATACACTGTAAGCTCTCCCTCACTAGGGTTCCGAATGGTCACCAACTGTCGCTCGTAGTCGATAACTGCCCCAAATCTACTCAACCAGTCTATGCCTATAATGACACAAACATCCCCCATAGGAATCGGAATCAAGTCTATCGGAAACTTCACCCTGAAGATCTCAAGTACACGCCCACGGATCACATCGGTAGCATGTACTGCTCGTTCCTCAGCTATGGAAACTCGTAGAGGTCCACTCAACGCCTCTCTCGAAATACTGATATGTTGAATAAAAGCTAAAGATACAAAGGACCGACTCGCACCCGAGTCAAACAACATCAAGGCAGGTAAAGAACTCACAAGAAAAGTACCTACGCATATCATAACATAAGCACAATAACATAATCTCTGCAAAAATAAATGAAAGAATACATACCAGCCACGACGTCAGGCGCTGCACGGACCTCCTCAGCAGTCAGCTGGAAGGCTCTCCCTCTAGCCTTCGGTGCTTTGGCCTTCGCTGGCCGGGTCTCGGTAACTCTGGTAGCAGGTGCGGATCCCTATGCTGGTTTCTAGAGCTGGGGGCACTCAGCCTTTCGATGGCCAGTCTGGTTGCAATGAAAGCAAATCGAGAACCCCATAGGGCAATCCCTTGCATAGTGACCTTCCTTCCCACATTTGTAACACACCCCAGTCCTGCACGCCCCATCATGGCTCTTGCCGCACTTTCCACAAGTACGGCCCTTCGGATTACCAGACCTCGAATCAGCGGTCTTTGCCCTCTTGGCGGCCGGCTGCGACTGTGCCGGTCGCCGATCACCCTTTTGGGACTCAGCCTCCTCCCTCGCCTGAGTCTCTAGCTCGATCTCCCTCTTCCGGGCATTTTCCTGGAGTTCGGCAAATGTCCGGTAAGTTGAGTTCGCCACGAACTCACAGATATCCCTCCTCAGTATGCTCAGATAACGACTCATGTGAGCCTGCTCGGTAGAAACCTGCTCAGGGGAAAACAACGCCCGCTCATGGAACATCCTTGTAATGACTGTCACCGACTCAGTCCCCTGCTTGAGGGTTAGAAATTCCTGGGCTAGTCATTCCCTCTCAACCGGGGGAACATACTCATCACGAAACATTGCAGTGAACTTCTCCCAAGTCACTGCAGTCAGCTCTGCCATCGAAAAGTCCGCCGTCACAAACTTCCACTAGTCTTTCGCCCCTAAGCGAAGCTGGTTCAACGCGAACTGAACCCTCAAGTGCTCCGGACACGAACACGTATAGAAACATCCCTCAATGTCTGAAATCCACCTCATCCCAGCGATTGGATCCTGCGTACCATCGAACTCTGGTGGTTTCGTGTTGCTGAACTCTTGGTACAGCAACAAATCACCACCCTGGGGTCTTGCAGTAGCAACAGCTGCAGTGGCTGTGGCTACGGCAGCATCAGTCAAAGCAGCATAATGCTCGTCAAACGTCTCGATCAATGTGGTCTTAATAGACCCAAACATTTCGGGAATCTTCGACCGAATAGCCGCAACTACCTCCTCCTGAATGATCCTCTGAATCTCCTCATCACGAATATCACTAGTACCACTGTACCCATCCTGTCGTCTCGAAACCACCATGCTGTCTCTGAAATAAAATCACAAAACAATCAGAGACTCGATCAAGATCACTCACACTCGATCACTCACCCTACTTGATTCTTTGGTTTCCTAAGGAATCTTACTCGGACTGATTACCAATCCGATGCTTCCAGTAGTACGGGCCCTATACTACCTTCCACATCGTATTAGTACTCACTCACAGTCTTCTTCCTAGAATCCTAAATCACAAGCATACCATATACAGGCTATACCCTAATCAGCCCCTCATAAGCTCTTTACTGCTACCTACTCGCTCACAAGTATTCTCTTAGCAGCACGAATCACTTAGGCTAAGGCATCACAAATCAGGCCACTCTAGTCCTATCATGATTACCTAGCCTACTCAAGCATGTATAACTCATTACATAATATCTCATAATATAAAACGTAAGGGTATTTTGGGAAATCACCGTTCGGGCGCTTGCTGATTGTACACACTGCTTCTTTCCATCTCTTTCATATTTCTTTACTTAGAAATTTTGATTGTTTTATAAAAATTTTCTCAAATCCTCAGTTTGAGTTCAAATACACCCGAAGGTGAATCCGAATCCCTCAAACCAAGGCTCTGATACCAACTTGTAACACCGAATTTTCAAAACAAAATTTTCAAATTTCATAATTCATAAAAACATCAAAATGTATCTCAAATCATAAACATCCATCTCAAACTATAAGTAATCAAAACATCTCCCCAGAATCTCATCGTAATACTTCAACAATGTGTACAATCAAGCTGGCGCCTTCCCGCGATCCTCGCTGGTACCTGAAACACATTTCACACAACACGGTAAGCATAAATGCTTAGTGAGTTTCCCCAAAATACCACATACAACACATATGCTACTCAAGGCTACAATATGACCCTCTGGTGGATGTGTCTCAGCGGAACCCTCCAGTTCCGTATCGTTGGGTCCTCCGACCCGGTCTGTGTCGTTGGACCCTCCGACCCGGTCTATATCATTGGACCCTCCGATCCGGTCTATATCACATAGTATACATATATCACAAACACATATACACAAATAGCACATAACACATAACATATAAGACCTTCCGGTCTGCTCAAGGTTTCCACCCTAGGTAATGTATAGTGAGAAGACTCACCTCGGGAATGTCTTAGAAAGTCACAACTCGATATCTCTGAACCTCGAAACAACGACCTAGCCCCGCCTAATCACATAAGGTAATTATTTAAGTCATTAACGACTCTCAAGGCTAGACTACACCCCTTCCTAAAATCCACAGAAGGGTAAAAGACTATTTTACCCCTTTCTAATCCAAAAGTACAATTGTTGACCAAACCCTAAAATTCAACGAAAGTCAACGGTCAACTTTGACCCGACTCGTCGAGTGCACATTGGCGACTCGGCGAGTCCACACGTGTCCACTAACTCTTTAGTCCTGTTTGGCGCGTCGAGTCCCCAAGCATGAATCGCGGGGACACCCCGACTCAACTCGCCGAGTCTCAAGAACAACTCGGCGAGTACATGCCATGCACAAACTCCATTGACCTCCTGAGGTCAGATTTGTTCCTCTAATCCACAGATCTGGCCTTCCCAAGCGTAATAATCACGTAAAGTCCAGACCTTGACACTCATATATCATCTAGATGGTATCATTTGGTGATTTAGCCCCAAAAATGACATTCTAAGTTCATAACTCCCAAAATAACTCATAAAGCTCCAAGGGTTAAGGTCTCTGGACCTCTTTGAGTCCAGATCCAAAGCATAAACTCAAGAAGGGACCAATTGCTCCACATAACCATCCTCAAAAGGGCTAGGAAACCCTAACTCTAAGAATCAACACCAAGACTGAAGAAGGTCCGAATAAATACCTCAAGATGAAGTCTCTAAACTTTGAAACCCCTAGAATCGCACCTCCTTCAGTCTTCTCTTGCTCTTGATCACCTTCTTCTTGCTAAACCAAAGATAGAAAGATCAAATATGGCTTCTCCTTCCTCACAAACGATTTAGCTCACTTAGGGTTCTCTCAAGGGACTGGTAGCCACAATGGGAGGCTATAAGTGCCCTTAAATAGGCTCCAAACCCGGGGGATTAGGGTTTCATTAAACAGCGTGGACTCGACGAGTCCACTAATGGACTTGCCGAGTCCAGTCGCGAACCCGGATGATAATCTGCGACCCTACTCGGCGAGTCTAAGCACTAACTCGCCGAGTTCCTCCACAAACTCCAAAAATAAAATAGTAGAATAATATACCTGGGAATTCGGATGTTAGAGATTTACGAAGGATTTTAGATTCAAAATGCAAATAAAATAAATACTTACAAAAATTGTTCACGATCGGCGAGAATGAAGCCTAAATCGTTGGAGGATTTCAGATTCAACATTAATCAGTTATAATCACTATGAAATATGGATCAACTGTGGATCCTTATATGAAGTCGAGAAGAAGACGATGAAGAAATTGATATGCCGATGCGTGGTGGTCGCTGGTTGATGTACAATCCTCTAGATTCGTCGAGGATACTATAGCCACCAACAGTGGCAAAGATGGAGCAAACGTTGTGGCCGGAGAGAGGAAGGAGATAATGAGGACGAGTGGACGGCATACGAGAGAGAGAGAGAGAGAGAGAGAGAGAGAGAGAGAGAGAGAGAGAGAGAGAGAGAGAATGGGTTTTAGGGATGTGAAAATCTCATTCCCAATTTACCGTCACGATTTTTGTTAAAAGCCCATATACACCATTCAATCTTTTGTTAATTACGAGATTGCCATAAAAAATCATACTCCCTAAATTTTTTGATCTAGTGGTCCACTTTTAGTTCTCAAGTTCTTAGGAATATATAAGTTTTCAAATGATCATATCTCATATATATATATATATATATATATATATATATATATATATATATATATATATATATATATATATATATATATATATATATATATATATATATATATATATATATATATATATATATATATATATATTTCAGTTTCAGCATTCACTTCGTGAATCTGAGCTATTATTTTTACATCTACATAATGTCTATTTAAAGAATATGAAAATTATGATTTGTTTTAAATTTATGTTTTTTTTTGATAAAAAGTAATCCTAAATATTTAAAAATATAACAAAACGAAGAGGGTTGTTCTGAAAAAAAAATCATTTTTTTTTGTATAATAATATGATTTCTATGGAATGAAAATAAAAAATTAAAGATTATGGTATGTTCCATTTTTTTGTTTGATAAAAGCTTAGTCATAAAATAAAAGAAAAAGAAAAAAATAGTTTTTTTTTTTTTTTTTTTTTTTTTTATTACAATCCGGTACATGAAAATCTTTAATAATAAAACTCTAAGGATAAAATTAATTCCTTATTTTATGGTTCTCCTTCTTGAACTTTAGCTATATAAATGTAACTTTGACAAAAAATTATTGGTTTTATTTATTTGTTTAATCCCTTACACAATGGATTCGATTAGATAGCGTGAACACGAAAATGGACCATTTAAGACGAAGACATACCGAATCCATTTGTTTTTATAGTTTTCTCTAACCTACTTTTGATATGAATTTTGTGTTATGTTCAATAATTACATTAGCGTAATAATTCATGTCTTTTAGTAAAGCATTTAAATCCTAACCTTATAATCACATGCACCGCACTTAGATTAAATTGAAGGCAATAGGATATGATGAGTAAACAAATTTTGATGTTCATTTATAAATATATGTTTAAATATAAAGACATGTTTATATCGGAACACATTTTCATAAATAAACATTAATTCATGTTTATAGTAAGTTAAAAAAAAGTTTATGTTTATTTATGAACATAAGCATAATGTATGATTATGCAAATCACTATAAATTGATTGTAAATTTACAAATACATCAAAATCTAGTAATTTAAAAAAAAAAAAAAAACTAATTAAAATCTGATAATAGTAGATTTTAAAATCATCAAATTAATTAACTTGGTCAATATTATTCGAAAAAAAAGAAATCATTGTCCTTAACTAATCATCAAAGTTGGTTTCAAAGAAATGTTATGTGGTAGCTTAATACAAGTGTTAGTTTAATTACGGGTGGCTTACGTTTGAATTTTTCAAATAGGTCGCAGGCCTTACCCTCATATTTTAGGTGCAAAAAAGTGTTCGATCAAAGATGATTAAACCACTAGTAAAGTTATTGTGCATATTTTGATGACCTAAAGAAATCCCATTTCTGCTAAAGTTAATAAGTTTGTTTTTTAACACATGCGTTATTATTATTATTAATTTTTTTTTGAGAATTTGTGAATACGTTGAAAGAATCGATAAGGCTGACGAACTTCTTAAAATTTTATGTAGATTCGATGAAGTACATTCACAAGCCTGCTTGCATTTACTGACAATAATAGTTAACCTTTTCTAAGAAGCAGCGATGCAAACATATAATTCAGTTAATGTTATCATTGAATAATAATGTTCTCATGTTTATATTCTTTAAACAAATAAAACTAACGTTCAAGCTATGTTATTTTATTTTAGATTTCTTTGAATAATACTACTTTGGAGAGTGACAATCCATATATAGATCACGCTTACATATATTTGTGTCTTTTTAGCGGTTCTTAATGTTTTATTTACTAAAATTTGTTGGTGAATTGTTTCGGTAATTCATTAAAATTTAATGGATTGACTTGACGACTAAAATCAATTTTGATTAATATTAAACGAATAAAGAAGGTATTGAGTGCATACTTGTTTAAATTTATTTAAGATTAAAAGTACATTGCTATTTAGGGGCGAAGCCCCTGGCGGGGGTCCGAGGTGCCCCTGGGAGCAGGGTCTAAGGGGCGTCCGTCCCTTGCAGGGTCTAAGGGACAGAGCCCTTGGTTGGGGTCGAATTCATGAAATTTGATCCGTTTTTGGACTTTGTTTGGACTCTTTTTAAAACCCGGTGTTGGTGACAGTTTATGACTATTAGAAAACTATTTTATGACAGTTTAAGGAGTTTTAGGACATAAGACTATTTTGTGACAGTTTTAAGAAAAATGATGTACTTAACCAAAATTTGGTCAAAATTCTAGTTGTGACGAAAATTCATGCTTCTCATTCACTGTTCTGTTTCTCATTCTGAGTCTTATCTGTTTGCAGATTAGGAGTGACACCCATATACTTCAATCTGAAAGTGATTACACAATTCTCGGCATTTCCAAGTGCATTTTGTTGGAAAGTGTGTTAAAGGTCATTAACTATTGATAATATTTCTAATATAACAGAGTCCTTTTGGGTTGCCCTCAAGACCCAAATTGAGTAGAATAAATAAAGAAGAATGGTTTAATAATTATTATGTTTAATAATTAATTAGAAACTAATTGGAAATATATTTTAAGAATTAATTAACAGTTTAATTAATTAAAGGGTTGAATATTCATTAATCGATAGTTGGTTGATCATCAATGTTCTAGAACTTTTATGAAATTAGGGTTGGATGAAAATCACTTCATCCCACATGGAAAAAGGATTGAATTTCGTGTTTACCTCCTTGTCCCACATGGAAAGGTGTATAAAACCTAGGAAGACATCCAATGCTATAAATAGGGCCTTAGGAATTTCAATTTTCCTTGCACCTTGATTTGAAGTTTCATCAACGCTTCTTCCTCTCTTTCTTAGGGATGAATTTTAACTCTCATAGCATTTGTAAAATTGATCATTTCTCCTAGTTATTTTTATTCCACTCTTTGGAGTCATTTGGTGTGATACCATTAGAGGAATTCTGGTTTGGGTCCTCTTGTCACACCCCCAAACCGGAACGGCAGAAACGTTCGGGGGCGGAGGACGTCATATTCAGTATCATAACAATTGCATAGTAAGGAAAGTACACACCACCAAATATATAAATATTTAAAAGTGTTTACATAATCGTAGATGTTACGTATTCAAAATATAAATATAATAACATGTTTCAAAAGAAGTCATTAACGTCAGAACGTTAATCCCCAAAAGATGATTTCCAAACCTGATTAACGGTTCCCTGAGAATACAAGTTATTTCAAAGAAAAAATGTCAACAATTAGGTGGTGAGTTCATAAGCGGTTTTGATAAAATGTATGCCATTTCAAAGTTCGTGTGTGTTTTCCAAGAAAATTCCTTATTTTCTTATAAAAGTATGAAATGCATATGAATGTTTGTGTTGTGAATTGTAAATAGTTGTATTAGGAAAATCCCTTATTTTCCTATTAATTTCAAAGAAAAAGTGTCAACAATTAAGTTGGTGAGTTCATAAGCGGTTTTGATAAAATGTATGCCATTCCAAAGTTCGTGCGTTTTCCAAGAAAATCCCTTATTTTCTTATAAGAGTATGAAATGCATATGAATGTTCGTGTTGTGAATTGTAAATAGTTGTATCAGGAAAATCCCTTATTTTCCTATTAATTTCAAAGAAAAAGTGTCAACAATTAAGTTGGTGAGTTCATAAGCGGTTTTGATAAAATGTATGCCATTCCAAAGTTCGTGAGTTTTCCAAGAAAATCCCTTATTTTCTTATAAAAGTATGAAATGCATATAAATGTTCGTGTTGTCAATTGTAAATAGTTGTACCAGGAAAATCCATTATTTTCCAATTAGTTGATTGTTTTGGATACAGGGAAATCCCTTATTTTCCTAAAGTAACATGCAGTCTCTAGTGTCCAAGACCGAAAATCACAAGCAACTGACATGCTTAAAAGTTTGAGGCATAGTTTTATATAATAAAGCTATAAGAAGATCGCACTTGTTAGAGGAAGAATAGTTTTAATAGCTAATCATTCATAAATCAGAATACCATAATAATTGTCTATCCGGTAAGTTTTATAACCATACTAAACATAATATGCCTGTGGCGACGGTCTTCAGGCGTCGAAACGTTATGACAAACTGTCAACCAAAGGACTGTAGCTAACAGTCAGGGCGCACGATCATGACTTCCCGTATAGATCTATACACATTTGACATGCTCTCCAAACAGGAGAATCTTGTTATAATAGACAGGACTTTAGGTAGTACTTTTTAACAAAAGGTAGCATTTGAAGATGTAATCGTCTCACGGATTCTCAACTAAGTCTGTATTAAAATAATAGTTTTGTATGCAAAGTTTATCCTTTTTTCACAATGTTTGGCAAAGTATAAATCATAAGTTCTTTGAATGCATAAAATGGTTTAACAATGATGTAATCGTCTCACGGATTCTCGCTTGGCATTCCAGCGGACCTTTACAATAGGTATGCGGCTTTGTTTAGTTCTTTTAATTTCCCGATCCATGATCTCTACTGGTTCTTCTTCGAATTGGAGATTCTCATTTATTGCAATTTCGTCCAGAGGGACGACGAGGATCTCATCGGACAAGCACTTCTTTAGGTTTGATACGTGAAAGGTAGGGTGTATGTTGTGGAGTTCCTGAGGTAATCGAAGCTAGTAAGCCACCGGACCAATCCTCGCAAGGATCTCGAATGGTCCAATGTACCTTAAGTTCAGTTTCCCACACTTTCCAAAACGTATTAATCCCTTCCAGGGCGAGACTTTTAGTAGGACACGTTCTCCAACGTGGAATTCCAAGGGTTTCCGTCTTTTATCCGCATAACTCTTTTGTCTATCCCTTGAAGCCTTCAGTCGTTCCCGGATCTGAACAATCTTCTCCGTGGTTTCTCTTATGATTTCTAGCCCGGTAAGAGTGTTTCCCGTTGCTTGTCCTCTTGCTAGTTGTGTGTCACCCACTTCAGCCCAACACAGAGGTGATCTGCACTTACGGCCGTAGAGGGGTTCGAACGGTGCAGCTTTGATGCTAGTGTGGTAGCTGTTGTTGTATGAAAACTCGACCAATGGTAAATGGGTGTCCCATGCTTTGCCAAAATCGATTACGCAAGCTCTCAGCATATCTTCTAGGGTTTGTATGGTTCTCTCACTCTGGCTGTCGGTTTGTGGGTGATACGCGATACTCATGTCTAGTCTCGTTCCTAGAGATCTTTGCAGCGACTGCCAGAACCTTGAGGTGAATCTATTATCTTGGTCCGAGATATTGGATATTGGCACACCATGCAATCGTACAATCTCCCTAAGGTAAGTTTTAGTTAGCTTCTCCAACTTATCTGTTTCTTTGATTGGTAGGAAGTGCGCGGATTTAGTTAATCTTTCGACGATCACCCAGATGGTGTCGAGTCCGCTTGCCGTCTTGGGTAATTTGGTTATGAAATCCATGGTTATCCGCTCCCACTTCCATTCTGGAATTTCTGGTTGTTGTAACAATCCCGAGGGCTTTTGGTATTCCACCTTGACTTTGGCGCACGTCAGACATTTGCTCACGTAGGTAGCAATTTCGGCTTTCATGTTTGGCCACCAATACAGTTTCTTGAGGTCCAAATACATCTTATCGGAGCCGGGATGTATGGAGTATCGTGTCTTATGGGCTTAGTTCATGACGACTTCTCTGAACCCTCCAAACTTCGGTGTCCAGATCCGATCCATGAAGTAACGAACTCCATCATTCTTGACTTCAAGATTCTTATCCATTCCCCTTAAGGCTTCCCCCGTCAAATTTTCGGATTTCAAGGCTTCTATTTGGGCTTCCTTGATTTGTGTAGACAGGTGCGAATGTATTGTCACAGTTAGATACTTCACTCGGCGGCCCGAGTATTCCTTTTGGCTGAGTGCATCAACTGCCATGTTAGCCTTTCCGGGATGATATCGAATTTCGCATTCGTAATCGTTTAGTAGTTCTACCCATCGTCTTTGTCTCATGTTGAGTTCCTTCTGGTTGAGGATATGCTTGAGGCTTTTATGATCAGTGAAGATTGTACATTTCGTGTCGTAGAGATAGTGCCTCCATATCTTTAGAGCGAAAACGACTGCACCTAGCCCGAGATCGTGCATCGTGTAGTTTACTTCGTGTGTCTTTAGTTGTCTTGAGGCGTAGGCGATGACTTTCCCTCGCTGCATCAGAACACACCCAAGTCCTTGGTTTGACGCATCACAATAGACCACGAAGTCTTCTGTTCCTTCTGGTAAGGTTAAGATGGGTGCACTACATAAGGATCGCTTTAGTTTCCGAAATGCGATGTCTTGTTTTTCTCCCCAGTCGAAGGTCACACTCTTTTGAGTTAGGGTGGTAAGCGGCTTAGCAATCTTCGAGAAGTTTTGTATGAACCTTCGGTAATACCCGGCGAGTCCCAAGAATTTTCGGATTTCCGTTGGGGTCCTTGGAGCCATCCAATTCTCAATTGCTTTGATCTTGGAAGGATCCACGTGTATCCCCTCTTTGCTTACTACGTGACCTAGGAAATCTACTTCCCATATCCAAAATTCGCACTTTGAAAATTTTGCGTATAGTTTCTCTGTCCTCAATGTTTCCAAAACTTGGTGGAGGTGTTGGCCGTGTTCTTCCTTGCTTCTTGAATAGATGAGTATATCATCTATGAACACGATCACAAATTTATCCAGGAAGGGACGACATACTCGGTTCATCAAGTCCATGAACACCGCTGGTGCATTTGTCAATCCAAAGGGCATCACTAGAAACTCGTAGTGACCATAGCGTGTTCGGAATGCCGTTTTCGGGATGTCTCCTTCCTGTACTCGCAGTTGGTGATAACCATATCTTAGATCGATCTTTGAGAAGTAGCTCGCTCCTTGTAGTTGATCGAATAAATCGTCTATGCGCGATAGGGGATATCGGTTCTTGATCGTGAGTTTGTTCAGTTCCCGGTAATCGATGCACATGCGAAAGGACCCGTCCTTCTTCTTTATGAATAGGACCGGTGCTCCTCATGATGAGAAGCTTGGTTTGATGAAGCCTTTTCTCAGCAGCTCATTTAGTTGACTGGACAGTTCCTGCATATCAGTTGGGGATAGACGGTATGACGATTTTGCTACTGGGTAGCTTCGGGAATTAAGTCGATCCTGAACTCGACTTGACGTTCTGGTGGGACTCCTGGAAGATCTTCTGGGAAGACGTTTGGGAAGTTGCAGACTTCTGGAATGTCTTTAATGTCCTTCGATTCGCGTTTCTTGTCTACCACGTGGGCTAGAAAGGCATGATATTCCTTGCGAAGATATTTTTGTGCTTTGACGCAGGAGATGATTTGTAAATTTTTGTCACCATAAATGACAAGAGTTTTTCCGTTTGGTAGATTGAGGCGAATGGCCCTTTCGTGACAAAGTATATCAACATGGTGAAGGCTTAACCAGTCCATACCGATGATGACATCAAAACTTCTTATTGAAATTGGCATAAGATTGATTTGAAATAAGTGCTCGTTTAAATTTAATGTACATGCTATGTACATATCGTTTGCGCTTTCCGTTTTACCGTTTGCCATATCTACAGTGAATATTTTATTGAGTGGTTGGGGTTTTTGATTAAGTAGGTGTTTGAATTTATGACTCACAAAACTTCTCTCCGCACCGCAGTCAAAGAGTATGCATGCATAAATGTTGTCGAGGAGAAACGTACTCGTAACCACCGTGGGGTCAGCTATAGCTTCATTCTGTCCTACCGCCAAGACTCTTCCTACACCGCTAGTATTCCTTGCCTTGGGGCAATCCCTCTTGAAGTGCCCAATTTCTCCACACCCATAACATGCCTGGCTTACTCCAATACCAGGAACTTGAGTGACTGGTCGCGCGGGTGCCTTACAGAAACGGGTAGTGTGCCCTTTCCTGTCGCAGTTTTTCCAGTGCATTTCTTGGCAATTACTGTGGTGATGGTAATTGCATTTGTTTCACTTTGGCAGGTTCCCAGCATATTGCTTTGTTGGTGCAGGGGTAGCAGGAGTTGTAGTGGGGGCAGTAGCAGCATGGACCGCCACCATCTGTTTCTTTGAAGGTTCTTGTGAAGTTTGACCTTTTTTCTTGTTCCAGAACTTCTTCTTGTTGTTGTTGTTGGAATTGTTGTCGTTGTTGTTACTTCCTTTGGTTGGTTCGGTGATGACGGTTGTGACACTTTGACAGACCCCATGATCAACGAGAGATTGCGCCAATTCCTTGGCGCTGTCGAACGTGGTGGGTTTGGAGGCTAGCACACTCTCTTGAAGCTGGGGTGATAGTCTCCAGATATACCTTTCCACCTTTTGGCTTTCCAGAATCATCATTCCCGGGAACAGTATTATCAAGTCACTGAATCTGTTTGTATAGCCTGCGATGTCCGAGCCTACCATCGTAAGGCCCCACAGCTCCTGTTCGAGCTTCTGAATCTCGCCTCTTGGGCACTACTCTCGTAGAAGCATTCGTTTCAGATTTTCCCAACCCATGGAGTTTGCCACTACTAGGGTTAGTGTCTTGATGTGGCCATTCCACCATGTTAGGGCTCGTTCGGAGAAAGTACAGACATCAAATTTTACTTTGCTTTCTTTAGGGCACGCACATATTTCGAACACAACTTCTGTTTTCTCTATTCATTGGGATAGAGCCATTACTCCCCCAGTCCCATTAAAGGGAATGGGTTTGCCGTTGGTGAACTCTTTGTAAGTACATTCCTCAGAACGTCCTTGGCTTTGGCCATTTGTAAAGCTGTTCATTCCTCCTCCTGACCCGTTGTTACTTATTTGTGCCATCGCTGCGGTTACAATGACTGTTACAGCAGCTTGGAACATAACTGCATCCATAGTTGGAGGGGGTGGTAGAGGTGGTGTTGGAGCTGAGTTTCTGCGTGATGATCTACGGGGAGGCATGTTCTGGTAGAGAAATAACAATGAAGACTAAGTTTTTAATGATTTGACAATCGTGCACTAGAGGGTTAGTTATATCTTGTAATTTGTTTTGACTTTAGTTAATGGTTTCGAAGTAGATATAGCAATTTAGATAAACCGATGAATTTCGAGAGGTATGTAAAGAAATACTTGATATATATATATATATATATATATATATATATATATATATATATATATATATATATATATATATATATATATATATATATGTCAAACGTAAGTTGCGTTACATTTTTCTTTGTGGTTAGGAAAATTTGACCTATCTAAAGGTCACCGATTACAAGTTCAAAGAAGATAAGAAAAACTTTATCCGAGTTGCTATTCTATATCAAAATTGTTGGGGTTGGGCAAGTCCTACTTGCGGCATGTTGTGCGTTTGGAGCTAGACTTTGCATCCAATTGTTTGACTCTCATTAAACGCCTCTCAAGGACCGCTTGTTGTTCATTCATCTCTCTTATTTCTGCAAGTGCTGCCTCCATTTGGCTTTGAATCGTCCCTGTGTGGAGTTGGGTATCTTCATGTAGTCCATCCAGACGATGGATGTCTGCGGCGTTACCCTGTGCAGCAGAATTGATCTCACGAATTCGGGCCGTTTGTATTCCCGACTAGTAGGTTTGGGTGGCTATTTTGCCCAAAAGAACGGGAAGCGCTCGATCGGCTGAACCTCTACCACTGACGTCATAGAACTCCCGACACACGCCAAATGGAGGGCGTACACCCAACTGTTGGCTCCAATGGTAGAGATGGCTTCCCCAAATGGGAGTGGGACCTTGGTAGCCCATTCTAATTGCGGGGGAACGGGGAGCTGGTGGGTCGATTACTTTCGGTTCGGAGTCTGTTCCATCCGTACCTTCCTCTTCTTCCTCAATAGGCTCCTCTTCCTCTTCAATTTCCTCTTCGACTTCGAATTCCTTTTTGACTTCCTCTTCAGTTTCCTCTAGGTCTTCTTCCGGATTTTCTTCTATCCATCCACCGTTACCTTGGTTCGGGTAGTAGGGATCTCTCGGTATATGGAATCCGGCCATTTTGTCTGTACTAGAATAGATGTATGAGAATTTTATGAGAAAAGAAATTTCTATTTGACGACATCCTAAGTTTAACCAAATCTTGAGCTGTGCATGATTTCTATTGTCCTTATATTTTTTTATAAAATACTCCTATAGTATTTCAAATTTGCAAGTTTAGTATTTTTATTTGGTAAGTTTTGACTTGTTGTCCACTACGATCATTCCTCGACGTACGTTGGTCAAATCCAGGATAAATATAGTTGATCAGGCTATATTTATTCTCGATTTGATTACATACCCCGAGGCCCAGGCTTAGTGTCGCAACTTGCCTTAATACTTTTTAGGAAAACTTTTGATATGATACGAGACCGATGCATGCGTGTAAAAATATTGTTTATGAAAACGTTTTGTCAGAGGGTTTTTGGTCCCTTTTGCATTTATAGTTTGTATATCTTATGTGGTTCGATATACTTAGTTCACATATACAATGCTCTGATACCAATCTGTCACACCCCCAAACCAGAATGGCGGAAACATTCGGGGGTGGGTGACTTCACGTAGTACCATAACAATTGAATATTGTAAAGAAAGTAACACAACCACCATATATATAACAAAAACGTACATTGTTGCATAATACATGTTTCCAAAAGAATATTACAAACATGATGATTTAAAATGTTTGATAATAGATGCCTTAGCGTTCCTTCTTCAAAAGCTGGTGGTTACCTGTATTACTGATTCCCTGAGAAATACAAGTAGTTTCGAAAAGTGTCAACAATAAAGTTGGTGAGTTCATAAGTGTTTTCGTACTAAAAAAGTATGTCTTTTTGGAAGAAAATAGGTGAACGTTGTTTCCAGAAAATTTAATATTTTCCTTATATAGTTTGAAAAGTCCCAAAAGTTTGAGGGCATTAACATCTTTCGTTCCTAAATGATAAAGGTGAATTAATACTCAAAATAATGTAAATACTGAATGCATTCATGAGTCTCGTAAATCAAGTTTTATTTTTATACTTCCGTGTGAGTCTTATAACCATGCTATTGACACAGACTGCCTGTAACAACATTCTTCAGGTGTTGTGGTGTTATGACATTTGTCACCCCAGACCTACCGGTCTAACTGTAGCTAACAGTTTAGGTGTGGGATTGTCAATCCCGTATAGATCTATATACAAGTATCCCGCTCTCCCTCCAACAGATTATGGTTTATATAATACAGGACTTGAAATGCGTACTTGAGAGTACGTTGAAGTTGGATATCTCACAACACTTAGTATAAATACATTTACGAAAAGAAAGTCTTTATTTCACTTCAGATGAAAGTATTTTGTTTTTCAAGATGTTTACGTAGGAATGTATGAATATCTCGCAAACTATACCCATTATAGTTTTTCCGAAAGTGTGTTCCATTTGATGATAATAACTCGGTGAAACACTAGCTTTTTACGTAAAGTAAAAGGTTGATATCGAATAATAATAATATAGAAGTTGTATTTAAATCTATATAAACCGATATGTTTTATTTTATTGTACTTGTATTCCCCCCTAAAACATGAAAAGGCATGAAAAGTAGGGGTATGAACTCACCTGTTCGGTTTGAAGAGAGTGAGACTAGAATCGAGCAGAACTTCAACTGCAGAAAGTTGCGTCTTCGAGCTTCTCGGGGATCTCGGTAGCTTAGAACCTTCGTCGGGGCTCGGGTACGGAATCGAGGGTGTTGGGATGGCCTCTGGAGCTCACAAGTGAGTGAAAGTGAGAGAGAGTAAGAGAAAAGTGTGCCAAAACCTGGAGCTCATGCCCTTTATTTATAGGGTTGAAAGTGGGAGTACGCTGAGCGTAATATCGGAGTACGCTGGGCGTACGCGTATGTGAGACTATGCTCTACAACTTTCAATTAGTCTCCGTCGGCTAGTTTTAACTTTATTTTTAATATTATGTTTTTAGTAGGCCGGGATTGCTGAAGTCCGTTAAAAATTCATAACTTCTTTATCCGACGTCTGATTTCGTCTGTCTTTTCACCATCTTACTCCTGTTGTGGAGACCTTCAATTCTCGTTTAGGTTGCGTTAGCTAAAAACCATTCGATATTTAATTCGAGTTTTTAGCTCTCTAATGCTGTTACGAAACTTAGAAAATTCGTAACTTCTTCATACGAGGTCCAATTTGGGCGATCTTTTTATGCACATTCACGGTTTAACGTAATCTACAACTTTTGTTTAGATACCTAAGGCTAAAATGCATTTTATTGGAATTTCACTTTTTACGTTTAATAATGTTTTACCGGGTGTGTCGTGAATATTTGAGTGGTCATAATCTTTTCATTATAACTTGGTTTTGAATGTTCCTTATGTTTTTGGAAACCTTGGCACGATATCTATAATTTGATGCATCCCAAATTTAGATTTTTTAACACTTTATTTTTGTGGTTAATTCCGTTGATTCCAAATAGTTCGTTGTATTTGACTTTTGAGTGTTACATTGATTTGAAAAAATATAGGGTTGTCACAGCTATCCCCTGGCATATGCTGGTCGACTCTCGGACAAATATAGTTGATCAGGCTATATTCATCCCAGTCCCGATTACATATCTCAAGGCATACTTGTATTATACAACTCATCTATAATACTTCTATATTGTTTTAATTATGATACTGACCCTGTTATTAATATGAAATGAATGCATGCCTACTTTACAACAAAATTATATAAATTTTATTTTAGAAGTATGACTCTTACTCAGAGTGTTTTTGCCCAGTTGTATTTATAGTTGTATACCAAAAATGGTTTTGATATACTTAATTCACTATAAACAAAGCTTTGATACTAATCTGTCACACCCCCAAACCGGAATGACGGAAATGTTCGGGGGCGGAGTGTCACACCCGAAACCGACGACGGAAACGTTCCAGGGTGGAGGACGTCATGCGTAGTATCACAACCAATGTACATAGTAAGCATAGTAAAACACAACCATTACATTACATAAGAAAATTTACATTTGTTTGGTAGTAAGTAAATACATGATTATATATATATATATATATATATATATATATATATATATATATATATATATATATATATATATATATATATACATCAGTATGAACAAAAGTAAAGACGAGACTTCTATACGCTCCGTCTTCTCCAAAAGATCGCAGGATACCTGTCTAACGTGAACCTGAGAACACAAGCAGTTTTGAAAATATCAGCATAAAGCTGGTGAGTTCATAAACATGTTTTGTGAGGAAAAATCTGATTATTAAATCTTGTGAATACACTTCATTTCCTTTGATAAAGAATGCAGTAATATCGAAAACCATTTATTCTGAGTTATGAAATACATATGCATGTTTCTAAGAAAATCCCATATTTTCTAGCATGTTTGTCGATTTCCATAAGAAAAACCCTGATTATCACCAGTACGATAAGAAAACCATAAGATAAGATCCCTGGAATACCATCCAGTACGAAAGTAAGTAGTTTTAATACATAAATAAGACTATATAAGAAAGAAAAAAATAAATCCGTGAACGAAGTTTGCTTAATACGTATTGTGAGTCGTATAACCATACTGATTTGACCTGTGACCTTCTAGACGTTCTTCAGGCGTCGACCGATTCACAAAATTTGTCACCCTAGGCGTGCCCGCCTAACTGTAGCTAACAGTTAAGGTGTGGGATTGTCAGTCCCGAATAGATCTATCCACAAATTTCACGCTCTCCCTCCAGGAGACTCTGGCTACACTTCCGGAGAGGATTTACTGATACCCTGAAGGGTATAACGAAGACGAATCTCACAAGCTAGTAATAAATAATTCACGGTACACTTGGTCGTTATCGAGCTTCGAAATCATTTGAAATAAGGTAGAGTATAAATAATCAAATACAAAGTAATTATTTAGCATGATACTCTAGACTAAACATGGATAAACTAAATCAGAAATAGTTTATATATTGACTTTGCATGAAATCTGAATCCGTAAAACAAGTAATAAAGATCCCGAATTATTCCCATAATAATTTGAATGATTTGATAAATTCCCACATTATTTTGGAAACTATGTAATTATATCCAGAAAACATCCCTTATGCTCCGCATATTACAAAAGGGATAAAGATATCTAAGTGTTTGTCAGAAAATCGTATAATTACATCGGTTTTTAAGTTATGAAAACCTTTATGTTTTGCTTGTATCGCCCCCTGAAAACATGAAAAAACTCGGAAAAAGTGTAGGGGTATGAAGTCACCAGACGAGAAATGTGTCGGTTAGGATGCTACGTGTCAGTTTAAGGCTTGAACACGCGCGAGGATCCTATGTAACATGAGGAGATACATAATTGTATATAATTATACTTTGAACTACTAATTAAGTAAGATAATATGCTCCCAGGCGCGAAAACACTTTATCTCAAGCGTTAGGGATGATACATGTTGCATCTAAGGGGTTGTATGGCCTAGGTAGGGAGTTTACTCTTCAAAAGTAAACTCTTAGGGGAGATTACGGCCCATAGACCATATCCCTATGAGTTTACGGCCGTAAACTCATGGGTGGTGTGTTCTTGGATGTTTAAAGGTCTTACAACACTTGGGGAATTAAGCTAGGTTTAATTCTAGGGCATAGGAAGTGGTTAAGTCCTCAAATGGAACATTTATGGGAGTTTACGGATGTAAACATAGAGTTTACGGCCATAAAATCTTACTTGTCCCTTCCTTTTGTGTCTTGATGGTTCTAGGTTAAGCACACATGATTCTAGTTCATTATTCAAGCCATGGGGGGAAGGTAGGGCACCATTTGACCTCCTTTAGGGAGCTTACCGCCAAGGAACCAATCCTTGGTGGTTCACAGCCGTAATCTCTTTAAGGTCATGGTTTCTTTGATGTTTAAGGTTCCTACTTCGATGGTGGGTGATTCTAGACATTAATCCAAGCCATAGGAGGTGTTTAAGGGGAAATTTAACACCTTAAAAGGTGTTTACGGCCTATGAAGGGGTTTTTATGGTTTAAAAATGTTCTTGGGCTATAAATTCATGTTTACTCCCCAAATGACAAGATTTTGGTGTTCTATACTCGTTCAAGCAAGCCCCTAAGTCATAGCTAAGCACTAGAAAGGGTTCGGAAGGGTTTTGGGGCTTCAAAACCCCCACTTATGGGTGTTTGCGGTTTTGGAGTGTTCCTTGGCCGTAAACACATGATTTTGATACTTTTGGATGATTTAAACACGGATTTGCAAGCAAAATAAGCTAAACAACAAGCTAGGATAGATCACTTATGGGTTTGGAGCTTGAATGAGGTGTTTTTGGATCAAAAATCACTTATAGAGAGAGAGAGTAGAGAGAGAGAGAGAGTGTGTGTGTTAAGAGGGTGGAAAAGCTTCAAATGTGATAACTCAATCCCTTATATAGGGGTTGAGTTCGTGGTCCGGTGGAAATCTTTCCGATACCGACGTTAAACGATGTTTATGGTCGTACCCGGTTAAGTTCTCGTAACCCGACGTGGTCGTGAATTAGAAACTTTTAAAAAGAATAACGAGGGTGTTTCACGTGTTTCTAATGCGTTTGGACACTCATGAAGTCATAATAAAAGTATCAATTTAAATAACCTTGTCCAAAATGTTAATGGAACAATTCGATATAGACGAGTTTTATTGACAGAAACGTGTTACAGTGACAGAATAAATTTCAGGTTGTCACACGGAGGACGTCATATTCAGTATCATACCAATTGCATAGTAAGGAAAGTACACACCACCAAATATATAAATATGTAAAAGAGTTTACATAATCGTAGTTGTTACATATTAAAAATATAAATATAATAACATGTTTCAAAAGAAGTCATTAACGTCAGAACGTTAATCCCCAAAAGATGATTTCCAAACCTGCTTAACGGTTCACTGAGAATACAAGTTATTTCAAAGAAAAAGTGTCAATAATTAAGTTGGTGAGTTCATTAGGGGTTTTGATAAAATGTATGCCATTTCAAAGTTCGTGTGTGTTATCCAAGAAAATCCTTTATTGTCTTATAAAAGTATGAAATGCATATGAATGTTCGTGTTGTGAATTGTAAATAGTTGTATCAGGAAAATCACTTATTTTCCTATTAATTTCAAAGAAAAAGTGTCAACAATTAAGTTGGTGAGTTCATAAGCAGTTTTGATAAAACGTATGCCATTCCAAAGTTCGTGCATTTTCCAAGAAAATCCCTTATTTTCTTATAAAAGTATGAAATACATATAAATGTTCGAGTTGTGAATTGTAAATAGTTGTACCAGGAAAATCCCTTATTTTCCTATTAGTTGATTGTTTTGGATACAAGAAAATCGCTTATTTTCCTAAAGTAACAGACAGTCTCTAGTGTCCAAGACCGAAAATCGCAAGCAACTGACATGCTTAAAAGTTTGAGGCATAGTTTTATATAATAAAGCTATAAGAAGATCACACTTTTTAGATAAAGAATAGTTTTAATAGGTACTCATTCATAAATCAGAATACCATAATACTTGTCTATCCAGTGAGTTTTATAACCATACTAAACATAATATGCCTGTGGCGATGGTCTTCAGGCATCGAAACGTTATGACAAACTGTCACCCAAAGGACTGTAGCTAACAGTCAGGGTGCGGGATCATGACTTCTCCTGTAGATCTATACACATTTGACACGCTCTCCAAACAGGAGACTCTAGTTATAATAGACAGGACTTTAGGTAGTACCTTTTAACAAAAAGGTAGCATTTGAAGATGTAATCGTCTCACGGATTCTCAACTAAGTCTGTATTTAAATAATAGTGTTGTATGCAAAGTTTATCCTTTTTCACAATGTTAAACAAATCATAAATCATAAGTTCTTTTAATGAATAAAATGGTTTAACAATGATGGCTACCTTGGATACTATGTACTTTATATAAATCTAATGCATGCAAAGTATAACAAGAGTTTTCACATTTTCACTCGGGATCAACCGTGTGTTTACTTGTATTCTCCCCCAAAGTGTATTAGAAATAAATTATAAAGTATTTGAAAGTGTATGAAAGGGGGTATCAACTCACTTGATTGAAGTGGTTGTTTTGAAGTAGTCGAGAGAAGAATCAAACAGAACTCTGACCAGAGAGAGTTGAAATCTCAGGATTCTCGGGGATCTTGGGAGTGTCAAACTTCCTTCGGGACTCGAGTATGAGAAATCGGGGCTTCGGGAAGGCTTATCGAGGTAATCACGGAAAGTAACGGCACTTAGATGGAAATAGATGAGCACCAAACCTGACACCCTTAAGCTTCTATTTATAGGGGCTGATTTAGGGTCTCACGTCGTGAGTTTTGGATTTCTCACGTCGTGAGGCTTAGTCAGCATGATCCTCTTCGACGATTTGACATGGCTGACACTCTGGAACCCATCTGTCACGAGCTCACGTCGTGAGCATGGTCCGCTCACGTCGTGAGGCTGAGTCAGCATGATGCTCTCGTCAACTTGCTCTGCAATGGTCATTCAGACTACTCACGTCGTGAGTCTTATACGTAGACTTGACTTCTGCATTATAGGCCTGAAAATTGGTGATTTGGATCCTCACGTCGTGAGAAGTGATGCTCACGTTGTGAGTTCAGCTAAATTAGGGTTTCTTACATGCAACCTGCTCTCAGACAGTTGTATCTTCGGAAGGCCGTAACTTTTGCATACGTGCTCCGTTTTTGACGTTAATTATATCCATGCGAAGGTGGAGACATACTCTATAACTTTCTTTAAGATAATTAGGGCTAAAAAGTAGTCTATCTTAAATTCACTTTTTACACTAAACTTCGTTTTGTCATGGATCTTTGATTGGTCATAACTTCTTCGTTATAACTCGAATTTTAGTGTTCTCTATACTTATGAAAACCTTTTTACGATATATACCTCATGGTATATCCGAATTATTATTTTATAAAAGTCAAATTTTTACCCTAATTTCGCTGGTGTTACACCTCTGATCCAAGCAACTTCATGTGGGATTAAGATCTTAAGCATGGAGATCAAAGGCTGCATAAGATGTATCTTATTCTTCTTTGTATTCTCATTTTCTAAGTTTGATGTAATTAGCATGAAACCATTGATTCATAGGTTGCATGTACACTTAGGTATATTGTAGTTTCGATTTTTCTGCTACCTAATTTAGAGTGTATTTGATGCGTTGAAAACCCAACACTAGTATCAGAGCTAGGTTCATGATTACATTCACCCTAGATCCATATTTTCTGTAAAAAATTGTTTGAAATTGAATGAAAGAAGAATGATTGAAAAATTCGTAATTGATAAAACCTTTGTTCGCAACTCACGACGTGAGCCCACCGAATTTAGGGTTTCCTTAATTTTCCATTGTTCAAATTTGAAGGTTTATTAAATATGGATAAATACCAAATCTAAAATGTTATAAATCTGGAAAAGAATAAATATTATTTAATAGACATTTGAATTTGAATATTTATTTATTATTGAAATAGTGAATTTAAATATTTAATATTATTTATAATAGAGATTTATAAATTTGAATATTAACCCCTCGTGATTTATTAATTGTTACATTGCATCCTCGCAATTAATTAGAATTAATAATAGACAACTAAATTTAAAGAGTTTTAAATCTACCCCTTATATTTGTATATATTAGAATTATATCTACTATAAGTATAAAAAAGTTACAATATGCACCCTCGTGTATTTAAATATCGACATTGTCAGTCTTATTATGACTAGGCTCATCCATTCTGATTTAGGGGTTTAAGGAGGTCTCTTTGATTCCTAATGAGGTCGGTTTTTAATATGCCTTGCGCTTACCACCCTCACCACCCTATTGCATTTTGAGAATGAAGTTACCGAAAGGGTTTGATAGTGATAATGGTCAACCTAAAAGTATTCAACATACAAGTATAAAACAAAATCCCAATTTATTAATAGAATGTGAGTCTCATATTATCCATGAAAACTACGCATTCTCTTTATATTCTGTTGATGGAGCTCATGTGGTTAATCGACACATCAATCTAGAGTATAATTGAGAATGATATGGAACTCATGAATCTCAAGCGTAACTTGAGCCAGGATCTATTTGATTTTGGCATGGTTAATTCACAATCTATTTAATTTGAATCTTATGTTATCCATAAAATTTGTACTTGTAACATCGTAAAAATTTGAACAATTTTTCACTTTTGAAAAACCATAAAATATCTTTCATATTCATTTTAAGAACATTGTATAAACATTGTATCAGTACAAAACCCCAAGATCAAAATACAAAAACTCCAATGTGCGTGTGTACGAATCATGCCGGCGCCTTCCCGCGTTCATCACTGGTACCTGAAACACGTAACACATAACACTGTAAGCATAATTGCTTAGTGAGTTCCTCAAAATACCACTCTAACACATAATTACTACTCGAGGCTGTAACTCTATCGACCCTCTGGTCAATGTGTCTCAGTGGGGCCCTCTAGCCCCAACTCTCTATGGGCCCTTTGGCCCTAACTCTATGGACCCGAAGTTCCTAACTCTATAACTTTGAATCATGCATATCACATATCACAAGAAATTACAACACATAAATAACATGCAAATACACTGACATATAACTCTAAAATAGTCTGTCACATAACTCTGTTACCACACTAGGTAAAATATAGTGAGAAAACTCACCTCAGATGTCTCGGTAAATCTCTGACTCGGTAGAAATATTGCCTAGCCTCCGCCTATTCACATAAAGTAAATACTCTCATAAATATAACTCTTGAGACTAGACTCAACCCTCTATTGGCACCCTCAGAAGGGTAAAAGACTATTTTATCCCTCTCTTGACTTAAAGACCCCATTGTTGACCAAACCCTAAAAGTCAACAAAAGTCAACGGTCAAACTTTGACCCAACTCGTCGAGTGCACTTTGGCGACTCGGCAAGTATACACATGTCCACTAACTTTTTATTGTCTCTTGGGATGTCGAGTCCCTCCCCTTGATCTACGAGTCAATCCTGGCATGAATCGTGGGGCCACCCCGACTCAACTCGCCGAGTCTCAAGAACAAATCGGCGAGTACCTCCTTGAACCCCAGCCCTCTAATCCCCTTCTGACTCACTGAGTTATCCCCAACTCGGCAAGTCTACTCAGTGAGTGATTTAAGTGAAACCCTAACCCTACTCGCCGAGTCTCAAGAACAAATCGGCAAGTTCATGCCATGCACAAACTCTATTGGCCTCCTGAGGTCAGATCTGTGCCCCTAATCCATAGTTATGGCCTTCCCAAGCATGAAAACCACGTAAAGTTCGATTATTGATGCTCATATATCAATTAGATGGCATCAAAAGTTGATTTAGCCCCAAAAATGACAACCTAAGTCCAACAACCCCAAAATAACTCATAAAGCTCCAAGGGTTAAGGTCTCTGGACCCCTTTGAGTCTGGATCCAAAGCACAAACTCGATAAGGGACCAAATACTCTACATAATCATCTTCTAAAGGGTTTGAATACCCTAAATCTATGAATCAACACCCAAAACTAGAGAAAGTCCGAAGGAATACCTGAATATGAAGCCTTTGAACTCTGAAGTCACTAGATTTGCACCTCCTTCAGCTTCCTCTTGCCTTGGTCACCTTCTTCTTCAAATTATACCAACAAATGATCAACAATGGCCTCTTTTCTCCTCACAAACGATCTAGGTCTCTCTTTGGGGTGTGGTAGCCGCAAATGACGACCATAAGGGCCTTTAAATAGGTCCCAAACCCGGGAAATTAGGGCTTCATTAAACAGCATGGACTCGTTGAGTCCACCCATGGACTCGCCGAGTCCAATCGTGAACCCGGATGAACATCCGCCACCCTAATCGGCGAGTCTTGGCACCAACTCGCCGAGTTCCTTCTCAAACTCCAAATATAAATGAATAAAATAATATACCTGGGAATCCGGATGTTACAATACATTATCTTTATAACTTGTTGATGGAGCTCGTGTGGTTAACCGACACTTGAATTTGAGAGTATATGTAGAGAATGATGTGGAACTCGCGAATCTCAAGTGTAACTTGAGCCGGGGACCACACGATTTTGTATGGTCAATTCACTTTCTGTTCAGTGATCTGTGGTGACCCTGTCATTGAATTTGAGATGAACATAATCCGAGATTAACATGCAATTAATAGTCAATGAATCTCAAAGATCTAGGACTTTCATAGTAATCGAAATTGCCAAACGGCTTTGCCTACCTAAATACCTTTATGATGTGTTTACGGCATCCCTTTACACATTATGGAGCCAAATATGGATCTTAGCCTTCTAAAATGATTTTTAGAGGGGTATTATATTCTCAAACTCGTACATCTCATTGAAAGATACAATGGCTTCGATATTCTCATAACTATGACGCTTCCTCGGGTCTCCCTTGTTCAAATGATGAGGATCATTTTGTCTTTATCTCAGAACACCAGCAATCTGCCTTTGAAGATCCATTTCAACCTCAATCTCAGCCTTTCTCTCTTCTTTGGATTTTTAAATCAAAATTTTGTTTCCTCTGTCTTGAATCACTAGAGTTTCTTTTGGCTTCGATTGACTTCCTCCTTCACCAGAAGAACCAATTACAATCCCTTTTGTGATTGGCCTTGTTGTGACAACTGTTGAACTCACTGGCTGTGCTTTTGATATGATTGGTTTTGAAGATGGAATTTGAGTTATGTATACTTTTCCAACCACCTTTGCTTCTTCATTAATCACTCCGGAAGCACCTTCTCCTTTACCAAACTTCATTTGTTCCCCCCTTGCACCCCTGTAACTGTTGGATTAGTGTCTAAGTCCATAACTATAGTTGGTATGTACTTGACCCGACTCGGCATGGTCCATTTGGGTTGCATGGCATCGGAAGATTTGGATAGACCGTTTGTGAGAAGAGGACATTTGTGACATATTAATAAATTATAAGTTCTAATATATTAATATGAAATAATGTTATTTAATTAGTATTGATCATGAATTAATTTGGACTAGTGATCAAAAGAGACTAATTAAATATATGGGGATTGATTGTGTAAATCATTCATTCTTATATATGTAGGCTTATGATCCATGATTCCTTATGTTGGGTTTAACCCATGTGGTGACCCATGGATACTCCATGGAGGTTAAAACCCATGGAGCATAAGGAATGGGTAAAGTCATGGGTTACATGGTGTAACCCTAATGTGCACAATATATAAGGACCCCTTTAGCTCAAACAATTGGCACTAGTGATACGTATATGAGGGCTAGCCGATTTGAGCAAGTGTGTCTTCTTCTCATGGTTATTCCAAGAGTTGATGATGTTGTGTGAAACATTTAAGGTTTCACACTTGGGGAATTAGGCTCTCGAGCTTCATGGAGTCAAGCTACATCAACAAGGTATGTATTCTATCTATTTTTTATTACTCACGTATCAAAGATTGTATGCTAGTTAGGGTAATACCTTGGAATATTCATATTTGGATGTATAATAGAGAAAACGTAGATCCAAGGTATTTAGGGTTGCATGTACACCATAGGAGTGTTAGAATGCTCATAACCCAACAGTGATGTCAGAGCCTAGGCTTGTTTTCTTGTAATACTTGCAAAATCTGCTTAAAAATCGAAGTTTTTTGCTGTCTGGGAAACTGACTCTGCGAGTCCATCAGGTGAATTGACGAGTCTATGCCTTAAAAGTGTTCAAAACGATCCAAATCATCGAGTTGGTTCATGCACTCGACGAGTTGGACCCCCCAAGTAGCATTTCTGTGACAACCCGAAATTTCCATTTTGTACGAACATTATCAATTCAATAGAAGCTAGACCAGTTACAGTGAATTTCAGACTTTTCCGAATAAGTTTAAGTATATTAGGGTTTGCGTTTAAGGAGATATCAGGAGAGTGGATGCACATGGGTTAGTGAAACTCGAGTATTTCAAAACTTCATAATATTAGAGTTCATTTTCGGAATAAAAATATTTTCTGCCAAAAATATCTCAGGACTATAAATAGATTTCTGAACCAAATTCTTTCATTATTCACATTTCCAACTAGAGAAAAGACATTTTCTCTCTCACGGATCTTCGGGTTTTTGCCGCAAATCGTGAGTACACTTCTCTAGTTGTCTTATAATGCTTATTATGTGCTTAATAACTTAGTTTACATATCAAATCTGTGAGATTCGGGAGTTTACCGCCCAAGAATGTTCTTGGAGAGTAAACTCCAATATGAGGCTTAAATGCTACCTAGCCTTTTCCCCATGATAAGTGACAGACTTAGGCTTATTTGTAAGTGTATTTAGGACTAGAAAACAATCAAAAACACCAAGACTAGGGTGTTCACGGCCCAAGAAGTTCTTCAACTGTGAACTCCAAAATGAAGGGCCAAAGAGTGTGTTAATCACTCCTAAAGCCTTGGACATTAAACCCTATTTGATCCAAGTTATTTGAGGACTTTAAAACATCAAAGACACCTCCCCAAAGTGAGTTTACGGCCCTAGTAATGTTCTTGGGCCGTGAACATCTATAAAGGGCACCAAAGTGTGCCTAGGGTCTTCATTTGCCTTAAACAATTGACTAGAACATATCCTAAGTGAGTATGGGACTTGAAAGCATCAAAAACATCATTCCAAGGTAGTTTACGGCCATAGACTCCAAAGGAATTGGCCTTGGGGCCGTAAAATCCTCAAAGGAGTGTTTCTATGCCCTAAACTACCCAAGTAACTAAACCACCAAGTAGAACTTATTCTAGAAATCAAATGACACTTCAAAACACCAAATGCCATCAAGTTTGGGAGTTCACGGCCGTAAACTCAAGGGTTTACGACCGTAAACTCCTTGTGTGGAGTTTATTGAAGAGTAAACACATATATAAGGCCCTTTGGAACTTTAAACCCCTTTAGCCTTGTCCCACAACCACCTAGAAGCAACCTTTAGGACTTATAACACCTATACAATTTGTTTACATGTTCTAGAGTGTTCCAACTAATTTTATTAGTTAATATTTGGATAATTAGTTACATATATTCTCATTATATGATAACTAGGCTCGTGCGTGTGAACAAGCCTCCGTTTGCTACCTAGTACAGTATCCGACACTTCGATCCAATCCACTCACCACAAGTGAGTTCATACCCCTTTAATTAACCTTTGAAATACTTTTAAATGTTTTAAATGATTTTATGGGGGGGGGGGGAATATGAGTTAAATACTTATAGTTATTACATCAATCACATGTGATTAATAACTATAAAACCAATGATTTTATTACTGTTCAAACTGTTTATCAAACTGTTTTACTTCAAAATGCTTTACAAACTCTTTTACTTATCAAATACTTTTCTATTAAACTTTTTTATACTTCTTCTAAATTGCATGCCCATATATGTATAGATATATAAGAAATGTTTAAAGGGCTTAGGAAGGCCACCCGCCCTATTTCCTTTTTCTCCATTTGGATGTGGTCTGGTGGGATTTCGAGTAGCCGTCCGAAGGCCGTTTCAATATTAATTATATATCAAGCGTACATATATAGACATAAAGGTACTCCCATATTCATGCGTATTAGTTACATCATTAGTAAGTTACCATCGGGGTAACACAGGATCATACTACTACAATTGCTAGATCAATGAGTCAGTTTATTCATGAGTCAATACTTATTACTATGAGAACATATACATTAAATTACTAAGAGTACATATACAACTATACTAGAAAGAGAACATATACAACTATACTAGAAAGAGAACATATACAAATATACTAGGAAGAGAACATATACAACGATACTAGAACAAGTAACATTACATTACATATACATGAATACGTTAACAATTGTGATCCACTGTATCGGAGAATGCCTTAAATGTCATGGCCCGAGTTGTAGCCAGAATTCTTTTGGAGGGAGAGCGTGAGTTTGCATATCGATATATACTGGATTTACTATCCTACACCTTGCTGCTAGCTACAGCCGGACCTGCAAGTCTGCGGGTGCCAAACGTCATTCCGTTTTACGACCATTCGTATGTCGTTGTTACCAGTCAATAGTATGGTACAATTAATCACATGATACCTTAATATAAATCCGGTTTAAGGTAGTTAGTACAACAGTAGTTCCTATAATACAACACTACAGTACTACAATAATTTTCCCATTACATATATTTAGTGATTATTTCACTTAAACATTAATGTACAAACTATATTTTGTTAATGATAGTTACACTTGGGAAATTACACACTTTTACAACAAACGAACATACAAAACAGTTAAGCCTTGGTAGAAGGCTACTTTAATAGAAAATATAGGTTTTTCTGAGAGATTCAAACTTTTACAAACACTTACAAGCACTTACATACATTTTACAAACTTACACTTGCGACATGTTCAAACGTTTTGATAACAAACACTGACACTAAAATACTTATGAACTCACCAGCTTAATGCTGATAAACTCTTTCAAAATAACTTGTATTCTCAGGTGATCAGTAGATAGGTACCGAGGCCAGCTTTGGAGAAGATGAAGCGCATCCAAGACTCATCTTATTATTTTGATTTACATTATATTTTTGGTGTCTATAACTGTACAGAATACTCTTGTATTAAAATTATATATTTAATGCAATGGATGATGTTGTTTGCTTGTTTACTTTTACTGTGTTGTGATACTCTACATGACATCCTCCGCCCCAGAACGTTTCCGCCGTTCTCGGTTTTGGGGTGTGACAGATTGGTATCAGAGCATTGTTTATAGTGAATCAAGTATATCAACCCATAAAAGATATACTAAACTATAAACCCATTAGGGATTAAAGCACTCTGACCAAGAGTCTATACCTTAAATTTTAAAATATTTAATTTAGTATACTAGTCTGCATTCATACTAAAATCAATGTCACAATGACAAGAACAAAAGTATTACGATTGTTAAATATCACAAGTGAGCTCGGGGATGTATGGTCAGTCCTGGGAATGGCATAGCCTGATCAACTATGCTGGTCCGAGGAGTGATTAGCATATGCCCTAGAACGGCTGTGATATGTTAACAAGTCTAAAAACTTACCAACAATACCACAAGAAGATCAGTAGAACCTAAACTTAAAATACTATAGGTGTATTTTACACTACTAGCTAAATATATACTATATTCTTATACCTCTCTTCTCGCGTAGATTCAAATGGCTGGATTCCATCACGGTGACCCGTACTTTCCAAATGAAGGCAATGTCGGGTGGATCGAAGAAGATCCCGAAGATGAACATCCAATCCCTTTGGATGATCACCTCGCAGAAGGCTTTTCTGATGGATCCGACTCCGAACCTGAAGTCAACAACCTACCGCTAGTAGGTCAAGCCCCGAACAACAACCCCTGACCAGCTTTTCCAGGTCCTACACCCTTGTGGGCAACCAACTTGAATCGCTGGAATGACGAACAGGGTCAACCCTTACCATACTTTGGGGACCGAAGCTTTTACAACGTCAGTGAAGGTGGTTCTGCTGACCGGGTTCTGCCTGTCATTATCCGCAGAATAGCTCGTAATGTTGAACAGGGTCGAGCAGCCATTGACCGGGTCATGGAGATTGATGCCAACTCTGGTGTCAACACAGTCCGCATCCGCCGTCTTGAAGAAGACATGGAACGGACCCGGAGAACCAATGAAACCCTGCAGCAACAACTGGCTGCCTCCTGAGCTGAAGTCCTGGAACTTCGAGCCCGTCAAAGGGCTCAGGAGCGACACATTCAGGAGGTGTTTTGTCAAGTAGGAGACCTCAGGGTTCGCCCGAGGATTTCCCATCGCCGTTAGAAGATTTCTAGTACATCTCTGTCTTTTGGTTAAGGAATAGCCTTTAACATCTGTGCTCTAAGTAGCACTTGTCTGTAAAATATTCCTAACTTTCAGTACTCTAACTAGGAATCTAAGAACTGTCAAACTTTTCCGTATGGTATGATGTAAGACCTACTGTTAGGTCGATTTTCCCTGAACTTATTACATCGGTAATACCAGTATTATTGACGTCTATCTAATATGTGGGAAAAATCTGTACACTTGTGTTTTCCTACTAATATTCTTTGTTGTGATCTCAAACACTCATTTAATTGTTGGGCTATGGTTAGTTGGTCCATGTGTCACTCTCACTTACAAATTGATTCTTACCACGTTGCTTATCTTTATAAACTTATAGTTGAAAGATGCCTCATCGCTAATCTCCCCGGAATAACCCTGCACCTCCACCGCCTCCTCCGCCTCCGGTCATTGACACCGCAACCCTGAATGCTGCCGTAGCTGCAGCAGTGGCAACAGCCATGGCTCAGTATCACTCTTCTGATGCTAGCAGAGGTGGAAACCCTGTTGAATCAATTTCGATTGAAACCCCTATGCGCTCGAGAGAGTGCTCCTACAAGGATTTCACCAACTGCAAGCCGAAGTCCTTCCATGGAACCGGCGGAGTCATTGCTCTCTCGCAATGGTTCGAGAAGACTGAATCAGTCTTTGAAATCTGTTCATGCCCTGCTGCGAGCAAAGTCAAATATGCAACATGCACCTTTGAAGGAAAGGCCCTGACATGGTGGAACAGCCACGTTAAAGCGCTGACTCTCGTAGTAGTGAATGATATGGGCTAGGAAACCATGAAGGACCTCATGATTGAGGAATACTGCCCAAGGGGCGAAATCCAGAAATTGGAGTAGGAGCTTTGGAGCCTGACCATGAAGGGCACCAACGTGGTCGCTTATACCGCCAGATTCAGCGAACTGGTGGCCCTCTGTCCCAATATGGTTCCCACTAAAGGGAAAAAGATCGAAAGGTACATATGGGGGCTAGTGCCTCTGTATCAGGGGAATGTCCTATCATCAAACCCCGCTACCTTCGACAATGCCAAGCGACAGGCACAGTGACTCATTGACCATGGAGTCAAAACCCTTGGAACAACAACCACCCTAGCCATCCTGGAACCCTCCAAAGCCGCTGACACTAAGCGGAAGTTCTGGGAAGACAAGAAGAAACAACGAGCTTCCAAAAAGCAGCAAGTCGTGGCTGTGCATGCCACGATAACCTCTGCTGCTGCTACTGCTCTGGTGAGGCAGTATGCTGGAAGTTTGCCTAAGTGCAACAAATGCAACTTCCACCATAACGGCCCCTGCCGTGAAATGTAGTGCTCTAACTGCAACAGGAAAGGACACACAGTCCGTTTCTATAAATCTCCGGCACAGCCGATCTCCCAAGTCCCCGGCTCTGGCGCGAGCCCGACCTGCTATGGATGTGGTGAAGCAGGCCACTAGAAGAGGGACTGCCCCAAAGCGAAGAATGCTGGCGGAGCAGGGAGGGTACTGGAAATAGGCCATGGGGAAGCAGTTGCTGACCCGACGGCGGTAACTGGTACGTTCCTCCTCAATAACTCCTATGCATGCATTCTGTTCGATAGTGGAGCGGAGCGAAGCTTCGTGAACCATAAATTTGATCGCATGCTTAAGCAACAACCACACACACTTAAGGAACAGTTCACAGTAGAAATGGCAAATGGAAAAACTGAAAGTATGAATAACATATACTTAGGTTGTACCCTAACTCTAGATAACCATTCATTCCCAATCGACCTTATGCCGGTCTCAATAAAAAGCTTCGACGTTATCATTGGCATGGATTGGTTAAGTCTTCATCGCGCTGACATCATGTGCTACGAGAAAGCAGTCCGTCTAAACCTCCCTATCTAACGAAACTCTTATCGTCTACGGCGACAAACCCGATGCGAGTCTTCGTATTATATCAAGTATTCAAGCATAGAAGTATCTGCGTAAAGAATACCATTCATTCCTTGCTCACGTCGTCGATACGAGCCTAGAGACGAAGGAACTAAAGAGCATTCCAGTAGTCAGCGACTTTCCCGACATCTTCCCAGAAGAGCTACCAGGATTACCTCCGCAACGACAGGTCGAGTTCAGAGTCGACTTAGTCCCAGGAGCTACCCCAGTAGCCAAGTCGCCCTACCGTTTAGCACCAGCAGAGATGCAAGAACTATCTGGTCAACTTAACGATCTGCTCAACAAGGGCTTTATAAGACCAAGTTTCTCACCTTAGGGAGCACCGGTCTTGTTTGTTAAGAAGAAGGATGGATCATTCCGTATGTGTATCGACTACAGAGAAATCAACAAACTAACGGTCAAAAATCGTTACCCTCTGCCTTACATAGACGATCTATTTGACCAACTGCAAGGGGCGAGCTACTTTTCTAAAATTGATCTGAGATCCGGATATCACTAGTTACGAGTGCTAGAGGAGGATGTGCCGAAGACAGCCTTCCGAACTCGTTACGGACACTACGAGTTCGTAGTGATGCCATTCAGATTGACCAATGCGCCTGCAGTCTTCATGGATCTGATGAATAGAGTATGCCGACCTTACTTGGATCAGTTCATCATTGTATTCATTGATGACATCCTGATCTACTCCCGAAGTAAGGAAGAGCATGGCAATCATCTACGACAAGTTTTAGGAACTTTACGAGCGGAGAAGCTCTATGCGAAGTTCTGTAAGTGTGAATTTTGGGTACGAAGAGTCGAATTCTTAGGACACGTGGTAAGTGAAGAGGGAATCCATGTGGACCCATCTAAAATTAAGGCCATTGAGAACTGGTCAGCACCGAAGACGCCTACAAAAATTCGGCAATTTTTAGGTCTCGCTGGCTACTACCGCAGGTTCATACAGAACTTCTCCTGAATTGCGAAACCTCTTACAACACTGACCTAGAAAGGCGTGTCCTTCAACTGGGAAGAGACACAGGAGAGAGCATTCCAAACGCTCAAGCGAGCCTTATGCACCACACCAATACTATCCCTCCCCGAAGGAATAGAAGCCTTCGTAGTCTATTGCGATGCATCGAATCAAGGGTTCGGGTGTGTTCTGATGCAGCGAGGTAAGGTCATCGTCTACGCCTCGAGACAGTTGAAGACACACAAAGTTAACTACATGAACCACGATCTTGAACTATGAGCAGTGGTGTTTTCTCTGAAGATCTGGAGACATTACTTGTACGGAACGAAAAACACTATTTTTACCGACCACAAGAGTTTACAACACATATTCGATCAGAAGGATCTCAACATGAGACAACGACGGTGGGTCGAGCTACTCAGTGACTACGAATGCGATATTCGTTATCATCCGGGTAAAGCCAACGTAGTAGCATACGCCCTAAGTCGGAAGGAATATTCTGGTCGCAGGGTCAAGTCATTGTTAATAACCATCCGTTCACACTTGTCTAAGCAAGTTCAGGCGGCCCAACTTGAAGCCATGAAACCTGGAAATGTGACGAGTGAATACCTTAGAGGAATGGATAAGAAATTAGGAGCCAAGGTTGGCGAAGCCTTATATTTCATGAACCGGATCTGGACACCGAAACACGGTGGTTTCTGAGACTTTGGTCATGACCGAGGCGCACAACACTCGGTATTCCGTCCACCCAGGTTCAGATAAGATGCATCTGAATCTTAAAAAGCTATACTGGTGGCCTAATGTGAAAGCAGAGATTGCTACCTTCGTAAGTAAAATGCCTTACTTGCGCAAAGGTTAAGGTCGAGTACCAGAAGCCCTCCAGTTTACTGCAACAACCAGAGATTCCAGAATGGAAGTGGGAGCGGATCACTATGGATTTCATAACCAAGTTGCCCAAGACAACGGGTGGACTTGATACCATATGGGTTATCGTTGATAGATTGACCAAGTCTGCACACTTCCTGCCTATCATAGAAACTAACAAGATGGAGAAACTTACGAGAACATACATTAGGGAAATCGTACGGCTACATGCTGTACCTATGTCCATTATCTCCGATAGAGATAGTAGGTTCACCTCAAGATTTTGGCAATCACTACAACATTCCCTGGGAACAAGGATGGACATGAGCACAGCCTACCATCCACAGACCAACGGATAAAGTGAGAGGACCATCGAAACACTGGAAGATATGTTGAGAGCCTGTGTGATTGACTTTGGAAAGGCATGGGATACTCATTTACCCATTGTCGAGTTTTCCTATAATAACAGTTATGACACGAGCATCAAGGCTGCTCCATTTGAAGCCCTCTACGGCCGAAAGTGCAGATCCCCCGTGTGCTGGGCTGAGGTGGGTGATACCCAATTAGCTAGGGGGAAAGCTTCTGACAGTACTCTCACCGGTCCGGAGATCATTCGGGAAACGATAGAGAAAATCGTTCAGATCTGTGAACGATTGAAAGCCTCTAGAGACCGACAGAAGAGCTACACTGATAAGCGAAGAAAACCTTTGGAATTTTAGGTGGGAAACCGAGTCCTTATCAAAGTCTCACCCTGGAAAGGCTTGATACGCTTCGGTAACCGTGGGAAGCTTAATCCGAGGTACATAAGGCCTTTCGAGATTCTCGCAAGAATCGGCCCCGTAGCTTACAAACTCGACCTACCCGACGCACTTCGTAACGTACATTCTACATTCCACGTATCTAACTTGAAAAAGTGTCTGTCCGACGAGACTCTTGTAATCCCACTCGACAATATCGAGATCAACGAGAGCCTCAACTTCATGGAAGAACTAGTAGAGATCATGGAACGTGAGGTCAAGCAGACGAAACAAAGCCGTATCCCAATAGTGAAGGTTCACTAGAACGCCAAGCGCGGGCCGGAATTCACTTGGGAGCGTGAGGATCAGATGAAACTGAAATATCCTCGTCTTTTTACTTAGTTGATTGTAACTACTTATTTGCATAAATTCTAATTTCGGGACGAAATTCCTTCTAAGGAGGGGATGATGTGACAACCCGAAATTTCCATTTTGTACGAACATTATCAATTCAATAGAAGCTAGACCAGTTACAGTGAATTTCAGACTTTTCCGAATAAGTTTGAGTATATTAGGGTTTACGTTTAAGGAGATATCAGGAGAGTGGATGCACATGGGTTAGTGAAACTCGAGTATTTCAAAACTTCATAATATTAGAGTTCATTTTCGGAATAAAAATATTTTCTGCCAAAAATATCTCAGGACTATAAATAGATTTCTGAACCAAATTCTTTCATTATTTGCATTTCCAACTAGAGAAAAGCCATTTTCTCTCTCACGGATCTTCGGGTTTTTGCCCCAAATTGTGAGTACACTTCTCTAGTTGTCATATAGTGCTTATTATGTGCTTAATAACTTAGTTTACATATCAAATCTGTGAGATTCGGGAGTTTACCGCCCAAGAACGTTCTTGGAGAGTAAACTCCAATATGAGGCTTAAATGCTACCTAGCCTTTTCCCCATGATCAGTGATAGACTTAGGCTTATTTGTAAGTGTATTTAGGACTAGAAAACAATCAAAAACACCAAGACTAGGGTGTTCACGGCCCAAGAAGTTCTTCGACCGTGAACTCCAAAATGAAGGGCCAAAGAGTGTGTTAATCACTCCTAAAGCCTTGGACATTAAACCCTATTTGATCCAAGTTATTTGAGGACTTTAAAACATCAAAGACACCTCCCCAAAGTGAGTTTACGGCCCTAGTAATGTTCTTGGGCCATGAACATCTATAAAGGGCACCAAAGTGTGCCTAGGGTCTTCATTTGCCTTAAAAAATTGACTAGAACATATCCTAAGTGAGTATGGGACTTGAAAGCATCAAAAACATCATTCCAAGGTAGTTTACGGCCGTAGACTCCAAAGGAATTGGCCTTGGGGCCGTAAAATCCTCAAAGGAGTGTTTCTATGCCCTAAACTACCCAAGTAACTAAACCACCAAGTAGAACTTATTCTAGAAATCAAATGACACTTCAAAACACCAAATGCCATCAAGTTTGGGAGTTCACGGCCGTAAACTCAAGGGTTTACGACCGTAAACTCCTTGTGTGGAGTTTATTGAAGAGTAAACACATATATAAGGCCCTTTGGAACTTTAAACCCCTTTAGCCTTGTCCCACAACCACCTAGAAGCAACCTTTAGGACTTATAACACCTATACAATTTGTTTACATGTTCTAGAGTGTTCCAACTAATTTTATTAGTTAATATTTGGATAATTAGTTACATATATTCTCATTATATGATAACTAGGCTCGTGCGTGTGAACAAGCCTCTGTTTGCTACCTAGTATATTATCCTACACTTCGATCCAATCCACTCACCACAAGTGAGTTCATACCCCTTTAATTAACCTTTGAAATACTTTTAAATGTTTTAAATCATTTTATGGGGGGGGGGGGGAATACGAGTTAAATACTTATAGTTATTACATCAATCACATGTGATTAATAACTATAAAACCAATGATTTTATTACTGTTCAAACTATTTATCAAACTGTTTTACTTCAAACTGCTTTACAAACTCTTTTACTTATCAAATACTTTTATATTAAACTTTTTTATACTTCTTCTAAATTGCATGCCCATATATGTATAGATATATAAGAAATGTTTAAAGGGCTTAGGAAGGCCACCCGCCCTATTTCCTTTTTCTCCATTTGGATGTGGTCTGGTGGGATTTCGGGTAGCCGTCCGAAGGCCGTTTCAATATTAATTATATATCAAGCGTACATATATAGACATAAAGGTACTCCCATATTCATGCGTATTAGTTACATCATTAGTAAGTTACCATCGGGGTAACACAGGATCATACTACTACAATTGCTAGATCAATGAGTCAGTTTATTCATGAGTCAATACTTATTACTATGAGAACATATACATTAAATTACTAAGAGTACATATACAACTATAATAGAAAGAGAACATATACAACTATACTAGAAAGAGAACATATACAAATATACTAGGAAGAGAACATATACAACGATACTAGAACAAGTAACATTACATTACATATACATGAATACGTTAACAATTGTGATCCACTGTATCGGAGAATGCCTTAAATGTCATGGCCCGAGTTGTAGCCAGAATTCTCTTGGAGGGAGAGCGTGAGTTTGCATATCGATATATACTGGATTTACTATCCTACACCTTGCTGCTAGCTACAGCCGGACCTGCAGGTCTGCGGGTGCCAAACGTCATTCCGTTTTACGACCATTCGTATGTCGTTGTTACCAGTCAATAGTATGGTACAATTAATCACATGATACCTTAATATAAATCCGGTTTAAGGTAGTTAGTACAACAGTAGTTCCTATAATACAACACTACAGTACTACAATAATTTTCCCATTACATATATTTAGTGATTATTTCACTTAAACATTAATGTACAAACTATATTTTGTTAATGATAGTTACACTTGGGAAATTACACACTTTTACAACAAACGAACATACAAAACAGTTAAGCCTTGGTAGAAGGCTACTTTAATAGAAAATATAGGTTTTTCTGAGAGATTCAAACTTTTACAAACACTTACAAGCACTTACATACATTTTACAAACTTACACTTGCGACATGTTCAAACGTTTTGATAACAAACACTGACACTAAAATACTTATGAACTCACCAGCTTAATGCTGATAAACTCTTTCAAAATAACTTGTATTCTCAGGTGATCAGTAGATAGGTACCGAGGCCAGCTTTGGAGAAGATGAAGCGCATCCAAGACTCATCTTATTATTTTGATTTACATTATATTTTTGGTGTCTATAACTGTACAGAATACTCTTGTATTAAAATTATATATTTAATGCAATGGATGATGTTGTTTGCTTGTTTACTTTTACTGTGTTGTGATACTCTACATGACATCCTCCGCCCCAGAACGTTTCCGCCGTTCTCGGTTTTGGGGTGTGACAGATTGGTATCAGAGCATTGTTTATAGTGAATCAAGTATATCAACCCATAAAAGATATACTAAACTATAAACCCATTAGGGATTAAAGCACTCTGACCAAGAGTCTATACCTTAAATTTTAAAATATTTAATTTAGTATACTAGTTTGCATTCATACTAAAATCAATGTCACAATGACAAGAACAAAAGTATTACGATTGTTAAATATCACAAGTGAGCTCGGGGATGTATGGTCAGTCCTGGGAATGGCATAGCCTGATCAACTATGCTGGTCCGAGGAGTGATTAGCATATGCCCTAGAACGGCTGTGATATGTTAACAAGTCTAAAAACTTACCAACAATACCACAAGAAGATCAGTAGAACCTAAACTTAAAATACTATAGGTGTATTTTACACTACTAGCTAAATATATACTATATTCTTATACCTCTCTTCTCGCGTAGATTCAAATGGCTGGATTCCATCACGGTGACCCGTACTTTCCAAATGAAGGCAATGTCGGGTGGATCGAAGAAGATCCCGAAGATGAACATCCAATCCCTTTGGATGATCACCTCGTAGAAGGCTTTTCTGATGGATCCGACTCCGAACCTGAAGTCAACAACCTACCGCTAGTAGGTCAAGCCCCGAACAACAACCCCTGACTAGCTTTTCCAGGTCCTACACCCTTGTGGGCAACCAACTTGAATCGCTGGAATGACGAACAGGGTCATCCCTTACCATACTTTAGGGACCGAAGCTTTTACAACGTCAGTGAAGGTGGTTCTGCTGACCGGGTTCTGCCTGTCATTATCCGCAGAATAGCTCGTAATGTTGAACAGGGTCGAGCAGCCATCGACCGGGTCATGGAGATTGATGCCAACTCTGGTGTCAACACAGTCCGCATCCGCCGTCTTGAAGAAGACATGGAACGGACCCGGAGAACCAATGAAACCCTGCAGCAACAACTGGCTGCCTCCTGAGCTGAAGTCCTGGAACTTCGAGCCCGTCAAAGGGCTCAGGAGCGACACATTCAGGAGGTGTTTTGTCAAGTAGCAGACCTCAGGGTTCGCCCGAGGATTTCCCATCGCCGTTAGAAGATTTCTAGTACATCTCTGTCTTTTGGTTAAGGAATAGCCTTTAACATCTGTGCTCTAAGTAGCACTTGTCTGTAAAATATTCCTAACTTTCAGTACTCTAACTAGGAATCTAAGAACTGTCAAACTTTTCCGTATGGTATGATGTAAGACCTACTGTTAGGTCGATTTTCCCTGAACTTATTACATCGGTAATACCAGTATTATTGACGTCTATCTAATATGTGGGAAAAATCTGTACACTTGTGTTTTCCTACTAATATTCTTTGTTGTGATCTCAAACACTCATTTAATTGTTGGGCTATGGTTAGTTGGTCCATGTGTCACTCTCACTTACAAATTGATTCTTACCACGTTGCTTATCTTTATAAACTTATAGTTGAAAGATGCCTCATCGCTAATCTCCCCGGAATAACCCTGCACCTCCACCGCCTCCTCCGCCTCCGGTCATTGACACCGCAACCCTGAATGCTGCCGTAGCTGCAGCAGTGGCAACAGCCATGGCTCAGTATCACTCTTCTGATGCTAGCAGAGGTGGAAACCCTGTTGAATCAATTTCGATTGAAACCCCTATGCGCTTGAGAGAGTGCTCCTACAAGGATTTCACCAACTGCAAGCCGAAGTCCTTCCATGGAACCGGCGGAGTCATTGCTCTCTCGCAATGGTTCGAGAAGACTGAATCAGTCTTTGAAATCTGTTCATGCCCTGCTGCGAGCAAAGTCAAATATGCCACATGCACCTTTGAAGGAAAGGCCCTGACATGGTGGAACAGCCACGTTAAAGCGCTGACTCTCGTAGTAGTGAATGATATGGGCTAGGAAACCATGAAGGACCTCATGATTGAGGAATACTGCCCAAGGGACGAAATCCAGAAATTGGAGTAGGAGCTTTGGAGCCTGACCATGAAGGGCACCAACGTGGTCGCTTATACCGCCAGATTCAGCGAACTGGTGGCCCTCTGTCCCAATATGGTTCCCACTAAAGGGAAAAAGATCGAAAGGTACATATGGGGGCTAGTGCCTCCGTATCAGGGGAATGTCCTATCATCAAACCCCGCTACCTTCGACAATGCCAAGCGACAGGCACAGTGACTCATTTACCATGGAGTCAAAACCCTTAGAACAACAACCACCCTAGCCATCCTGGAACCCTCTAAAGCCGCTGACACTAAGCGGAAGTTCTGGGAAGACAAGAAGAAACAACGAGCTTCCAAAAAGCAGCAAGTCGTGGCTGTGCATGCCACGATAACCTCTGCTGCTGCTACTGCTCTGGTGAGGCAGTATGCTGGAAGTTTGCCTAAGTGCAACAAATGCAACTTCCACCATAACGGCCCCTGCCGTGAAATGTAGTGCTCTAACTGCAACAGGAAAGGACACACAGTCCGTTTCTGTAAATCTCCGGCACAGCCGATCTCCTAAGTCCCCGGCTCTGGCACGAGCCCGACCTGCTATGGATGTGGTGAAGCAGGCCACTAGAAGAGGGACTGCCCCAAAGCGAAGAATGCTGGCGGAGCAGGGAGGGTACTGGAAATAGGCCATGGGGAAGCAGTTGTTGACCCGACGGCGGTAACTGGTACGTTCCTCCTCGATAACTCCTATGCATGCATTCTGTTCGATAGTGGAGCGGAGCGAAGCTTCGTGAACAATAAATTTGCTCGCATGCTTAAGCAACAATCGCACACACTTAAGGAACAGTTCACAGTAGAAATGGCAAATGGAAAAACTGAAAGTATGAATAACATATACTTAGGTTGTACCCTAACTCTAGATAACCATTCATTCCCAATCGACCTTATGCCGGTCTCAATAAAAAGCTTCGACGTTATCATTGGCATGGATTGGTTAAGTCTTCATCGCGCTGACATCATGTGCTACGAGAAAGCAGTCCGTCTAAACCTCCCTATCTAACGAAACTCTTATCGTCTACGGCGACAAACCCGATGCGAGTCTTCGTATTATATCAAGTATTCAAGCATAGAAGTATCTGCGTAAAGAATACCATTCATTCCTTGCTCACGTCGTCGATACGAGCCTAGAGACGAAGGAACTAAAGAGCATTCCAGTAGTCAGCGACTTTCCCGACATCTTCCCAGAAGAGCTACCAGGATTACCTCCGCAACGACAGGTCGAGTTCAGAGTCGACTTAGTCCCTGGAGCTACCCCAGTAGCCAAGTCGCCCTACCGTTTAGCACCAGCAGAGATGCAAGAACTATCTGGTCAACTTAACGATCTGCTCAACAAGGGCTTTATAAGACCAAGTTTCTCACCTTAGGGAGCACCGGTCTTGTTTGTTAAGAAGAAGGATGGATCATTCCGTATGTGTATCGACTACAGAGAAATCAACAAACTAACGGTCAAAAATCGTTACCCTCTGCCTTACATAGACGATCTATTTGACCAACTACAAGGGGCGAGCTACTTTTCTAAAATTGATCTGAGATCCGGATATCACTAGTTACGAGTGCTAGAGGAGGATGTGCCGAAGACAGCCTTCCGAACTCGTTACGGACACTACGAGTTCATAGTGATGCCATTCAGATTGACCAATGCGCCCGCAGTCTTCATGGATCTGATGAATAGAGTATGCCGACCTTACTTGGATCAGTTCATCATTGTATTCATTGATGACATCCTGATCTACTCCCGAAGTAAGGAAGAGCATGGCAATCATCTGCGACAAGTTTTAGGAACTTTACGAGCGGAGAAGCTCTATGCGAAGTTCTGTAAGTGTGAATTTTGGGTACGAAGAGTCGAATTCTTAGGACACGTGGTAAGTGAAGAGGGAATCCATGTGGACCCATCTAAAATTAAGGCCATTGAGAACTGGTCAGCACCGAAGACGCCTACAAAAATTCGGCAATTTTTAGGTCTCGCTGGCTACTACCGCAGGTTCATACAGAACTTCTCCTGAATTGCGAAACCTCTTACAACACTGACCTAGAAAGGCGTGTCCTTCAACTGAGAAGAGACACAGGAGAGAGCATTCCAAACGCTCAAGCGAGCCTTATGCACCACACCAATACTATCCCTCCCCGAAGGAATAGAAGCCTTCGTAGTCTATTGCGATGCATCGAATCAAGGGTTCGGGTGTGTTCTGATGCAGCGAGGTAAGGTCATCGTCTACGCCTCGAGACAGTTGAAGACACACAAAGTTAACTACACGAACCACGATCTTGAACTATGAGCAGTGGTGTTTTCTCTGAAGATCTGGAGACATTACTTGTACGGAACGAAAAACACTATTTTTACCGACCACAAGAGTTTACAACACATATTCGATCAGAAGGATCTCAACATGAGACAACGACGGTGGGTCGAGCTACTCAGTGACTACGAATGCGATATTCGTTATCATCCGGGTAAAGCCAACGTAGTAGCATACGCCCTAAGTCGGAAGGAATATTCTGGTCGCAGGGTCAAGTCATTGTTAATAACCATCCATTCACACTTGTCTAAGCAAGTTCAGGCGGCCCAACTTGAAGCCATGAAACCTGAAAATGTGACGAGTGAATACCTTAGAGGAATGGATAAGAAATTAGGAGCCAAGGTTGGCGAAGCCTTATATTTCATGAACCGGATCTGGACACCGAAACACGGTGGTTTCTGAGACTTTGGTCATGACCGAGGCGCACAACACTCGGTATTCCGTCCACCCAGGTTCAGATAAGATGCATCTGAATCTTAAAAAGCTATACTGGTTGTAACAGCCCGGATCTCCAGGTATTTTATTGTTTTAATATTTTGAGTTTTGTGAAGGGACTCGGCGAGTTGGAGCTCAGACTCGCCGAGTAGGGTCACGATTCTGGACGCGGGATTCGTTCGGACTCGGCGAGTCCAGGATATGGACTCGGCGAGTCCACGCTGTTTAATGAAACCCTAATTTCTCGGGTTTGGGACCTATTTAAACGGCCTTATGGCCGTCATTTGCATCCATCAGTCGTTAGAGAGATACCCTAAAAGTGCTTGAGCGATTTGAGAGTGAAAGGAGGCATTTCTTGACATTTGTGTGTTGTTTAGCAAAGAAGAAGGAGGCTCTAGACAAGAGGAGGCAAAGGGGGCTGCTATTTGGTGGATTGAAAGCTTGACCCTTCAATCTAAAGGTATAATTTCGACCCATCTCCTGTTTTGTGAAGTATAATCGATTTTAGGGTTTCTTGTGGCTTTGTTGAGTTGATTTGATGGCCAAATAGTCCCATGCTAGTGATGAGACTTCGGATCTGGATCCATAGAGGTCCAGAGAGCCTCATCCTTCAAGCTTTATAGAGAGCAATGGAGGTCATGACCTTGTGTAGTGAGATTTGTTGAAGATTCTTCATAATTAGTCATATAGAGGTTGTTCATGCATCAAGACTGGGACTTTACGTGATGAATCAGTCTAGGAGGGCCAGATCTATGAATTGTTGGAGTAGATCTGACCTTAGAAGCAAGTTTGGGTGATTGCATGGAATGGACTCGCCGAGTCCGATGAGCAGACTCGGCGAGTAGCTGGAAGATTGCCTTGGACCGGCCAGTGAGTGGTCCAGACGAGTCAGGAGTTGCCCCAGTGAGTCAGGGCGAGTTGGAGAGGATTGTCATGTGGTCTGAGTCGAGCTGGGACTCGCCGAGTCGTTCTTGAGACTCGGCGAGTTGAGTCGGGGTGGCCCCGCGATTCTTCCAGGTGGAACTCGTCGAGTCAGGGGGGGAGTACTCGACGTGTAGAAAGGGAATCCTAGAGAGTTGGTGAGAACGTCTAGACTCGCCGAGTTACCGTGTGTACTCGCCGTGTCCGGTCAAAGTTGACCGTTGACCGTTGACCGTTGACCTGTGTTGACTTCTTAGGGGTAGTCAACCTTAGAGATAAAAAGTGTTAATTAGAGCCTTGTGATGTTATAGGAGGATTAGAGCTCGGAGGATCGAGCACGAGGGATTTCCAGGGATCGTGAGATACCGAGACACGCGAGGTGAGTCTTCTCACTATACTTTACCATGAGTCGGTAATCAGAGTTATGTGTTAGTGTATGTATGTTATGTGCCTGTTATGTGTTGTACTGCATTATTTCTATGTGATCTATGCTGGGCATGTTTATAGAGTTGGAACCGGAAGGTTCACAGAGTTAGAACCTGAGGGTTCACAGAGTTGGGTGCACGGACCCATAGAGTTATGGCCTCGAGTGGCTATTATGTGTTTTATGTGTGGTATTTTGGGGAACTCACTAAGCTTTGTGCTTACAGTGTTAGTGTTGTTGTTTCAGGTACTAGCGATGACCGTGGGAAGGCGCCGGCTTGATCTGTACACACGTGGAGGAATTTGATATAATTATGTGATCTTGGGATTTGTATGATACATATTGGAATTTGAAATTGATGTTTTATTAAATTAAAAGAGAAATGTTTTTATAAATTGTGAAAAATAAATTTTAAAATTTTCGGTGTTACAAGTTGGTATCAGAGCCTTGGTTTGAGGGATTCGAGTACACCTTCGGGCGTATTTGAACTCAAACTGAGGATTTGAGATGTATTTTCCAAAAAGAGTAAAAGATTTTCGAAAAACGCAGAGCAAGAGATGTGTGTACGATCAGTCAGCGCCCGAACGGTGATTTCCCAAAATACCTTTTTATATTATGTGATATTCATATTGATATGATGTATCCGCATGCTAGAGTAGGCTAGGTATTGCTATTAGGACTAGAGTGGCCTGATGTGTGATGCCTTAGCCTAGGGAGAGGTGAGCTGCTATGAGATGCTTGAGAGTGAGTAGGTAGCAGCAAGGGACTTATGAGAGATCTATTAGAGAGTAGTCTATGCATGATAAAGTACTTGAGATCTGGGATCCGAAGAGAAGGACTTGGAGTGTGTTCTGGTGCGGTGCGGACAGTAGTATTGGGCCCGTACTACTGGAAGCACCGGAGCGGTGTGCAGCCCAAGTCAGAATCTTTGGAATGCCAAGAATCAAGGAGAAAAGAGTTGTCGAGTGTGAGCATACTCGTGTGGATTCTAATTTATCGTATGTTGTATTTCAGAGGTAGATCATGGTGAGGACACGTTTGATGCCCGAGAGCAGTGGTACCAGTGAGGAGGAGATCCGCCGGATCATTCAGGAGGAGGTGGCTGCGGCCATCAGGGTAGAGATACCAGAGATGTTTGGGTCTATAAAGACCACCTTGATTGAGACGTTTGATGAGCGCTATGCCGCTCTTTCTGAGGCTGCTGCTGCAGCGGCTACCGCAGCGATTGCTGCTGCGAGGCCGCAGGGTGGGGATGCGTTGCTGTTCCGTGAGTTCAGCAACACGAAACCACCAGAGTTCGATGGTACTCAGGATCCGGTGGCAGCTATGAGGTGGATATCTGATATTGAGGGGTGTTTCTTCACTTGCTCGTCTCCTGAGCATTTGAAGGTACGGTTCGCGCTGAACCAGCTTCGCTTGGGAGCGAAGGACTGGTGGAAGTTCGTGACAGCGCATTATTCGCCTGCTGAGCTTTCTGCGGTAACCTGGGAGAGGTTCACCACTATGTTTCGAGATGAGTACGTTCCCCAGGTGGAGAGGGAGCGTTTAGCACAGGAGTTTCTGACCCTCAAGCAGGGTACTGAGTCTGTTACAGCGATCACGAGGATGTTCCACGAGAGGGCGATGTTCTGCCCTGAGCACGTGTCCACTGAGCAGGCACGTATGAGCCGCTACTTGAGCATCTTGAGGAGGGATATTCGGGAGTTCGCTGCGAACTCCTCGTACCGGACATTTGCCGAGCTTCAGGCAAATGCCCGGAAGAGGGAGATTGAGCTTGAGACTCAGGCCAGGGAGGAGGCGGAGTCTCAGGGGAGGGATCGGCGACCGGCATTGTCGCAGCCGGCCGCCAAGCGGGCCAAGCCTGCTGATCCCCGACCAGGGAGCCTGAAGGGCCGCACTTGCGGAAAGTGCGGCAAGGGTCATGACGGAGTCTGCCGAGCAGGGTCTTGCTACAAATGTGGCAAGGAGGGGCACATGGCCAAGGACTGCCCCAAGGGGTTTGCAGTGTGCTTTCACTGCAACCAGACTGGACACCGGAAGGCCGAGTGTCCGCAGTTGCGCGGAGCATCCCAGGGGTCTGCTCCTGCCGCCACCAGAGTTACAGAGAGTCGGCCTGTGAAGGCCGAGACGCCGAGAGCTCGAGGGAGAGCTTTCCAGTTGACTGCGGAGGAGGTCCGCGCCGCGCCCGATGTTGTGGCTGGTATGTTTCCTTTCGTGTATTTATTTTGATATATGATGTTATGCTTATATTATGTTATGTGTAGGTACTTTTCTTGTGAATTCCGTACCTGCTTTAGTGTTATTTGACTCGGGTGCGAGTCGGTCTTTTGTATCTTTGGCCTTTAGCCAGTATATCAGTGCTAGTCGTGAGGCACTGAGTCGGCCTCTGAGAGTCTCCATAGCTGATGATAGAGTGATTTGTGCCACAGAGGTTTTCCGGGGATGTGTGTTAGAGATCTTCGGGGTTGAGTTTCCGATTGATCTGATTCCTATTGCGATGGGCGATGTTTGTGTCATTGTGGGCATGGACTGGTTGAGCCGATTCGGCGCGATTATCGACTGTGAGCGTCAGCTGGTGACTATACGAGACCCTAGTGGGGGAGTTCTTTCGGTGTACGGTGAGGGTACCCGTTCGGGATCAGCCTTTTGTTCGGCCGCCAGGGCAAGACAGTGTCTGCAGCAGGGCTGTAAGGGTTTTGTGGCGTATGTGATGGATACGCGAGCGACTTCCGAGAGACCGAGTTCAGTTGGGGAGGTACCGGTGGTATGTGAATTTCCAGATGTCTTTCCCGAGGAGCTGCCGGGAGTACCTCCTGTGAGGCAAGTAGAGTTTGGTATTGATTTGGTCCCGGGGGCTGCGCCTATAGCTAAGGTGCCTTATCGTCTTGCACCTCCAGAGATGCAAGAGTTATCCTCACAGCTTCAGGAGTTGCTGGGGAAGGGATTTATTCGGCCGAGCAGCTCGCCGTGGGGAGCACCTATCCTGTTTGTCAAGAAGAAGGATGGTTCACACCGGATGTGTATTGATTACCGGGAGTTGAACAAGCTGACGGTCAAGAACCGTTACCCGTTGCCGAGGATCGACGATTTATTTGATCAGTTGCAGGGAGCCTCTTGGTTTTCCAAGATCGATTTGAGGTCGGGATATCATCAGGTGAGAGTGCGAGATGAGGACGTCCAGAAGACAGCGTTCAGGACGCGTTATGGGCATTATGAGTTTGTGGTGATGCCTTTTGGGCTCACCAATGCCCCGGCAGTGTTCATGGATCTCATGAACAGGGTATGTAGGCCGATGTTGGATCGGTCGGTGATTGTATTTATCGATGATATTCTGGTGTATTCGAGATCTAGGGAGCAGCATGAGGAACATTTGAGGGAGGTCCTTGGGGTACTGAGATCGGAGAAGCTTTATGCAAAGTTCTCCAAGTGTGATTTCTGGTTACGGGAGGTCCAGTTCCTAGGACATCTCGTTAACCAGGAAGGGATTCTGGTCGATCCGGCCAAGGTCGAGGCGGTGATGGGTTGGGAGGTGCCAAAATCACCCTCTGAGATCAGGAGCTTCCTTGGATTAGCAGGGTATTATCGGAGATTTATCAAGGATTTCTCCAAGATCGCAGTGCCGCTCACCAGGTTGACCCGGAAGGGTGTTGCATTCTCATGGGGTCCCGAGCAGCAGACCTCCTTTGAGACACTTCGCCAGAGGTTGTGCGAAGCCCCAGTATTAGCTCTCCCGGAAGGAATGGAGGATTTTGTAGTATATTGTGATGCATCGATTTTAGGGTTGGGTGCGGTGTTGATGCAGAGGGGTCATGTGATAGCATATGCATCGAGGCAGCTGAAGCCTCATGAGACGAGATATCCCACGCATGATCTAGAGTTGGGGGCAGTAGTGTTCGCCCTCAAGATTTGGCACCACTACTTATATGGGGTTCGGTGTACGATATACACGGACCATAAGAGCCTGAAGTACTTGATGGATCAGCCCAATCTAAACATGCGTCAGAGGAGGTGGTTAGATGTGGTCAAGGATTATGATTGTGAGATCCTGTACCACCCGGGCAAGGCCAACGTGGTGGCCGATGCGTTGAGCCGCAGGGCGGAGAGCACTCCATTGCGAGATGTATGTTTGAGGTTGACCCTGATAGCTCCGGTATTGGATGCCATCCGTGGGGCACAGGCCGAGGCTGTGCAGCCGGAGATGCAGAAGAGGGAACGGGTCGTTGGTTTGGTTTCGAGATTCGTTACGAATGGGCGAGGGCTTATGACTTTTCAGGGTCGGATCTGGGTACCGTTTGTGGGTGGTTCGCGCACTTCCTTGATGGAGGAGGCACATCGGTCGAAATTTTCGATCCATCCGGGGGCTACGAAGATGTATTTGGATTTGAGGAGAGAGTATTGGTGGCCCTGTATGAAGAGGGACGTCGCATGGTTTGTTGAGAGGTGCTTGACCTGCCGTAGGGTTAAGGCCGAGCACCAGAGACCGCATGGCAAGTTGCAGCCATTGGAGGTTCCCGAATGGAAATGGGAACAGATCACTATGGATTTCATCACCAAATTGCCGAGAACTGCCAGAGGAGTTGATGCAATTTGGGTGATTGTGGATAGGCTGACGAAGAGCGCTCACTTCCTTGCCATCAGTGAGAGTTCTTCAGCAGAGAAGTTGGCAGAGTTATATGTGAGAGAAGTGGTATCTCGGCATGGGGTGCCGATCTCGATTGTTTCAGACCGTGATGTGCGCTTTACTTCCAGATTCTGGAAGAAATTTCATGAGGAGTTGGGTACTAGATTGCATTTTAGTACAGCATATCATCCCCAGACAGACGGTCAGAGTGAGCGGACGATTCAGACGCTTGAGGACATGCTTCGAGCATGTGTGTTGGATTTTGGGGGTAGCTGGGATGCGTATCTACCCTTGGCAGAGTTTTCCTACAACAACAGCCATCATTCGAGCATTGGTATGCCACCCTTTGAGCTGTTGTATGGTAGGAGGTGTCGGACCCCCATCTGCTGGGGAGAAGTTGGGCAGAGAGTGATGGGCAGTACCGAGATTGTGCTTCGGACGACAGAGCAGATTCAGCAGGTCAGACAGAGGTTATTGACCGCCCAGAGTCGACAGAAGAGTTATGCAGACAGACGCCGGTCCGAGCTTGAGTTTCAGGTCGGCGACTTCGTTCTCCTGAAGGTCTCTCCTTGGAAAGGAGTGATACGATTCAGGAAGAGGGGCAAGTTGGGGCCCCGGTATATTGGGCCATTTCGTGTGATTGCGAGGGTAAGCCGGGTAGCCTATCGTTTGGAGTTGCCAGCAGAGTTGGGGCAAATCCACGACACTTTTCATGTGTCGCAATTGAGGAAATGTATTGCCGATGAGTCGGCAGTAGTTCCATTAGAGGATATTCAGGTGGATGCGAGCCTGAATTATGCCGAGAGACCAGTAGCCATCAGAGATCGGAAGATCAAGGTTCTGAGGAACAAGGAGGTACCTTTGGTGTTGGTTCAGTGGCAACACCGGAAGGGATCAGAGATGACCTGGGAGCCGGAGCGCGAGATGCGGGCTCAGCATCCGGAGCTATTTTAGAGCGAGACTTCGAGGGCGAAGTCTAATCCTAGTGGGGGAGAATTGTAACAGCCCGGATCTCCAGGTATTTTATTGTTTTAATATTTTGAGTTTTGTGAAGGGACTCGGCGAGTTGGAGCTCAGACTCGCCGAGTAGGGTCGCGATTCTGGACGCGGGATTCGTTCGGACTCGGCGAGTCCAGGATATGGACTCGGCGAGTCCACGCTGTTTAATGAAACCCTAATTTCTCGGGTTTGGGACCTATTTAAACGGCCTTATGGCCGTCATTTGCATCCATCAGTCCTTAGAGAGATACCCTAAAAGTGCTTGAGCGATTTGAGAGTGAAAGGAGGCATTTCTTGACATTTGTGTGTTGTTTAGCAAAGAAGAAGGAGGCTCTAGACAAGAGGAGGCAAAGGGGGCTTCTATTTGGTGGATTGAAAGCTTGACCCTTCAATCTAAAGGTATAATTTCGACCCATCTCCTGTTTTGTGAAGTATAATCGATTTTAGGGTTTCTTGTGGCTTTGTTGAGTTGATTTGATGGCCAAATAGTCCCATGCTAGTGATGAGACTTCGGATCTGGATCCATAGAGGTCCAGAGAGCCTCATCCTTCAAGCTTTATAGAGAGCAATGGAGGTCATGACCTTGTGTAGTGAGATTTGTTGAAGATTCTTCATAATTAGTCATATAGAGGTTGTTCATGCATCAAGACTGGGACTTTACGTGATGAATCAGTCTAGGAGGGCCAGATCTATGAATTGTTGGAGTAGATCTGACCTTAGAAGCAAGTTTGGGTGATTGCATGGAATGGACTCGCCGAGTCCGATGAGCAGACTCGGCGAGTAGCTGGAAGATTGCCTTGGACCGGCCAGTGAGTGGTCCAGACGAGTCAGGAGTTGCCCCAGTGAGTCAGGGCGAGTTGGAGAGGATTGTCATGTGGTCTGAGTCGAGCTGGGACTCGCCGAGTCGTTCTTGAGACTCGGCGAGTTGAGTCGGGGTGGCCCCGCGATTCTTCCAGGTGGAACTCGTCGAGTCAGGGGGGGAGTACTCGATGTGTAGAAAGGGAATCCTAGAGAGTTGGTGAGAACGTCTAGACTCGCCGAGTTGCCGTGTGTACTCGCCGAGTCCGGTCAAAGTTGACCGTTGACCGTTGACCGTTGACCTGTGTTGACTTCTTAGGGGTAGTCAACCTTAGAGATAAAAAGTGTTAATTAGAGCCTTGTGATGTTATAGGAGGATTAGAGCTCGGAGGATCGAGCACGAGGGATTTCCAGGGATCGTGAGATACCGAGACACGCGAGGTGAGTCTTCTCACTATACTTTACCATGAGTCGGTAATCAGAGTTATGTGTTAGTGTATGTATGTTATGTGCCTGTTATGTGTTGTACTGCATTATTTCTATGTGATCTATGCTGGGCATGTTTATAGAGTTGGAACCGGAAGGTTCACAGAGTTAGAACCTGAGGGTTCACAGAGTTGGGTGCACGGACCCATAGAGTTATGGCCTCGAGTGGCTATTATGTGTTTTATGTGTGGTATTTTGGGGAACTCACTAAGCTTTGTGCTTACAGTGTTAGTGTTGTTGTTTCAGGTACTAGCGATGACTGTGGGAAGGCGCCGGCTTGATCTGTACACACGTGGAGGAATTTGATATAATTATGTGATCTTGGGATTTGTATGATACATATTGGAATTTGAAATTGATGTTTTATTAAATTAAAAGAGAAATGTTTTTATAAATTGTGAAAAATAAATTTTAAAATTTTCGGTGTTACAAGTTGGTATCAGAGCCTTGGTTTGAGGGATTCGAGTACACCTTCGGGCGTATTTGAACTCAAACTGAGGATTTGAGATGTATTTTCCAAAAAGAGTAAAAGATTTTCGAAAAACGCAGAGCAAGAGATGTGTGTACGATCAGTCAGCGCCCGAACGGTGATTTCCCAAAATACCTTTTTATATTATGTGATATTCATATTGATATGATGTATCCGCATGCTAGAGTAGGCTAGGTATTGCTATTAGGACTAGAGTGGCCTGATGTGTGATGCCTTAGCCTAGGGAGAGGTGAGCTGCTATGAGATGCTTGAGAGTGAGTAGGTAGCAGCAAGGGACTTATGAGAGATCTATTAGAGAGTAGTCTATGCATGATAAAGTACTTGAGATCTGGGATCCGAAGAGAAGGACTTGGAGTGTGTTCTGGTGCGGTGCGGACAGTAGTATTGGGCCCGTACTACTGGAAGCACCGGAGCGGTGTGCAGCCCAAGTCAGAATCTTTGGAATGCCAAGAATCAAGGAGAAAAGAGTTGTCGAGTGTGAGCATACTCGTGTGGATTCTAATTTATCGTATGTTGTATTTCAGAGGTAGATCATGGTGAGGACACGTTTGATGCCCGAGAGCAGTGGTACCAGTGAGGAGGAGATCCGCCGGATCATTCAGGAGGAGGTGGCTGCGGCCATCAGGGCAGAGATACCAGAGATGTTTGGGTCTATAAAGACCACCTTGATTGAGACTTAGGCTTATTTGTAAGTGTATTTAGGACTAGAAAACAATCAAAAACACCAAGACTAGGGTGTTCACGGCCCAAGACGTTCTTCGACCGTGAACTCTAAAATGAAGGGCCAAAGAGTGTGTTAATCACTCCTAAAGCCTTGGACATTAAACCCTATTTGATCCAAGTTATTTGAGGACTTTAAAACATCAAAGACACCTCCCCAAAGTGAGTTTACGGCCCTAGTAATGTTCTTGGGCCGTGAACATCTATAAAGGGCACCAAAGTGTGCCTAGGGTCTTCATTTGCCTTAAACAATTGACTAGAACATATCCTAAGTGAGTATGGGACTTGAAAGCATCAAAAACATCATTCCAAGGTAGTTTACGGCCGTAGACTCCAAAGGAATTGGCCTTGGGGCCGTAAAATCCTCAAAGGAGTGTTTCTATGCCCTAAACTACCCAAGTAACTAAACCACCAAGTAGAACTTATTCTAGAAATCAAATGACACTTCAAAACACCAAATGCCATCAAGTTTGGGAGTTCACGGCCGTAAACTCAAGGGTTTACGACCGTAAAATCCTTGTGTGGAGTTTATTGAAGAGTAAACACATATATAAGGCCCTTTGGAACTTTAAACCCCTTTAGCCTTGTCCCACAACCACCTAGAAGCAACCTTTAGGACTTATAACACCTATACAATTTGTTTACATGTTCTAGAGTGTTCCAACTAATTTTATTAGTTAAAATTTGGATAATTAGTTACATATATTCTCATTATATGATAACTAGGCTCGTGCGTGTGAACAAGCCTCTGTTTGCTACCTAGTATATTATCCTACACTTCGATCCAATCCACTCACCACAAGTGAGTTCATACCCCTTTAATTAACCTTTGAAATACTTTTAAATGTTTTAAATCATTTTATGGGGGGGGGGGGAATACGAGTTAAATACTTATAGTTATTACATCAATCACATGTGATTAATAACTATAAAACCAATGATTTTATTACTGTTCAAACTGTTTATCAAACTGTTTTACTTCAAACTGCTTTACAAACTCTCTTACTTATCAAATACTTTTATATTAAACTTTTTTATACTTCTTCTAAATTGCATGCCCATATATGTATAGATATATAAGAAATGTTTAAAGGGCTTAGGAAGGCCACCCGCCCTATTTCCTTTTTCTCCATTTGGATGTGGTCTGGTGGGATTTCGGGTAGCCGTCCGAAGGCCGTTTCAATATTAATTATATATCAAGCGTACATATATAGACATAAAGGTACTCCCATATTCATGCGTATTAGTTACATCATTAGTAAGTTACCATCGGGGTAACACAGGATCATACTACTACAATTGCTAGATCAATGAGTCAGTTTATTCATGAGTCAATACTTATTACTATGAGAACATATACATTACATTACTAAGAGTACATATACAACTATACTAGAAAGAGAACATATACAACTATACTAGAAAGAGAACATATACAAATATACTAGGAAGAGAACATACACAACGATACTAGAACAAGTAACATTACATTACATATACATGAATACATTAACAATTGTGATCCACTGTATCGGAGAATGCCTTAAATGTCATGGCCCGAGTTGTAGCCAGAATTCTCTTGGAGGGAGAGCATGAGTTTGCATATCGATATATACTGGATTTACTATCCTACACCTTGTTGCTAGCTACAGCCGGACCTGCAGGTCTGCGGGTGCCAAACGTCATTCCGTTTTACGACCATTCGTATGTCGTTGTTACCAGTCAATAGTATGGTACAATTAATCACATGATACCTTAATATAAATCCGGTTTAAGGTAGTTAGTACAGCAGTAGTTCCTATAATACAACACTATAGTACTACAATAATTTACCCATTACATATATTTAGTGATTCACTTAAACATTAATGTACAAACTATATTTTGTTAATGATAGTTACACTTGGGAAATTACACACTTTTACAACAAACGAACATACAAAACAGTTAAGCCTTGGTAGAAGGCTACTTTAATAGAAAATATAGGTTTTTCTGAGAGATTCAAACTTTTACAAACACTTACAAGCACTTACATACATTTTACAAACTTACACTTGCGACATGTTCAAACGTTTTGATAACAAACACTGACACTAAAATACTTATGAACTCACCAGCTTAATGCTGATAAACTCTTTCAAAATAACTTGTATTCTCAGGTCATTAGTGGACAGGTACCGAGGCCAGCTTTTGAGAAGATGGAGCGCATCCAAGACTCATCTTATTATTTTGATTTACATTATATTTTTGGTGTCTATAACTGTACAGAACGCGTTTGTATTAAAATTATATATTTAATGCAATAGATGATGTTGTTTGCTTGTTTACTTTTACTGTGTTGTGATACTCTACATGACGTCCTCCGCCCCAGTACGTTTCCGCCGTTCTCGGTTTTGGGGTGTGACAATATCTTCAACTCTTTTGGATGGAATTGGACTAGGACCATTACACTAAGCTATTTTTCAACTTATAAACCTATTTTTGATGTGGTAATGTTCATGCTAATCCAATTTCTAAGATAATTGTCAATAGATTCATGTTTTGTATGAGTTTATGGATTAGGCTAATTACATGAAAAGTTTGACTGAGTTATCTTGTTCTTATGAGTTGCTTAGATTAATAGAGAAGTTATGTGAAATTGTTGTTTTCAATCCAAATTAATCTAAGAGTTGGTTCTAAAATGTGCTTTTGTAACTTGTCTTCATGTTATATGAAAAGTCACATTTAAGATTCGTAAAACTCATAAAGATTTCCATAAGTTATGAATAAGGAAGAGTCACATTCTTTTAATGGAACTTGAAGAGTTGTTTTTTTATTAAAACTACTTTAAACACATAAGTTATTCAATTGATAAGTTTTTGAATAGTTCAAAACTTGCCCTCAAGTTTTGGAATTTGAAAATTTTTCTTTCATGAATACTTTAATTCCAAATCAAGCCCTTAGAATTTTAAAAGTTAAAATTCAACCCTTATACTATTATAATATTATCAGTTAATAATATATATATATATATATATATATATATATAAGAGCAAGTCAGTCTTACCATTAGTAGGCCTCATTCACGAAGCCGGTCTATAAGGGGGGTAAAAGTTACTGCCTATAAAATGACAGTTTAATGGATGTCCACTCTCACCCACCGCTTCCTTGACTGGTGGAGGGTTGTTATCCGAACGGGTAGATCAAGGACTATAATTCTCCCTTCATAAAATGTATTAATGATAATTACTAAGTAACTAAACACTTATGAATTACCAATCTTAGTTACTTAGGGAAATGTGAATTTGGTGCAAACCCATGAAATTACACTTTACATTTTGCTTAAGTCGATTAGTGGAGCGCGTGTGGTTAACCAACACACTAACTTGATTTAACAAGGTAGGCAAATGGTAACTTAATGTTTATTATAGATCGGTGGAGCATGTGTGGGTAATCGGCACATCGATTAGGTGATAAATATTAAGGGTACCAAGTCAATTTGCATGGTTATTCACACCTTGTTTTGTGATCCTCGACATCCCAGTCACAAAACCTGCGAGGTCACAATCGAGATTGAAACATGCCATTGAACAGTTCAATGAATCTCAAGAGATCTAGGAGTTTCAATTCCAATTAAAACCTAATTAAATTATTTCTTTTTCATGGTGGAAATTGGTGAATCGTCATTCGCCTACATTCAAATGTTTTATAGCTTGGATTACAGCATCCCTCTCCCAAGTTATACAAGTTTTATGTTGGGTCCTAGCCTTAATATTTCATATTGGGTGTTATATTAAAGACTTTAGATCAACTATCTTGAATATCTCCCAAAAAACGTCTAGTTCAGACATCAATGATATTCCCAAATCTCTTGGAACTTCGCTTCCTCTACCTCTTCCAATTATTCTCCCTAACCCACAAGTTCTTGAATAGTTCAAAGTCACTCAAGCCCTATTGGCAAGCAAGGTATATGTGTGCTCACATATTGACAGGTTGGGAGATTTGGGTGTCAAAGTATTGAGAAAGTTGGTTGCTCAATCACTTTCTATGTCTCATAGTGAGTGTCCTTTGGGACTACTATGAAAAAGACTATGACATGACCCTTAGTGATCTTATCTAATTGCTTGGTGCTACTGAATCAACAATGATTTGGAGCACTAGTAAAGCAAATTTGATTAGCAGATCAACTTCCCAAACTTCCATGGACATTGACAAATGGTAACATTGGATATCTGTAAAAGCTTTCTCTTCCTAATGGAAAGGGATCGGCCATAGTCAACCATGTTGACCAAATGGTAAAGAGAAAGGCTAAGACTGTGATAGTCCCGTGTACCATTTCCAAAGAGTCCATATGCTTATATTGCCAAAGGAAGGGGAATTGGTTATGAAGTTGCCCCATTTACCGGAAGCATCATAAGGATGGTAAAGTCAAAAAGTTTGACTCTACTTCGGGTAAAGTCCGCTATCTAACTCTGTTAAGTTCCTATTCTGAGATTCCTGTTACATGTTGGGTCTGGGTCACATGTTGATGTTTTAAGAATCAAAGAAAAGTGAAGAAACTTAAAGGAAGTAATTGTTGATTCTGATCGCGAAGATGGATTTCGATCACGTTGTTCGGTGATCAGAATTTTGAGCAATTACTTAAGAATTATGATATATATTGCTTAGGAATAGATAACAACAAGTTTTCATATGCATTTTAAGGATAAGTTTTTCCGCATGTTTTATAATAAAAGAAAAAAGGTTTTAATTTTATTTATTCTAAATATCCTTACAGTGGCATTTGTGAAAAATGGTTGTTTATATGATTCCACTGATAGCAATAATGGAAATATGAATTTGATTCTTTCATGTGTGGTAGTGTCTAAATTTATCAAATAAGGAAAGATTCTCATCACCCAAGGTTTCAGATAGATAGAAACTTGGTAATCATGCAAGGTGTATAGTATGATGAATGTGAACTTTCAGCTTGGGAAAATTAAGACTAATTCCTTGTTCACATGTATATGTAAGTCAAGTGAAGGACTAATGGATCGAGTACACATTCTTGAGCACCGGTCAAGTCCACCACAAAGACTTTTTGCTATGATTTACTAAAGTTTAGTAAATATTGTTAAGCTTACAAGTTTAAGTATAATGCTGAAATATTGGAAAATTTTCAATGTATGGCAGAACGAATGAGAAGAATCAAATTAGGCAGTAAGATAAAAGTTTCTTCAATCTGAAAAGATAGGAGAGTAATTTAGTATCATGTTTTGTGATCATTTTAATTATTCAGAAACCATATCACAATTAATTCTCTAAGGACATCTTTGTGCATTCGTATGGCTAAGAAGAGGAGTCATGAATTGTTGAAATGGTTAAATCAAGAAGATGAGTCATACTTTGTTCCAGAACAAGTCTTAGAGTCATACTCCAAGATTGTAACTAGAGTGACATATCTTAAATAAGGTTTATAACACTTGTCAAATGTAAGAGTAGATTGTGTTTCTACTCTTGTACATTTGAAATTGGTAAGTTGTGATGTTTTGGATAAAACAAAGACCAACTAAGGCCAATTGTGTGAAGTGTTTTTCTTGATAAAGAATCCTCACTATTTCTTGAATATTTGGCAAGAAAGTCTTATATGTCAAGAGGACAGTGGGAGTCTTAAGGATTCTGAAAGAATTTCAAGATCTAATCAAGAATAAAAAAACTTGTAGTTCTTCACTAGCACATGACTTGAGATTTATAACCTATCGTGTTGCCATTTCTGTGCCTATTCTAGTTAAATTTGGCTTTGCATAGGAGTACTGAGAGTTCTCAATTGATTGCAAAACTACTTGAGAGAAATGGCAGGCCCTGTGCTGCCAGGCGGCAAAAATTTAAGATTGCATAAGTTCAATCCATATGAGTTTGGATTTGTCAATTAACCTTGTCTTGAAATTATGGTTTTGACAAATTCACATGGATAGGATCACATACACCAAAAAATATATGTCATAACGTTTCTCTCCGATTCATGAAAATGATGGTGAGGAAGCGCTGTCACTAAGTAGATTTACAGTAGATAGAAATTATGATATTTTCATCCTCAAAGTCGTTAGTGGAGCGTGTGTGGTTAACCGACACACTAACATGGACTTGTGAGAAATGGAAAAGGCATAAACAATGGAGACTATGATTATGGCATTCCTCTTCATAGTTCTAAAATTTTTTAGACACACATGTGTGCTATCTAAGGAAAGGTGTATGATTTTGATAAAGTTTTATCAAAGCATCTCGTATCAGAAATTTGAACTTTGGTAAGAAAGTCAATAGAGTATTGATTTCTAGAAGTCCATCTGATTTCTGAGTACATGTCAAAGCTAGTGGGAACATAAGTGTTATGCTAATAATTTCCATGTTAGTGGGAGCATGATAATTATGTTAAGTATTGCAAGTTAGCAATGTTAATTATAGAAAACAAAAGTTTCAATTGGGAATAAGTTGTTTTGCTATAATTAAGGGAGACGAAATTATACTTCATTTCAATTCTAAAAGCTTAGATTGAGGTCTTAATCATCTTTAGTCAAGGACATATATGAATTTTGTGTTGGAGTGACTCAACATAAGGAAATTCTATATATAGGTCCATTATTTGCATTCTAAAATTCGATTATGATTACGACATCCCTTTTCATAATCTAAATTATGAGAACTTGGCAAATAGACATAGAAATATTATAGCAAAAAGACTGGTATAGTATCATGTCTTTATGTGAGACATCATGAATCGTGTCCCATATGCTTGAGATATTGGATCGATTGCATGTGCTATAATATTCATCCTTTCTAATTTTTCCAAATGCTCTGGGTATTAAGAGGGAAAATCTAGAATTGGATATGAGTACAATGATTAAGCAATTGTCGAGGACAATTTATGGTTTACCAAGGATTGGTTGCTCAAGGACAGTTGGAAGTATAGTGTTAAATTTTGGAAGGACCATATTGACATACTCTGAAAGGAGGCAACTCTTTTTCAAGAGTGATAGTCAAAATGGGAATATGAAAATGTTTCTATAGGCGGAAGTTATTTAATCTGGGTAAGATTAGGAAAACTTAATGCAAGAAGGATGTTCAAAGCACGTACTTTGAATATGAGACTTTGTTTCCATTGAGTTGATCTCCATTGGAATACTCTGTAATCACTGTTGACAAGTCTTTGTGACTTTGTGCATAATCATTACAAGAGGATCAGTGCATATAAGTTTAAAATCTAATAGATTTCGGTAAATGGCAGGAATTTGGAATTCTACATTTACGATAAGGATTTGGGACTGTGAAATGAGAATCATTGGAGTTATGTTCATTCGATTTATTTCACAAAGTAAAGATCATAGAAAAACATAGTGTGCTTACTTGGTGTAGGGCATAACTAATGTTTTGACAAACATAGTGTGCATACTTGGTGTATGGCATGACTAGTGTTTAGAAAACATAGTTTACATGCTTGGAGCATGGGACAACTATTGTTTTAATTCAAGTATAAATTTGATAATTTGAAACAGTATACAATGAATAATGTGTAATCAATATGGTGATAAATAAAAGACGTTCTATTAATATTCATAAGTTCGAAGATCATATTGGATTCGATTATTCTTGTGCTTCACTTTGCATGTTTTGTCTTCCAGAATAACTAGGTTATTCTTCCTGAATGACTAAGTTATTCAAACCATCCACAGTCGATAATACATTGGAAGTAATTATTAAGGTAAGACTCTCATGAATGGGTCTATAGTTTGTTTGGGACAAAGGGGCTACAGTGTTCATGAGTACTCCTGGAATAAGGGATTCGAGTATTGGATTCAACCCACACTCATTTATATCACTTCATGGATTTTATCACGAGTGATCATGAGAAGATTATATCTTATATTCTTCAAACCTAAAGATATGAGTTGTTACTTTGAGTTGGTTATACATTGATTGTGCGAAAATGCATTGGTAACTCGATGTTATAAAACATGCCTTTGTGTATGATTCAACAAGTAGTAGAACAAGCCATATGAGTCGAAGTTTATCCATTCTTTTTACCTTCGGGATAAAAACGATATATGTGGGCCCCTCGATGATTTAGCAATGACACATGTGAGTGCTTGGGCAAGCCAGTATTGATTTGATCTGTTCAATCAATAAGTCGTCATAAATCGGTAATTGGGAAACAACAAATGGACAGAGAGAATTATTTATAATCCATGTCTCAGTCCATATGATATCTAGAATGGAGGAATATATGATCTCTTATCTAATGGAAAAGTCATTGACAAAGGTCGGAGTTCATTGACAAGGTCGGAGTTCGACAACGACTTTTGAGAGCTATGATTGCCAGTTGGGTCTTGAAGTCATACTCAATAATAGTTTTAGACTTATCCAAGTGGGAGACTGTTGGATTAGTGTCTAACTCCAAAACTATAATTGGTATGTACTTGACCCGACTCGGCATGGTCCATTTGAGTTGCATGGCATCAGAACATTTGGATAGACCGTTTGTGAGAAGAGGACATTTTTGACATATTAATATATTATAAGTTCTAATATATTAATATGAAATCATGTTATTTAGTTAGTACTGATCAAGAATTAATTTGGACTTAATTTAGTGATCAAAAGAGACTAATTAAATATATGGGGATTGATTGTGTAAATCATTCATTCTTATATATGTGGGCTTATGATCCATGATTCCTTATGTTGGGTTTAACCCATGTGGTGACCCATGGATACTCCACGGAGGTTAAAACCCATTGAGCATAAGAAATGGGTAAAGTCATGGGTTACATGGTGTAACCCTAATGTGCAAACTATATAAGGACTCCTTTAGCTCAAACAATTGGCACTAGTGATACATATCTGAGGGCTAGCCGATTTGAGCATGTGTGTCCTCTTCTCATGGTTATTCCAATTGTTGATGATGTTGTGTGAACCATTTAAGGTGTCACACTTGGGGCACTAGGCTCTCGAGCTTTATGGAGTCAAGCTACATCAACAAGGTATGTATTCTATCTATTTCTTATTACCTAAGTATCAAAGAATGTATGCTAGTCAGGGTGATACCTTGGAATATTCATATTTGCATGTATAATAGAGAAAACATAGATCCAAGGTATTTAGGGTTGCACGTACACCATAGGAGTGTTAGAATGATCATAACCCAATAGTAACAACAGGTAGGGCATTCGTTGGTAAAAGACTCAGAATTTTTGATAATGGTGCCAGTTGTTTATGAAGAACTGATTCAAACAACAGAAATATATGAGATAAGAATTATGGTTCTATTAGAGGAGAAGAACTAGGCTTTGAGATTAATTCTTTCAACTCATTTAAAAAAATTGTGATCTCCGTAAAGCTTTTACTGTCATTGGTTGACAGTTGAATAATTTGAGGACTCAACATAGTGAAGTGAATGGTTGATTGAGAATTTGAGTAAATGTTGGTGAAGATGAGATTTGATTTGTAGCAATAAGAAAGGGTGGTAAAGAAAAAAGGGTACTAACTCTAAAAGTTTCGATAAGACCTTTAGTGATCACTGGAAATTCTTGATTCGACTCTCCTTCACCCATAGTGACATTTACAACCATATCATATACGTGTGTAATAATGTTAGAGGCTCGAACCTCCTCATGAGATGACTTGGTTAACGAAACCTCGGGTGGAATGATTGGAGTTTGCTCAGGAGTCGAAAGGCTTTTTGAAAGAATAGCTTCAGGGGTTTCGGGAATTTCTTCTTCTTCGGAAGATACTTTTTGAAGAATTAGTTTTCGCTTTTTAATCTTTTTCGAGATATACTTGGCCATGTCTGTAGCTCTTCTTTTCTTTGATGAAGGGGACACTGGAGCTTGAACTTCATGAATAACCACTCCTTTACGAATGACAAGAGGCTTATGAGTAAATGAAGGAGAAAAACTGGAAGACTGTTCTGGTGACTTTCGAGAAGGATGGCCTTTCTTCTTGATTATTTTAAGGACACTAGCCTTTTTAGGAATATTTTCTATATGAGTTTCAACAAATGCAATCTCAATAGGCTCAGTAGGTACTACAGTCGATTTCTCAGCCTTCTTGGATCTGTGAGATTTCTTGGAAGAATCTGCATCTAGTTTAGCCAACAAAACACCAGTTTCTATATCTAGATTGATCGAAGCCAAATAAGTCATCAATATAGGACTGGTTGGATTAACACGCTTGAGCATAGCATCTGGAATTCGTGCTACATTTGGAAAGACTTCTGCATCATCCTCAACCTCCTTCGGAAAATTGTATTTTAAAAACTGAACAGTTTGTTCTTCAGCAGGCAACTCAATCCCTTCCTTTTCACACATGTATCAAAGAATTAAGCTCCAATACCTAGCACAGGATATCCCTTGAACAACATTGGTATTCTCAACACTCTTCAAAAAGTCTTTCCACATCTGACTGGAATAATCCACTACAAGATCATAGTAAATTCTTGCAACCATAACATGGACTTCCATCCTTCCTTTGTCCAACCTAACACTCCGACTAGTAAGACAACGAAGAAAAATATCAAAGAGAAAGTTCCAGATTGAAGGAATACTCGACTTCTTGAACTGACTGATCTTGGTAAGTGGGGGTTAATGACCCACTTCATTGAACATGCGGATGACTTGATCGTTTGATAGAGCACTGCAAGGTGGAGAATTAGGAATTTCCAGAATTTGACAAAACAACTTCTTGGTGAGACGAACCTTCTTGTCATTCACCAAGTTGAAGGTAATAACATCAAGCGCTTTGTTGTACGTTGTTGTAGATCATACTAGATATAGCCGGGATAATGGAACATCAAAAGAGTTGAACATTGTCGTAGATAAAATAGAGTGTTTTAGAGCTACAATTAACATTTGCAAAGCTTCAGGGTACATAGAGACATCACCCTCTACTTGATAATTAGTGCTCTGAGTTTTCATAATCCGATGGGAAGAAACATCTTTAGTCGTTTGTGATGGAGCATCAAGTTGAGCAGGGTTTTCCATGATTAGGTTTTAAAGCTTGAGGAATAAGCAAGAAGAACTTTGGGAATTTGGGAATTTTTCATTAGAAAGCGTAACATAATGAGGAACCCTTGATGCCCCTTTTATATGTAACGCTTGGATTTGAATGTGAAGCGGGATGAGAATTAAATGAGATCCGACGTGGCACCTTGAAAATCACACCCTATCGCCGATAAAATAGCCACACGTGAAAAAGCAACCATCACATCTCCTTGAAACCCAGAAGGAATACAAAGTGTCTTGTCAAACAGCCTGTTTACACACCCAATGGAATAGTAACCGCCACAAACCTTCGGTATGGAGGTAAGGCTCTTTCACTTTTAGGATGAAAAGCAAAGTCATATGCCAGACTGTCGAACTCATCAGCCTGAGTTGGTAATACTCAGAACCTCAATGATTTCGTGAGTGATGTGTGTCAAAAAAAAGAGATAAGAAGCAAACCAATGAAAATATGGATCTGTGATGTCGAAACACTAATTTTTGACATAAAAGCAGTTAAACCCCAGGCAAAGGTTGCTTCATTAATCATCAAGAGAGATGACCAACTGCTTGTCTGGTTCCTGTGAATTACAATCAAATACTTGTGGAGAAGTATCAAAGGGATTCTTTTGAATAAGCTTTGTGGGTGGTATTAAAAAAAATTTGTTACTTATGAACACTTAACATAAATGTGAGCAATTGTAACATAAATTACCTGTATGACCAGTGTAGTCAGGGACAAGTATGCTTTGGAAAGATATAGAAAGTGACGTAGAAAGCAAATGAAACTCACAAATAAATCATATTCAAGAAAGAAAAAATTGTGTGCTGGATCCTGTTGGGTAACAAACATCATGGGATTCGAATATTTGATCAGGATCACTCAAAAGAGTTAAATATAATTTGGAGTTTCGAAAGTTGGTGCCGAAACAATTGTTTCATTAGATCTGGAACAAAGTTCCCTGTCAATTCCTTAAATGAATTCGATATTGGGGTTTCACTTTCATCACGGTCTCATAAATCCAGATCATGAACACATATTTATGATATGTCTAAATCTTGATTGGTTTGATCAAAGATCTCTTGGACATACATCATAGTGTGTGATCGTGTAAGAAATTTAGGATGAAAATGATTGGTGTAAGAAATGAATTGTACCTCTGTTATATTTTGACAAAAACAGTAAACTCTTAACTCATGTGAGAAGAGTAAGGTAGCTCAGTAGACTAATGTGAATATAAGCCTAATTGGGAAGAAATATTTGTAACGAAATATTTCGTTAAGGCTTTCTTAAACACACATTGAGTCAAAGGAGGCTTGAGTCAATATACTGTAGCATGCTTCTAGGGACACCCTAGCTAGTTCAAAGTTTTCGAAGAAATACCTGACCCTAGAGCTGCAAGCATAAACCAGTAAGGATCATCATGGAGATTTGAAATAAACAACTTGAAAAACAATATGAGATAAAAATATTTTTGTGGTTTTTGATTTTTCGAAAATGAAGGTACACAACAAAAGTAAAATCTTTTTGGCTTTTGATTTTTCGAAAACATAAAGAAAAAAGTAAAATCTTTTTGGATTTTTGGTTTTTCGAAAATGTAAAGATAAAACAAAAATAAAATCTTTTTGGATTTTTGATTTTTCGAAAATATAGAGACAAAACAAAAATAAAATCTTTTTGGATTTTTGATTTTTTAAAAATAAAAATATCAAACTTGCGAATGTTGTTTATTTTATATATATATATATATATATATATATATATATATATATATATATATATATATATATATATATATATATATATATATATATTCAAACTATCAAAATTGAAGCGTTGACTATGAAAAATAACCTTTAACTTTGACAGCTGTCCATTTTCTCTATTCATTTGAATCATTCTTACGAATAGAACTGCCTTCGATCATTCCTAATCCTGTCAAAATTCTAACGAATGATTTTTCTTCCAAAGGTTTTGTAAAGATATCAGTAAGCTGATCAGTTGTCTTTACAAAATGAACTTCGATATTGCCATCTTCAACATGATCTTTTATGAAGTGATATCGAAGAGCAATATGTTTGGTTTTCAAGTGTTGTACTGGATTATGACAAATGCGAATTTCACTTTTTGAATCACAATACAATGGAATCTTTTTCATATTAATTGCATAATCACGTAATTGACTTTGGATCCATATAATTTGCGAAGTGCAAGCAGAAGCTGCAACATACTCTGCTTCAACCGTAGAAATTACAACACACGTTTGCTTTTTTGACTGCCAACTTACAAGTTTCCCATCTAATAATTGAAATCCTCCATTTGTACTCTTCCTATCAAGATTACATCTTCCCAGATCTGCATATGAAAATGCTTGAACAAAAAATCTTGATTTCGAAGGATACCATAATCCTAACAAAATTGATCCTTTAAGATACCGAAATATATTTTTCACAACAATCAAATGTGGTTCTCTTGGATTTGCCTAATATCTAGCACAATTACTAACAGGAAACATGATATCAGGTCGACTAGCAGTCAGATAAAATAATGAACCAATCATGCTTCGGTATAAAGTGAGATCAATAGCTGGTTTATCTAACAAAGGAGTTACCCGTGTTCCTACTACCATTGGTACTCTAAGCTTCGTGCTATTTGTCATACCAACATTTTCAAGAAAATTTTTGGTATATTTTTCTTGATTTATGAAAATGCCTTCTCTGCTTTGATGGATATTTAAACCCAGAAAGTTGTTTATTTTGCCCATCATCCTCATTTCAAACTGAGTTTTCATCAAACATTCAAATTTACTAGACAAACCAGGGTCAGTAGAGCCAAAAATAATATCATCAACATAAATTTGAACAAGCATTATATGATTACCAACTTTCTTTTGAGATAATGTGGGGTCAACTGATCCTTGTTTAAATTTCGTTTGTTTCAAGAAATTTGTATGAGTTGCATACCAGGCTCTTAGTGCTTGTTTTAACCCATAAACTGCTTTATTTAATACATAAACGTGATCAGGAAATTCTTCATTTACAAAACTTGGAGGTTGTTCAACGTAAATTGTTTCTTCAAGTTCACCATTTAGAAATGCACACTTCACATCCATTTGATAAACATCAAAATCTTGGTGAGCTGCATAAGCTAGAAATATTCGAACAGCCTCGAGTCTTGCGACAGGGGCATTTCTAAATGGTGAACTTGAAGAAACATTATCATTTAGTCTTGCTTTATTTCGAACAATATTTCCATCTTTGTCAGTTTTATTTTTGAAAATCCATTTTATCCGACAATTGAAACACTTTCAGGTTTAGGAATTAAGCTCCAAACTTTGTTTCTTTCAAATTCAGCTAATTCAGATTGCATTGCAACAACCCAATCTGAATGTTCCATTGCAATATTAATTGTATTAGGCTCTATTGTCAAAATAAAAACATTGAACATGCAAAACTCTTAATGAGTATTAAGTACCTCATTCTTTTCGCGAACCCGAGCTCTTGTCAATATTCCATCTTGAGGATTTCCAATGATTTGCTTTTTTGGATGACACTTAACCCATTTGTGCATTGGAGGATATGTTGGATCAAAGTCTAAAGATATATTGTGACATCCCCTAAATCACGGCCAGAAAAGACCGGTTTGTTTATACTTTGTTTAAAAATCAGAGTTACATTTTAAATGAAAGTGTTGCAGAATTTGTCCCAAAACAAAATATGATAAAGATTTATCAAAAGCATTTCCATAGAAATGTATTTCATTAAAAGACTTGGGATGTCATGTTCGTACAGATCAAAAGCATAAACAGTACAATATAAGCCTTACTACATTATTTCATATCTACAGGCCTATATCCGTAATCCCTCGTCTAAAACATCACATCTATGCTCATGCGCCACTACCTGTAATACATAAAACTGAGTGGGTCAGGGTTGGGAGCCTGGTGAGCACATAGGGTTTTCAACCCACAATAAATAAATTTATTAATTTCATCAATCAACAATAACCCGATTACCAGTTCCCGTTATCCTCACTTTACGTCCCTAAACACCTATCATAAGGGACCTAGCCTAAGGATCATCATCGGGACAGACACTACTGCTAAGGGGATTCCTCAGCAATAAATGTCCTAAAGGCAACCATGTGGGGGATGGAGTACACCGGTGAACACATCGTTCACAAACACCTACAGGTTGCGAGCCTGCTAGTGTTCCACTGGACTGTCTAGAAGAGTCCGTGGTCGTCATCCATACTCCGCTAGATGACAAAAACAACAACATCAACATCGAGGCCTCTCATCATTTTATCACACATCACCTATTACATCTACCCATGTTTTACCCCAACATTTTCGTAGATATAAAATACATATACACTTTAAATCATTGAAAACATGTATAACAACGTTCATCTAGCATAGATAGCAAATATTCAGATAATATGCACACATAGAACGTAATTTATATAAAATACTTCATATCTATGTGTAAGTTGAAAGTAACTATGCACTCACCTGATTAGGTGGTGCCTCAGCACTCGGACAGCGCTTCGATACTCTCAAAACGATATTCCTTCGATAAAACCTAGTATCGATACCACTAGGGTTTAGTTTAACGATAACCGCGACAATTTAATTAGTCCGAGTATTATTAAGCGTTAATAATACTCGATATAACTCATAATAATAGCCCAAATAATTATTTTAAGGACCTAATAACATTCCTATAATTATTTGAAAGCTATATTAAAAATTGCGTAAGCGTAGCACACTTACAGCGAATTTTATCGAGAACCGGGACTTAATTGGAGCAGCGTTTCGAAACCGAAAAACTCCTTTTTCTTGGGACTCCGGGAGCCTCGGGGCTTCCCTAGGGTGCTAAGGGGCTTAACTAGGGTTTAGAGGTGTTTTTGGGTTGTAGAGAGAGAAAGAAGTTAGAGAGAGAAGTGAAAAAGGTGTGAAAAATGAAGGAAAATCGGCCTCCTTTTATAGCCCTGCGAGGCCTCGGTACGCTGGGCGTACCTCGGACCTACGTGGGGCGTAGTCATCGGATAAGAGCGCCACCTCGGACTAGCTGGCTAGCACTCCGGAAGAGATAAGGGCGAGGGTACGCGGGGCGTACTGGCTTCGGACGCGGAGCGTACAGCGAGGGCAGGTGTCATCATCCGAAGCGCGTTCCTTCATCGGCGATGGGCGACCCAGATGCAGCCACATCATCAGCCTCGCAACAAACTTCGCATTTTCATACTTCAACTTTAAAAATTCGTAACGTTCGCGTACGACCTCTGTTTTCGACGTTCTTTATATCCACGCGAAGGTGGGAATGTACTCTACAACTTTCGTTTAGACTCCGTCGGCTAATTTTGGCTCAATTTTAAATTTTATATTATTAACGGGCCGGGACACGATTGGTCCGTTAAATCCTCATAACTTCTTCATCCGACATCCGTTTTCACCCATATTTTTCTCGTTACACTACCCTTAACGAGATCTTCGATTCTCGTTCAGGTCGTGTCGGCTAAAAACCGCTCGATCTATTATTCGAATTTCGGGCTGTACGCTGCTATTCCGAAACTTCGAAAAATCATAACTTCTTCATACGAAGTCAGATTTGGGCGTTCTTTTTATCGATGTTCTTATTTTAACATATTCTACGACTTTTGTTTAGATCGCTAAGGCTAAATCTCGCTCTATCGTAAATTCACTATTTACGCTTCCCGGTGTCGTGCCGGTTTTACCGTAAAACTTCGACGGGTCATAACTTCTTCGTTATAACTCGGATTTCGGCGTTCTTTATATGTACGGAAACCTTGAGACATATTCTACAACTTTATGTAGAGATATCGGGTTTATCTCACACTTTAATTTTGACGCTTATTTTTATTATTTATAAATTATACATTTATAATTAAATTATAAGCACAAAAATACACATAATTCACATAATACTCAAATATTTCATCTTTATTACTTCAAAAGAGTTACAAGAGTTGACCTAGAATATTAAATTGACAAAAATGCTTAGCCCTGAAACTCGGGCGTTACAATTCTCTCCCCCTTAGGATGATTCCGTCCCGGAATCATGCCTCAGCAAACAGATGTGGATAGCGACTCATCATGTCTTCCTCTGTTTCCCAAGTGAGATTCGGCCCATTCGAATGTTTCCATCGGACTAGCACCAAGTCGACCATCTTGCGTCGTAACTTTTTAGTCTTATGGTCAACAATTGCCTCAGGCTCTTCGATCAGCCTTTTATTCTCATCCATCCTTAACTCTGAGATTGGAATTATGTTGGGAACATCTCCCGTGAATTTCCTCAAATAACACACATGGAAAGTGTTATGAATACCATTGAGTTCTTCGGGCAATTCCAACTTGTAAGCTTGGTTCCCAATCTTCTGAAGAACTTTGAACGGTCCAATAAACCTTGGACTCAACTTTCCTCGTTTCCCAAATCATATAAGTCCCTTCCACGATGAGACTTTAAGCAGAACGGAATCCCCAACTTCGAAGGTTATCGGTCGTCTTTTCTTGTCAGCATAGCTCTTTTGACGATCCTGAGCTGCTAACATTCTTTCCCTAATCACCTTCAACTTCTCAGCAGTCTCATGGACTATCTCGGGGCCCATAAACTGCTTCTCTCCGGCTTCAAGCCAACAAGACGGCGTACGACACTTTTGTCCATACAAGGCTTGGTAAGGTGCCATCTTGATGCTCGAGTGAAAACTATTGTTGTAGGAGAATTCTACCAGAGGTAAGTGCTCGTCCCAATTTCCTTGGAATTCGAGGGTACATGCTCTCAGCATATCTTCCAGTGTCTGAATCATTCTTTCGCTCTGGCCATCAGTTTGCTGATGGTAAGCAGTACTCAAACATAACTTTGTACCCAACTCCTCTTGTAGACTCCTCCAAAACCTTGACATGAAACGACTATCACGATCTGATACAATCGTAAGAGGAACACCGTGAAGTCTTACAATTTCCTTCATGTAAGCATTTGCGAGCTTATCCATAGACCACTTCTCGTTGGCTGCTATGAAGTGTGCACTCTTGGTGAAACGATCCACGACTACCCAAATCATGTCGTGACCGTTCTTCGTCCTGGGCAGTTTAGTCACAAAATCCATGGTGATGTCTTCCCATTTACCCATGGGTACAGGAAAAGGTTCTAAACTCCCATACGGTTTCTGATGTTGTGCCTTAACCCTCGCACATGTTACGCACTCGGCCACATACTTCGCAACATCGAGCTTCATCGTCGGCCACCAGTAGTAGGGTTTTAGGTCCCTATACATTTTAGTGCTACCGGGATGAATCGAATACATGGTCTTGTGTGCTTCTTCCATCAGAAGATCTCTTATTCCTCCCGTCTTAGGTACCCAAATTCGATCTTGGAATACCTTCAGTCCTCGACTGTTTGTACCGAACACTAACGTTCTTCCCAAACGTTCTTCCTTTCGGTCATTTTTCTCTAAAGCTTCTTCTTGAGCTTTCCTGATACTTTCGACAATCGTCGAAACGACTTCAATTCTTAACGCTCTTGGCCTTTTCCTTTCCAGATTGACTTTCCGACTGAGAGCATCAGCAACAATATTTGCTTTACCTGGGTGGTAAAGTATCTCACGGTCGTAGTCCTTGAGAAGTTCTAGCCAGCGTCGTTGCCTCATGTTCAACTCCTTCTAATTAAAGAGATACTGGAGACTCTTATGATCAGTGAAGAGCTTGCACTTCGTGTCGTAGAGGTAATGCCTCCATATCTTTAAGGCAAAAACTACCGCTGCCAACTCCAGATCATGAGTGGGGTAGTTCTTTTCGTGTTCTTTCAATTGTCGAGATGCATATGCTATCACCTTTTCTCTTTGGGTCAAAACACAACCCAACCCGACTCCAGATGCATCACTGTAAACTGCGAAGTCTTCAACTCCATCGGGTAGAGAAAGTATTGGTGCTTCGCATAACTTCTTCTTTAGCTTCTCGAACGCCTCTTCGTGTTTCTCACTCCATGTATATATGGCTCCTTTATGAGTCAAAGCTGTTAATGGAGCAGCTATCGAAGAAAAGCCTTGGATAAATCGTCGATAATATCCGGCTAATCCTAGAAAGCTTCGAATCTCCGTGGGACTCTTTGGACGTTCCCACTTCATTACAGCCTCGATCTTTGCGGGGTCAACCATTATTCCCTCCTGGTTAACAACATGACCCAAGAATTGGACTTCCCGTATCCAAAAGTCGCATTTGGAGAACTTTGCAAAAAGCTTCTCCTTCTTCAACACTTCTAATACTTCCCGTAGATGCTTGCCATGCTCCTCTTGGCTTTTCGAGTAGATGAGAATGTCGTCGATGAACACTATCACGGATTTATCGAGGAATGTTTTACAAACCCTATTCATCAAATCCATGAATGCTGCAGGAGCATTGCTTAGTCCAAATGACATAACCAAGAACTCGTAGTGTCCATATCTTGTTCTGAATGCAGTCTTTTCAATATCCTGCTCTGTCACCTTCAGCTGATGATATCCTGACCTAAGATCGATCTTTGAGAAGTAGCTCGAACCTTGCAGCTGATCGAATAGGTCATCAATCCTCGACAATGGATATTTGTTCTTCACCGTTGCCTTATTCAGCTCTCGGTAGTCTATGCACATCCTCATGCTTCCGTCTTTCTTCTTTACGAATAACACCGGCGCTCCCCAGGGTGATGAACTAGGTCGAATAAAACCGTTGTCCAACAGCTCCTGAAGTTGCGTCATGAGCTCCTTCATCTCCGTCGGTGCTAATCGGTAAGGTGCCTTTGCTATTGGTGTTGTTCCTGGTAACAAGTCTATACGAAACTCCACTTGTCTATCAGGTGGTAATCCGGGAAGATCTTCGGGAAAGACTTCCGGATAATCACACACAACCGGTATATTCTGCACCTCTTTCTTCTCCTTCTTGGCATCGATTACGAATGCCAAGTATGATGCACATCCCTTTGACAAACATTTCCTGGCTTTCATCAGGGAGATGATTCCAGAATTCACTCTGCATTTGTCCCCGTACACCATAAATGATTCTTTTCCGGGTGGGTTTACCTTTACTATCTTCTTTCGGCATTGAATCTCAGCATCGTTAGCGCTAAGCCAATCCATACCCAAAACGATGTCGAAACCGTTTAACTCTATGGGTAATAGCTCTTCGTGGAATTCGTTTCCGTTTAGGTCAATGACGATGTTCCTAATATGATTACTAACAGGTACGAATTTGCCACTGGCAACTTCTACAATCAGGGTATTATCTAGTTTTTCTACAGGCAATGCTAATTTCCCACCAAATTTATGCGACACAAAGGAGTTGTTGGCTCCGGAATCAAATAGTATATTTGCAGGCAAACCATTTACAAGAAAGGTACCTGAAGCGAAGTCTGCTGCTTCCTTTGCAGCCTCGAGCGTCATCTAGAAGGCTCTTGCCTTCGGCTTCGGTGGTATGTTGGGTCTTCCCGTCTCCTTCTTCTTCGGGCAATCCCTTGAAATCTGCCCCTCCTCATTGCACTCATAACAGACCTTCTTAGTGAACGTGCATTCATTGGCATAGTGCCCAGGCTTTCCGCATTTGTAACAAGTGACCCCTCCATCACACTTCCCAGAGTGCTTTTTCTTGCACTTGTCACACCACTTCGCTTCTGATCCTCCTCCTCTCGAACCAAACTTCGAGAATCTACCCTTCTTACCGGACCTTGAGGATCCGTCAAATTTCCTTTTCTCGCCAACCTCGACTTTGCTGGCAGCTCTTCCCTTAATCATATCCTCCACAGACTTGGCAGCCCAGATAGTTGCCTCCAAAGTAGGTGCCTGACGCACTGGCACCGCGTACTCCCATGGTAATCCCTTTGCGTACTTATCAATTTTCGTCAGCTCATCCGGAACAAGACATAAGGCAAATTCCATCTTTTCTGTGAAGTTGTTCGTGTATTCATCGATTGACATGCTCCCCTTCTTTAGGGTTAGAAACTGGTTCTCTAGCTCGAGCAGGTTTTGAGCTGAGCAGTACTTTCGTTTGAATTGTACCAGAAATTCTGCCCATGTCAGTTCCAGAGGTTTGTTGGGGCTTAAAGTCTTCCCCAAAGTATTCCACCAACATAAAGCGCCTCCTCGAAACTGACGCACTGCAAACGTGGTCTGTAGCTTCCCTCTGCAACCGCATGTCATGAAAGCTAACTCCATCTCCGAGATCCAATCCATGACTCCGATTGGATCTTCCTTTCCCGTGAAATTCGATGGCTTGCAAGTCTGAAAATCCTTGTACTTGCATCCATTTCTCTCGAATCCGTCATCTTGGTTATTTTCTTGAACTATTGGTTGGTTGACTTGACCAACAGTTCCACTGTAGTCTCCTTCCTCAGTTTGCCCTTCGTTCAACTCGGGCTGTTCGATCTGAATAGTGCCTTCCTCTCGATTTTGCTGGAGCAAACGTCTAGTTTCCTCCATTTGACGATCCAACATAGCCTGGATCATCGCTTGCACTCCGGCCATCGTGACTGGCTCAGGTGCAACTTCTTCTACAACAGGTATTTGTTGAACCACTGGGGGTTGGTTCCTATCTCCATTCGCGTTCACGTTTCCGCTACGAGTCCTTGCCATCTTGATCTATACACCGAATAAGGTGAATTTAGATCTTTATTTAGGATAGACGTTTAAATCGTCCTTATCACTCCGAAACGTTTACATGCTAGTTCTAATATCGTAGTCGTACGTTTAGAATCCTAAACACATAAGGTTTCCAGATCCGGTCGGCAAAAGACCATAGATCCGAACAAATAACAGCATATCATGCATAAAGCACTTAAAGGCATTTTAGGCAGAGTTCCTAAAATAAGCTAGTGCTCACACCTCACAATCATCGCTTAGCATTCTAAGTTTAAGTCTAGAAATCCTACAAATTCCTAGTTCGCTTAAACTAATGCTCTGATACCAACTGTGACATCCCCAAAATCACGGCCAGAAAAAACCGGTTTGTTTATGCTTTGTTTAAAAATCAGAGTTACATATTAAATGAAAGTGTTGCGGAATTTGTCCCAAAACAAAATATGATAAAGATTTATCAAAAGCATTTCCACAGAAATGTATTTCATTAAAAGACTTGGGATGTCATGTTCGTACATATCAAAAGCATAAACATCACATCTATGCTCATGCGCCACTACCTGTAATACATAAAACTGAGTGGGTCAGGCTTGGGAGCCTGGTGAGCACATAGGGTTTTCAACCCACAATAAATAAGTTTATTAATTTCATCAATCAACAATAACCCGATTACCCGTTCCCGTTATCCTCACTTTACGTTCCTAAACACCTATCATAAGGGACCTAGCCTAAGGATCATCATCGGGACGGACACTACTGCTAAGGGGATTCCTCAGCAATAAATGTCGTAAAGGCAACCATGTGGGGGATGGAGTACACCGGTGAACACATCGTTCACAAACACCTACAGGTTGCGAGCCTGCTAGTGTTCCACTGGACTGTCTAGAAGAGTCCGTGGTCGTCATCCATACTCCGCTAGATGACAGAAACAACAACATCAACATCGAGGCCTCTCATCATTTTATCACACATCACCTATTACATCTACCCATGTTTTACCCCAACATTTTCGTAGATATAAAATACATATACACTTTAAATCATTGAAAACATGTATAACAACGTTCATCTAGCATAGATAGCAAATATTCAGATAATATGCACACATAGCACGTAATTTATATAAAATACTTCATATCTATGTGTAAGTTGAAAGTAACTATGCACTCACCTGATTAGGTGGTGACTCAGCACTCGGACAGCGCTTCGATACTCTCAAAACGATATTCCTTCGATAAAACCTAGTATCGATACCACTAGGGTTTAGTTTAACGATAACCGCGACAATTTAATTAGTCCGAGTATTATTAAGCGTTAATAATACTCGATATAACTCATAATAATAGCCCAAATAATTATTTTAAGGACCTAATAACATTCCTATAATTATTTGAAAGCTATATTGAAAATTGCGTAAGCGTAGCACACTTACAGCGAATTTTATCGAGAACCGGGACTTAATTGGAGCAGCGTTTCGAAACCGAAAAACTCCTTTTTCTCGGGACTCCGGGAGCCTCGGGGCTTCCCTAGGGTGCTAAGGGGCTTAACTAGGGTTTAGAGGTGTTTTGGGGTTGTAGAGAGAGAAAGAAGTTAGAGAGAGAAGTGAAAAAGGTGTGAAAAATGAAGGAAAATCGGCCTCCTTTTATAGCCCTGCGAGGCCTCGGTACGCTGGGCGTACCTCGGACCTACGCGGGGCGTAGTCATCGGATAAGAGCGCCACCTCGGACTAGCTGGCTAGCACTCCGGAAGAGATAAGGGCGAGGGTACGTGGGGCGTACTGGCTTCGGACGCGGAGCGTACAGCGAGGGCAGGTGTCATCATCCGAAGCGCGTTCCTTCATCGGCGATGGGCGGCCCAGATGCAGCCACGTCATCAGCCTCGCAACAGACTTCGCATTTTCATACTTCAACTTTAAAAATTCGTAACTTTCGCGTACGACCTCCGTTTTCGACGTTCTTTATATCCACGCGAAGGTGGGAACGTACTCTACAACCTCCGTCGGCTAATTTTTGCTCAATTTTAAATTTTATATTATTAACGGGCCGGGACACGATTGGTCCGTTAAATCCTCATAACTTCTTCATCCGACATCCGTTTTCACCCATCTTTTTCTCGTTACGCTACCCTTAACGAAATCTTCGATTCTCGTTTAGGTCGTGTCGGCTAAAAACCGCTCGATCTAATATTCGAATTTCGGGCTTTACACTACTATTCCGAAACTTCGAAAAATCATAACTTCTTCATACGAAGTCAGATTTGGGCGTTCTTTTTATCGATGTTCTTATTTTAACATATTCTACGACTTTCTTTTAGATCGCTAAGGCTAAATCTCGCTCTATCGTAAATTCACTATTTACGCTTCCCGGTGCCGTGCCGGTTTTACGTTAAAACTTCGACGGGTCATAACTTCTTCGTTATAACTCGGATTTCGGCGTTCTTTATATGTACGGAAACCTTGAGACATATTCTACAACTTTATGTAGAGATATCGGGTTTATCTCACACTTTAATTTTGACGCTTATTTTTATTATTTATTAATTATACATTTATAATTAAATTATAAGCACAAAAATACACATAATTCACATAATACTCAAATATTTCATCTTTATTACTTCAAAAGAGTTACAAGAGTTGACCTAGACTATTACATTGACAAAAATGCTTAGCCTGAAACCCGGGCGTTACATATATCCTCAAAAATTTCTTCATTTGCAGAGTCTATAACAGAAGCATTATCATTTAGATCATGAAAAATTTCATCATTATTGTTATTCAACATAATTTGCTCCCCCTCGAAAAATTCATTATCATGTTTCTCCTCCTCGACATTATTATCAACATGTAGCACCCCCTCGACATTATCATCAAATCTTTTACTATCCCCCTCGAAAGAATGCTCCCCCGCAAAATTAGAATTCGAAGGCAAGTGCACTTCCATCACTTGACTATTAAGCATACTTTCACCATTTGTTAAAGAAGATGATGACAATTGTCCATGAATGTTAACTGGAGTGGATGTCGAAAAATCAGAATGTTTTGACAATTTTGGAATTTGATTATCTGAAGCTTTTATCTCAACATTTGCAACCCTGTTAGGAATACCAAAAACTAGATCATAATCAATATCAGATGAATCTAAATTATCAACATCAGCATCAAATTCAACAATAATTGATTTTTGTTTGAAACATTTATCAACTTGTTTGTGATAGAAATCATCAAATGTGAGATTGAAAGTTTCTTCAATTTTCCTTGTTCTTTTATTCAACACCCGATATGCAACCGAATTATGAGAATAACCCAAGAAAATTCCTTCGTCACCTTTTGACTGAAATTTCGAAAGATTATCCTTGAGATTCATGATAAAACACCTGTAGCTAAAAACATGGAAAAATTTGACATTACATTTTTGGTTATTCATAATTTCATAAGGAGTGATGTTGAAACGTTTATGAATAAAAGATTTGTTTTGAGTAAAACATGCAGTTGAAACTGCTTCCGCCCACATATATTGAGGAAGATTCACATAGATAAGCATTGTTCAAGTGGCTTCAGAAAGAGATCGATTTCCTCTTTCAACAACCCCACTCTGTTGCGGTGTATATGGTGACAAAAAATCATGCGAAATTCCTTTATCCACCAACAATGAATCAAGAACATTGTTCTTGAATTTAGAACCATGATCACTTTTAATTTTTTGAACTTTCTTCTTTAAGCTTGTTTCCATCTTTTTGATAAAGTTAATCATTATTTGTGCAACTTCAGATTTCAACCTGAGAAAATAAACCCAAGCAAATCGAGAAAAATCGTCAATTATTACGAGAATGTACCGTTTCCTGTTAAGAGTTGCAACTATTGATGGTCAACATAAGTCTATGTGAAGTAATTCCAATGGTTCGACAATTTTTGAATTTATGGTAATTAGATGACCTTGTTTATGCTACTTTCCTTGTTCACAAGCTGCACACAAAGTATCATTATCACACTTTAAGACAGGTAATCCTCTTACCAGATCTTGAACCACCAGTTTGTTCAAATTTCGAAAATTCAGATGTGAAAGTCTGCGATGCCAAAGCCAGCTAATATCAGCTGTGGCTTTCGAAAGTAAGCACACAAATGGCTTCCCAACAATAGGATTGATATCCAAAGTAAGCATGTCTCCTTTCCTTTTGGATTTGAGCAAAACTTCCTATGTATAGAAATTCGAAATGATGCTTCCCTCTTCACTAAACACCACTTGATTACCCGTGCCCACAACAAGTTGAGAAACACTAATCAAGTTATGTTGAAGACCTTCGACATATGCCACCCTATTAACAATAAACTTGCCATTCGTGACTTTGCCATATCGTTTCACCTGACACTTTTGATTGTTTCCAAACTTAATGACCCCTGCATTCTTTAAACTTCGAAAATCACGCAAATTCTCGTTTTTTCCAGTCATGTGACGAGAGCAACCACTATCAATGTACCATTTATCATCTTATTGTTCATCACTTAACACCTGCAATTAATGAAAGATTTAGGTACCCAAGGTTGTTTGGGTCCTTGGAAATTAGTTTTAAAAACATAATGAAATGAAGAACCTAAAACCCAATCACATACTTTGAATTTGAAATTAACATTTAAGTCCACACTATTGGATAAATGAATAGAAACAGAATGTTTCGAAGGTTTAGAATCGCTATTGACATTCACCTTCGTCTTTTCAGTTTGGTTTTCAACTCTTTTTCTTTTGAAACTGGTTTCCAAGCTTTCACAGAAATATTTGATTCTTTCAAAGATGAACGTCCATTTGAAAAATCATTCAGATACTTCTCATAAGCTTCTTTAATGTGTTGTTGTGAGAAGTTTTGTGATTAATACATCTTACCTTTTCCTTCTAGCCAATGATTTATGTTCTTCACATCAGAGAAACCCTTACTGTATGAAACTTTCGAAGTTTTTTTTACTGATGGATTTGGAAAATTTGGATGTTTTGGAATGAAATGAACATTTGACTTAGGACGAAAGTTTGCAGATTTTAGATTGTGAAGTTTTGCTGTAGAATTCTTGTTCTGATAAAAACATTGTTGAAAATTCTTTGAATGATTTGACAGATTTGTGATTTTGGGAGATTGACTTTGATTTGGTAAATGTTTATTTTTATTTTTCATGAATGAAGGATTGAAATTTTTTGAAAACATTCTCTTTCGTGCTAGTATTTTCTAAATGCCATTATCCTTCGAAAACTTTTCAAATTGATCTTTAAATTCCTAAGAATTGATTCTAACCAAATTTTCAACATTACCAACAACTTGTTTTTGAGCTTTTGTTACAACCTTTTTCTTTTCAAACCAAATTTTCAACATTACCAACAACTTGTTTTTGAGCTTTTGTTACAACCTTTTTATTTTCAATGTATTTGTGTTGTGATGTTTTATGTCACAACTGTAAATTTTGAGCCATGTAATCTATACATTCAAGTTAATGTGAATCAGAAACTTCAAGTAAATACATTACGCAAGTACTACAAGTAGTCATCAAACAATTGGAAAACCCTAGAAGTTCTTGTTAAGTCTATTTTGGACTAGAACTTCCTTATTGGATCCAAATGGACCAATAAGTTTCCAATTGGACTATCATGGGCTTAGAACCCTAATTGGGCTCTAATTGGACCCACTCTTATTTATTTTAACATTTTAGGTCATGTTGGGCCTATAATGAAATGAATTGAAAGCTTTGGGCCATGAATAACCTAAACTAGTCCAATAAAAATATAAAAATCATACTACATTCTTTTAAGCATAAAACACACTCTAACTAACTCAAACTTTGGGCTTAAGGAAAAAGCCCAAATTTTTCTTTTCCCTTTTTAAAAATCTCGGCCCAAAGGCCCAAACCCAAAGAGAAATGGAAGTGTTGACTTAATGCATGCCACCTCATCTTTACCCATAGGATATCCAAGCAACATCTCATGCCTCCATGCAAGCATCACTTCAAAAATCACTTCTTTCTCTTCCTCTCTCTCACTCTCGGCCACATCTCAAACACACACACACATTTCACAAATTCCCTCAAAGAACATTCAAAAAAACTCTCTCATTTCCTCCCCAAAAATTCGAGATTTCAAGAAGCTTTCAAGGAGATCTTTCAAGAAAAATCACCATCTAAGGTAAGGTTTTGCTTGGATCTATGACTTGCATTCTTTATTTATCAAAAATCTCCTCCTAATCCATGCAAAAATCGTGATCTTGCACCCTAGAACCATCTCAAAATCGAGATCTTCATCAAAGGGAGCTTAGGCCAAAAATCACTTCATTTTCCTTCCATTTTTCCTTGCAAAACCGAGTCAACACCCCAAGGTGAGCTTCATACCCCCTATTTTCTGTTTTTATGAGTTTTGTGGGGGGGGGGGGGAATACAAGTGAAAGTGTAGATCTATATGTGTTTTGTATGCCTTGTATGATTTCCATGCTTATATGTATGCTTTTTTGTGTTTTAATGTTGGATCTAGCCATTAAACCCCTCAAAACCGAGACATAACTTATGTTTTATGATTTTAGCTTCAAATATATTTCTACATATAAAGTGATACAAGAAAAATAGCTAAGTGGTTAGCAACAATTTTCTTTAAGCTAAAAACACACATTTTGGGCCAAAAATGTGAAAAATACAAAATTAAGGGCCCAAATTGACATTTCACAGATTCTGATGGATGAAATGTGCCAAAACAGTTTCCATAAAACTATTTCTGGAATTATATTCAAATAGAGGATTAAAAACATAAATTTCAAGCTTATTGGGCTAAAAATGAAAATTTCGGCCCAAGGAGGCCCATTATGCGAATTTTTCCGTTTTGGAGGACCAAAACTGTGAATTTCTGTAAAACAGTGGACTATAAGTGTCCCAAATCCTTTTCAAAGGTTTAAAATGCTTTTTAAATTTAAAAAGGACCAAAGTTGCAAAAATTTTCCAATTTGGGCCAAAATTGTCTAAATTGCGAAAAGAAGGGCAAAAACCGAGAAAAACTGCATTTTCAGGGACTTAAACTGTTTTCTATGAAAAATATGCTGGAAAATATTAATTTCAATAATTTTTGGTGTTAAAATGTCAAGAAAAATAGTTTAAGGACCAAACTGGGAAATATTACATAAAAAGGGTTGAAAATGTAAATTTTACAAATAATGAGGGGCTGAAAACAGAAATATTTCAAGGCTAATTCAATATGTACAATTTGATCAAATAATGACACCGCGACTATCGACGAAATACAACTCATTACAATACCAAAAGTCGTTGTTAAACGAATTGGCTCGGTCTCGAGCCAATGGAAATCTACAACTACTAACTCTTCGATACTACGATTCATACAAATAACGTTTGGTAATACATATACATACGAGTGTGCACAGACGTCTACGCACCATCTTCGGGCCCCAAAAGTGTAAAATCTTGCTTGTTGGGCCTAGCTAGCCCAATGACCTGATCTTAAGGCCCGAAGACACATATTTTCTACGAAGTGTTGAGTTTCACCGACTTGGCACAACGTAGAGTGACTTTCAATGGCTTGTACCACTGGTCCCCAAGGGTCCTTGGTATTGCTAGAAGAGTCTGCATATTTTACGAGGCGGGTCGGGGACCCCTCGCACGCATATTTTCCCCAACCGGTTAATGGAGTCACCGGGGTCTTCGTGACCTCTTTCTCTTCGGATGTGGGACTACACCTTGTCCGGGCGATTGGATAACGCGATTAGTACTGACGACGCCTTCGGGAATCGTTAGTATATCTACAAACTGGGCGTTTGCGTAACGCGGGTTTGTAGTAAATAATCCTGCTCGAGAACCTTCCAACGTCGCCTGGGACTGACACTGCTATCTTCGTAATGGTTTCAACGCAACTTAATGGATTCCAAAGGAACTAGGGGAACATCGGGTTTTCCTAGGGTTTTCAATACGTACAGATTTGAAATGCATACATTTTCAATGAACATTTTTTTTTACAAGTATAGAAACAAACAAGCATACCTACGGATCTTCACAAATGTTTTCAAAAGCTTACCTTTTCAGAAAATATCGGATTTTCTGGTGGTTTTTCAAACAATACAAACATCCGATTTCAAACACTACTTATGAACTCACCAACATTTCATATGTTGACGTTTTTCAAAATACTTGTATTCTCAGGGAACCAGTGAATCAAGGGAAATCATACTCAGTGACGGTTGCAGTTTATTTTTGTATGAATTGAACAAATTAATTTTTGGGGAATGTAATGTTTAAACAATGTATGATATGTAAACACTACTGGTTGTACTATGTTGATGAATGGTGACGAATGTTGTTATGTTTCATATATATTCAATGTTATGGTATTCAATTGAGTCACGACAGCCCCCGGACGTTTCCGCCGTCTGGTTCGGGGGTGTGACAGGTTGGTATCAGAGCTTTGTTTATAGTGAACTAGCATGTCGAGCCATATATTGATATGCAACTATAAACCAAAAAGAAGGACTAACATAACTCTGAACAGAACAAGTAAATAAAACACACTTGCTTGCATTAGGAATAAAGACCCAACGCTGAATCAAACACAATAACACTGGTATCTCGGTTAATTCGGGACTGTTCTTAGTGATACCAAGGAGTGAATGTAGCCTGATCAACTACATTCTCTCCAAGGTAAAACTAACACACGTCTTGATGAGATCGGAATAGCCAGGGAACCTAAAACTATACCCTTTATCACCCAAAAAGAGAATGTTTGCTTAGTCTGTACAATAGTCATAGTACCCTAGGAATAATGTAGCATAATTACGTACTCGCGCAGACAGCATGGCTGGTTTTCATCACCCTGGAGACCCCTACTTCCCTAATCAGGGAAACAACGGGTGGCTAGAGGAGGAGGAGGAGCCTGAGGAAGAGCCTGAAGAAGAACCTGAGGAGGACCCCGAAGAGGAATCAGACGGGGAACCGGAGGCAGAAGTCGAGGGCGAGCCTGCCGAACCCGAAGAAGACGAAGAACCTTTCGGAGAGGAGCTCGATGACAGCGAAGGGGGTGATTCGGACGCAGAGTCCGAGGTCATCAACCCCCCTTACCCGATCAGGGTGCCCGCTTATCGTGTGGGACCCACTGGACCTACCCCTCCTTGGGGCATTGATCTTTGGAGATGGAGCAGACATCAGGGACAGCGACCCCCGTTTGGCATGTCACGTGAGTTCTTCGACTTGAGGGACGGAGGACCGGCCGACCGAGCTCTACCAGTCATGGTGAGACGACTACGGGACACCGGCGACCTTGCTCAGGGCACTACTGATCAAGTACGCCAGTTGTGGACTAGAGTCGAGCGTGCGGAGCAGGAGACGCGTGGCGTCCTCCGGGAGTTTCACATGAGGCAGGTAAGGTGGGAATCTCGACTTCAGGATGCAGAACGCCTAGTGGCTCGTCTTCAGGGAGCATCCACATCTTCGGCACCACCTCCTGACGCAGCTCATCGCGGTTAGGGATAGACCTATCGTAGTAGGATATTAGTAACTATGTTATGTACTCCGGCTCTATGTTTAAGTGACTACACTACTCATGGAGCCGTTATGCTGTCGGATTAGTGTTACTTATGTATGCTCTTGCGAGCAAATTTTCTTGTACTAAACACGGATAATATTAATAAACTTTTGTGTGTTTTGCTATGATATTCTCAGTTGTTATATGTTGAGGCGTTATGATTGTATGCTTGATGATAGTAATGCTTAGGTTCGTACCCTACACCTAGTTAGTAGGATCATAACCTCACCGAAACCACGTACACTCAACATCTTTCCGTTTCATGACAGAAAGATGCCTCGCCCAGCTACTCGCGGAAATCCCGAACCAACCCCGCCGGAAGTTGACTCCACTGCTTTCCAGGCAGCCGTGTCTGCTGCGGTCACGGCAGCTATGGCACAACTTCACCGAGGAAACAATGGAGGAGACAATGGTCAAGGCTCCGGAAGTTCGAACAACGGGACGAACCAAGGACTCACTAAAACGTGCACCTACAAGGATTTTGCGAACGCTAAACCCCGAACTTTCAACGGCACTGGGGGAGTGATCGCTCTAAAGCGATGGATCGAGAAGATAGAGTCGGTATTCGAGATATGCGAGTGCCCCGAGCAGATGAAGGTGAAGTTCGCGGCCTGCACTTTTGTGGACCAAGCACTCACTTGGTGGAATGGTCACATAGAAGCTATGACACTCCCTGTCGCCAACTCTATACCCTGGACAGAAATGAAAGAGATGTTGACGGCTGAGTACTGCCCCCGAGGTGAAATACAGAAGATGGAGCAGGAGCTGTGGAATCTCACGGTGCAGAATGGGAACATCGATGCTTACATATCGAGATTCAGCGAACTATCCCTGTTGTGCCCGGGTATGATCACATCAGAGGGAAAGAAGATTGAACGATTCATCTGGGGACTGACATCCCCCATTCAAGGGAATGTGATAGCTGCTAACCCTGAAACGTTTGACAGCGCGAAGAGGTTGGCAAAGAGGCTATATGATCATAACCACAAAAAGGGCGAAAAACCAGTAGAGACTGAGAAGAAGAAGGAGGGGGATGGTAAGAAGGGATGGAACCACAAAAGAAAGGGGCGTCAGGGCCCTGAGACCTCAAAAAGGCAACAAACAGTGGCAGTTAACGCTGTTACTGCACCGGTTCCAGTCACCTCACATGCTCCAGCCTCAGCTGCTTCAAATGCTTCAAGGCCCTATTCTGGTAGCGCTCCCAAGTGCAATAAGTGCAGTTTCCATCATCATGGAGAATGTAAGGAGTTCCATTGCACCAGTTGCAACCAAAGGGGACATACTGCAAGATACTGCAGGACTTATCCTTCTCAGAACCAGAGTCAGGGAAACACCCAGAACAACAACAACAACCACCGCAACCTCAACAACACCAATGCCGGCGGCAACAACGCAAGGCCTAGCCACACCTGTTTCGGGTGTGGAAGGACGGGGCATTTCCGCCGAGATTGCCCTAACAACAACAACTCAGGAAGCAGAGGAGCAGGAAGAATGCTGACTATGGGTCAGAGTGATGCAGTTCAAGATCCCGCAGTTGTGACCGGTACGTTTCTCCTAAACCACACTCATGCATGCATCTTATTTGATACCGGAGCGGAGCGAAGTTTCGTAAGCGAGAAGTTTAAACATTTACTAAAACAACAACCCCAGAAGCTAAATGAAACCTATACGGTGGAAATGGCCAATGGGAAAACCGAATCCACTAGGGAGATCTACATCGGATGTACCCTAACCCTTAACCAGCACGTCTTTCGAATAGACCTAATGCCAGTATCAATTAGGAGTTTCGATGTGATTATCGGCATGGATTGGTTAAGCCCCCACCATGCTGAGATTATGTGCCACGAGAAGGCCGTTCGCCTTCGTCTCCCAAATCACGAAACCCTAGTAATTTACGGAGACAAACCCGGTACGAATCTCCGCCTCATCTCGTGCATCAAAGCGCAAAAACACTTGCGAAAGAACAATTTGGCGTTCTTGGCCCACATAGTGGACAAGACCAAAGAAGAAACTAACATCCAAGACATTCCGGTAGCGTGTGAATTTCCGGACGTGTTTCCCGAAGATCTTCCAGGAGTACCCCCAGAGAGACAGGTTGAGTTCCGAATCGACCTCGTTCCAGGAGCAACTCCCCTCGCTAAATCACCATATCGGTTGGCACCTGCTGAAATGCAGGAATTATCTAGCCAACTCAGTGAGCTTCTGGACAAGGGATTTATCCGACCTAGCTACCCGCCATGGGGAGCTCCGGTGCTCTTTGTCAAAAAGAAGGACGGATCTTTCAGAATGTGCATCGATTACAGAGAGTTAAACAAACTCACTGTCAAAAACCGCTACCCACTCCCACGAATCGATGATCTATTCGACCAGCTCCAAGGAGCTAGCTATTTTTCTAAAATAGACTTACGGTCCGGATACCACCAACTCAAAGTCCGAGAAGAGGATATTCCTAAAACCGCTTTCCGAACCCGCTACGGACATTATGAATTCGTTGTAATGCCCTTCGGTCTAACCAATGCACCTGCCGCCTTTATGGACCTAATGAATCGAATCTGTCGACCGTTTCTGGACAACTTCGTCATTGTGTTTATCGATGACATCCTCGTCTATTCTCGAAGCAAAGAGGAGCATGGCCGACATCTCCGACAAATTTTAGAGACTCTGCGCATGGAAAAGCTTTACGCCAAACTCTCCAAGTGCCAGTTCTGGCTTCGGAGTGTGAATTTCTTAGGCCACGTAGTTAGCCAAGATGGAATTCATGTGGATCCCTCTAAGGTCAAAGCTGTGGAAGGATGGGCAATTCCGACTACGCCCACATAAATTCGTCAATTCTTAGGCCTAGCAGGGTACTATAGGAGATTCATCCAAAACTTCTCTAAGATCGCCAAGCCGCTTACCTTGCTTACGCAAAAGGGCGTGCCATTCAAGTGGACAGACCGACAAGAGATTGCGTTTCGAACCTTGAAGCAAGCTCTTTGCAGCGCTCCTGTACTATCTCTACCTGAAGGAACGGAAGATTTTGTAGTTTACTGTGACGCGTCAAATCAAGGCTTAGGTTGCGTTCTCATGCAACGTGGAAGAGTGATAGCATATGCGTCCCGTCAACTAAAGACGCACGAAGTAAATTACACGACCCATGACCTAGAACTGGGAGCCGTGGTCTTCGCCCTAAAAATTTGGAGGCACTACCTGTACGGTACCAAGTGCACCATCTTCACAGACTACAAGAGCCTCCAGCACATCTTGAATCAGAAGGAGCTGAACATGAGACAACGAAGATGGGTGGAGTTGTTAAACGACTACGAATGCGAGATCAAGTACCATCCAGGCAAGGCCAACGTGGTAGCTGACGCATTAAGTCGGAAGGAATACACAAACCGCCGTACGAAGACGCACTCGATAACCATTCAGTCTCATCTGACCGCTCAAATTGCATCAGTCCAGGCAGAGGCTATGAAAGCGGAAAATAGAACTAGCGAGGCATTACGCGGAATGGAGAAGAACCTAGAAGTCAAAGAGGATGGGGTATACTACTTCATGAACCGTATTTGGGTTCCAAAAATCGGAGGATTCAGAGAGACCGTTATGAAGGAAGCCCACAAGACACGATACTCCATTCATCCTGGTTCGGACAAGATGTATTTGGACATTAAGCAGCACTATTGGTGGCCTAACATGAAGGCGGAAATCGCGACTTATGTTAGTAAGTGCCTTACGTGTGCCAAAGTGAAAGTGGAGTACCAGAAACCTTCCGGGTTGTTGCAACAACCGGCAATCCCTGGGTGGAAATGGGAGGGGATTTCTATGGACTTCGTGACCAAGCTACCCAAGACGTCGGAAGGATTGGACACCATATGGGTAATAATCGACCGACTGTCGAAATCTGCCCATTTCCTGCCAATCAAAGAGTCCTACAAGATGGAGAGGCTGACGCGTTTGTACCTACGAGAGATTGTAAGACTTCATGGAGTGCCACAATCTATCATCTCGGATAGGGACAGTAGGTTCACGTCACGCTTTTGGCAGTCGCTCCACAAGGCCATGGGAACTCATCTCGATATGAGCACCGCGTATCACCCACAAACGGACGGTCAAAGCGAACGAACCATTCAGACGCTTGAAGACATGCTTCGTGCATGTGTGATAGACTTCGGAAAGTCTTGGGATACCCACCTACCGCTGATCGAGTTTTCATATAACAATAGTTATCATTCGAGCATTAAGGTGGCCCCTTTCGAAGCACTATACGGGCGTAAATGTAGATCACCGTTATGTTGGGCTGAAGTAGGTGACACCCAGCTAGCAAGAACACATACGTCGGATAGGGCAATGACAGGACCGGAAATCATTCGCGAGACCACGGAAAAGATTGTCCAGATCAAAGCTCGATTACAGGCATCGCGTGACCGGCAAAAGAGCTATGCTGATAAACGGCGAAAGCCCTTAGAATTCCAGGTCGGTGATCGAGTATTGTTGAAGGTCTCACCCTGGAAAGGAGTTATACGTTTCGGAAAACGAGGAAAGCTGAACCCGCGATACATTGGACCTTTCGAAATCGTCGCCCGAATAGGTCCAGTAGCATACAGACTACAACTACCCACGGAGCTAAACGGTGTACACCCCGTGTTTCATGTTTCTAATCTGAAAAAGTGCCTATCAGATGAAACCCTTGTCATTCCTCTTGACGAAATCGAAATCAACGAGAATCTCCTGTTCGTCGAAGAACCAATCGAAATCATGGACAGGGAGGTGAAGCGTACTAAACAAAGTCGCATCTCGATCGTGAAGGTACGGTGGAACGCAAAGCATGGGCCAGAATTCACGTGGGAACGCGAAGATCAAATGAAGCAGAAGTACCCTCACCTATTCTAGCAATTCTCAAATCTAGCTTTCAAACAGAATTTCGGGACGAAATTCCCTCTAACGGGGGGATGATGTCACAACTGTAAATTTTGAGCCACGTAATCTATACATTCAAGTTAATGTGAATCAGAAACTTCAAGTAAATACATTACGCATGTACTACAAGTAGTCATCAAACAATTGGAAAACCCTAGAAGTTCTTGTTAAGTCTATTTTGGACTAGAACTTCCTTATTGGATCCAAATGGACCAATAAGTTTCCAATTGGACTATCATGGGCTTAGAACCCTAATTGGGCTCTAATTGGACCCACTCTTATTTATTTTAACATTTTAGGTCATGTTGGGCCTATAATGAAATGAATTGAAAGCTTTGGGCCATGAATAACCTAAACTAGTCCAATAAAAATATAAAAATCATACTACATTCTTTTAAGCATAAAACACACTCTAACTAACTCAAACTTTGGGCTTAAGGAAAAAGCCCAAATTTTTCTTTTCCCTTTTTAAAAATCTCGGCCCAAAGGCCCAAACCCAAAGAGAAATGGAAGTGTTGACTTAATGCATGCCACCTCATCTTTACCCATAGGATATCCAAGCAACATCTCATGCCTCCATGCAAGCATCACTTCAAAAATCACTTCTTTCTCTTCCTCTCTCTCACTCTCGGCCACATCTCAAACACACACACACATTTCACAAATTCCCTCAAAGAACATTCAAGAAAACTCTCTCATTTCCTCCCCAAAAATTCGAGATTTCAAGAAGCTTTCAAGGAGATCTTTCAAGAAAAATCACCATCTAAGGTAAGGTTTTGCTTGGATCTATGACTTGTATTCTTTATTTATCAAAAATCTCCTCCTAATCCATGCAAAAATCGTGATCTTGCACCCTAGAACCATCTCAAACTCGAGATCTTCATCAAAGGGAGCTTAGGCCAAAAATCACTTCATTTTCCTTCCATTTTTCCTTGCAAAACCGAGTCAACACCCCAAGGTGAGCTTCGTACCCCCTATTTTCTGTTTTTATGAGTTTTGTGGGGGGGGGGGGGGGGGGAATACAAGTGAAAGTGTAGATCTATATGTGTTTTGTATGCCTTGTATGATTTCCATGCTTATATGTATGCTTTTATGTGTTTTAATGTTGGATCTAGCCATTAAACCCCTCAAAACCGAGACATAACTTATGTTTTATGATTTTAGCTTCAAATATATTTCTACATATAAAGTGATACAAGAAAAATAGCTAAGTGGTTAGCAACAATTTTCTTTAAGCTAAAAACACACATTTTGGGCCAAAAATGTGAAAAATACAAAATTAAGGGCCCAAATTGACATTTCACAGATTCTGATGGATGAAATGTGCCAAAACAGTTTCCATAAAACTATTTCTGGAATTATATTCAAATAGAGGATTAAAAACATAAATTTCAAGCTTATTGGGCTAAAAATGAAAATTTCGGCCCAAGGAGGCCCATTATGCGAATTTTTCCGTTTTGGAGGACCAAAACTGTGAATTTCTGTAAAACAGTGGACTATAAGTGTCCCAAATCCTTTTCAAAGGTTTAAAATGCTTTTTAAATTTAAAAAGGACCAAATTTGCAAAAATTTTCCAATTTGGGCCAAAATGGTCTAAATTGCGAAAAGAAGGGCAAAAACCGAGAAAAACTGCATTTTCAGGGACTTAAACTGTTTTCTATGAAAAATATGCTGGAAAATATTAATTTCAATAATTTTTGGTGTTAAAATGTCAAGAAAAATAGTTTAAGGACCAAACTGGGAAATATTACATAAAAAGGGTTGAAAATGTAAATTTTACAAATAATGAGGGGCTGAAAACAGAAATATTTCAAGGCTAATTCAATATGTACAATTTGATCAAATAATGACACCGCGACTATCGACGAAATACAACTCATTACAATACCAAAAGTCGTTGTTAAACGAATTGGCTCGGTCTCGAGCCAATGGAAATCTACAACTACTAACTCTTCGATACTACGATTCATACAAATAACGTTTGGTAATACATATACATACGAGTGTGCACAGACGTCTACGCACCATCTTCGGGCCCCAAAAGTGTAAAATCTTGCTTGTTGGGCCTAGCTAGCCCAATGACCTGATCTTAAGGCCCGAAGACACATATTTTCTACGAAGTGTTGAGTTTCACCGACTTGGCACAACGTAGAGTGACTTTCAATGGCTTGTACCACTGGTCCCCAAGGGTCCTTGGTATTGCTAGAAGAGTCTGCATATTTTACGAGGCGGGTCGGGGACCCCTCGCACGCATATTTTCCCCAACCGGTTAATGGAGTCACCGGGGTCTTCGTGACCTCTTTCTCTTCGGATGTGGGACTACACCTTGTCCGGGCGATTGGATAACGCGATTAGTACTGACGACGCCTTCGGGAATCGTTAGTATATCTACAAACTGGGCGTTTGCGTAACGCGGGTTTGTAGTAAATAATCCTGCTCGAGAACCTTCCAACGTCGCCTGGGACTGACACTGCTATCTTCGTAATGGTTTCAACGCAACTTAATGGATTCCAAAGGAACTAGGGGAACATCGGGTTTTCCTAGGGTTTTCAATACGTACAGATTTGAAATGCATACATTTTCAATGAACATTTTTTTTTACAAGTATAGAAACAAACAAGCATACCTACGGATCTTCACAAATGTTTTCAAAAGCTTACCTTTTCAGAAAATATCGGATTTTCTGGTGGTTTTTCAAACAATACAGACATCCGATTTCAAACACTACTTATGAACTCACCAACATTTCATATGTTGACGTTTTTCAAAATACTTGTATTCTCAGGGAACCAGTGAATCAAGGGAAATCATACTCAGTGACGGTTGCAGTTTATTTTTGTATGAATTGAACAAATTAATTTTTGGGGAATGTAATGTTTAAACAATGTATGATATGTAAACACTACTGGTTGTACTATGTTGATGAATGGTGACGAATGTTGTTATGTTTCATATATATTCAATGTTATGGTATTCAATTGAGTCACGACAGCCCCCGGACGTTTCCGCCGTCTGGTTCGGGGGTGTGACATTTTAACAACCTTTTCATCTTTTTCAACAATTCGTTATGATCTTTTGTTAAAACTTTTGACTTTTCAACCCATTTTCTTTGAGAAGTTTTAGCCACGTTTTCTTATTTTTCAACAAATTGTTTTTGAACAACATTTAAAAACTTTTATTTTTCAACCTATTTTCGTTGTGGTTTTTGTCTTTGAAAATTATAAGAATTCTTTGTTAGATTATTTTCGATAACACTTTAATTTGAAAAGAACCCTTGATCTGATGTTTTCTTGTTATCTTCTTCCACCATTTTGTTTGTTAAATTCTGGTTTGATTGTATCAACATTCCCATTAGTGACAAACACTTAATTTGGAAAGACAACATCATCAGTACACTTGAAGTTTGGATACATAACTATATGCGTTTCAAGATACCGAGCACCCTTTTCAATCATGATTTTATCAAAATTTTATGTATCTCCATACACTTGATCAACAACAATTTGTGAATTTTTTTTTCTTTTGAAGTTGTTTTTGTTTGATTTTCGATTTTTTGAAACTTCATTCTCATTTTCATCATCACTGCTGTCCGTTTGACTATCTCAGACACTCAAATTTTCGAAATCACAAACTTTTGAAGTTGAGGGTTTGTCATTATCAATTGTAACCAATGAATCATCACAAATATCTTTACCTTTAGTAACTGAGATGTTGATTTCTTAGCTTCGTTACTAACAAAAATGATTAATGTATCGAAATAGGCAATAGTATTATCAAAAGCAATCAATTCAGAATCATAAGCATTCAAAGGAATATTGAAAGATTGAAGAATAGAACATACCTTGGTGGTCATGGGTGATTTGTCTCCTCCTTTGGTCATAAAACAATGACCAGTCACCACTTCGTCATTTTCATCTTCAAACATAGCATACATGGCACCATGCGTAGGACTACACCTTTCCTCATCATCTGATCCTGAAGACCAGATTTGGTAAATTCCTTCTTCATCATCCTCACCCTTTGCCACCAAAGAGATTCATTTTGCTTTAGCCCTCACTTCCTCCCAACACTCATCATAATAAGCTTCATGTTTTATCTTGTTCTTCTTTTCCTCCTTCTTACGAAGTTGACAATCACTAGCCATATGATTTGCTCCATGGCAGTAGTGACAATCAACACCAAAATCACCTTTAACATTCTTCTCTACTTTCTCTTCTTTCTCCACATCCTTTTTATCACTCTTCTTTTTCTCTTCTCCTCCAACTTTCGTCATAAATTTTCCTTTCACTTTACTAGTCTTTGATTTAGAATTGAAAGTTTTCTTGAAGAACTTCTTTACTCTATTATTAGAATAAAAAGCAACAACCTCGTCATCTGAATTTTTGATAAAACCTTCTTCATTAAAACTTTCTTTTTCAATCTGCTCCTTCTCAGCAACTTTTGAAACTAAAGCCGACGGACCTCCCAAACTTAGTTTCGATTCTTCAGCCATCTCATTCACCTTTACTTCATGAGTTTTTAGAAGATTATACAAATCATTTAGTGTTGATGTATCGAAGCTTTGTTGTGTTTTCACCATCAACGTCACATTTCTCGACTCTTTACGCCAACCCATGATGAATGACAGATTAAATTCCATGGTTGTTCATGTAATTCCATGCCGATGACATTTGTAGATTAATTCATTCAGCCTATCATAATAACCTTCAATTGTTTCACCATCCTTTTGCTTGAATTCTTTTAATTCATTCAAACATCATTTCACATAATTGATTTTAGTCTTCTCACTTCCTTGAAAATTTTCTTTGAGAGTGTTCCAAATGTATTTTGCAGTTTTACAGCTTCTAACATAGTTATAGACCACAGGAGGCAAAGCACCTCGTAATTCTCTCATACATCTTTTCTCATTCCTTTTCAATCGATCCGATTGATTTTCAACGCTTGGAGTAGAAGAAGAAGATCCAATTGGTTGAACATTTGGTGGAGGAATTCCATTTCCATTAATACATGACCATAATTCCTCATTAATCCCATTTAGATAGTCTTGCATGTGATCAGCCCATTGATCATAGTATTCTGGGATAAGCATAGGAATCTTTGTTGAAGATCCTAGCAGACGAGAATAGGATGTCATTGAATTCATGTTGAAGTTCACCATTAACGTACGGATGTATTTTTCAGAAAAACTTAAGAGATTTTGAAAGAAAATTGCTGATATGATCAGAAATTTCAAGCAGAATACTCGAATCAACAAATCAGTTGTAGAATCAAATCACAACTATAGATCAAGAACAATTTTCACAACAAAAGGTGCAAAAACTTTTTGAATCAGAATTTGATTCAAAAGCCTTTTGACTCAGAATGAAAATTAGACCGCAAAGAATGATTCCTGCTCTGATACCAATTGATGAAGTGTTGAATCGAGAAATGTAAAGTAAATCAGAGTAATGAAAATATGAACACTGAATGTATATAGGATTAGGTTTCAACTCATATTATGCTTTTAATGTTACAGAGAGAAAAATAGATTAGTTCACTCAAAATTTCTTATGTACGTCTAAGTAACACTCCTATTTATAGGAGAACACAAAGCATACAAAAAATTACAAAGGAATAATCATTAAGTTTCAACACAAACTGCCTTTGTAAAATAACATTACATTTTTTATTTATTATAATCTAACTTCGACCACTACAGGTATGATGGTTACCACTGGGCTTGGTATAGTATATGTGATGTGAAGGCTTAGTTGGTATACTAATGCTCTGAGTACACATCATTGGCATGTTGTGAGTAGAGTATTCAAATATTTGAAATGAACCATCACCTATGGTTTAACTTATAGTGGGCATCCTTCTACTTTAAGGTTATTCAGATGTCAGTTGGATTAACAACTTAGAGGATCTTTCATTTACAAGTGGTGTGATGTTTCTTCTTGGAGGAGGTTCCATTTCTTGGGTATCCAAGAAACAAACTTGTATTACTAACTCGACCATAGAGTATGAGTTTTGTAGCTTTGTCTGCTACTGCTAAAGAAACTGAGTGGCTAACGAATTTGATTTATGACATTCCATTATGGCTTAAATAGATATATACCATTCCATTATGCAGCTTTAGCTAAGGCTTATAGTCAACTATATAATGGGATGTATAGACATTTAGGTGTTAGAAATAACATGATTTGTTAGCTCATCATGACTGGTGTCATATCTGTGGAGTTTGCAAGAACTCAATTGAATTTATCCAATTATTTAACCAAACTGTTAGCAAGAGATCTTGTGCACAAGGCGGCTGTAACGATGGATTTTAACTCTACTTAAAATCCTTCATATTGAGATACCCAATTCCTATCTAATGTAATATAAGATGTTGAATTCAATGTAGAAAGCTTGATATTTGAAGATTAGAACACATTATTATCATCATCCAAAGGAATGTGTTTAGTTTTTATGTTCTTTGAATAGTTGCATTTTCAGGTGCAAGAAAAAACGAACTTTCTATATAAGCATGAAGTTTAGAAACTTCAAGAAGTTAGGATTTGATATTTATATGCTTAATGAAGGATGGGCCACAAGCTAGTAAAATTTAGTGTCAACTAAGAACTTATGAGAATGTAAACTGTTGTGTGTATTTTATTCATGTATTCACTACGAATAGAAAGGGTTCAATCATTAGTGACACCTTGATATTCAAATATTTAGAATGAATAATATACTATTGTGAAATTCAATATTTACGCCATTTCATTTAAGCACCAACTTTTTGTTGTTATGTTTTCTTTTAAGTTAATCAATATTACACGTAAATAAGGGAGGTTTGTTGGTCAATTGTTTCACTAATTGTATTTAAGTCTAATGGATTGACTTGATGACCAAAATCAATCTTGATGAATGTTTAACGAGTAAGGAAGGTGCGGAGTGCACAATTGTTTAAATTTATTCCAGATTAAAAGTGCATGGCTATGTAAATTAAAATCTCATGAATTGGTGGGGGTCCAGGTGCAGAGCCCCTAGGAACGGGGTCCAAGGGGCGGCAGCCCCTGGTGGGGTCCAAGGTGAAGAGCCCCTATCTAGGCCTGAATTTCTTAAATTTGACCTGTTTTTGGACTATGCGTAGACTCTATTTAAAACCCGGTTTTGATGACAATTTATGATTGTTGGAAAACAATTTTATGATAGTTTGGGTAGTTTAGGACAAGTAACTGTTTTATGACAATTTTAAGAAAGAGGATGTATATAACCAAATTTTGGTCAGAATTCTAGTACCGATGAAAATTCATACTTCTCATTCTCCATTCTGTTTCTCATTCTAAATCTTATCCATTTGAAGATTAGGAGAACCACCAAAATACTTCAATATGAAAGTGATCACAATTTCCATAGAATTTATAAGTACCTTACAGCCCAAAATTTCTAACAATATTTCAGTGTGAAAAAAATACAATTTTATCTTAATTACAAAAAAAATCAAATTATGTACTTGTAATTTATCGCTAAGAAGTTTTATTATTTATAGTAGATGCAAGTGTACTAGTATTGTTCTAGGACTAGCTGATTATATATGAATTATATATGGTTAGATTGCTTAAATATTTGTTATTATACATAAATTTTATAAAAAATAATAATACATTAAAGCCCACATCCATAACCTTTAAACCATACACTAAACCATGAACCCTAAACCCCAAATGCTAAACATACTACATGTATGGCTAGAATTCTTTTTATGGGTAACGTCCAAAAAGATAGTTATTTATTTGTTTTGAATGAAAAATCTTTATGCTCAAGGATCATTATGCAATTATATTTGCTAATAATATATAATGCTATAGTTCAGACCATATAACAATCGAACAATGATGATTATTTATTAAGTAATATGATTATTAATAAATTAAATCATCACTTTTATTTAATTGGTGAATTATTATTTTATGAAATATATATTTTTTAATAACTAGTTATATTTAATAACATAGTATGATAAAAATTTCATGTACAAAATATTAGACTTATAGAAGACCATTGGCATGCTGTATACATTATTATGTTAAGATGAAGTACTAGGCACTCTATCTCCTTCTTTCTCTCTAAATCCAACCATATCATGACAGATATGGTGAGATTGTTGCTATGAATTTGATCTTACACCATATTACTTACTTTCAAGTATTTGTCACATTAAATTGAAACATGGTGTCTCATTTATACTCGTAAATATAAATGAAGAGAGAAGACTTTTATAATACTGCTTTAAAATCACGTTCTTTGTTTTTTTGTTTGCTTTAGTTCTTTAGAATTGATATATTAATTTTCTAAACTTGTAAATTCAGAAAAAAAAACCACCTATTGACAATATTGTCCTTAGTTTAATGATTGTCTTATTTGTTTGATTCAAAATCATACCTGTTTTCATTGAGTTTGACACAATTTCTTACCTTAGACTATACTAATTCACAACAAGTTACATTTCCTCTTTGTGTTTGAAAAATAAATAAGATTCGATAGGATTTTATAACTTTAAAATTAGTGGTATAAAATTAATACATTAACTGTTTAACGTCTTTTTCGGCGAACAGTTTTATTTTGTTTCAAATTTATTAGTTAATAGTTATTCGATCCTTTTTGTAAGGTAAAATCCACTAGAAGATATTTAATATTTTCTATTTTTCTAGTGACCATGATATGGTGAATCACTCTCCAAGCCATGGAAACTGAATTTTTAGATTTGATTTCAACTTCATTTTTGTTCATTTTTACGTTTTTTTTGCGTTGTTTTTCTTTGTTTGAGTTACTTAATGACCAAAGGCTTCACTTATGAAGTAATCTCTCTTTTAAAAAGAAAACTAGGCAAGAAAGAAAATGCGTAAGATCACGAGACAGAAACCGAAACCAAGGACGGAAGCGACATACAAGATATGGCACACATAACTCAGATGATGATGGAACAATACACACAATGTACCAGAGAAGACAACAAACCAAGCCTTGTACGACTGACAATCCCGGATACAAAAAACTTTGAGCTAAAAGGGCATATCCTTAAGATGCTAAAAGAGACACATTGCTACGAAAAAGACAACAAGGACAACTACCAACATGTCGATGAGGTCCTTGAAATTGATGACTACTTTAATAATCTCGGGGTGACTAAAGATGTAATAATGCTAAGGATTCTTGTAACCATGTTCAAGGATACAACTAGGTGTTGGTTAAAATCATTAACACCGGGAACGATTACAACATTGGACAGTCTGAAGGATAAAATCATACGTCAATTTAGCCCTCCATAAAAATTAAAAAGCTGATAATGAAGATCATTAATTTCTAACAATTCGACAGGGAGTCAGTTGATGAAGTATGGGACCGTTACAAGGAAATGTTATGAAATTGCCCAAAAATGATCTTAATGTTCAATAATAGATATCTACATTTTACAATGGTAGCAATGTTTGCAAAAGGAAAGTTCTAATCTCCCAATGGCCTCTCACATAGAAGAACCCGGTGGCCAACAAAGTGTTGATTGAATAAATTGTTAAACACTCACATGAGTGTCATAATTCAAGAGATAATGTCATACGAGGAAGATGAACATGCAATTCCGATGTACTAGCCGCGATAACCGCTAAACTCAACATCTTGGATTGGAGCATAAAGAAAATAAATCAAAACATACATTTAACCCAAGTTAGTTTTGACAACTGTAGCAGACCACATTTGACAAAAGATTGTGACTTGGACAAGAAAACCCAAATATGTTACTCCAGTAGTGATAGATACAATGGAGATTGGAAAAAGCCAAAATGAGAGTGGAATGCATATGATGAATACAAGATATAAAGAGGATAATCATTGGAAAGAAGGTCAATGTTTCTATCAAAAATAGCAACCTACATATGAAATTAAACCATATTTGGAGTTGATTCTAACTTGCTTCACCGAAGCTTCTTAAAAATGTTGTAATGACACTGAAGCATTCCTCAAAGAACAACAAGTTGTATTACGAAAACAACAAGCCACATTATGAAATTAACAGTCATTTATTCTAAATATTGAGAAGCAAGTCGACCAATTAGCAAAACTCTTAAAAAAGCTTTGTAACGTCTTAATATTTAAAGCCAAAAATATTTGTTCATATTAAATAAACCATCAACCAAACATGTTTATAAAATCATAAAGGAAAATCAGAGTATATCAAACAATAATCCCAAAATACATCAGATTCAAATAAGTGAATAGTCATGGTGTGTGCGATGTGATCATCTCGAGCTCTTCCACTTCGATCTGGAAATACCTAAAACATCAACTGAAAACCAAAAGCACGAAGCTTAGTGAGCTCCCCAAAATACCGCATATGATACAAATCTGGCAGCTCAAGAATGTGTAGGGTCTATTTCACCCATGGGTTTATTTCAACCCTAAGTCTATTTAAATTCATGTGTCGGCCTAAGTGTGACAACCCGATATTTCGAGTCAATGTAATGTAAAAACCGATCAAATTTAGGTCAAAATGTAACCTTCCTAAAATCTTATTCGGATTAAATAAAGTAATAGGAATCATATCAAGGTTTGCGTACATAAAAAGAACGTCCAAATCTGACCTCGGACGAGGAAGTTATGAATTTTGGAAGAAATTCCTTAATCACGTCATTTTAATAAATAAATAATAAAAATGATTTCGGAATTTGCCAGCGGAATCTAAACGGAAGTCGTAGATCATGGTCTCACCTTCGCGTGGATATAAAGAACGTCAAAAACGGAGTTCGTATGAGAGAGATATAAATTTTTGAAGTTTATTTAAAATAAATAAGAATTTAATTATAAATTCCCGGTAATATCCGAAGGGGAGTCATCGGATTGGACCGAAGTACGCCCTGCGTACCTTCGTACGCCCCGCGTACTGAGATCGAGGGTCTCGGATCGTCCACGTCGCGCTATCCGAAGAATCTAACCCGTCCGACCCGTCCGAAGCTCCGACCCGTCCGACCCGCTGTCCCGTCCGACCCGCCGTCCCATCCGACCCGCGTACCCAGCAACCCGTCCCATCCGAACCGAGGCAGTCGAGGCTTCGGTCATGCATGACGTACGCGTACGCGCTGCGTACGAGCGTACGCCCCGCGTTCGGAGGCGGTTCAGCCTTCCTATAAATAGGATGCGAGGCTTTCCGAAAATGTTGCTCATTTCTCTCCTCTCTCTCACAACTTTGTCTCGTTTTCCGTGCCCGTTATAACCCGAAGCTCTGGTCTTTTTGCTCAAGTCCCGAGGGTCGATTTTACTCCCGAGATTCCCGAGAATCCCGAGAAAAATCCGTTTTCCGAGACGAAACTCTGCCCGGTTTTCCATCTCGCTTTCCTCAATCAATCAAGTGAGTTTCATACCCCTTAATCAACCTGTTAAATATTCTAAATGCTTTTATATGCTTTCAAAAGGGGGGGAACGCAAGTTAAATACTTATAGTTATTGTTTCAATCACCTGTGATTGTACTAATCACATGTGATTAATAACTAGGGAAATCAGTGGTTTTATCACTATTCAAACTATCTATCAAACTGTTTTACTTCTAAATGTTTTCCAAACCCATTTACTTTTCGAATTTACACTGCAACTGTGATTTAAGCAAATGTTCCTTATACTTAAACTGTTTTAATCAAATCTACACCTTCAAATGGTTTTATAGATTGACATCAAGTCAATCTTTCTTTAAAAATAATACTTATGTTTCAAATGCCTTATAAATACTTATTTATGCTTTTATATTACAAATTGCATGCCCATATATGTATAGACGTATAAATAATGTTTAAAGGACTTAGGAAGGCTATCCACCTTGTTTCCTTTTCCTCGATTTGGATGTGGTCTGATAGGATTTTGGGTGACCATCCGAAGGTCGTTTCCATATTAATTATATATCAAATATACATATATAGACATGAAAGTACTTCCATAATCATATGTACTAAACGCACTGTTAACAAGTTACCATCGGGGTAACACAGAATCAAACTATTACAACTGCTAGATCAATGAGTCAGTTCATTCATGAGTCTATACTAGGAAGAGAATATATACAACTATACTACGAGAACATATACAACTATACTAGAACAAGAAACATTTCATCACACATGCAAGAATACGATAACAAATGTGATCCACTGTATCGGAGCATGCCTTAAATGTCATGACCCGAGTTGTAGCCAGAATTCTCTTGGAGGGAGAGCGTTGAGTTTGCGTATAGATCTATACTGGATTGACTATCCTACACCTTGCTGCTAGCTACAGCCGGACCTGCAGGTCTGCGGGTGCCAAACGTCATTCCGTTATTACGACCGTTCTTTATGTCGTTGTTATCAGTCGATAGTATGGTGCAATTATCACATTATACCTTAATATAAATCCGGTTTAAGGTAGTAGTAATCAGTACAATAGTAGTTCTTATTATACAAAACTACAGTACTACAATGATTTACCCATTACATATTTTGGTGATAATCTCACTTAAGCATTAATGTACAAACTATATTTTATCAAATGATAGTTATACTTGGGTAATCACACACTTTTACAACAGACGAGTTTACAAAACAGTTAAGCCTTGGTAGAAGGTTACTATTATAGAAAATATAGGATTTTCTGAGAGATTCAAACTTTTGCAAATACTTTTAAACATTTATTTACATTTTTACAAACTTATACATTGGGACAAGTTCAAACGTTTTTGACAATGAACATTGACACTAAAATACTTGTGAACTCACCAGCTTAATGCTGATAAACTCTTTCAAAATAACTTGTATTCTCAGGTCATCAGTAGACAGGTACCGATGCCAGCTTTTGAGATGATGGAACGTACTCAAGACTCATCATTTTGTTATTTTGATTTACGTTATATTTTTGGTGTCTAAAATTTTACAGAACACACATGTATTAAATTTATATATTTAATGCAATGGATGATGTTGTTTGCCTATTTACATTTACTGTGTTGTGATTACCTTACATGACGTCCTCCGCCCCAGAACGTTTCCGCCGTTCTTGGTTTTGGGGTGTGACAGATTGGTATCAGAGCATTGTTTATAGTGAATTGAGTATATCAACCCATAAAAGATATACTAAACTATAAACCCATTGGGGATTAAACTCTGACCAAGAGTCTATACTTAAAATAATAAAATATTTAACTAAGTATACTAGTCTGCATTCATACTAAAATAAGTGTCACAATGACAAGAACAAAAGTATTACGATTGTTAAATATCACAAGTGAGCTCGGGGATGTATGGTCAGTCCTGGGAATGGCATAGCCTGATCAACTATGCTGATCCTAGGAGTGATTAGCACATGCCTTAGAATGGTTGTGATAGGTTAGCAAGTCTAAAAACTTACCAACAATACCACAAGAAGATCAATAGAACTTAAACTTAAAATACTATAGGAGTATTTTGCGCTACTAGTTACACGTATACTATATTCTTATACCTCTATTCTCGCGTAGATCTTGATGGCTAGATATCCATCATGGCGACCCGTACTTTCCCAATGAAGGCAATGCCGGGTGGATCGATGAAGAGCCCGAAGTTAATCATCCAATCCCTTTGAATGATCACCTCGCAGAAGGCTTCTCAGATGGGCCCGACTCCGAGCCTGAAGTCAACAACCTACCGATTATAGGTCAAGCCCCGAACAACAACCCTCGACCAGCGTTTCCAGGTCCTACACCCATGTGGGCAAACAACCTGAACCGCTGGAGTGATGATCAGGGTCAACCCTTACCATACTTTGGGGACCGAACCTTTTACAACGTCAGCGATGGTGGCTCTACTGACCGAGCTCTGCCTGTCATTATCCGTAGAATAGCTCGTATTGTCGAGCAAGGTAGAGCAGCCGTCGACCGGGTCATAGAGATTGATGCCGACTCAGGTGTCAACACAGTCAGCATCCGCCGTCTTGAAGAAGACATGGAACGGACCCGGAGGACAAATAAAACCCTGCTGTAGCAGTTGGCTGCCTCACGAGCTGAAATATTGGAACTTCGAGCTTGTCAGAGGACTCAGGATCGACCCATTCAAGAAGTGTTTCGTCAAGTATCCGACCGCAGTACTCGCCCGGGATTTTCCCATCGCCGTTGGTTGATGTCTAGTACAGCTCCGTCTTTTAATTAAAGAATAGCCTTTAACATCTGTGCTCCAAGTAGCGCTTGTGTGTAAAATGTTTCTAACTTCCGTACTCAAATTTGAAATCTAAGAACTGTCAAACTTTTTCTATATGGTATGATGTATGACCTACTGTTAGGTCGATTTTCACTGAACTTATTACATCGGTAATACCAGTATTTTTGAGATCTATCTATCTGGGAAAAGTCTATACACTTATGCTTTCCTTTAAATATTTCTTATTAAGGTTTCAAACACTCTTTCAACTGTTGGACTATGGTTAGTTAGTCCGTGTGTCACTCTCACGTTGCTTACAAATTGATTCTTACCATCTTTCTTATCTTTATAAACTTTTAGCTGAAGGATGCCTCCTCGCAAGTCTCCCAGGAATAGGAATAATCCTGCACCTCCACCACCTCCTCCGCCTCCGGTCATCGATACTGTAGCCCTGAATGCTGTTGTAGCTGCAGCAGTGGCAACTGCCATGGCTCAGTATCACTCTTCTGATGCCAGCAGAGGTGGAACCCCTGTGGAATCTATTCCGATCGAAATCCCTGTGCGCTCAAGGGAGTGCTCTTACAAGGATTTTACAAACTGCAAGCCGAAGCCTTTCTATGGCACCGGCGGAGTCATTGCTCTCTCGCAGTGGTTCGAGAAGACTGAATCAGTCTTCAAAATTTGTTCATGCCCTGCTGCGTGCAAGGTGAAATACGCCGCATGCACCTTTGAGGGTAAAGCCCTAACGTGGTGGAACGGCCACGTCAAAGCCCTAACTCTCGTCGTAGCCAACGACATGGGCTGGGAAACAATGAAAGACCTCATGACTGAGGAATACTGCCCGAGGGGCGAGATCCAGAAATTGGAGCAGGAACTCTGGAACCTGTCGATGAAGGGCACCAATGTGGTCGCTTATACTGCCCGATTCAGCGAGCTGGTGGCCCTCTGCCCCAATATGGTTCCCACCGAGGGGAAGAAGATCGAGAGGTACATATGGGGACTAGTGCCTCCGTATCAGGGGAATGTGCTAACGTCAAACCCCGCTACCTTCGACAGTGCCAAACGATTGGCACAACGACTCATTGACCATGGAGTCAAAAACCCTGCAACCACAACCACCTTAGCCATCCCGGAACCCTCCAAACCCGCCGATACTAAGCGGAAATTCTGGGATGAAAGGAAGAAGCATCAGGCTGCCAAAAAGCAGCAATTGGTGGCAATTCATGCCGCAGTAACCCCTACTGCTGCTACTACTGCTCCGGTGAGTCGGTATGCTGGAAGTTCGCCCAAGTGCACCAAATGCAGCTACCACCACAACGGCCCCTGCCGTGAATTGCAGTGCTCTAACTGCAACAGGAAAGGACACACCGTCCGATTCTGTAAGTTCCCGGCACAACCTATCAACCAAGTCCCTAGCCCTGGCGCAAGCCCAACCTGCTATGGATGTGGCGAAGCAGGCCACTTTAAGAGGGACTGCCCCAAAGCGAGGAATGCTGGAGGAGCAGGGAGGGTACTGGCTATAGGCCACGGGGAAGCAGTTGCTGACCCGACAGTAGTAACCGGTACGTTCCTCCTCGATAACTCCTATGCATGCATTCTATTCGATAGTGGAGCGGAGCGAAGCTTCGTAAACCATAAATTCGCTCGCATGCTTAATCAACCACCGCACGCACTCAAAGAACTATTTACAGTAGAAATGGCTAATGGAAAAACTGAAAATACGAGTAGCATATACTTAGGTTGTACCCTAACCCTAGACAACCATTCATTTCCAATCGACCTCATGCCAGTCTCAATAAAAAGTTTCGACGTCATCATTGGCATGGACTGGTTAAGCGTTCATCGTGCCGACATCATGTGCTTCGAGAAAGCAGTCCGTCTAAAACTTCCGTCTAACGAAACTCTTATAGTCTATGGCGACAAACCCGGTGCAAGTCTTCGCATCATATCAAGTATTCAAGCACAGAAATACCTGCGTAAGGAATACCACGCATTCCTTGCTCACGTCGTCGACACGAACCTAGAAACGAAAGAACTAAAGAACCTCCCAGTAGTGAGCGATTTCCCCGACGTTTTCCCAGAAGAACTACCCGGATTACCTCCGCAACGACAAGTCGAGTTCAGAATCGACTTAGTCCCAGGAGCTACCCCAGTAGCCAAGTCGCCCTACCGTTTAGCACCAGCCGAGATGCAAGAACTCTCTGGTCAACTTAACGAACTGCTCAGCAAGGGCTTTATAAGGCCAAGTTTCTCACCTTGGGGAGCACCGGTCTTGTTTGTTAAGAAGAAGGACGGATCCTTCCGTATGTGTATTGACTACAGAGAACTCAACAAACTGACGGTCAAGAATCATTATCCTCTACCACGCATAGATGATCTATTCGACCAACTGCAAGGGGCGAACTATTTTTCTAAGATTGATCTGAGATCCGGGTATCACCAGTTACGAGTGCTAGAGGAGGATGTGCCGAAGACCGCCTTCCGAACTCGTTACGGACATTACGAGTTCGTGGTGATGCCATTCGGATTGACCAATGCGCCCGCAGTATTCATGGATCTGATGAATAGAGTATGCCGACCCTACTTGGATCAGTTCGTCATCGTTTTCATTGACGACATCCTAATCTACTCCCGAAGTAAGAAAGAACATGGCCATCATCTGCGACAAGTTCTAGGGACATTACGAAAAGAGAAACTTTATGCGAAGTTCTCGAAATGTGAATTTTGGATCCGAAGAGTCGAATTCTTAGGACACGTAGTAAGCGAAGAGGGAATCCACGTGGACCCGTCCAAAATTAAGGCCATTGAGAACTGGTCAGCACCGAAGACTCCTACAGAAATTCGTCAATTTCTAGGTCTCGTTGGCTACTACCGCAGGTTCATTCAGAACTTCTCACGAATAGCGAAGCCTCTTACAACCCTAACCCAGAAAGGTGTGGCCTTTGACTGGGAAGAGAAACAAGAAAGAGCGTTCCAAACGCTCAAACGAGCCTTGTGCACCGCACCAATACTATCCCTTCCCGAAGGAATAGTTTATTGCGATGCATCAAACCAAGGACTCGGATGTGTTCTGATGCAGCGAGGTAAGGTCATCGCCTACGCCTCAAGACAATTGAAGACACACGAGGTTAACTACACGACCCACGATCTTGAGCTAGGAGCAGTAGTGTTTGCTCTGAAGATCTGGAGACATTACTTGTATGGAACGAAGAGCACTATCTTTACCGACCACAAGAGTTTACAACACATTTTCAATCAGAAGGAGCTCAACATGAGACAACGACGATGGGTTGAGCTACTCAGTGATTACGAATGCGATATTCGTTATCATCCGGGTAAAGCCAACGTAGTAGCAGACGCCCTAAGTCGGAAGGAATATTCTGGTCGCAAAGTCAAGTCATTATCGATAACCATCCATTCACACCTGACTAAGCAAATTCAGGCGGCTCAACTTGAGGCCATGAAATCTGAAAATGTGTCAAGTGAATCCCTTAGAGGAATGGACAAGAATTTAGAAGCCAAGGGTGACGGAGCTTTATATTTCATGAACCGGATCTGGACACCGAAGCATGGTGGCTTCCGAGACTTGGTCATGACCGAGGCGCACAACACTCGGTATTCCGTCCACCCAGGTTCAGATAAGATGTATCTGGATCTTAAGAAGCTATACTGGTGGCCTAATATGAAAGCAGAGATTGCTACCTTCGTAAGTAAATGCCTTACTTGCGCAAAGGTTAAGGTCGAGTACCAGAAGCCCTCTGGTTTATTGCAGCAACCAGAGATCCCGGAATGGAAGTGGGAGCGGATCACTATGGATTTCATAACCAAGTTGCCCAAGACAACGGGTGGACTTGACACCATATGGGTCATCGTTGATAGATTGACCAAGTCTGCACACTTCCTGCCTATCAAAGAAACCGACAAGATGGAGAAGCTTACGAGAACATACATTAGGGAAATCGTACGGCTACATGGTGTACCTATGTCCATTATCTCCGATAGAGATAGTAGGTTCACCTCAAGATTTTGGCAATCACTACAACATTCCCTAGGAACGAGGCTGGACATGAGCACAGCCTACCCTCCTCAGACCGACGGACAGAGTGAGAGGACCATCCAAACTCTAGAAGATATGTTGCGAGCCTGCGTGATTGACTTTGGGAAGGCATGGGATACTCATTTACCCCTTGTCGAGTTTTCCTATAATAACAGTTATCACACGAGCATCAAGGCTGCTCCATTTGAAGCTCTCTACGGCCGTAAGTGCAGATCCCCTCTGTGCTGGGCTGAGGTGGGTGATACCCAATTAGCTAGGGGGCAAACTTCCGACAGTACTCTCACCGGTCCGGAGATCATTCGGGAAACAACAGAGAAGATCGTTCAGATCCGTGAACGATTGAAAGCCTCTAGAGACCGACAGAAGAGCTACGCTGATAAGCGAAGGAAACCTTTGGAATTTCAGGTGGGAGACCGAGTCCTCCTCAAAGTCTCACCCTGGAAGGGCTTGATACGCTTCGGCAAGCGTGGAAAGCTTAATCCGAGGTACATAGGGCCTTTCGAGATTCTTGCAAGAGTCGGCCCCGTAGCTTACAAACTCGAACTACCAGACGCACTTCGTAACGTACATTCTACATTCCACGTATCTAACTTGAAAAAGTGTCTATCCGACGAGACTCTTCTAATCCCACTCGACGAGATCGAAATCAACGAGAGCCTCAACTTCGTGGAAGAACCTATAGAGATCATGGACCGTGAGGTCAAGCAGACAAAGCAAAGCCGTATCCCTATTGTGAAGGTTCGCTGGAATGCCAAGCGAGGACCGGAATTCACTTGGGAACGTGAGGATCAGATGAAACTGAAATACCCTCACCTTTTTGCTTAGTTATTCGTAATTTCTAACTTGCTTAAAATTCTAATTTCGGGACGAAATTCCTTCTAACGGGGGGATGATGTGACAACCCGATATTTCGAGTCAATGTAATGTAAAAACCGATCAAATTTAGGTCAAAATGTAACCTTCCTAAAATCTTATTCGGATTAAATAAAGTAATAGGAATCATATCAAGGTTTGCGTACATAAAAAGAACGTCCAAATCTGACCTCGGACGAGGAAGTTATGAATTTTTGAAGAAATTCCTTAATCACGTCATTTTAATAAATAAATAATAAAAATGATTTCGGAATTTGCCAGCGGAATCTAAACGGAAGTCGTAGATCATGGTCTCACCTTCGCGTGGATATAAAGAACGTCAAAAACGGAGTTCGTATGAGAGAGATATGAATTTTTGAAGTTTATTTAAAATAAATAAGAATTTAATTATAAATTCCCGGTAATATCCGAAGGGGAGTCATCGGATTGGACCGAAGTACGCCCTGCGTACCTTCGTACGCCCCGCGTACTGAGATCGAGGGTCTCGGATCGTCCACATCGCGCTATCCGAAGAATCTAACCCGTCCGACCCGTCCGAAGCTCCGACCCGTCCGACCCGCTGTCCCGTCCGACCCGCCGTCCCATCCGACCCGCGTACCCAGCAACCCGTCCCATCCGAACCGAGGCAGTCGAGGCTTCGGTCATGCATGACGTACGCGTACGCGCTGTGTACGAGCGTACGCCCCGCGTTCGGAGGCGGTTCAGCCTTCCTATAAATAGGATGCGAGGCTTTCCGAAAATGTTGCTCATTTCTCTCCTCTCTCTCACAACTTTGTCTCGTTTTCTGTGCCCGTTATAACCCGAAGCTCTGGTCTTTTTGCTCAAGTCCCGAGGGTCGATTTTACTCCCGAGATTCCCGAGAATCCCGAGAAAAATCCGTTTTCCGAGACAAAACTTTGCCCGGTTTTCCATCTCGCTTTCCTCAATCAATCAAGTGAGTTTCATACCCCTTAATCAACCTGTTAAATATTCTAAATGCTTTTATATGCTTTCAAAAGGGGGGGAATGCAAGTTAAATACTTATAGTTATTGTTTCAATCACCTGTGATTGTACTAATCACATGTGATTAATAACTAGGGAAATCAGTGGTTTTATCACTATTCAAACTATCTATCAAACTGTTTTACTTCTAAATGTTTTCCAAACCCATTTACTTTTCGAATTTACACTGCAACTGTGATTTAAGCAAATGTTCCTTATACTTAAACTGTTTTAATCAAATCTACACCTTCAAATGGTTTTATAGATTGACATCAAGTCAATCTTTCTTTAAAAATAATACTTATGTTTCAAATGCCTTATAAATACTTATTTATGCTTTTATATTACAAATTGCATGCCCATATATGTATAGACGTATAAATAATGTTTAAAGGACTTAGGAAGGCTATCCACCTTGTTTCCTTTTCCTCGATTTGGATGTGGTCTGATAGGATTTTGGGTGACCATCCGAAGGTCATTTCCATATTAATTATATATCAAATATACATATATAGACATGAAAGTACTTCCATAATCATATGTACTAAACGCACTGTTAACAAGTTACCATCGGGGTAACACAGAATCAAACTATTACAACTGCTAGATCAATGAGTCAGTTCATTCATGAGTCTATACTAGGAAGAGAATATATACAACTATACTACGAGAACATATACAACTATACTAGAACAAGAAACATTTCATCACACATGCAAGAATACGATAACAAATGTGATCCACTGTATCGGAGCATGCCTTAAATGTCATGGCCCGAGTTGTAGCCAGAATTCTCTTGGAGGGAGAGCGTTGAGTTTGCGTATAGATCTATACTGGATTGACTATCCTACACCTTGCTGCTAGCTACAGCCGGACCTGCAGGTCTGCGGGTGCCAAACGTCATTCCGTTATTACGACCGTTCTTTATGTCGTTGTTATCAGTCGATAGTATGGTGCAATTATCACATTATACCTTAATATAAATCCGGTTTAAGGTAGTAGTAATCAGTACAACAGTAGTTCTTATTATACAAAACTACAGTACTACAATGATTTACCCATTACATATTTTGGTGATAATCTCACTTAAGCATTAATGTACAAACTATATTTTATCAAATGATAGTTATACTTGGGTAATCACACACTTTTACAACAGACGAGTTTACAAAACAGTTAAGCCTTGGTAGAAGGTTACTATTATAGAAAATATAGGATTTTCTGAGAGATTCAAACTTTTGCAAATACTTTTAAACATTTATTTACATTTTTACAAACTTATACATTGGGACAAGTTCAAACGTTTTTGACAATGAACATTGACACTAAAATACTTGTGAACTCACCAGCTTAATGCTGATAAACTCTTTCAAAATAACTTGTATTCTCAGGTCATCAGTAGACAGGTACCGATGCCAGCTTTTGAGATGATGGAACGTATTCAAGACTCATCATTTTGTTATTTTGATTTACGTTATATTTTTGGTGTCTAAAATTTTACAGAACACACATGTATTAAATTTATATATTTAATGCAATGGATGATGTTGTTTGCCTATTTACATTTACTGTGTTGTGATTACCTTACATGACGTCCTCCGCCCCAGAACGTTTCCGCCGTTCTTGGTTTTGGGGTGTGACACTAAGCTGTAACGGGCCTATTTCACCCCGAGTCTATTTCAACTCATATATCAGCCCAAGGTTGTATTGGGTCTATTTTTCCCTATGTGTGTGTATGTGTGCATGTATATATATATATATATATATATATATATATATATATACATATATATATATATATATACATATATATATATATATACATATATATATACATATATATATATATATATATATATATATATATATATATATATATATATATATCAAACAGGCACACAGGCGTATAACATATACAATAGGAGTCACAAATACTACAAGCCCATAACATATTCTTGTGTCCTATATAGTATAGTGAACAAACTCATCTCAATCTACTGTCACTCAAACAAATGATCGGTCTGCTGAACCAGAAAATCCCTGCACTAACCAATCAAATAAAAGCCAAGTAATAATTGGTCCATAAACCATAACTAGAAATCTAGTTCATTTGTCCAACATTTAGTGTAAAACAGCATTTTACCCTTTAGATACTTGGCCCAATAACCAAGGCCCAACCCAATGGCACCAAAACCCTAATATGGCCCAAAATCCTAAACGATACGCATAGCCCATTATGGGCCCAAGCCCAAGAAGGCCTAATGCCCAACAATGACCCAAAGTCAGAAAGACTAGTGGCCCATCATGGTCCCAACACTAATAATCCAAAATGGACCGAAGCATAAAACCCCAAGACCAAGCCTAATATGCTGCACATACTAGACGTACGCCCATTGTACCAGGTCGCGTGCGTGATCGAGGACTCGGACACGTATGCGCAACGTACACTTGCATACGCCCAACATACGCGACTGTTAGTCATTTTTCTTTAAGTACTTAATGCTTGCATTCCAAACGTCCAAATTACAGCTCAAAGCCTTATAGAACATCTTAAGCCGTAAAGTCCTTATCTTGGAGCCATTGCATGGCTCAAAAGATCCTAAATCCTAGCTTATACGTTCTACTTACACTAAATGCACTTGCATGGTTGATCTACAACCATCAAGATGCTAACTTTATGGACTACGACCTCATAAATATCAAGAGAAGCAACTCCAAACTTCTGGAGTGGAAGAATTCCTAATTGATCTCATTCATGGGACGAAAATTACCAAAAGTCCATAAGGACTAGATCTAAGCATACATTAAGCAAGTTCCAAGGTTTATACCTCAATGAAGCTAGAAATGATGAGTAGAGTCTAGATTTACAAGCTCTCCCTTGATCATAGCTCCTTGTTATAATCTCTTTTTCCTCAAATTTCACCAATACACACTAAAAGACACAAAAAGAGGGTCAAATCTTCTTAAGAGGGGCTAGCGTTTCAAAATGGGGCTTAGAGGGTAATGGAGGCTAAGAAATGAGAGGATCATGGGTCATCATGTTGTTTAAATAGGATCCAAATCCTAAATTTTAGGGTTTGTCCTCTGGGTGCATACATCCAACGTACTACCAAAATTTTCTTATAATGGAAACAAAGCCCATAGGGACTAAATCTGCAAAGCGTTTACATAACAAAGGTAAAAAATGAAAAGTCCACTGAATCAGGTGTTACATTTCTCCCCCACTTGAATCAGACTTCGTCTTTGATGTCCTCTGCCACAAATAAATATGGGTAATGCTCCCTCATCTCATCCATGGGCTCCCACATCCATTAAGAATGTGTTGATGCTGCTAGTGCACCTTCACTAATCCCACAACCTTGTTCTTCAAGGTTTTCATCTTCCGGTCAAGGATCACCAACGATCTCTCAATTTAATCCAGACAATCATCCACATGAATATCCTCCAATGGAACCACTGCAGAATCATCAACCAAAGACTTACGCAACTAAGAGACGTGGAAAGTGTTATGAATATGATTGAGCTCATACGACAGATCCAAACGGTACGCCACCCTATCTACCTAGTGCTAACACCCTGAAAGGACCTATGTACCTAGGGCCCAACTTACCCCGCTTCCTGAATTACATGAAACCTTTCCAAGATGACTCCTTTAGAAGCACCATGTCCCTAACCTGGAACTACAAGTCTTACCGGATTCTATCCACATAACTCTTCTACTGGCTTTGAGTTGTCTGAAGTCTGCTACGAACCTACTAAATCAAATCTGTCATTTTGAGAACCACCCTAGTACTCCCTATGATATGTTGACCAACGTCTCCCTAACAATTTTGGGTCCTACACTTCCTCCCATAGCGCATCTCAAAAGGAGGTCGATTAATTCTGGAATGGTAACTATTGTTATATGAATATTCCGTCAAAGGAAGATAGATATCCCAACTGCCGCGAAAATCTAGAAAGAATGCTTGCAACATATCATCCAAATTATGGATAGTTAGCTCACTCTGACCATTAGTCTGCGGATGGAAAACTGTGTTGAAGTGTAGACGAGTACCCAACTACTCGTGGAACCTCTTCCAGAACCTGGAAGTAAACCGAACATCCCTATCAGAGACCACAGAAACTGACACCTCATGACATGCCACCACCTCCTAAATGTAGATATCAGCTAGCTTATCCACTGAAATACTCACCTTAATCAAAATTAAATGCATGCTCTTCGTCAATTGATCGACGATAACCTAAATCGAATCCACTATGCACGTCGTTCGGGATAATTTGGTGATAAAATCCATCGTAATATCATGCCATTCCAAAACATGGACCTTTAACAGCTCCATTTTCGCATGAGGACACTAACACTTGGCCTTGAATTTCCTACAAGTCAAGCACCTCTCCACATAGAAGACCACATCTCGCTTCATACTTGGCCACCAATAATCAGGTCGGAGATCTCTATACATCTTTGTCGCTCCAGTATGAATGAAGAATCTCAACTTCTGCATTACCACCAGAAAAACCTAACGTGCACCACCCAAATATGCAACCGACACCCTCGGATGGAGAGTTAATAACCCCGAACCGTCATAATCAAAGGAAGCCACCTGACCCACTATGCACTCACTCTTCCGATGCTCTCCTTCTATGACAACCCCAAATCTAATCCCGTTACAAATCCCATTTTCACTAACGGAACGTGTCACTATACGTTATTTTATGTAATATTTGGAACCGTCAAAATCTGAATATCTAAGTCTATGCATGACTTAATATTATCATAAGAAATATAACTCATGTGTGTTAACCCCGTTTAACCTAATAGAGTTGTATTACTTTTTTTTTCTACCACTTCACCCGGGTAAAAAGTTTTAACCCAGTTAACTTTAAACATCGGGTAGCCGTGTATCGGGTGCGATTCCCGAGACATATGCAATGGGTGTGCACAACACTTGAACACTCATTTGCTACACACCCACTCTCTCTCTACTTTCTCTCTCTAGACTCGAAAACGACCCCGATTCCGCTAATTTCCGACCTACAAACGTAAGTACTCATCCTCTATCTTAATCTAGTCATGCTTCATTGAATTTAGGGGCCAAAAATCATAGAAATCAAGGACCATAAAGGAGTTTACGGCCTAAGAAGCTCCTTAGGCCGTAAACCCCCAAATTCATGCCCAAGACCAAGTTTTTCCTTCCTTTAAGCTAGTACACTAATTAAGGCTTATAGCTAGAAGGGTTTGGACACTAAAACACAAGATTTTGATGCTTAAAAAGGAGTTTACGGCCCAAGCTTGTGCTTAGGCCGTAAACACCTCAAACCCCCCCACAAATCCATGTTTAAGGTTCCAAAAACACTTCTAGGATGTTAGGTAAATTAGACACGACTCCAAGGAACACTTAGATGCATCAAACAACTCCATTTGAGGCCAAAATGAGGAGTTTACGGCCTAGCTTAGGCTTGGGCCGTAAACACCCAAGAAATTGTGTCAAACAAGCCCTTAAACCACCCTAATGCATGAAAGGAATTTATCTAAGGCCTTTGGAAGTGTGTTGTACCATTAAACACTTCATCTTGACACCAAATGAAGAGTTTACGGCCAAGGATGTTCTTGGGCCGTAAAGTCCCCATAAATATGTGCCAAATTGCTCCAAACTCACTATAGGGCCTTCTAGGATTTTTCTAAGCCATTTGGGACCATGTTGTACAAGAAAAACCATCATCTTAAAGGACTTATAGGAGTTTACGGCCCAAGAACAAGTCTTGGCCGTAAACTCCCCAAAAATATCACAAAATATGATGTTTAATCCTTCCCTTTTGGTCCAAAACACACACCACTAAATCAAGGAAGTGAGATAAGGCCTTAAACACACATTTTGGAGTGTCACAAGAGTTTACGGCCAAGCCTAGGGGGCTTACGACGGTAAACTCCCAATGGGTGGCTTTTCGGCCATAAACTCTAAGAGAGTGAACTCAAGGACCCTCCCGTAAATCATCCATGGCCTTGTACCACTCCCGGGAACCCTTTCTAGGCCTTAAAACCCCGAAAACGACACTAGAATGTCCAAATACTATAATGAGAAGCATAAGATGATTAACTTCTTGTAAAATACATATTTCATATGACATTAGGGTCCTAAAAGGTGCTCAAGTGGTTATTTGGTACCAAACGCTCAATCGACACTATTACCCGATTTACCCGATTCACCCGATTTCCGCGATTTCAGGTGAGTTCATACCCCTTTAATGAACCTTTCAAGTGTTTTACATGTTTTAGGGGGGAGATACAAGTTGCTTATAAATGTTTATGTAAAGTTTTACAAAACGATTTCCGAGTTACAAGGATTAATCACATGTGATTCACTACTCTTAGTTCAAATCACATGTGATTTGCCCCTATGCCTTAAAAACGGGTTTTACCCTTTTCAAACTATTTTTAGACAGTAAATCAGAATGAAAATGTTCTTTTGGAAAATACTTTTATTAAAACAATTTGCTTATAAAATGTAACCACACTGATATATTTATATAAATAAGACTTGGAGGACTTAGGACCGATATCTCGCCTTATTTCCTGTTCTTGTTTGATGTGGGCTTAGGGTAGTAGTTATCCGTCCGACTGTCGTTGATTTCTTACTTATATAAAATCTGTATATCAGTATGGGATACGATTACTACTGCTTTCACATAATGCTAAAGTCACTAACGTGTTAAGAAACATCCCCACTAAGATAACCATAATAGGTATGGTTAGGGTCGCTACCGCTACTACTCGCTAAGGTTATTAATATCTACACTATAATACTCACTATTACTAGACGATACACTAATAAGGGAATACACTATGATCAATACTAACAGATTATTACACTATAACAATGGAGAAAACACTAAACAAACAATAATACACTAACCCGCTATGAGATACTCTATTCGCTATTCACTACGCCCGGAGTGTTCCAGCAGGAGACGACTCTACATGTATAGATCTATACGGGGCAGACGCTATTACATCCCGACTGTTAACTCAGTCTGTGCCGTACAGGCCCTGGGATGCCACTACTTCATTACATTGTGCATGACCGGGAAGGTCATGGGATCCTCTATTATCCTCACTATTGGTAATATACAAGGAATACCCAACAACTACACTAACATACTACACTAAATGTTAAACCACATCCCGAAGTAAGTAAGTATCTATCACTAAAGGAAGCTCGCACCTCTATCATTGATCACGGGCTTAACTTATCCTATCACATTTGTTATTTGAAGATTTGCCAAAGTATTTTTACAATAAATTGTTTTCAAGGAGATAAAGAATGTATACTTTTCACAGATTGTCACTTACAATGTATTTCCTGGAAAATATGGGATTTTCTAAGTTTCTACTTCTTATGAACATAAATGATACATTTTTAAACACTAATGCTTTATATACAAAAACTCACACTAAACTCTTATGAACTCACCAGCTTTATGCTGATAAATGTTTTCAAAATAACTTGTATCTTCAGGTCAAAGATAGACACGTACAGACGCGTCATTTTTGGAGAAGGTGGAGCGCTTGAGACCCATCTCTTATTTTTGAATTACTTTCGGGTGATTGTTACACATTACTACACACTCATGTAATTAAATTCACTATCTAATACTATGGTTGTATGTTTCTTGTTTCTACTATTATGCAATTGTGATGATACTGTTCACTACGGCACCCACCCCGAAACGTATTCCGCCGTTATCGGTTTTGGGGTGTGATACCTTCATTGCCTGTACCTGAGCCACTCTAATCTGCTCCAAAAGTGTGGTAATCACTATTATCCCCAAACGTCTATCCTTAATTGGATCTACGACTGCCTTGCAGCCAAGAACATTGGCTGAGATGTTGGCCTTCCTCAGGGGATAAAGGATCTCACAATTATAGTCCATCACCACATCCAACCATCTACACTTCCTTATATTCAGATTTAACTGATTTATCAAATTCCTCAGGCTCTTATGATCTGTGTAGATAGTACAACAGACCCTATAGAGGTAATGTTGCTAAATCTTAAGGGAAAACACCAGGCCCCCAACTCGAAATCTTGTGTAGGGTAATTCACCTCATGAGGCTTCAACTGCCTCGAAGCATAAGCAATCACATGACCCCACCTCATCAACACTGCTCCAAAACCTGTGATAGATGCATCATAGTCAGAATCAGCACCTCACAAAATCTCGGTCTTAAAGTCTCAAAAGTTGCCTACTGCTCAGGCCCCCGACGAAACTTGATGGTCTTCTTCGTCAAGTGAGCCATAGGAACTGCTATCTTGTAGAAATCCTGAATGAACCTCCGATAGTAACTTGGCAATCCAAGGAAACTTTGAATCTCAAATGGAGACCTCAGAATTTCCCACTTCATTACTGTCTCAAACTTGGTCGAATCGACCACAATACCATTTTGGTTGACAACGTGCCCCAAGAAACTACACCTCGTGAAACCAGAACTCACACTTGGAGAACTTCTCGTACAATCTCTCCCTTCTCGGAGTCTCCAGTACATCCCTCAGATGCTCCTAATGCTGCTCCTAAATCATGGAATAGACCAGGATGTTGTCAATAAACACCATCATAGACCAATCCAACATGGGTCTGCGCACACGATTCTTGAGATCCATGAATGCAACTGGAGCGTTGGTGAACCTGAAGGGCATCACCACGAACTCGTAATGACCACAACGAGTCTGGAAGGCTGTCTTCTACGTATCCTACTATCTCACCTTCATCTGATGGTAACCCAGACACATATCAATCTTGGAAAACTAAGATGCACCATGAAGCTGGAAAAAGAAATCGTCAATCCTCGGGAGTGGGTAATGATTCTTCATTTTTAGCTTATTTAGCTCCCGCTAGTCGATACACATCCGATGCAAGCCATCCTTCTTCTTCACGATCAAGATCAGTACTCCTTATGGTGAACTAGTAGACCGAATAAATTCCTTATCTAGTAGCTCTAGTAGCTGACTAGACAAATCCTCCATATCTAGAGGTGCTAATCGATAAGGTGGCTTGGCTATCGAATCCACACCAAGAACCAAGTCAATCCAAAACTCCACCTGCCTCTCTGGGGGCACTCTTGGCAAATCCTCCATGAATACATTTAGGTACTCCTGAACAATCGGTACATCGTCCACAATCATCTTACCATTCTCCTGGGTATCCATAACATAGGCTAAAAATCCATAACAACCCTGCTGAAGATAGTGTTTGGCCATAGCTGTCGAACATAGAACCTGACCGCATTGAACACCCTCTCTCCTTAAACCTCCAACTCTCCCCCACTTGGTGTCCGAATGCGCACCAACTGCTGCTCCTAGTCAATCATTTCCTCATTGGGGCTTAGCCAATCCATTCCCATAATAACCTTGCTATCACACAAAGGAATAAGAACCAAATAAATCAAATACCGCTCACTAAGAAACTCCAAGACATAACATTGATGAAACCTCGATACCTGCATAGGACGATCATCAAAAATCTCAACCTCTAATGGACAATCCAGCTCTGCCGGAGCATCGACAAACCTCTCGACAAACATCCTTGAGGGATCACTATATTAAAAATAAACCATATAAACCATCAGAATTTACTAGAAGAATCCCAAATTCTACAAGCTTCCTGGTATCACCGTGACTTTGTTTGAATCGAGTACGGATCCTCTGCTTCCACTAGTACGAGCCCGTACTACCTTCCATATCTATCCATAATTTCCTAAAGCATCATTCCGAATCCTCCAAGTCACCCCCTAATCAATCCAAACAACCCTTAACAAGTCCAGGCTCCCGCCACCAAATCACTTCCTATGTTTTTGCTACGGCTACAATCTCACCACTCCCGGTCATCAGTTGTAGAAGGAACTCCGCCTAACACCCTATAAATAGGGTTACAAATACAATTACATGCCATTGACGCCAGATAAATCTTCAAATGAAAGGTCTCACACTATAACGGTTGGACTCAAACAAAAATTATGCAATAGAGTTAAAACCTAACCTTCTAAAATTCTCTTGTATCAATAATATTTAACTTAGCCTATTCAGTTACTAGTTAGCTGATGTTAAGGGGAACAACTCAAAATACACAGCAAGCAGCATTCAAGTATCAAGTGATCTCAATCATAGCATAAAATAAATTGGCCATCCTATCCCGGAATGATCGGGACTAGCATGTAAGTGTACAAGCACACATAGTAGGCATATAAAGGCATCTCGCCTAGAATTCTATCATGCAATACTTGAGCATATCCTTAGCCGTAATCAAGAATGCAATTCACAAAATCAAAATTCAAAGCATAACAAAAAACTTGTGTGGGTATCTTAGGAATACTTACTTGAGTTCGGTCGATGGCATGCACCGCACCCCTTCTTTTTTAGAAAAAAACGCTTTTTATAAAACTTTTTTTTTTTTGAAAAGTTGCCAAAACCTCATTTTAAATTCAAACATAGATGAGAGTATCCCTGAATCCCTCAAACGAAGGGTATGATACAAACCTTTTACGCCCCAAAATTTAAAGCCAAAATTTTTTGTTTTCATATTAAATAAACGATCAACCTAACACGTTTATAAAATCATAAAGTAAAATCAGAGTATGTCAAACACTCATCCCAAAAGACATCAAAGTCATATAAGTTAAGAGTCATTGTGTGTCTTATGCGATCATCTCGAACTCTTTGCCTTTGATCCAGAAGTACCTCAAACATAAAATGAAAATTGTAAGCACGAAGCTTAGTGAGTTCCCCAAAATACCGCATACCATATATATCTACCAGCTCAAGGTTATGTCAGGTCTTTTTCACCCTAGGGTGTATTTCACTCCCGAGTCTTTTTTAAATCATGTGTCAGCTTAAGCCATACCGGGTCTATATCACCCCCGAGTCTATTTCAACACATACGTCAGCCCAAGCCTGTACCTGGTCTATGTCGCCCTCGGGTTTATCTGACCCCACATATATATAGCAAATAGGCACACATGCATATAACACATACATCAGGAGTCACAAAGAGTACAAACACATAACATATCCTAGTGTCCTACAGTATAGTGAGCGAACTCACCTAAGTCTACTGTGAATCAAACAAATGATAAGGTTATTGAACCGGATAATCCTTATGCTAATCAATAAAATAAAACTCTAATTAATAACTGGGCCATAAACCATAACTGGGAATCTAGTTCATGTATCCAACACCCAGGGTAAAAGATCATTTTACCCTTTCCTAACTCGGCTCAATAAGCAAGGCCCAACCCAATAGCACCAAAAGACCAATATGACCTAATTCCCTAAATGATACCCATATCCTATTATGCACCCAAATACTAGAATCACCATGGCCTAATAATGGCCTAAAGTCAAAAAGACTAGTGGCCCATGAAGGTCCAAACCCTAATTGTCCAAAATGGCCCAAAATGAAAAACCCCAAGATCAGGCTTGGTACGTTGCGCGTACTAGACGTACGTCCAACGCGGTCGCGTGCATAATCGAGGACTCGGACGTGTAAGCTTAACATATGCGCCTATTAAGCTATTTTTCCATAGGTGCTTAATGCTTGCATTCGAAATAGCTACATTAATGATCCAAGCCTTATAGAGTACCTTAATCCATAAGGTCCTTAACTTGGAGGTTGTGCATAGCTCAGAAGATCCCAAACCCTAGATTAAGCATTCTACATTCACCAAATAGACAACAACATATGCATGGTTGATCTACAACCATCAAAGATGCTAACTTTATCAACTATGGACCTTAAAAACATCAAGAGAAGCAATTCCAAACTTCTAGTGTGGAAGAATTCCCACTAGATCTCATTTATAGGACCAAAACGACCAAAACTCCATAAAGTCTAGAAATAATGAGTAGAATCTAGATCTACAAGCCCTCACATGATCAAAGCGCCTTATTCTAAGCTTGACTTCCTCAAAGCTCACCAACATACACTAAAGCACACACAAAGAGGGTGAAATTTCCTCGAGAAGGGCTATGGTTTCAAAACAGGTCTTAAAGGGTAATGGAGGGTGATAAATGAGAGGATCATGGGTCATTATGTTTTTTGTGACAACCCAGAATTTTCATTTGTATAAACTCCGCAATCAAGCACATAAAAAATTTGCGAAATTCATCTCAAAACATTTTTGGACGGGTTTAAGCCCGTTAGAGTATTTTATTTTATATTCGCCAAGCAAACAAAAATAAGGAAGTATACTTTAGAGTTTTCTGTATATCTCATAAGTCGGGAAACTCCAAAAGTTTGGAGTTTACGGACGTAAACAAGGAATTTATGGCCGTAAACCCCAGAGAGTATAAATATGACACCTAGTCATTTTTGGCTCATTTTCACTTCCTAGTTCAAGAACACACAAGTTTTTCTCTCAAGTATCATATCAAATTTCCATCAAATCCGCCAAAATATCTTCAAGTGTTCTTCAAACACCAAGAACACCAAGAACACACACTAGTGTTCTTGGGCTCTAACCACTCATTCCAGCTTCCCATAAGATTCGTGTGTGTGGTCAGGTCCTCACTTGACACTTAGCATCCTATACTATCCGTTCATCCAAATCACCCACGTCTGGTGAGTTCATACCCTGAATTAACCTTTTAAATGATTTTAAATGTTTTTCTGGGGGGGAATACAAGTTGAACTATAGAGTTATTATATCCATCACATGTGATTAATAACTGTATAACAAATAGATTTTTGCTTGTTAAACTGCATTATCTAGCTAAAGGTTTTCGAATCTTGTTTTTATAAACTCACATCAAGTCATAAATTCTTATTGATAGATTTTCCAAAGGTTTTACCAAAACTCCTTTGTATACTTTTATATTGTTAATTGCATGCCTGTATATGTATAGTTATATAAGTAATGTTTAAAGGACTCAGGAAGGCCAACTCGCTTTAATTCCTTTTCCTTGTTTGGATGTGGCTTTAGGGTAATGGTTATCCGTCCGAAAGTCGTTTAAATATTAGTTAGATATCATGTATACATATATAGTCATAAAAGTCCTATCGGCCAATTAATCATCCTTTGGGTAGCCAAGGCATCTAGATAACTTTTCAAGTAAACTATTATAGGTATAATTTAGAAACCAACAATAACTTTCATGAAGGGTAACCTAGTTATATGTATATTCTAAACACCTATAATTTTTAATAAAGAGAAAGGTTATAGAATTCGAAACACGAGACACATCCTCATGACACGGATTCCACCGTTGTCAACTTGGTAACCAGAGTCTCCAGGGGGGAGAGCAGGCATTGTGTGTATAGATCTATATGGGACAAACACTCCCACATCTTGACTACTAGCTACAGTCCCGACCGACCAAGCCAAGGGGTGAAAAATGTCACATTCATTCCGACGCCAGCAGGTCGTCAAGTATTCGATAGTCATTCAGTATGGTTATTAGTATCTTTACGTTTACCTAACAATTCATGGCTTTAAGGTAATAAGTATTTTCATGGTATTTTCTATATATGAAACCATTATAACCTATTTTCCTAGTTATATATTCTAGGTCACATTATATACCTTTAAACCAACCCATATAGTGTCATACCCCAAAACCGGAACGGCGGAAAGGTTTTGGGGTGGATGACGTCATGTCAACTGTCACAACACATGCATTATAGTAATCAAAGTACAACAAAACATTGCATTAATAGTAATAATTTTACATGGTTTACTTTACAATACATAAAGGTAATACAAGTAATAATATAAGTGCACCTTGGCACAAAATTGTCTTTAACAGAAGCTCCTGGATTGTACCTGTCTAATGCTGACCTGAGAATACAAGTTATTTGAAAAGCGAGTATCAGCATTTTTACAAATGCTGGTGAGTTCATAAGCATTTAGTGGCATTTTATTCAAATAACTTTAATAAAAGCGGTAGTTTCAGTGTATCTATTACATTGGTGTCTTTTCCAGAAAATCCTATATTCTTTTTAATAAAAGCAGTCTTCTACCAAGACTGGACGGAGTTATTGTTGGACTAATGTCTAAGTCCATAACTATAATTGGTAAGACTTGACCCGACCCGACATGGTCCATTTGGGTTGCATACCATCATGCACTTGGATGAGAGAAATAAGACACTTATGGTTATTAATATATTATAAGTTCTAGTATATTAATAATAAGAATGATAAGATTATTTAATTAGTATTGATCAAGAATTAATCTAGGATTAATTAAGTGATCAAAAGAAGACTAATTAAATATATGGGTTGATTGTGTAAATCATCCATACTTGTATAGTGGGCTAATGCTCCATGGATAATCAAGTTGGGCTAAAACCCATAGGATGGTTCATGGATGCTCCATGGTGTATTTGTACCCATGGATCATGGAAATGAAAGGCCATGTCAATTAGGGTTTACATGGTGTAACCCTAACTATATAAGCATCTTATTATTGAGGAAAAATTGGCCACTAGTATTATTCTAGAGAGGGCTAGCCGATTTCATAAAGTGTAGAATTCTCTCAAGCTATTCTAAGTGTTTTGATGATTGTGATTCCATTTGAGGTGTCACACTTGGGGCACTAGGCACTCAAGCTTCATGAAGACTTTCTACATCAAGAGGTATGTATTCTATCTTGTTACATTCATTGTTTTTGTATGCTAGATTAGGATAATACCTTGGAAGTTCTTATTTGCATGTATGATAGAGAAAACATAGATCCAAGGTATTTAGGGTTGCATGTACACTTAGGAGTGTTAGAACGCTCAAAACCCAACAGTGGTATCAGAGCCTAGGCTTGCTTTCTCTTATACTTGATGCAAATTGCTCAAAAATGCTGAAAAACTCGATTTTCTGGCTTTCTGGGCACTGTACTCGCCGAGTCCACTGATGAACTCGCCGAGTACATGAGTAAAATCATCCTACTCGCCGAGTAGGTTGATGCCACTCGCCGAGTAGGAGCCCCAGACAGCATATATTCGACGTTTTTGGCTAGAAATGGACTAGGAACATTACCCTAAGTTGTTTTTGATCTTATAAACTTGTTTTTGATGTGGTAATGTTCATGCTAATCCATTTTCAAAGATAATTGTCAATAGATTCATGTTTTGTAAGACTAATTACATGAAAAAGTTTGATTTGAATTATCTTGTTCTTATGAGTTGCTTAGATTAATAGAAATGTTGAGTGAAATAGTTGTTTTCAATCCATTTTAATCTAAGAGTTTAGTATAAAATGTGTTTGTGTAACTTGTCCTCAAGTTACATCAAGAGTCACATTAAAGACTCATAAAACTCATAATAGTTGGCAATGGTTACAAAATGAAGAGTCTTGTGTCATTGAATAATTTTTATGACTCCATAACTTGTCCTCAAGTTATGAAAGTTCAAGAGTCACTTCATTAAAAGAAAAATATGTAACCATAATTAAATCCATAAGTTATAAAATAAAGAAAAAGTTAGTTCTTTTATTAGTTTAAAGTCTTCCATAACTTGTCCTCAAGTTATGGAACTTGAAGAGTTTTTGGATTAAAACTACTTTAAACACATAAGTTATGGAATTAATTAGTTTTGAATAGTTTCAAAACTTGCCCTCAAGTTTTGGAATTTGAAAAGTTTTCAAGTATGAATACTTTAATTCCAAGTTAGCCCTTTTAATTTTAAAAGTTAAAATTCAACCCTTATACTTTATAATATTATAAGTTAATAATATATATATGTATAAGAGTAAAGTCAGTCTTACCGCTAGTACGCCTCATTCACGAAGTCGGTCTATAAGGTGGGTATAAGGTTGTTGCCTATAAAATGGCAACTTAATGGGTGTCCACTCTCACCCACCGCTTGCTTGACCGGTGGAGGGTCGTTAGCCGAACGGGTTTGACAGGACTTGAATTCTCCCTTCATTAAAAGTATTAATGATAATACTAAGTAACTAAACTCTTAATAATACCCAATCTTAGTTACTTAGGAAAAATGTGAATAAGGTGCTAACCCATGAAATTACACTTTACACTTTGTCTAAGTCGTTAGTGGAGCGTGTGTGGTTAACCGACACACTAACTTGGACTTAACAAGGTAGGTAAAGGGTGACTTAATATTTATCATAGTATCGATGGAGCGTGTGTGGTTAACCGGCACATCGATTGAGGGGTAATTTATTAAGGGTACCAAGTGATTTGCATGGTTACTTCACACCTTGTTTTGTGATCCTCGGCATCCCAGTCACAAAACCTGAAGGGAGCACTCGAGATTGAAACATGCCTTTGAAAAGTTCAATGAATCTCAAAGATCTAGGAGTTTCAAAACCAATTAAAACCTAATTATACATTTCGTTTATCTTGGTGGAAATTGGTGAATCGTCATTCACCTACCTTCAAATATTTTATAGCTTGGATTACGGCATACCTCTTCTAAGTTATAAAATAGTTTGTTGGGTCCTAGCCTTAATATTTCATATTGGGTGTCATATTAAGGACTTAAGATCAACTATCTTGAATATCTCCCAAAAGATGTCTGGTTTAGACATTTATGATCTTCCAAATCTCTTGAAACAAGCTTTCCTAATGAAGATGATGTCCCATGGATATCATACTTCTTCACCTCTTCAAATTATTCTCCCTAACCCACAAGTTCTTGAAAAGTTTAAGGTCACTCAGGCCCTATTGGCAAGGCAAGGTCTAGGTGTGGTCACATCTTGGAGATGTACTCACATATTGACAAGCCGAGAGAGTTGGGTGTCAAAGTCTTGAGAAAGTTGGTGGTTCAACTACTTTCTAAGTCACATAGTGAGTTCTTTTGGAACACCTATGAAACAGACTATGACAAGACCCTTAATGATCTTATCTATTTGCTAAGATCAACTTCCTAAAACTTTATGGACATTAACTATGTTGACATTGGATATCTAGTAAAGCATTCTCTTCCCAATGGAAAGGGATCGGCCATAGTCAACTCGGTTGACCAAATGGTAAAGAGAAAAGCTAAGTCTGTGATAGTCCCGTGTACCATTATCAAAGGGTCCATATGTTTATATTGCCAAAGGAAGGGGCATTGGTTGCGAAGCTGCCAAATTTACCTAAGGATGTTAAAGTCAATAAGTTTGACTATACTTCAGGTAAATTCCACTATCTAACTCTGTTAAGTTTCTATTCTGAGATTCTTGATACATGATGTGACTGGGTCACATGGTGATGTTTTAAGAATCAAAGAAAAAAGTGAAGAAACTTAAAGAAAGAATATGTTGAATCTGATCGCGTAGATGGATTTCTATCGTATTTTTTGAAGATCGGATTCTTGAGCAACTTCTTAGGAGTTATGAGATATTGCTTAGGAATAGATAACAACAAGTTTTCATATGGATTGTAAGGATAAGTTTTTTTCCGCAAAGTTTTAAAATAAAAGAAAATTTTTGATTTTATTTATTTTAAAATATCCTTACAATGGCATTTGAGGAAAAATTGTTGCTTATATAATTCCATTAAGAGCAAGAGTGGAAATATAAAATTGATTCATTCATTTGTGGTAATGTCTAAATTTACCAAATAAGGAAAGATTCTCATCACCCAAGTTTCAAGTGGACCGGAACTTGGAATCATGCAAGTTGTATAGCATGATGAATGAGAACTTTCAAGTTTTGGAAAATTAAGACTAATTACTTGTTCGCATGGATGTGTGAGTTAAGTAAAGGACTAAGGGATCGAGTACACATTGTTGTGCACTGATTAAGTCCACCACAAAAGATTAATAAGACTATTCGTCATAATTTACTAAAGCTCAGTAAATATGATTATACTTACAAGCTTAAGTGTAACTCTGAGATATTGGAAAAAGGTTTCAATGTATGACAGGGCGAATAAGAAGAATCAAATTAGGCAGAAGGATAAAAATTTCTCATATCTGAAAAGATGGGAGAGTACTTTAGTATCAGTTTTGTGATCATCTTAATGATTAAAAACCATATCAAAATTAGTTCTCTAAGGAAAATCTTAGTGCATTCTTATGACTAAGAAGAGGAACTTGAATTGTTGAAGTGGTTAAATCAAGAAGATGAGTCATACTTCGTTCCAATACAAGTCTTAGAGTCATACTCCAAGATTGTAACTTGAGTGACATGTCTCAAAAGAAGGTTAAAACACTTGTCAAATGTAAGAATAAAAGTTTTCTACTCTTGTACATTTGAAATTGGTAAGTTGTGATGTTTTGGATAAAACAAAGACCAACTTAGGCCAATTGGGTAAAGTGTTTTTCTTGATTAGAATCCGCACTATCTCTTGGATGTTTGACAAGGGAGTCTTATATGTCAAGAGGACAGTGGGAGTCTTAAAGGTCTTGAAAGTCTCAAGAAATAATCAAGAATAAAACCTGAAGTTCTTCACTAGCACACGACTTGAGGTTTAAAACCTATCGTGTTGACATATTCTGTGCCCATTCCAGTTAAAGTTGCCTTTGCATATGAGTTCTTAGAGTTCTCAGTTTGTTGCATAACAACTTGGAAGCAATGGCAGGCCCTTGAGCTGCCAGGTGGCAAGAAGTTAAGATTGAGTTCGGTCCATATGAGTTTGGATTAGTCATTATCTTTGTCTTGTGACTATGATTTTGACAATTCACATGGATAAGAACACATACACCAGTAAATCTAAGTGTCATAAGGTTTCTCTCCGATTCATGAAAATGATGGTGAGGAAACACTTTCACTAAGTAGATTTTAGCTAGATAGCAATTGTGATATTTGCATTCTCAAAGCCGTTAGTGGAGCGCGTGTGGTTAACCGGCACACTAATATGGACTTGTGAGAAGTGGCAAAAAGGTCTAAGCATTATGATTACGGCATCCCTCTTCATAATTGTTTAGATACACAAGTGTGCTATCTAAGGGAAGGTGTATGATTTTGATAAAGACTTATCAAAACAATCTGGTATCAGAAATCTGAACTTTGGTAAGAAAGTCAGCTGATTTCTGAGTACATGTCAAAGCTAGTGGGAGCATAAGTGTTATGCTAATAATCATCATGTTAGTGGGAGCATGATAATTATGATAAGTATTGCAAGTTAGCAATGTTAATTATAGAAAACAAAAGTTTCAATTGGGAAAGAGTTGTTTTGCTATAATTAAGGGAGAGGAAATTATACTTCATCTCAAATCTATAAGCTTAGATCTTGAGGTTTTAATCATTTAGTCAAGGAAATATATGAATTTCATGTTGGAATGACTCAACATAAGGAAATTCTGTATATGAGTCCATTATTTGCGTTCTAAAATTCGATTATGATTACGGCATCCCTTTTCATAATCTGAATTATGAGAACTTGGCAAATAGAAATGGAAATGTTATAGCAAAAGACTGGTTTAGTCTTTATGTGAGACATCATGAATCGTGTCCCATATGCTTCGGATATAGGATCGGTTACATGTGCTATAATCATCTGTTCTAAAATTTTCCAAATGCCTGGGGCATTAAGAAGGGAAAAGGTTTAGAACTGGATATGACTAAAAGGATTAAACAATTGTCGAGGACAATCTAAGGTTTACCAAAGATTGCTTGCTCAAGGACAGTTGGAAGTATAGTGATAATTCTGGAAGGACCATATTGACATAATCTGTAAGGAGGCAACTCTTGTTCAGAAGTGATAGTCAAAATAGAATCTGGAAATGTTTCAAAGTTAGAATTTTCAATCTGTGTAAGATTAAGGAAACTTAATGCAAGAAGGATGTTTCCAAGGAGTTGATCTCCTTTGGAATACTCTGTAATGATTGTTGCCAAGTCTTTGTGAGTTTGTGCATAATCGTTACAAGAGGATCAATGCATATAAGTTTAGAATCTAACAGATTCCAGTAAATGGCATGAATTTGGAATTCTTGCATTTGCAGTAAGGATTTGGGAGTGTGAAAAGAGAATCAGTGAAGTTATGTTCAATTGATCTAGTTCACAAAGTAAAGATCATAGACAAACATAGTATGCATACTTGGTGTGTGGCATGACTAGTGTTTAGAAAACATAGTGTACATGCTTGGAGCATGGGACAACTATTGTTTTAAATTCAAGAATAAAGTTGATAGCTGAAACAATATACAATGAATAATGTGTAATCATATGGTGATAGGTTTTGATACCATATTGGATTCTATTATTATTGTGTTTCACTTTGCATGTTTTGACTTCCCGAATAAACTGGGTTATTCTTCCGGAATGACTAAGTTATTCAAACCATCCACAGTCGGTCATATTTTGGAAGTAGATATGAATTAAGACTGTCATGATGGGTTGTAGAGGTCTAAGGTGTTGGACAAGGCTACAACAATCATGAGTGCTCATAAGTTCTGAGTATTGGATTCAACCCGCGCTCATTGGAATCACTTCATGGATTTTATCATGAGTGATCATGAGACGATAATATCTTATATTCTTCAAACCTAGAGATATGAGTTGTTACTATGAGTTGGTAGTACATTGATTTCACGAAACCGCATTCGGTAACTCGGTGCTATAAAACGTGCTTTTGTGTATGATTCAACAAGTAGTAGAACAAGCCATATGAGTCGAAGTTTATCCATTCCTTTTACCTTCGGGATAAAAGCGATATCTGTGGGCCCCTCGATGATTTGATGATGACAAATGGAAGTGCTCGGCCGGGCCAGGACTGATTTGATTTGTTCAATTAGTCAGTCGTCATAAATCGGAAATCGGGGAACAACAAATGGACAGAGAGAATGATTATAATCCATGTCTCAGTCCATATGATATCTAGAATGGAGGAATATATGATCCCTTATCTAATGGACAAGTCACTGACAAAGGTCAGAGTTTATCTACAAGGTCAGAGTTCGATAGAAGGTTTGAGAGCTACGATTGCCGGTTGGTTCCTGAAGTCATACGCAATAATAGTTTTATACTTATCCAAGTGGGAGACTGTTGGATTAATGTCTAAGTCCATAACTATAATTGGTAAGACTTGACCCGACCCGGCATGGTCCATTTGGGTTGCATACCATCATGAACTTGGATGAGAGAAATAAGACACTTATGGTTATTAATATATTATAATTTCTAGTATATTAATTATAAGAATGATAAGATTATTTAATTAGTATTGATCAAGAATTAATCTAGGATTAATTAAGTGATCAAAAGAAGACTAATTAAATATATGGGTTGGTTGTGTAAATCATCCATACTTGTATAGTGGGCTAATGCTCCATGGATAATCAAGTTGGGCTAAAACCCATAGGATGGTTCATGGATGCTCCATGGTGTATTTGTACCCATGGATCATGGAAATGAAAGGCCATGTCAATTAGGGTTTACATGGTGTAACCCTAACTATATAAGCATCTTATTATTGAGGAAAAATTGGCCACTAGTATTATTCTAGAGAGGGCTAGCCGATTTCATAAAGTGTAGAATTCTCTCAAGCTATTCTAAGTGTTTTGATGATTGTGATTCCATTTGAGGTGTCACACTTGGGGCACTAGGCACTCAAGCTTCATGAAGACTTTCTACATCAAGAGGTATGTATTCTATCTTGTTACATTCATTGTTTTTGTATGCTAGATTAGGATAATACCTTGGAAGTTCTTATTTGCATGTATGATAGAGAAAACATAGATCCAAGGTATTTAGGGTTGCATGTACACTTAGGAGTGTTAGAATGCTCAAAACCCAACAGTTATGTGGTAAAAAGGTAGTTTTCCCTTAATCACTATCATTATCCAAATACAGAATTTGATTATTAAGAAAGCAGGAGAATTCAGGGAAATAACATATGCCTCAGTAGTGAGGACTGCAGACTAAGCCAAAGGAATCATAGACTACAGGAGAGGATGGAACAAACGACACGCCTGGCTCAGTCTAACAAAGAAAGACACTGACCCTAGACGGTGCCAAATGAAAGGTACAACTGGAAAGGTCGAAACAGAGGATACAGACCGCAGACAGTATCAAATGAAAGATACAAATATCAAGGTCTAAAACAGATAGTACAGACCGTAGCCAGTATCAAATGAAAGATACAGGTAGCAAGGTCTAAAAACAGTGTGACTCTGAGAATGGGTTTCCCAGCATACAGTGTAAATTGCTGGTAAAATACCGTTACCTTCAGGCCATGAATTATAAGGTAACCTGGGATACTCGTAACCATACTAATCGACACTAGAGTACCTGACGCCCTACAAGCGTCTATAAAATATGACATTTGTCACCCCTTGGCTTGGTGGGCCGTGGACTGTAGCTAGCAGTCAAGGTGCGGGGGTGTCAATCCCGTGTAGATCTATAAACAATGTCTGCTCTCCTTACAGGAGCCTTCCTAAGTCCTTCAATCATTGTTTATATGCACCTATACAACCACAGACATACATCTAACTACGACTGAGTGTGTAACAAGTGGAAATGTACAGTGTGGAATAACCGAATCGTATGTATAAACGTACAGTGTGTGAATAACCGAGTCAAGATGTATAAACAAACAGTGTATGAATAACCGAGTCGAGATGTATAAATAAACAGTGTGTGAATAACCGAGTCGAGATGTATATATAAACAATGTGTGAATAACTGAGTCGAGATGTATAAACAAACAGTGTGTGAATAACCGAATCGACATGTATAACCGAACAGTGTGTGAATAACCGAATCGAGATGTATAACCGAACAGTGTGTGAATAACTGAATCGAGATGTATAACCGAAAAGTGTGTGAATAACCGAATCGGGATGTATATGCATTACCAAATATAAGTGTATCACGAAGTGGAGACATTATCAAGTAGGAGTTCAAACTAAGTGAAAATGAAACAGTGGTGTCTAATACGTAACAGTATACGATATGAAAGAGAACTTTGTTTAAAACCTTGAAAAACCTTTACACTTAAGAAAATCACAATTTGGTATTCTTTATTAAAGTACGTTTGAAAACCTTTAGAAATTCTTTCGAAACTTTTCATAAACTAGTTTAAATTGTCTTTTGATAAAATAGTATAAGTAAGAGTTTGAACAAGTGAAAACCTTTTAGAAAGCCATTTATAGTATCCTACATGGTAAAACAGTTTATAGTGTGGTAAATCTTTAGGCATGTAGGTTATGAATCACATGTGATTGATATGATAACTCGCATGTTTAACGTGTATTCCCCCCTATAAAACATGTAAAAACATTTAAAAGGTTCATTCAGGGGTATGAACTCACCTGGTGTAAGTGGATCCGACGAAGGTGCCGGTTGGGTGCTCGGTGTCAAGTAAGGACTTGGACACTCTTAACGACCTATTTAACATATGACAACATATGTTCACATATAATTATTACATTTAATACTAATCAAACAAGCATACGCACCCTATTGAGCGGAAAACACTTTGATTAAGTGTTTGGGGTGTCCCGTGTAACATTTAAGGGTGTGAATGGCTTAGGAATGGAGTTTACTCTCCAAGAGTAAACTCAAATTATGGTGTTTACGGCCCAGGGACAACTCCCCATGAGTTTACGGCCATAAACTCATGGTGAGGGGTTTCTAGTGTGTTTAAAGGCCTTAACTTCTTCATGGAATTTTGCTAGGTCCAAAACTAAGTTGTATGAATGGATTTAAGGCTTCACATGGACCATTGAGGAGCTTATGGCCCTAAGCTCCTATACACTCATTCTTTTGGTGTTTTCAAGTCTTAAATGGTAGAGGATAAATCCTAGGTATTTTTCCAAGTCGAATGAAGGAGTTTGGGCACCATTTGGGCATTAATTGGGAGTTTACGGCCCATGAACCACCTCTATGGGAGTTCACGGCCGTGAACTCCTATTCACTTAGTTTTATTGAAGTTTAAGGCTTTTCCAATGGTGGTATTGCTTCAAGGTATGTTTCCCAGGTCATAGGGGGTTTTTGGGGCATTTCTAGCACATAATTTTGAGTTTACTCCCCATGAAGAGAAGTTTACGGCCCAAGCATGTTCTTGGGTAGTAAACTCATGTTTACTCTTCAAAAACTCGTTTCAAGGTGTTCTAAGTCCGAATATGTAAGCCTAAAAGTCATATCTAAGCCTTAGGGGCAATTTGGAGGGGTTTTGGGGCTTAAAAACCCCATTAAATGGTGTTCATGGTCCAAGAGTGTTTTGGGCCGTAAACACATGATTATGTCCCTATTTTATGTTTTAAACTCGAAATTGCAAGCTGGATAAGTCATACAACGAGTTAGGATAGTTTACCTACTCGTTTGAGGCTCGAAACGAACGATTTTTGGCTCAGATTTAAGTTGTAGAGAAAGAGAGAGAGAGAGAGAGTGGGGAGAGTGTAAAAAGTCTCCAATGGACTCCACTCACCCTTATATAGGTGTCGGAGTTGGGGCACAGTGGGATTCTACCCGATACTGCCGTTATACGGGGCTTTTGGTCGCACCCGATTTAGTGGTCGTAATAATAAAAACTAACTTTTTCCAATTAAATGGAAATGCAACTTAAGTGTTTTTATTTACTTTATTATGACTATAATGACATAATATAAATAAATAAATAAAACATTTATTTATTTTTGCGACCCCTAGTTAACAGAACTTTTATACAGTGGAATATTCCGTTAACGGAAACGGGGTAATGTAACGGAATAAACTTTGGGTTGTCGCATCATCCCCCCGTTAGAGGGAATTTCGTCCCGAAATTCAGGTCTAGGAAAAGAAATAGGTATGAATGGCCAAGTAGAGGTAAGAGGGTACTTCCTATTCTGTTCATCCTCGCATTCCCCTGTGAATCTTTGGTCTGTGTTTGTCATTCCAACAAACCTTCACCTACGGGATGCGAATTCCGTCTCTTGTAGTTAGTGGGTTCCAACTGGTGTATCTACGAGGTTAGGGTTCTCAACGGTTCCTTATCAAGATGAGTGGGATACGAAGAGTGACGTCGGGCAACACTGATCATGTCTAAGGAGTGGATCGATCTGGTGTGAAGCTTAAGGGATATCCGGAAGTAGTAGTGGTTTGACGAGGGTTGGACTAATCTCCGTATAGGATCTCGGGTGGTCCTAAGCTCTCAGAAGGGTAGAGCTTTTCAGTACCTAGAACATAGGGTACTTATATGGCAAGATCATCACTGGCGTGATCGCCATTCTGAAGTTCCTAATGTTCTCTCTCATATTGGTAGTGTAGTCCTTTAGGTTGGTTCTTAGGAAGCTCAAGTCGTCCTTGGTTTCTCGTTTCCTGTCAATTGGCTTTTAGAGGCTTTCTAGATCATCGGATGGGTTGCGTGACTGCAGTTTTCTGTTTGCTATAGATTGTCTATCTCAAGCTCGTGCAAAATGAATCTGCACTTTTGATGCTTGAGGTATTTCTAACGGAAACCTTCGGGGTCAGGGAGATAGGGTTTCACCAGACGAGTGTTGGACTACCTCGGGAGGTGGTTCTACTATTTCCGCATGAGATAGTATTCGTGGAACACCTGATAATCCGATGAATCTCGTATAACATGCCCTAATTCCCAAGGCGTTGGTTTATTCTGGTGCGGAAAGCTCGTGCTCCTATATAATCCATCGACTAACACCTAGACTGGTGTCAAGTCTATAATCTCTTCGGGATCTGGATTATAAGACATAACGCAACCACTTTCGCACTTTGATCAAGTATTCCTGGCTACGAAGGTTATCATGGGGTTCTCGGTATTCTAGTGTTCACTTTGGAGAATGTAGTCTATCATCTACAAGGCGGCGATCACTTCCTCCATGTGAGAGAGTGGAGGATCCTAGGCACTATTTGTTTGTAACGGGGTGGACGATGTGCCTGAGTAGTGCGAACATCTACTGCAACTACTCTTCCGAAGGTTCTGAGTTTTTTCGGTCTAGGTCAAATCTAGTGAGTATAGGTTCCATTACTCGGAACTTCAATCCCTTTACTAACTGAGGGTGTTAGCTACTATGTGGGCTTAACCGGTATGACCACAAATTTTGGATTTGTGGTCATTATAGTAGCTCAAACCGTAGTGGTTCTCTTGACTCTAGCTCCTATTTTACGGAATAGGATGAAGGGCTTTACTATGATGTTCGTGGTAGAGCTCATACTTGGCTTAACCACTAGTACTTGGTGTATGCAGGCCGTATATAATTGAGGTCGGCAGGATGTTCAGCTATGCGACTCCACCCCAAACCCACAACCCAACGAGGAACAGGGAGTAGGGAGGAAACACACACCTTAAATCTATTTGATCTCAATTATATACCACCTTTACGCACATACCTGGTTATAGTGGTCATTCCTTATGAGTTCTAACCTCTAGGTTCACGAACCTGACGTGCGAGGTGCGAAGGGTCTTTCTGGGGAATCTACGGAGTATGCTTTGAATGGTTATCGTCTTCTAGAGTATCGTCCAGTGTCTTTCGCATCGGTTTCCATATGACTAACAGAGGTCGGTCAGCAGCGCGCGGTACCCTTCTCTTGGGTACTTCGGAAGGTTTGAGATAAGAGGGATGACTAACGGATCGCATTAGGTTTGATTATTTGTGTTATATTTAGGTTCGGAAGAACCTCTATTTTCCGACATGGCTACGGAGAAAGTTATTTTTACACAGCACTATGGATTCACACATGGTTGCACAAGGTCGAACCATGATCGATAGAGCCGGCGCGGAACTATAGAGAGTCCTAAGTGTTTCCGAGTAGAGTATCTTTTCATGAATGGATTCTCACGAGGCATTTCTATAATCACCTAACATATACTAGTCATGTATAATTAAGATGGGGAGGACTGTTGACTGAGCGACTCCGCCCTAAATCCACAACCAAACGAGGAACAGGAAATGAGGCGGCATTCACTCACTCTAGGTCTATCCATCTTAACTATACATGGCCGTAACGTATATGTTTAGCCATTATAGTTTTACCTGATGAATTTTTAAATTTTATAACAGTGCTATGACTTTCGCCTTATTGGGGAAGTATTTATATTTTGAATTAGCCTTTTAATGTTTTGCGTTAGTTATCCGAGATCGAGAGACGTAACAAAATCTACTAGGTACCTTGATGCTTCTCCCTAAGCATTAGAGTTAGGTTCCTCCTGTGTCCTTGTCTTTTCCTTCGGTTGGGCAGTCCCTTTTGAAGTGTCCAATCTCACCACATAGACAGCAAACTGGATTGGTCGTCATGTTGATGATTGATGCAATACGCTCCACCGGAGTTCTGCATACACGAGCAATATGCCCCTTCATGTTGCACCTAGCACATAAGAGTTCCCGGAACATACCATGATGATGGTAGCTACACTTTCTGCAGTGGGGAAGGTTTCCTAGGTATGGCCTTCTTGGAGTCAGGAGGGAAGGATTGACAGGGGTATCGACTGTCTCAGCTCGTTGTTCTTCGTAAGGTCCTTGAGCCGAGGTACCTCCCTCCTCGATCTTGAGTTTTCTCTTTAGTGGATTCGGTTGAGGTTCTTGGGTGGCTGGGTATGCAGAGGTTGGTTGCAGTTGTCCACTACTAGGATCAGAATTTCCGATAGGGCTCTTACTAACATTGGCGTTGTTAGCATTCAGTTGAGCCATGACAGCTGCTACGGCTGCTGAGACTGCAGCTTGGAACGTAGCTTCATCGAATAGGAGAGTAGGTTTCTTGCTTGCTGACTGGTTGCGCTTCTTCGGTGGCATGGTTTTTCCTACACGGAAAGGAATACAAGATAATGAGAGACGATGGCTAGCCCTGGACATATCTGTCCTGACTGCATTAGGCATAAATTTTCCCGTGCCTCGAGTACTGGTTGTCTGAGTGTCGACCTACATCCCTATGATGTAGTCCTGGTGTGCAAGGTAGGGGTATGAGTATCGGAAAAAGGCCATAAGATGCGAGTCGTTCCTACTATGTTACCTTTATACTGGGAAAGGTTTCACTCTCCGGCCTGGAAAGATTTGAGAACAGTTCGGAACGAACACCGCAGAAAGAGAGGTTTATAAAGACTTATGGCTAAATATCCTCAATAGAGGTGCGGGGATCCGCTCTAATCGTGTTACTGGCAACGGGAAACGATGATTTTTACCTAACACATAGCGTGAGTAGTGTAACCACTAACTCACTAAATTGTATTACTTTACGGGTTTATTAGTGTGACAAACACGAGGAAAAGACAATCTCGGGTTCCATGTACTGGCTCCCTCTGTCTGCCTCGTATCTTTGGCTGGTATTGGCGTTGGTTTCCTCCGGATAGTTACCTAGGGTTCTTTTCTCGTATGGACATACTGAATCTCTACTCCACCTTACTTCTAAATCCATCTCTGGGTGTCATCACTTCATGATGGATGACTGGAAATCTCGGAAGCTTAGGCGAATCTCTCACCACTGTCCCTAAAAGATATAGGCACTTGGTGAATTCAATAGTCTCAACCCAGTTCATTTATTTCCGAACAGGAAATCTTCTCAATAAACCTCTTCTGGGTATGCATCAACTCTTCTGTCAAACACTGAAGTGGTTAGGGTTTTCTATAGGGTTCGCGCGAGAATGGAAATGTCTAAGGAATCCTAAGAGATTATTAACATTTCACTGAGTGATCCATATCGAGTCCTGCTACGATTACATAGGGTATACAAATCATATATAGCTTAGATCCGATAGGCCTTTGAATATGTGCTACTACTCTATATCCACATCCCAACGAGGAAAAGGAAGTAGAGCAAAACCACATATTCTTAGCCTATGGGATCCTTATTATATATAACCTTGGGAGTACACCCTCTGTATTTGTAGGTATATCAATAAGGATCTATTTAGTTCTTCACACAAGGTTAGTTATGGATCCTAAAATACCCCTATGGTATTTTAATTCTTGTTTGTTTCTTATCTTCTGATTACGATTCTGGGATTATTGTTAGTCTTTTATTATTCCAAAATACTCCTATAGTATTTTGACTTTAGGTTCGGGTCTAGCATTCCTAGTTGGTAAGTTTCAGACCTGTTGCACACCACTATCACTCCCAAGCACATGTTCATCGCATCTCGAATAAACGTAGTTGATCAGGTTACATTTATTCCAGCTTACGATTACATAATTGCCCAGGTTTGACGACAATGCTCAACATCCGAAGACTTTTATTATTGTTCTTCTTGTGATACTTGTGTTCGAGTGTTTAGGTTTTGGATGTTCTTATACTTCGGTAAAATATGGTTATATTTTAAAGTATAATTCTTGGTCAGAGAGTTTTATCCCTTTGTATTGATAGGCGGTATATCTTTTATGAATTGATATACTTAGCTCACTATAAACAATGCTCTGATACCAATCTGTCACACCCCAAAATCGGAACGGCGGAAACGTTCTGGGGTGCATGACGTCATGTGAAGTATCACAACACATGCATTATAGTAATCAAAGTACAACAAAACATTGCATTAATAGTAATATTTTTACATGGTTTACTTTACAACACATAAAGATAATACAAGTAATAATATAAGTGCAGTTTGGCACAAAATAGACTTCAACAGAAGCTCCTGGATTGTACCTGTCTAATGCTGACCTGAGAATACAAGTTATTTGAAAAGCGAGTATCAGCATTTTTACAAATGATAGTGAGTTCATAAGCATTTAGTGGCATTTTATTCAAATAACTTTAATAAAAGTGGTAGTTTCAGTGTATCTATTACATTAGTGTCTTTTCCAGAAAATCTTTTCTTTAATAAAAGCAGTCTTCTACCAAGACCGGACGGAGTTATGTGGTAAAAAGGTAGTTTTCCCTTAATCACTATCATTATCCAAATACAGAATTTGATTATTAAGAAAGCAGAAGAATTCAGGGAAATAACATATGCCTCAGCAGTGAGGACTGCTGACTAAGGCAAAGGAATCATAGACTCCAGGAGAGTATCGAACAAATGACACACCTGGCTCAGTCTAACAAAGAAAGACACAGACCCCAGACGGTGCCAAATGAAAGGTACAACTGGCAAGGTCGAAACAGAGGATACAGACCGCAGACAGTATCAAATGAAAGATACAGCTATCAAGGTCTAGAACAGAGAGTACAGACTGTAGATAGTATCAAATGAAAGATACGGCTAGCAAGGTCTAAAAACAGTGTGACTCTGAGAATGGGTTTCCCAGCATACAGTGTAAATTGCTGGTAAAATACCGTTACCTTAAGGCCATGAATTATAAGGTAACCTGGGATACTCGTAACCATACTAACCGACACTAGAGTACCTGACGCCCTACAAGCGTCTATAAAATATGACATTTGTCAACCCTTGGCTTGGTGGGCCGTGGACTGTAGCTAGCAGTCAGGGTGCGGGGGTGTCAATTTCGTATAGATCTATACACATAATGTCTGCTCTCCCTATAGAAGACTCTGGTTACCAACTAGACGACGGAGAAGGTCGTGTCCCGAAGATTCATCCCAATTAGTGGGTAGTGGGCTTCATATGTAAGTGTTGAAATTAGAGGTAGAGGCTCATAACTGGACTGACTAGAGTAAACCTATTTGTCTATGCTCATATACATAACATATAACTAATGAATCAAACGACCTTCGGACGGCCATCTGATACCACCAGACCACATCTCAACGAAGAAAAGGAAATAGGGCGGATAATCCTTCCTAAGTCCTTCAATCATTGTTTATATGCACCTATACAAGCACAGACATACATCTAACTACGACTGAGTGTGTAACAAGTGGAAACGCATAGTGTGGAATAACCGAATCGTATGTATAAACGTACAGTGTGTGAATAACCGAGTCAAGATGTATAAACAAACAGTGTATGAATAACCGAGTCAAGATGTATAAATAAACAGTGTGTGAATAACCGAGTCGAGATGTATAGATAAACAGTGTGTGAATAACCGAGTCGAGATGTATAAACAAACAGTGTGTGAACAACCGAATCGAGATGTATAACCGAAAAGTGTGTGAATAACCGAATCGAGATGTATAACCGAACAGTGTGTAAATAACCGAATTGAGATGTATAACCGAATAGTGTGTGAATAACCAAATCGGGATGTATATGCGTTACCAAATATAAGTGTATCACGAAGTGGAGACATTATCAAGTAGGAGTTCAAACTAAGTGAAAATGAAACAGTGGTGTCTAATACGTAAGAGTGTACGATATGAAAGAGAACTTTGTTGAAAACCTTGAAAAACCTTTACACTTAAGAAAATCACAATTTGGTATTCTTTGTTAAAATAAGTTTGAAAACCTTTAAAAATTCTTTGGAAACTTTTCATAAACTAGTTTAAATTGTCTTTTGATAAAACAGTATAAGTAAGAGTTTGAACAAGTGAAAACCTTTTAGAAAGCCATTTATAGTATTCTACTTGGTAAAACAGTTTAGAGTGTGGTAAATCTTTGTGCATGTGGGTTATCAATCACATGTGATTGATATGATAACTGGCATGTTTAACTTGATTTCCCCCTATAAAACATGTAAAAACATTTAAAAGGTTCATTCAGGGGTATGAACTCACCTGGTGTAAGTGGATCCGACGAAGGTGCCGGTTGGGTGCTTGGTGTCAAGTAAGGGCTTGGACACTCTTAATGACCTATTTAACATATGATAACATATGTTCACATATAATTAGTACATTTAATACTAATCAAACAAGCATACACACCCTATAGAGTGGAAAACACTTTGATTAAGTGTTTGGGGTGTCCCGGGTAACATTTAAGGGTGTGAATGGCTTAGGAATGGAGTTTACTCTCCAAGAGTAAACTCACCTTATGGTGTTTATGGCCCAGGGACAACTCACCATGAGTTTATGGCCGTAAACTCATGGTGAGGGGTTTCTCGTGTGTTTAAAGGCCTTAACTTCTTCATGAAATTTTGCTAGGTCCAAAACTAAGTTGTATGAATGGATTTAAGGCTTCCCATGAACCATTGAGGAGTTTAAGGCCCTAAGCAAGGGAGCTTATGGCCGTACGCTCCTATACACTCATTCTTTTGGTGTTTTCAAGTCTTAAATGGTAGAGGATAAATCCTAGTTATTTTTCCAAGTCGAATGAAGGATTTTGGGCACCGTTTAGGCATTAATTGGGATTTTACAGCCCATGAACCGCCTCTATGGGAGTTCATGGCTGTGAACTCCTATTCCCTTAGTTTTATTGAAGTTTAAGGCTTTTCCAATGGTGGTATTGCCTCAAGATATTTTTCCAAGGTCATAGGGGGGTGTTTGGGGCATTTCTAGCACATAATTTTGAGTTTACTCCCCATGAAGAGGAGTTTACGGCCCAAGCATGTTCTTGGGCACTAAACTCATGTTTACTCTTCAAAAACTCGTTTCAAGGTGTTCTAAGTCTGAATATGTAAGCCTAAAAGTCATATCTAAGCCTTAGGGTCAATTTGGAGGGGTTTTGGGGCTTAAAAACCCCATTAAATGGTGTTCACGGTCCTAGAGTGTTCTTGGGCCGTAAACACATGATTATGTCCCTATTTTATGTTTTAAACTCGAAATTGCAGGCTAGATAAGTCATACAACGAGTTAGGATAGTTTACCTACTCGTTTGAGGCTCGAAACGTACGATTTTTGGCTCGGATTTAAGTTGTAGAGAGAGAGAGAGAGAGAGTGGGGAGAGTGTAAAAACTCTTCAATGGAATCCACTCACCCTTATATAGGGGTTGGAGTTGGGGCTCAGTGGGATTCTACTCGATACTGCCGTTATACGGGGCTTTTGGTCGTACCCGATTTAGTGGTCGTAATAATACAAACTAACTTTTTCCAATTAAATGGAAATGCAACTTAAGTGTTTTTATTTACTTTATTACGACTATAACGACATAATATAAGTAAATAAATAAAACATTTAATTATTTTTGCGACCCCTAGTTAACAGAACTTTATACAGTGGAATATTTCGTTAACGGAAACGGGGTAATGTAACGGAATAAACTTTGGGTTGTCACACTGTCACAACTGTAAATTTTGAGCCGTGTAATCTATACATTCAAGTTAATGTGAATCAAAAACTTCAATCAAATACATTATGCAAGTACCACAAATAGTCATCAAACAATTGGAAACCCTAGAAGTTCTTGTTAAGTCTATTTTGGACTAGAACTTCCTTATGGGATCCAAGTGGAACAATAAGCTTCCAATTGGACTATCAAGGGCTTAGAACCCTAATTGGGCTCTAATTGGACCCACACTTATTTATTTCAATATTTTGGGCCATGTTGGACCTAGAATGAAATAAATCACAAGCTTTGATCCATAATTTAACCTAACCTAGCCTAATAAAGCATAAAAATCACAATTTTATTTTATAAGGCCAATGATCACCCAAACTACCTCAAATATTGGGCTTAAGGGCCAAAAGGCCCAAAAATCTTTTTTTCCCCACCATTCTCGGCCCAAAGGCCCAAATCCAAGAAGATAAGGAAGAGTTGACTTAAGTGTGCCACCTCATTATTGTCCATAGGGTATCCATGCAATATAGTCCATGTATCCATGCAACATCACTTCAAAATCACTTCTTCCTTCTCTCCTCTCTCACTCTCGGCCGTACACCCACACAAACACACAAAAATCTCTCAAATCCTCTCTAGATCACTCAAGAACAACTCTCCCCCTCCATCCAAAATCTCGAAAATTAGGAAGCATTCAAGAAGGTTCTTCCACAAAAATCATCATCTAAGGTAAGGTTTTGCTTGGATCTATGACTTGTATTCCTTATTTATCAAACATCTCTTCCTAATCCATGCAAAAATCATGATCTTGCACTCTAGAAACCCCCATAATCTCGAAAAGTTCATCAAGGAGTGCAAAGGCCAAAAATCACTTCATTTCTTCCATCTTTTCTTCCAAAAACCGAAACTACACCCAAGGTGAGCTTCATACCCCCTATTTTCTGTTTTTATGAGTTTTGTGGGGGGGGGGGGGCATACAAGTGAAAGTGTAGATCTATATGTGTTTTGTATGCCTTGTATGATTTCCATGCTTATATGTATGCTTTTATGTGTTTTTATGTTGGATCTAGCCTTAAAACCCCTCAAAACGAGATATAACTTATGTTTTATGATCTTAGCTTCAAATATATTTCTACACACAAAGTGTTTCAAGAAAAATGGCTAAGTGGTTTAGTAATAATTTTCTTTGGGTTAAAAACACAAATTTTGGGCCAAAAATGTGAAAAATACAAAATTAAGGGCCCAAATTGACATTTCACGGATTCTGATGGATGAAGTGTGCCAAAACAGTTTCCATAAAATTATTTCTGGAATTATACTCAATTAGAGGATTAAAAACATAAATTTCAAGCTTAATGGGCTAAAAATGACATTTTCGGCCCAATGAGGCCCATTATGCGAATTTTTCTATTTTGGAGGGTCAAAACTGTGAATTTCTGTAAAACAGTGGACTATAAGTGTCCCAAATCCTTTTCAAAGGTTTAAAATGCTTTTTAAATTTAAAAAGGACCAAAGTTGCAAAAATTTTCCAATTTGGGCCAAAATTGTCAAAATTGCGAAAAGAAGGGCTAAAACCGAGAAAAACTGCATTTTCAGGGACTTAAACTGTTTTCTATGAAAAATATGCTGAAAAATATTAATTTCAATAATTTTTGGTGTTAAAATGTCAAGAAAAATAGTTTAAGGACCAAATCGGGAATTATTTAATAAAAAGGGTTGAAAATGTAAATTTTACAATATATGAGGGGCTGAAAACAGAAATATTTCAAGACTAATTCAATATACACAATTGGATTAAATAATAGCATTGCGACTATCGACGAAATACAACTCATTACAATACCAAAAGTCGTTGTTAAACGAATTGGCTCGGTCTCGAGCCAATGGAAATCTACAACTACTAACTCTTCGACACTACGATTCATATAAATAACGTTTGGTAATACATATACATACGAGTGTGCACAGACGTCTACGCACCATCTTCGGGCCCCAAAAGTGTAAAATCTTGCTTGTTGGGCCTAGCTAGCCCAATGACCTGATCTTAAGGCCCGAAGACGCATATTTTTCTACGAAGTGTTGAGTTTCACCGACTTGGCACAACGTAGAGTGACTTTCAATGGCTTGTACCACTGGTCCCCAAGGGTCCTTGGTATTGCTAGAAGAGTCTGCATATTTTACGAGGCGGGTCGGGGACCCCTCGCACGCATATTATCCCCAACCGATTAATAGAGTCATCGAGGCCTTCGTGTCCTCTTTCTCTTCGGATGTGGGACTACACCTAGTCAGGGCGATTGGATAACGCGATTAGTACTGACGACGCCTTCGGGAATCGTTAGTATATCTACAAACTGGGCGTTTGCGTAACGCGGGTTTGTAGTAAATAATCCTGCTCGAGAACCTTCCAACGTCGCCTGGGACTGACACTGCTATCTTCGTAATGGTTTCAACGCAACTTAATGGATTCCAAAGGAACTAGGGGAACATCGGGTTTTCCTAGGGTTTTCAATACATACAGATTTGAAATGCATACATCTTCAATGAACATTTTTTTTACAAGTATAGAAACAAACAAGCATACTTATGGATCTTCCCAAACGTTTTCAAAAGCTTTTCTTTTCAGAAAATATCGGATTTTCTGGTGGTTTCTCAAACAATACAAACATTCGATTTCAAACACTACTTATGAACTCACCAACATTTCATATGTTGACGTTTTTCAAAATACTTGTATTCTCAGGGGACCAGTGAATCAAGGGAAATCATATTCAGTGACGGTTGCAGTTTATTTTTGAATGAATGGAACAAATAAATTTTTGGGAATGTAATGTTTTAAACAATGTATGACATGTAAACACTAATGGTTGTACTATGTTAATGAATGGTGACGAATGTTGTTATGTTTCATATATATTCAATGTTATGGTATTCAATTGAGTCACGACAGCCCCCGGACGTTTCCGCCGTCTGGTTCGGGGGTGTGACAGGTTGGTATCAGAGCTTTGTTTATAGTGAACTAGCATGTCGAGCCATACATTGATATGCAACTATAAACCAAAAAGAGGGACTAACATAACTCTGAACAAAACAAGTAAATAAAATACACTTGCTTGCATTAGGAATAAGGACCTAACGCTGAATCAAACACAATAACACTGGTATCTCGGTTAATTCGGGACTGTTCTTAGTGATGCCAAGGGGCGAATGTAGCCTGATCAACTACATTCTCTCCAAGGTAAAACTAACACACGTCTTGATGAGAACGGGATAGCTAGGGAACCTAAAACTATACCCCTTATCACCAAAAAGAGAACGTCTGTTTAGTCTGCAATAGTGGAAGAGGCATAGGATAATATTAGTGAACTTTTACGTGTTTTGCTATGTGTTGCGAATCTATGATTGTATACTAAATGATAGAAGTACTTAAGTTCGTACCATACACCTAGTTAGTAGGATCACAACCTCACGGAAACCACGTACACCCAACATCTTTCCGTTTCGTGACAAGAAGATGCCTCTCCGACCTACTCGCGGGAACCCAGGACCAACCCCGCCCGAAGTTGACTCCACTGCTTTCCAGGCAGCCGTGTCTGCTGCGGTCACAGCAGCTATGGCACAACTTCACCGAGGGAACAACGGAGGAGGCAATGGTCAAGGCTCCGGAAGTTCGAACAACGGGACGAACCAAGGACTCGCTAAAACGTGCACCTACAAGGATTTTGCGAACGCTAAACCCCGAACTTTCAACGGCACTGGAGGAGTGATCGCTCTAAAGCGATGGATCAAGAAGGTAGAGTCGGTGTTCGAGATATGCGAGTGCCCCGAGCAGATGAAGGTGAAGTTCGCGGCCTGCACTTTCGTGGACCAAGCCCTCACTTGGTGGAATGGTCATGTGGGAGCTATGACACTCCCTGTAGCCAACTCTATACCCTGGGTAGAAATGAAAGAGATGTTAACGGCTGAGTACTGCCCCCGAGGCGAAATACAGAAGATGGAACAGGAACTATGGAACCTCACTGTGCAGAATGGGAACATCGATGCCTACATAACGAGATTCAGCGAACTATCTCTGTTGTGCCCGGGTATGATTACGTCAGAAGGAAAGAAGATTGAACGATTCATCTGGGGACTGACATCCCCCATTCAAGGGAATGTGATAGCTGCGAACCCTGAAACTTTTGACAGTGCAAAGAGATTGGCAAAGAGGCTATATGATCATAACAAAAAAAAGGGCGAAAAACCAGTGGAGACTGAGAAGAAGAAGGAGGGTGATGGTAAGAAAGGATGGAACCACAAGAGAAAGGGGCGTCAGGGCCCCGAGACCTCTAAAAAGCAGCAAACAGTGGCAGTTAACGCTGTTACTGCGCCGGTTCCAGTCACCTCACATGCTCCAGCCTCAGCTGCTTCAAATGCTTCAAGACCCTACTCCGGTAATCTTCCTAGTTGCAATAAATGCGGCCTCCACCATCACGGCGAATGCAGGGAACTCCATTGCACCAGTTGCAACCGAAGGGGACACACTGCAAGGTTCTGCAGGACTTATCCTTCTCAGAACCAGAGTCAGGGAAACAACCAGAACAACAACAACAACCACCGCAATACCAACAACACCAATGCCGGCGGCAACAACGCAGGGTCTAGCCACACCTGCTACGGGTGTGGAACGACGGGACATTTTCGCCGAGAATGCCCTAACAACAACTCAGGAAACAGAGGAGCAGGAAGAATGCTGACTATGGGTCAGAGTGATGCAGTCCAGGATCCCGCAGTTGTGACCGGTACGTTCCTCCTAAACCACACCTATGCATGCATCTTATTTGATACCGGAGCGGAGCGAAGTTTCGTGAGCGAGAAGTTTAAACATTTACTAAAACAACAACCCCAGAAGCTAAATGAAACCTATACGGTGGAAATGGCCAATGGGAAAACCGAATCCACTAGGGAAATCTACATCGGATGTACCCTAACCCTCAACCAACACGTCTTACGAATAGATCTGATGCCAGTATCAATTAGGAGTTTCGATGTAATTATCGGCATGGATTGGTTAAGCCCCCACCATGCTGAGATTTTGTGCCGTGAAAAGGCCGTTCGCCTTCGTCTTCCGAATCACGAAACCCTAGTGATTTACGGAAACAAACCCAGTACGAATCTCCGCCTCATCTCGTGCATCAAAGCGCAAAAACACTTGCGAAAGAACAATTTGGCGTTCTTGGCTCACATAGTGGACAAGACCAAAGAAGAAACTAACATCCAAGACATTCCGGTAGCGTGTGAATTTGCGGACGTGTTTCCCGAAGATCTTCCAGGAGTACCCCCAGAGAGACAGGTTGAGTTCCGAATCGACCTCGTTCCAGGAGCAACTCCCCTCGCTAAATCACCATATCGGTTGGCACCTGCTGAAATGCAGGAATTATCCAGCCAACTCAGTGAGCTTCTGGACAAGGGATTTATCCGACCTAGCTACTCGTCGTGGGGAGCTCCGGTGCTCTTTGTCAAAAAGAAGGACGGATCTTTCAGAATGTGCATCGATTACAGAGAGTTAAACAAACTCACTGTCAAAAACCGCTACCCACTTCCCCGAATCGATGATCTATTCGACCAGCTCCAAGGAGCTAGTTATTTCTCCAAAATAGATCTACGGTCCGGATACCACCAACTCAAAGTCCGAGAAGAGGATATTCCTAAAACCGCTTTTCGAACCCGCTACGGACATTATGAATTCGTTGTAATGCCCTTCGGTCTAACAAATGCACCCGCCGCATTTATGGACCTAATGAATCGAATCTGTCGACCGTTCCTTGATAACTTCGTCATTGTGTTTATCGATGACATTCTCGTATATTCACGAAGCAAGGAGGAGCACGGCCAGCATCTACGACAAATTCTAGACACTCTGCGATCGGAAAAGCTTTACGCCAAACTCTCCAAGTGTGAGTTCTGGCTTCGGAGTGTGAATTTCCTAGGCCACGTGGTTAGCCAAGACGGAATTCATGTGGACCCCTCTAAGGTCAAAGCTGTAGAAGGATGGGCAACTCCGACTACACCCACAGAAATTCGTCAGTTTTTAGGCCTAGCAGGCTACTATAGGAGATTCATCCAAAACTTCTCTAAAATCGCCAAGCCACTTACCTTGCTTACGCAAAAGAGCGTGCCATTCAAGTGGACAGACCGACAAGAGATTGCGTTTCGAACCTTGAAGCAAGCTCTCTGTAGCGCTCCTATGCTATCTCTACCCGAAGGAACGGAAGATTTTGTAGTCTACTGTGACGCGTCGAATCAAGGCTTAGGTTGCGTTCTCATGCAACGTGGAAGAGTGATATCATATGCGTCCCGCCAACTAAAGACGCACGAAGTAAATTACACGACCCATGACCTAGAACTGGGAGCCGTGGTCTTCGCTTTGAAAATTTGGAGGCACTACCTGTACGGTACAAAGTGCACCATCTTCACGGACCACAAGAGCCTCCAGCACATCTTGAATCAGAAGGAGCTGAACATGAGACAACGAAGATGGGTGGAATTGCTAAGTGACTACGAATGCGAGATCAAGTACCATCCAGGCAAGGCCAACGTAGTAGTCGATGCCTTAAGTGGGAAGGAGTACTCTAATCGCCGTACGAAAACACACTCGATAACCATTCAGTCTCATTTGGCCACTCAAATTGCACTAGCCCAGGCAGAGGCTATGAAAGCAGAAAATAGAACTAGCGAGGCATTGCGCGGAATGGAGAAGAACCTAGAAGTCAAGGAGAATGGGGTATACTACTTCATGAACCGTATTTGGGTCCCAAAAATCGGAGGATTTAGGGAGACTGTTATGAAGGAAGCCCACAAGACACGATACTCCATTCATCCCGGTTCGGACAAGATGTATTTGGACATCAAGCAACACTATTGGTGGCCTAACATGAAGGCGAAAATCGCTAGTTATGTTGGTAAGTGCCTTACGTGCGCCAAAGTAAAAGTGGAGTACCAGAAACCTTCCGGATTGTTACAACAACCGGTAATCCCTGAGTGGAAATGGGAAGGGATTTCTATGGATTTCGTGACCAAGCTGCCCAAGACGTCGGACGGACTGGACACCATATGGGTAATAATCGACCGACTGACGAAATCTGCCCATTTCCTACCAATCAAAGAATCCTACAAGATGGAGAGACTGACGCGGTTGTACCTACGAGAGATCTTAAGACTCCATGGAGTGCCAAAATCTATCATCTCGGATAGGGACAGTAGGTTCACGTCACGGTTTTGGCAATCACTCCACAAAGCAATGGGAACTCATCTCGATATGAGCACCGCGTATCACCCACAAACGGACGATCAGAGCGAACGAACCATCCAGACGCTCAAGGACATGCTTCGTGCATGTGTGATAGACTTTGGAAAGTCTTGGGATACCCACCTGCCGTTGATCGAATTCTCATATAACAATAGTTATCATTCGAGCATCAAGGTGGCCCCTTTCGAAGCACTGTACGGGCGTAAATGTAGATCACCGTTATGTTGGGCTGAAGTAGGTGACACCTAGCTAGCAAGAACGCATACGTCGGATAGGGCAATAACAGGACCGGAAATCATTCGCGAGACCACAGAAAAGATTGTCCAGATCAAAGCTCGATTACAAGCATCGCGTGACCGGCAAAAGAGCTACGCAGACAAACGACGAAAGCCCTTAGAATTCCAGGTCGGTGATCGAGTATTGCTGAAAGTCTCACCCTGGAAAGGAGTTATGCGTTTCGGAAAACGGGGAAAGCTGAACCCGCGATACATTGGACCTTTCGAAATCGTCGCCCGAATAGGTCCAGTAGCCTACAGACTACAACTACCCGCGGAGCTAAACGGTGTACACCCCGTGTTTCACGTCTCTAATCTGAAAAAGTGCCTATCAGATGAAACCCTTGTCATTCCTCTTGACGAAATCGAAATCAATGAGAATCTCCTGTTCGTCGAAGAACCAATCGAAATCATAGACAGGGAGGTGAAGCGTACTAAGCAAAGTCGCATCCCGATCGTGAAGGTACGGTGGAACGCAAAGCGTGGGCCAGAATTCACGTGGGAACGCGAAGATCAAATGAAGCAGAAGTACCCTCACCTATTCTAGCATTCTTAAATCTAGCTTTCAAACAGAATTTCGGGACGAAATTCCCTCTAACGGGGGGATGATGTCACAACTGTAAATTTTGAGCCGTGTAATCTATACATTCAAGTTAATGTGAATCAAAAACTTCAATCAAATACATTATGCATGTACCACAAATAGTCATCAAACAATTGGAAACCCTAGAAGTTCTTGTTAAGTCTATTTTGGACTAGAACTTCCTTATGGGATCCAAGTGGACCAATAAGCTTCCAATTGGACTATCAAGGGCTTAGAACCCTAATTGGGCTCTAATTGGACCCACACTTATTTATTTCAACATTTTGGGCCATGTTGGACCTAGAATGAAATAAATCACAAGCTTTGATCCATAATTTAACCTAACCTATCCTAATAAAGCATAAAAATCACAATTTTATTTTATAAGGCCAATGATCACCCAAACTACCTCAAATATTGGGCTTAAGGGCCAAAAGGCCCAAAAATCTTTTTTTCCCCACCATTCTCGGCCCAAAGGCCCAAATCCAAGAAGATAAGGAAGAGTTGACTTAAGTGTGCCACCTCATTATTGTCCATAGGGTATCCATGCAATATAGTCCATGTATCCATGCAACATCACTTCAAAATCACTTCTTCCTTCTCTCCTCTCTCACTCTCGGCCATACACCCACACACACACACAAAAATCTCTCAAATCCTCTCTAGATCACTCAAGAACAACTCTCCCCCTCCATCCAAAATCTCGAAAATTAGGAAGCATTCAAGAAGGTTCTTCCACAAAAATCATCATCTAAGGTAAGGTTTTGCTTGGATCTATGACTTGTATTCCTTATTTATCAAACATCTCTTCCTAATCCATGCAAAAATCATGATCTTGCACTCTAGAAACCCCCATAATCTCGAAAAGTTCATCAAGGAGTGCAAAGGCCAAAAATCACTTCATTTCTTCCATCTTTTCTTCCAAAAACCGAAACTACACCCAAGGTGAGCTTCATACCCCCTATTTTCTGTTTTTATGAGTTTTGTGGGGGGGGGAATACAAGTGAAAGTGTAGATCTATATGTGTTTTGTATGCCTTGTATGATTTCCATGCTTATATGTATGCTTTTATGTGTTTTTATGTTGGATCTAGCCTTAAAACCCCTCAAACCGAGATATAACTTATGTTTTATGATCTTAGCTTCAAATATATTTCTACACACAAAGTGTTTCAAGAAAAATGGCTAAGTGGTTTAGTAATAATTTTCTTTGGGTTAAAAACACAAATTTTGGGCCAAAAATGTGAAAAATACAAAATTAAGGGCCCAAATTGACATTTCACAGATTCTGATGGATGAAGTGTGCCAAAACAGTTTCCATAAAATTATTTCTGGAATTATACTCAATTAGAGGATTAAAAACATAAATTTCAAGCTTAATGGGCTAAAAATGACATTTTCGGCCCAATGAGGCCCATTATGCGAATTTTTCTGTTTTGGAGGGTCAAAACTGTGAATTTCTGTAAAATAGTGGACTATAAGTGTCCCAAATCCTTTTCAAAGGTTTAAAATGCTTTTTAAATTTAAAAAGGACCAAAGTTGCAAAAATTTTCCAATTTGGGCCAAAATTGTCAAAATTGCGAAAAGAAGGGCTAAAACCGAGAAAAACTGCATTTTCAGGGACTTAAACTGTTTTCTATGAAAAATATGCTGAAAAATATTAATTTCAATAATTTTTGGTGTTAAAATGTCAAGAAAAATAGTTTAAGGACCAAACCGGGAATTATTTAATAAAAAGGGTTGAAAATGTAAATTTTACAATATATGAGGGGCTGAAAACAGAAATATTTCAAGACTAATTCAATATACACAATTGGATTAAATAATAGCATTGCGACTATCGACGAAATACAACTCATTACAATACCAAAAGTCGTTGTTAAACGAATTGGCTCGGTCTCGAGCCAATGGAAATCTACAACTACTAACTCTTCGACACTACGATTCATATAAATAACGTTTGGTAATACATATACATACGAGTGTGCACAGACGTCTACGCACCATCTTCGGGCCCCAAAAGTGTAAAATCTTGCTTGTTGGGCCTAGCTAGCCCAATGACCTGATCTTAAGGCCCGAAGACGCATATTTTTCTACGAAGTGTTGAGTTTCACCGACTTGGCACAACGTAGAGTGACTTTCAATGGCTTGTACCACTGGTCCCCAAGGGTCCTTGGTATTGCTAGAAGAGTCTGCATATTTTACGAGGCGGGTCGGGGACCCCTCGCATGCATATTATCCCCAACCGATTAATAGAGTCATCGAGGCCTTCGTGTCCTCTTTCTCTTCGGATGTGGGACTACACCTAGTCAGGGCGATTGGATAACGCGATTAGTACTGACGACGCCTTCGGGAATCGTTAGTATATCTACAAACTGGGCGTTTGCGTAACGCGGGTTTGTAGTAAATAATCCTGCTCGAGAACCTTCCAACGTCGCCTGGGACTGACACTGCTATCTTCGTAATGGTTTCAACGCAACTTAATGGATTCCAAAGGAACTAGGGGAACATCGGGTTTTCCTAGGGTTTTCAATACATACAGATTTGAAATGCATACATCTTCAATGAACATTTTTTTTACAAGTATAGAAACAAACAAGCATACTTATGGATCTTCCTAAACGTTTTCAAAAGCTTTTCTTTTCAGAAAATATCGGATTTTCTGGTGGTTTCTCAAACAATACAAACATTCGATTTCAAACACTACTTATGAACTCACCAACATTTCATATGTTGACGTTTTTCAAAATACTTGTATTCTCAGGGGACCAGTGAATCAAGGGAAATCATATTCAGTGACGGTTGCAGTTTATTTTTGAATGAATGGAACAAATAAATTTTTGGGAATGTAATGTTTTAAACAATGTATGACATGTAAACACTAATGGTTGTACTATGTTAATGAATGGTGACGAATGTTGTTATGTTTCATATATATTCAATGTTATGGTATTCAATTGAGTCACGACAGCCCCCGGACGTTTCCGCCGTCTGGTTCGGGGGTGTGACACACACATAGGATTAAAGGCTAGTTTAGACTCTCTAAGGCGTGTTGTTCATTCAATACCATCCTGGATTCTGTATTTTATTCTTCTAGACCCTCCGAGGCGTGTTGTTAATTCAACACCACCCTGGGGTCTGTATTTGATCCTTTTAGACTTCGCTAGCCATGTTGTTCATTCAATACCACCTGGAGTCTGTATTTATTTACCCCTTTTTTTCGACTATGCGAGGCATCCCGCTTGGAGTCTATGTTTTTTTTTTACCTTTTAGACTTTGCTAGGCATGTTGTTCATTCAATACCATCCAGGAGTCTGTATTTTATTCTTTTAGACCCTCCGAGGCGTGTTGTTCATTCAACACCACCTTGGGGTCTGTATTTGATCCGTTTAGACTTTGCTAGGAGTGTTGTTCATTCAATACCACCTGGAGTCTATATTTATTTACCCTTTTTTTTAGACTTTGCAAGGTGTCCCGCCTGGAGTCTATGTTTTGTTTACCTTTTAGACTTTGCTAGGCGTGTTGTTCATTCAATACTACCCGAAGTCTATGTTTTATTTACTTTTAGCCTGCAGTGTTACTGCTGAGGTAAAATTAATATTTTCCCTATTACTTGTGATTATGATTTTCTCACATATTCTTTTAAGTATAAATCATATTTTGATAACGATAGTACCTTTAAGGGGAAAATGTTTCTTAAACATAAAACAGATGGGTCTTGGTAGAAGACTGCTTTTAAAAGAGATACTCCTTGGTTTAAACATCAAACAATTGGGTCTTGGTAGAAGACTACTTTTATTAGAAAATACGGGATTTTCTGGAAAGGATTCTAATACTCTGTAAACTCAAACCACCAACATTGTGTGAGATTATTTTTGAAGTAAAACATGTATTTATACCAATGTCATTAAATACTTATGAACTCACCAGCATTTAAAAATCCTGATACTCGCTTTAAAAATAACTTGTATTCTCAGGTCATCGGTAGACAGGTACACTCCGGGAGCTTTTGCAAAGTCAGCCTAGTACCAAGCTGCAACTTATGTTATTTCCTATATCTAGTTTGATGTTGTTGATAAATGTAATCTATGTAAAATTATTACTATTAATGCAATGGTTGTTTTACTTTGATTACTATACTGCATATGTTGTGATACTTGACATGACGTCCTCCACCCCAGAACGTTTCCGCCGTTCCGGTTTTGGGGTGTGACAGATTGGTATCAGAGCATTTTTTATAGTGAGCTCAGTATATCTAATCATAAAAGATATACAACCTATAAATACATAGGGATAAAACACTCTGACCAAAAATTATACTTTAAAATATAACCATATTTTACAAAAGTATAAGAACATCCAGAATCTAAACACCCGAACAAAGTATCACAAGAAGAACAAGACTAAAAGTCTTTGGATGTTGACCATTACTGTCAACCTTGGGAAGTTATGTAATTGTAAGCTAGAAATAATGTAACTTGATCAACTACATTTATTCGAGATGCGACCAACGTGTGCTTGGGAGTGATGGTGATGTTGCAACAAATCTGAAACTTACCAAATAGGAATGCTAGAGCCAAACATAAAGTTTAAAATACTATAGGAGTATTTTAGGATATTAAAAGACTCACAATAAACCCAAAATAATGTTTAGATGTTAAGAATCAAAAATGAAATTAAAATACCATAGGGTGTATTTTAGGAACCATAACTAACCTTGTGTGAAAAACTAAAAAGATCCTTATTGACATACCTATGATTACAAAGTGTATACTTCCAAGTAGTATAGAGTAGTATCACATAGGCTAAGAATGTGTGGTTTCGCTCTACTTCCTTTTCCTTGTTTGGATGTGGATATAGAGTAGTATCACATATTCGAAGGCCTATCAGATCTAAGTTATATATGATTTGTATACACTATTAAATTGTAGCAGGACTCGATATGCATCACCCAGTGAAATGTTTTAATAATCTCTTAGGTTTCTTTAGACATTTCCATTCTCGCACGAACCCCTGTAGAAAACCTTATCCACTTCAGTGATCGGCCGAAGAGTCGATTCAGGCCCGAAGAGGTTCATTGAGAAGAATTCCAATTAGGGAACAAATGAACAAGGACGAGACTATTGAAACCACAATGTTCCTATACCTTTTAGGGACATCAATGGGAAATTCGCCTGAACTTCTGAGATTCCAGCCATCCACCATAAAGTGATGACACTCAGAGTCAGAATCAGAAGTAAGGCGGAGCAGAAATTCAATATGTCTACAAGAGCAGAGAACCCTATATAGGTACCCGAAGAAAACCAAGGCTTGTTCCAGTCAGGAATAAGAGGTGGACAGAGGGAGCTAATGCATGGAACCCAAGGAGTGTCTCTACGTCTTTAACGTCACATTAATAAATCCATAAAATAATACAATTTAGTGAGTTAGTGATTTCACTACTCACACTATGTGCTAGGGAAATCGTCTTTCCCGTCGCAATTAATACGAATGGATTGGATCTCAAAACCTCGATTGAGAGTGTTTAGCCATAAGTTTTCATGAGCCCTTTTCTCCTATGATCTTCGTTCCGAGCTTCTCTCAGGTCTTTTCAAAACCGGAGAGTGAACCTTTCCAGTATAAAGATAACTTAGTATTTTATGGCTTTCCGATACACTTACTCCTGTCCTATTACATAGATTGCATCATAGGGATGTAGTTCGACACTCAGATAATCATAACTCGAGGCCCAAGAAGAATTTATGCTTATCATAGTAAAGAAATATAAGTCTAAGGTTAACCATCGTCTTTCATCAACTTGTGTTCCTTTCGTGTAGGAAAAACCATGCCTCCAAAGAAACGTAACCAACCCGCTGGTAAGACACCAATTCTCCAAATCGATGAAGCCACATTCCAAGCTGCAGTTTCAGCAGCCGTAGCAGCTGTCATGGATCACCTGAACGCTAACAACACCAATATCAGCAAGAGCCCTATCGGGAATCACGATCAAAGCAATGGACATCAGCAACCAGCACCGGTGTGTACAGCCACCCAAGAAACCCAACCAAATCCACTGAAAAGAAAGTTTAAGAATGAGGAGGGAAGCACATCGACTCAAGGACCTTCCAAAGGGTAACGAGCTGAAGTGGTCAATGCCTCTGTCAACCCTTCTGTCTCGACTCCAAGAAGACCATACCTAGGAAACCTTCCGCACTGCAACAAGTGTAACTACCATCATCATGGTATCTGTCGAGAACTCTTTTGCGTGAGGTGCAACATGAAGGGGCATACCGCTTGCTTCTGTAGAACCCCGGTTGAGTTCATTACATCAACCACCAATATGGGGACCAGTCCAGTATGCCACCTATGTGGTGAAATTGGGCACTTCAAGAAGGACTGCCCAACTGAAAGAAATGAAAAAGGCGCAGGAGAAGGTTGATCCTAATGATTAGGGGAAAGCATCAATAAACCCGATAGAATTTTGGTACATCCCTCAATGCTAAGTAACTAACCGAAAACTTGAAATAATCAATTCTAATTGTAATTACTCCCTCGTTAAGGCGAAAGTCGCAGCACTGTTGTAAGACTTGAAAACCCATCAGGTAAAGCATTGATGGCTTAGTATATACGTTAAGGCCATTTATAATTAAGAATGATAGACCTCGAGTGAGTGATGCTACTTCATCTCCTGTTCCTTGTTTGGTTGTGGATTTAGGGCAGAGTCGCTCAGTCAACAGTCCTTTTGATCTTAATTATACATGACTAGTGTATACTAGATAGTTATAGAGAGACCTCGTGAGAAATCCATTCATGAAAAGTACATTATTCAAAAACATCAGGACCCCCTAGATTTCCGCGTCAATTCTATCGGTCCAAGTATCCACGATAGTGATACCATGGACGAAACCCGAGATGCTGAGAACTTGTGTGTCTTCCTCACCACATGGTTCTATCGATCTTCATTCCATATCATGTCGATGTTTGTTAAATTCGACACTGCCGTCAATCATGGTTTGACTTGGTGCGACCATGTGAAAATTCCTTGTGCTGTGTAAAGAGAACTTTGACCATATCCTGTGCGTCAAATAAAGATTCTTCCGAACCTAATGAGAAAACCTAATGCGAACTGTCAGTCGTCTCTCTTATCCAAGCCTTCTGAAGTACCCAGGAGAAGGGTACCACGCGCTGTTAACCAACCCTTTCATAGACATTAAAACCAGAAGCGGGAGACACCGCAGACTCTCCGGAAGACAATAACCGCCCGAAACCTACTCAATAGATACCCAAAAAGACTATCCGCACCGCACAATCAGGTTCGTGAATCAAGAGAGAGAACTGATAGGATTAACTTACTACTACTGAGTATATGCATTAGAGTAGTATATATTTTAGCTCAATAAGATTTAAGATCTGTGCTTCCTCCCTACTCCCTATTCTTCGTTTGGTTCCGGGTCTTGGGTGGGGCCACACATCTGCACATCCCGTCAAATCTCAATTATATATGACTTGCATACACCGGGTATTAGTGATTAAGCCGAGTATGAGGTCGACCACGAACCTTATAATAAGACCCCTCATCCTATCCCATAGAAAAGGAGCTGGAGTCAAGAGAACCACTGCGGGTTGAGCTACTAAAATGACCACAAATGGGAAATTTGTTGTCATCTCGGCCAGGCCAACATAGTAGCTAACACCCTCGGTTAGGAAAGTAATCAAGTCATAATAGTCAATGACATTGACTACGACCATCCATTCACGCTTAATCCCACAAACTAAGCATCTCAGCAGGAGACCCAGAGACCTGAAAGATGCGACATGTTAAACTCTGGGGAGAATGGATGAAGAAATTAGAGGTTCTATGTAGCAGGATCCATTCTTATCCAAATTAGATCTAAATGGAGAAACCCGGTTACACTGGAAGAGTAGTTGCAAGGGATACTCACACTACTCAGGCACTTCGTCCATCCGGTTACAGATGAGTAGTGCCTAGGACTCACCACCTTCTCATGTGAGAAAAGTCACCATCACCCTATAGACGATCAACCGCATTCATCGAAGTGAATACTAGAATGCTAAGAACCACATGACCACCTCCACAACCAAGAATACTTGAATAAAGTAAAACGGTATGTGGCGTTAAGCCTTATAACCCAGATCATAAAGAGATTTTAGACTCGACATCAGTCTAGGTGTTAGTCAATGGGTTATACAAGAGAACGCGCTTCCTACTAACTGGAGGGAGCCAACTCATTGAGAATAGGGCATGTCTTAGAGATTTGTTTGACTACTAAGTGTTCTAAGGAATACAATCCCAAAAGAAATAGAAGAACGACCTCCTGAAATAGTCTAGCACTTGAAAAAATCTCTAAGGGCTAGGTTAGCGTTGATCTGAGACTGCTATCCATGAAACAGTGAAGCGAGTAAGAGCATGATTCTTTTTGATTAGGGAATCATGCTGTGACAGCATCTTTTAAGAAGATAATGAAAATTTAAAATTTTCTAAGCATCGTCTGGCAAAATCCCTTATCACACCGACTTTGAGAGTTTCCGTTAGAGACACCTCAAGAGTTAGAAGTGCAGGTCCATTTTGCACTAGGTTGAGATAGATGCCACGTAACCAATAGATACCAATATATAGCTAATACATCCGATGGTCCAGAAAACCTCCGAAAGCCAATCTGTAGGAAATATGAATCAGAAGACGACCTGAGCCTTCTAAGAACCAACCCGGGAACTACACCACAGTAAGAGAAAACTTTTGGAACTTCAAAAAGGCGATCATGCCAGTGATGATCTCAACATAGAAGTACATTATGTTCTAAGTACTGAAAAACTCTATCTTCCCAAGAGTGTAGGACCATCCGATATTCTTGATAAGAATTGGTCCAACCCCCGTCGGACCACAACTTCTGTTGGAATTCCATAAATTCCACCCGAACCTATCCACGTATTAGACTTGAAAAAGTGCTTGTCCGACGTGACTCTTGAAATCCCACTCGTGAAAGATCGAAATCATGAGAACCCAACTTCATGTAGAAACCTATAGAGGTCAAGCGACCTAACAATGAATATTCACTGGATCACCAAGCGAAGGCCCTTAATTCCCTTGGGAGCGAGAGGATAACGCGAAACTAAAGTGTCCTCATCTTTTGAGTCGCTCAATTGCATCTGTGTGTGTGCTTGAACTCTAATTTCAGGATGAAATTCCCTCTAATAGGGGGATGATGTGAAAACCCAAAGTTTTCATTTGTATAAACTCCGCAATCAAGCACATCAAAAAATTTCCAAATTCATCTCAAAACATTTTTGGCCGGATTTAAGCGCGTTCGAGTATTTTATTTTATATTAGTCAAGAAAACAAAAATAAGGAAGTATACTTTAGAATTTGCTGTATATCTTGTAAGTCGCAAAACTCCAAAAAGTTTGGAGTTTACGGACGTAAACCCCAAATAGTATAAATATGAAACCTAGTCATTTTTGGCTCATTTTTCACTTCCTAGTTCAAGAACACCCAATTTTTTCTCTCAAGTATCATATCAAATTTCCATCGAATCCGCCAAAATATCTTCAAGTGTTCTTCAAATCACCAAGAACATCAAGAACACACACTAGTGTTCTTGGGCTCTAACCACTCATTCAAGCTTCCCATAAGATTTGCGTGTGTGGTCAGGTCCTCACTTGACACTTAGCATCCTATACCATCCGTTCATTCGAATCACCCATGTCAGGTGAGTTCATAACCCTGAATTAACCTTTTAAATGATTTTAAATGCTTTTCTGGGGGGGATACAAGTTGAACTATAGAGTTATTATATCCATCACATGTGATTAATAACTGTATAGCAAATAGATTTTTGCATGTTAAACTGCATTATCTAGCTAAAGGTTTTCAAATCTTGTTTTCAAATCTTGTTTTTATAAACTGACATCAAGTCATAAATTCTTATTGATAGATTTTCCACAGGTTTTACCAGAACTCCTTTGTATAATTTTATATTGTTAATTGCATGCATGTATATGTATAGTTATATAAGAAATATTTACAGGACTCAGGAAGGCCAACTCGCTATAATTCCTTTTCCTTGATTGGATGTGGCTTTAGGGTAATGGTTATCCATCTGAAAGTCGTTTAAATATTAGTTATATATCATGTATACATATATAGTCATAAAAGTCCTATCGGCCAATTCATCATCCTTTGGGTAGCAAAGGAATCTAGATAACTTTTCAAGTAAACTATTATAGGTATAGTTTAGAAACCAACCATTACTTTCATGAAGGGGAACCGAGTTATATCTATATTCTAAACACTTATACTTTTTAATAAAGAGAAAGGTTATAGAGTTCGAAACACAGGATACATGCTCATGACATGGATTCCACCGTTGTTAAGTTGGTAACCAGAGTCTCCTGGAGGGAGAGTGGGCATTGTGTGTATAGATTTATACAGGACAAACACTCCCACATCCTGACTGTTAGCTACATTCCCGGCCGACCAAGCCAAGGGGTGACCAATATCACATTCTTTCCGACGCCAGCAGGTCGTCAAGTATTCGATTGTCAATCCGTATGGTTACGAGTATCTTTATGTTTACCTTATAATTCATGGCTTTAAGGTAATAAGTATTTTCACAGTATTTTGTATATATGAAACCATCATAACCTATTTTCCTAGTTATATATAATAGGTCACATTATAAACCTTTAAACTAACAGACATAGGATTAAAGGCTAGTTTAGACTCTCTGAGGCGTGTTGTTCATTCAATACCATCCTGGAGTCTGTATTTTATTCTTTTAAACCATCCGAGGCGTGTTGTTCATTCAACACCACCCTGGGGTCTGTATTTGATCCTTTTAGACTTTGCTAGCCATGTTGTTCATTCAATACCACCTGGAGTTTGTATTTATTTACCCCTTTTTTTTAGACTTTGCGAGGCGTACCGCCTGGAGTGTATGTTTTTTTTTACCTTTTAGACTTTGCTAGGCATGTTGTTCATTCAATACCATCCAGGAGTCTGTATTTTATTCTTTTAGACCCTCCGAGGCGTGTTGTTCATTCAACACCACCTTGGGGTCTGTATTTGATCCGTTTAGACTTTGCTAGGTGTGTTGTTCATTCAATACCACCTGGAGTCTACATTTATTTACCCCTTTTTTTTAGACTTTGCGAGGTGTCCCGCCTGGAGTCTATGTTTTGTTTACCTTTTAGACTTTGCTAGGCGTGTTGTTCATTCAATACTACCCGAAGTATATGTTTTATTTACTTTTAGCCTGCAGTGTTACTGCTGAGGTAAAATTAATATTTTCCCTATTACTTGTGATTATGATTTTCTCACATATTCTTTTAAGTATAAATCATATTTTGATAACGATAGTACCTTTAAGGGGAAAATGTTTCTTAAACATAAAACAGATGGGTCTTGGTAGAAGACTGCTTTTAAAAGAGATACTCCTTGGTTTAAACATAAAACAATTGGGTCTTGGTAGAAGACTACTTTTATTAGAAAATATCGGATTTTTGGAAAGGATTCTAATACTGTGTAAACTCAAACCAGCATCATTGTGTGAGATTATTTTTGAAGTAAAACATGTATTTATACCAATGTAATTAAATACTTATGAACTCACCAACATTTAAAAGTGTTGATACTCGCTTTCAAAATAACTTGTATTCATAGGACGTCGATAGATAGGTACACTCCGGGAGCTTTTTGCGAATTCAGCCTAGTACCATGTTGCAGCTTATGTTATTTCCTATATCTACTTCGATGTTGTTGATAAATGTAACCTATGGTAAATTATTACTATTAATGCAATGGTTGTTGTACTTTGATTACTATACTGCATATGTTGTGATACTTGACATGACGTCCTTCACCCCATAACGTTTTTTCCATTCCGGTTTTGGGGTGTTACAGATTCAAATAGGGTCCAAACCCTAAGTTTTAGGGTTTATCCCCTGGGTGCGTACGCCTATCATACTCCCAAATTTTCTGAAAATAGCAACAATGTCACCTAGGGACTAAATATACAAAGCATTTACACACGTAAGGTACAAAATGAAATGTACCTTGATTGGGTGTTACTAGCGTTTACGGAGGAAACTTCCAAGCAATACTGAATTCGATCCAAGTGCCCAAATGTTTGCTATTACTACTCAAGGAGGTGCAAATTTGGAACCTTTGGTTATCATAAATGCTAATTAAACATACAACATTCTGCACCATGAATAAGAAGTTGAAAATAGCAAAAAAGAAAAAGAGGCCATTCCCTAGATTCCACGACATGGTGAACACACTACCACGTCTTGGCCAGTATAGAAAAATTCAGATGTCCCATTTTTGAAGTCGTATTAACCACTACTGTCATATCCTGAAAGATGATGATTATCTAAAAAGGAACAGGAGCGTAAGACATTTGTGGATGAAATAAAATCTTTGTCAATGAATGCCCTATATTGATGTGATTTCTCAAATGCAAAAGTATACAAAGTTTCTCAAGGATATTCTTATAAATCAGAAGAAATTAGAGCAAGCATCAAAAGTTATTCTTAACGAGTTATGTTAGATGGTGGTAACGAAGATTAAATATCTAGGCAACCTAATAATTCCTCGCGAGTTTAGAAATTTAACGATGAGGAACGAACTAGCCTATTTTGGAACTAGTAAAAGACTTACTTGTTAAAGTTGATAAGTTTGTTTTTATGATAGACTTTGTTGTCCTCGATATAAAAGAAGAAGGTGAAATTCCCATTATTCTTGGAAGGCAATTCCCTAGTACTATATGTGCCCTCGTCAGTATTCACGAATCAAAGTTAACAATAAGAGTAGGGTCTGAATAAACTACCTTTCAAGACGATCAAACAAATTCCTTAGAATAGAACGACAATGCAGTGACATTAATAATGAAAACTGAAGATGATGAGGTACATGAAGAGCTTTTGGAAATAAAAAATCTAATTGATGAACGAAGACAAATGAAAGCTAAACTACACACACCACGATCCAGTGAGGATGAGAACATGCCTTGGCCTAATGTTTCTTCATGATCTATGATTGGTGCAGAACCTCCACCGCGATGACACAAGACCGATAACCATGACATGGTGCATTGTAACACCCCATTTTCACCTTGAAAAATTAATGACTAGTTATCTAAATACACATTTTTTATAGAAGACTATTTAGGATAAATATTCTTGAGAAAAAGCGTAGTAATCACTAAACCGAGAGTGTCATATGGAGAATGTGTAATTCTGAGTTCATAAGAGGAACTTGTAATTTTTGGATGTTGTAGCACAATAGTGTGCCACACAGAGACTGAAATTAAGATCATTTGATTGTTAGGAAAATTAATATAAATGAGAGTTAAAGATCTCATCAATACCTATTCGTCGATATAAAGACTATCCAAAACGGATATCATATGGGAGAGTTATAATTTTTATACGAACTTTAAGAGTTTAAGTATAAAAATATATTTTTTTGGTGAAAGATTCTAAATAAACATTGTAGATCTCGTCAATAGCTACTTGTGGATATAAATAACATAGAAAAAGGAGCACACATGAAGAAGATATGAATTTTTGTAGAAACTGAAAACCGCTCGCGTTTGGGCACTGTTCGACAAGGCACGCAAAGATAGCCCGACATGGCCCATCAGGATTTTGCCACATGTCACTTTATGAATGAAGCCATATCAGCACCCTCAAAAAGATGTACGACACACACATCTATGGTGTGTGGCGTTCCTCCCCTACTATAAATAGACTTCGTTGGTTCCTTTCATTTCTCACACCTTCTTCTCTCCAAACTCTCTCATCTCTCTCCAAGATCTGACTTTTGGGGTATTTTCATGAGTCTAAGGAACTCCACTTTTTTGAAGCTCTAAGGTAGAGGATTGGCAAATAAAAGTGCTTGGTATTAATGCCCTATCTGTGATTTTCTCAGTTTTCGTTAGGATCCAGGTAAATTAAGCTTGGCTTCAAGTGTATCTTATATTTATATTTATAGTTGTTGTTATGGGTATATAAATAAGATTTATTAGTAATTCTTGTTACAATGTTGATTGATATACTTACGGGAGAGGTATCCAGAATGGTCATGTTGGCTTGGGTGTTGCATTTCAGAAAAGCTATATACCAAAATGATTCTACCTCCTAACTGTCCTTCCTGGCTAATCCTTAATTAATAGAACTCTTGGTATTCGTGTAGATTAGTGAAAGATTTATTTGTAATTACCAGATTGTCATAATGAATAATAAGTAATAATATTATAGGATAATACTTGTTAGGCACATTTCTCGTTGGTGGTTGATTTATCTCACTATATTGTGTATTAAAATACATATCTACATATGTTAGGTTGTAATAGCTAGTAGAGTAGTGGTTATAATATAGTTTATCGGTGCTAAATGTTAGTATAATCAAATTTAGCAATAGAATAGAAGGTATAAGCTCTATGTGCATGTGTTAGTATAACCTAAAAGTTTACTCTCTATATATATAGTATGATTATGTATCTCGGGTGCATAATCAACTCTACTTTTTTGAAGCTTATATTCAAACTAAGGAACTCCAGGGCTCTGAATTTTGGGGTATTTTCATGAGTCTAAGGAACTCCACTTTTTTGAAGCTCTGATAACCTACAAGTTGGTATCAGAGCCCTGGTTTGAGAAAATTGGATGAACACTTATGTGATTCCATAGTCAAACTAAGGTTCTGAGTATTTAATAAATCTTTGAATAAAAAAAAAAGAATAGTACAAAAGTGAAAGAATTCGACGTGTGCAGCCAACCAATTCTCAAAATGGAAAGTTATTCCTAAAATATCCATATTTGTTATGTTTGTTGATATATGAAGTGTTAGAAATGAATGCTAGTATATGGGAAAGCGATCTTTTCAGGAATTGCAGGTTAGAATTTCTGGATACTTAATATGCTCTATAGCCTAGGGATTTACTTGTTAATTGCTGATTTGAACCTTTGTTAATGTTATTTATTTATTTGAAAAGTACATTAGTTTACATGCTCCCAAAATTAAATAGTTGTAGATTGCCTGAGTTGACGCTATTGCGAAGCTCTTGTTTGAGTCTAACCAACGTAGTGTCATATTTTTCAGCCGACATACTTTTTTGATTTTAGAGGCGACAATATCAACAACTGTGAGAGATATGATTCCAAATATGTTTAGATCCATTGAAATCAAACTAATTGCCCTGTTTGATGAGAGGTATGTTGTTGTTTCCAGTATCGTTGACGCCACAGCCACTGTTGTTGTCGCTGCAACAACTTCACCCAGAGAGAAGGATATGCCATATTAAGAGTTTAGTAACACCAAGCCCTTAAATTTTGATGGATTCAAGGATCCAATCGTTGCAATGAGATTTAGCTCAGATGTAGAAGGATAGTTTTACACTAGTTCTTTTCTGATAAAACCTGAAGTTTAGATACACGCATAATCTTCTACGTCTAGGAGCAAAAGATTAATGAAACTTTGCCATCAAGAACTATTCACCTGCTAAGAAGAGTGCAGTGACTTGGGACCATTTTTTGAGAAATTGAAGGTGAATTATGTTCCATCAGTAGAGAGAGAATGAATCGTTCAAGAATATATGTCACTCAAACAGACCACCGAATCGGTGACAGAGTTCACCAAGACATTGACCAAGAGGGCCCTGTTTGGCCTAGAATGTGCCTCATTGGAGTAAGTAAAAATGTCTCGATACTTGAATATGTGGTCCGACTATCACACCCCGTTAAAGTAGAAATACGAAGGATTAAAGGCTCATAATCCTTGAGCATTTAAGTTTACATCATATTTGAAACAATATTACATTTTATTTCCATACTACATAATACATCATAACATCATGCATAAATCATTGTGGCGTCTTAAATTGGCTCACTGAGCATCTCCTGAAAAGCACGCAAAAACTAGTGTCAACTATAAAATTGTTGGTGAGTTAACAGGTTTATAATGAAATATCATTTTAGGAAAAATAGTTTTATTTAATGAAAAGTTCGAACTCATAAAAAATAATGAAGGCCAATGCATTCATGTTCACAACCAAGCCTAACAACCGTTCTTTCCCCATCCTATCATGTCTAGGGTTCTCATGATACGTGTTCATGGAAATATGCACTTGCGGTTCTCGGTGAGTGGGGATTGTCAACCCCAAATAGCGCCATCTATAAGACCGTCGACTCGAATACGAGTCAATAGGTTGTATCAGTTCTCCGGGGACTTAACACACAAAGTTCATAGAAAAAGGTTAGTAAACAACATCGTTTCACGTTGAATGAGTTCATAAAACATATCTCCTTCACTTCATAATACAAGGTTCAACAAGCTCATAAAATGGTACAAATAGTTCATAAAACAGTAGCACGCTTTCTACCCCAGAACATCAAAATTGTTAAAAGGGTACTGTGAATACTCACTAGGGAAAGATTGAGGTTTGAGATTCGCGGTTCGGTTTTATCAAGATTGATATCTACCAGTGCCACTGTCTTTGATTTTAAACTTCAATAACACTTCAAAATCCTATAAAATGATCATCATATGGCTGGAAATTTCATAGATGTGGCTAAATTTGAGGGATTTTAGAGAGAGAAATGTTTCTAGGAAGAAGAGAAAAGTGGAGTATTGAGATGGTGGATAAAAATGAATGAGTAGTGAGATAATGCACTTAAAAGCAAGAGCAAGATAGAAAGAGAGAAAGAGAGAGAGAAAGAGAGAAAGAGAGATTAGGATCCTATGAACAAATTTCGGAAGAGAGTAAGGATTATAGGCTTCTTGGAAGATAGAAAATTTTATAAATATTTTTTTCTTTAAACTTTATATAAATTTTAGGTACATATATAAAGTTCTAAGGTATTTTGTTTTACAAATTAGATAATCGAAATTTTTTGTGTTTGACTTAACTAACATATAAGAATAGTTAAACCATGATTTGATATTTATAAAACTATCTTTAAGATTCAAATAAAAGAATTAAAAGTCCATAACGTATGAATATATGGTTAGACAATCATCAAATTTATATTTTGATTCATAATTCAAATTATGAATCGTATGAATTTGGTGTCCACTTTGTAATTGGATCATAATATGATTTAATTTTGTTCGCATTCATTTAAAATACTTAACCTTGTTAAGCATTTGAAATCTTCCAATTGGGTAATTAGGATTGTTAACTTACCCTTGAGGTCTGATATAATGCACATGGTTTTGTGTTTAATTTTAAGATTGAACTTTGCCACTTTAAAACCTAGTTGGTGTATTCACTTATCAATGTGACTATTTAGCAGAAGCTAAGTTACAACTAATTGTTCCGAGGGATCTATTAAGTTGACCTAGTTTAACTTGTGACATCTAAAGCCAAATTATGTGCATACATGGAAATAATGAGGTTCTTGATGAGTGTTAATTTGAGTAATGACAGATATCACAGTCTCCCCCAGTTGTGGGAATTTCGTCCCGAAATTCAACTGGAAATACAACTAGTTCAGACATAGCGAATAATTAAGGATATTTTTTTTCTTTATGAAATCCTCCAATTCCCATGTAAACTCAAGAATGTGCTTTGAATTTAAATGAACTTTCACAATTGGGATTATGCTTCGGTTTAGTAGCTTAACATCTAAATCAATGAATTATATGGGTTCCTCCATGAATTTTAGTCGATCATCACTTTGGAGGTCCTCGAGAGGTACATGTAGGGATACCTCTTCCAAGTACTTTTTGAGGTTTGACACATGGAATGTGTCATGTATCGGACTTAGGTCTTCCGGTATCTTGAGCTTATATGAAACTAGACCGATCCTTTCAGTAATGTTGAGGGGTCCTACATAGCAAGGACTTAGTTTTCCTCTTTTTCCAAAGTGTCCAACTTCTTTCCATAGCAATAATTTTAGGACTATATGTATCCCACATGAAATTCCAAGGGATTTCGTATGCTTATCAGCATGGATCTTATGCTAATCGTGCAAGAACTTTAGTTTATCACATATTCTCGTGATCTTTGTAGTGGTCTATTGATCTATATCAAGCGTTGCTAATTTACTATTGAAAATTTCCAGCCAACAAAGTAGCCATCCACCTAAGCTTTTACAGTGCTTCATAGGGGAGCACATTTAACACTGGCGTGATAGTTTAGAATATATGTAAACTCAACTAATCATAATTGGGTATTCAAACTACCTCCGAAACTGATCATATGGGTTGGGAATATGTCTTCCAAAGTTTGGATAGTTCGTTTGATTTTCCATACATCTAAGGACGGTAGGTAGTACTTATGATAGATTTCTGAAGTGACTACCATATTTTTGACGTAAGGAGACTATGTCTATCCAAGTGACTATTTCTATACAAAATAATGGAAATAAGTACGCCGTGACGTATTATGAACTAGTATATATAAATATGGGAAATATTTTCCATTCAGTAATCTTCTCGAATGGGAAGTAAGTGTGCAAATTTTGTCAATAGATCTACCTCTACCCAAATTCTATCATGCCCTTTAGCAGTCCTTAGAAATCTCGAATAAAATAAATTATATAAACCATCATGATGGCTTGAATACCTCATATACATTGCAATAGGATCGACACCACTTGGACCAACAAGCACTTGGAGTCCTAAAATTATTAATGGTGAAGGATGAGCATACAACCTTGCCAGTGTGGAGACAACTCACAATTTGATACGAGCATTTTCCAAAATGTATCAAACATCCTCTACTGCAAGAATGGTACATTTGATTCGGTGGCGATGGAATATGAATATGAAATGGTAGCTTTGTGCTGATTCATGTGGTTAAACAAAACTTGATTACCTCATGACTAGCCTCTGTTTACATTGGGTTAAAAAATGTAGTCCTGTTATTGATAATATTATCATTTACTTGATAATTTTCGTAGTACCAGGGCAGAAGTTTGCAGCTCCATTAGGGTTGGATAGATAATTTCTGAAGACATTCATGATTGGATCCAAGGGAAATATCCAAGTTGGCAAGGAGATGTTAATTGAAGAATAGGAATTACACCTTAAGTTGGAACTCTAAAGGTAAGGAGAGTTTCAAATGTCAATGCCCAAAACGTCTAAGAATAAGAGTAGAAAAGAGGTGTACGTTGCAAAAGATTCTAATGATGATGCTTTTGTTTACTGTATTAATAATTTAATTGAATCCTAATTAATAGGACATGAGATGCCTCTTTTTTCTAGTCATTTCAAAAGTTCCATAAAGAATGCTAAGAACTATAATGGGATAGTTTGAGTAGCACACATAATGAGTTACAATATCGTTCTCATTAGGCACGCGATCCCCAAAGTAACCTTTGGTAAACATTTAGAAATTATGGAAAGTTAGGTTCTTTACAGTCCTGAAGGTAATGTCGATATTGTTATACCAACGCAACATTGAGGGTCACCAAGCTATTTATGGTGGGTAGCCATTTAAAGTAACCTAAAGAAACTTAGTGGTTTCTAGAGATCATAAATAGGTTACGCTCTATATGGAGGAAGCTTCTAGTTCTGAAGTATGTGATGATGACGAAGTTGATGATAATGGCTAGAGTAAGAATAATTTACTACATAGTGAGAATGAATCATAAAGGGTCGATAAGGATGCAAGAACATCAATGGAAGTAAACATACCAATTTAGACAAGAGTGATGGTAGAAATTTTATAAGGAAACAAATTAAGTTGTTAAAACAGAAAGTGAGGATTTGAAAATGACCTAAGGTTTGATACTATGTTTTTCTTATCAAAATGAAAATTGCATTGAGAGAAAGAAATAACATGTTTGGGTTAAGAAGTTAAGTTTATAATGTCCAAAAATTCGTGTTCCTTGTTTAGAATTTAAATTTGACTTATAAAAGTACTCAGAAAAAGAGATAACATACACTTGACGTGTCAATTATAAATAGGTAAGAAAATAATGGTAGCAATTTGGTGGAAAATATCAAAGTTTTAAAATTTTCTAATTTTGGAAAGATTCATGATTTATAATGCAAAAAGTGGCATAAAGGATTAAAATAACAGGTGTTTTAAAATCAAAGTCTTGGTAACATAATACAAACATATTAGGACCAAAAAGTTCTAATCTGACATGCTCGAATTCGAGAAAATATGTTAAGGAAATGTAGGATACCTAAATGAGAAAATTGTTAAATGTCAAAGATGATTATTATGCCCTTTACGAAGCATACACGAATACTAAAATGGATATCCAATGTTAATGGAATGTGTGGGAATCAATCTGGAGATATAGTTTCAAAGAGTGAATCCGCACTAGCCTCGCCAAAAGTCTTAATCATATCCATAGGAGGAGTATGCTAATTCACTCATGTATGCAGGCTTTCGTTGAGGTATTTTACCTTTGCAAACTACTCATTGTCTCCACATTATGTTGAATACTTTTTGTGGTCAGTAAGGATAATGCATTTTGGTTAGTATAAGTATTGCCTCTAGATTTTTAAGGGTGAATACAACCGTTCCTAATTCTAGGTCATGTATGGTATTGTTTTGCTCATGAACCTTTGATTCCTTCGGCGTGTACGTAGTATTCTTGTTCTCCTGCATCAATTCTCAATCGACGGATCGGTTTGAAGTGTCATAATACATTGTGATATTTTCAATGCCCTATGGTAAAGTAAGGACCGATATGTTGCACAACTTGTGTTTTAGCAATTAGAATGCATCTTCCTATGTTTTTCCCCAAATCAACTTTCTATATTTTTTGTTAAAGGCATTTAGTGGTTGGGCGATCTTAGGGAAGTATGAAGCATCTTGGGGCCGCTCATACAATTCCTAAATTTAGGGAGGCGGGTATCAATTTGTTGTTGTCAACTTGTTCAGTCCTTTATAATTGATATACATTTGATCGATTCATCTTTTCTCTATAATGGATAGAGTCAGTGGACCCCCGTCATGTAGAATTTGGAAGAATGAACCCTTTTTTGAGAGGTGCATAGAGTTCATGAGATAATTGTTATATTTTAGAAGGGTGCTAAGCTGTACAACACTTTAGTTATAGGTGTTTCCCCATAAATTAGTTCAATTTTGAACTCAACATGTCTAGGCATGTAAAGCCTAGTCAAATCCTCTGGATTTATTTTGGGTTGAAGGTGAGATATCTAACATGTTGCTTTCTGGGTGTACATGCTAGAGATTAACAGGATGGAAAAAAATAGTTGTCTAGACAGGTTGACATACAGGAACTAAGCATTGCGATGCATATATTGGGAATGGGTATAACATGAAATAAAGTTGATGGTATTCTAAAACTAGCTAAAAAGAAGTATGTCCCAAAAATTTCCAAAGGATGTTCCTACAGATAGGAGCAAGCGCATACATATGCCTTTGAGAAGTCACTTAAGACTTTCATGGAATCAATCTCTAAGGAGAGAGAATGACCAAGAAGGAGTGGCCAAGTCCCTTTACATATTACTAGTTGGCAACATAGCGTATACGACAATATGAACTTGACCAAACTTTACCCATACAATAGGAGTAGTGAGTCACTTTATTTATAATCCAGGGAAAGAACATTAGAATGGTGTGGATTAGCTACCATTCTATTTGAAGGGTGTTTCTAAGGTTGTTTAGAATAACATATGATACTTTGAGCACATGCTCCAAATGTGGTTGTATAGGTGTCAAACAAGGTTCATATATGTTCCCAAAATAGGATAAGAAGACTATTCCATGGTGGTACCTTCCATCGTGAAGAAGTTCTCTATAATGATGTTTGCGTGGTAATCTACCCTCTAAGTCTTGAATGATGTCGTAATGGGTCGATTTCCCTCTAGGTTACACTCATTGAACTGGAAAAATGTTGGAAGGGATCCGACCTTATGGATTGGGGTAAAAGCATGGGGAAATAAGAGGTGTGCTTGTATATCCTTTAGAAATCATTATGTATTTAGCTGCCGAAGCTCACAATACGTTTTCCTCTAATGAATTACATTATACTCCATGAATCTTAGGGGATATCTAAATTTAGAATATACATAATGTTATGATACCAACACACTACAAGACAACTGGAGTTTCATCCTTATAGTATACTAGGGTGATCTGTAACATAAATCATGTCGTCGGTCCTACATGTGGTGTAGGGTGAAGAAAATGTTTCCCCAGTAAACTATGACACAACTGACTAGTGCGTGGTTTCCTTGGTAGGTTCCAAACTACTAACCTCCCCTCTGAACTTTGATCCTATAGAGGGGTCATTTTCTTTCTCGGTACTAGATTAGTTAACTAATGCATATCCGACAATGTATCCTCATGTGTCGCTCGATACGGGTGCACAAGACATAGAGTTCGATCTAACTAAACTATACATAAGGAATCCTAGCATTTAGAAGCATTTTAGTAGCCTAATACAACTTGGTAGCTATGTGCGCCTAAGGGTTTCTATTTCTATTTAGTGTCTAAGCAGATCCTAGGTTGTTCATACCGCTTACTATAATCAATTCTAGTCTTGCACTTGCTCTTCCATAATTATACATAGGTGATCAAGATATGACTAATTAACGTCGAGTAGTGCACTACATTATTTAGTTATACTATATAGAATCATTATTAAGTCATTGGTTATAGTTTAGGACTTCCCAAGGGAAAGAGAATACCGATATTCATTATAACCTTTGGCTCTGATACCAAATCTGTCACACCCCGTTAAAACGAAAATACGAAAAGCTAACATCTAATAACACAAGGTAAATAGGAATACCAATTGGGTAATTAGGGTACTTAACTTACCCTTGAGCTATGATCGACTGCACATGGTTTTGTATTTAGTTTTAAGATTGAACTTTGGCACTTTATAACCTAGTTGGTGTATTCACATATCAATGTGACTGCTTAGCGCAACCTAAGTTACAACTAATTATTCTAAGGGATCTATTAAGTTGATCTAGTTCAACATGTGACATATAAAGCCAAATTATATGCACATATGGAAATGATGAGGTTCTTGATGAGTACTAACCTGAAGTTTGACAGATGTCTCACTGACACTTCCTATAGTAGTGATGATAATAGGGATACATACCAATATTGGCATGATGTTATTATAAAAAAACTTAGTTAAAGGAAGACTGCAGTCCAAGCTCCACACAAAATCTATTATACATGTTCACAACAGATCCTCAAGAGTTTAAATAGTTCTCTCACTCTAGCCATCCGTCTCTAAATGATATGCAATACTGAAATGTAGTCTCGGATTGAACTCCTCATGAAATCTTATCCAAAACATTGAAATAAACCGAACATTTCGATCCTGTACTATAGCCATAAGCCCACGGTGATAAACCATAACCTCCTGAAAATATAAGTCAGCTAATTTTGCGGTCGACGTGCTCTCCTGAATATCAAGGAAATGGGCACACTTGGTGAAACGTTACACCATAAGCCAAAGAGAAACAAGTCCCTTGGTAACTTGGTGATAGAGTCCATGGTGATCTACCCCCACTCCCATTTCCACTTCAGGACCTCTAAACGCTGTAAATTACTATGTAGTCTCTGACTCTTGGTCTTGACCTTCTAACCGGAGAGTCAACTATTGACGAAACATGTTATCTCCCTCTTCATACATGGACACCAATAACAGAGTCTCATGTCTCGATACATCATTGTCGTTCCAGGATGAACTAAAAATCTAGTTTTGTGCCCCTCCTTTTACAATGTATCACCGAATCTGTAACATCATGACGATGAAGTGTTTTCCATTTTAAACCTAAGTATGATAGAATCTTGCATTTTGACACTTGGGTTTGAGAAAGTTTGCAAGAATGGCCTATAGCGACATTTTGGTGATTTTGGCCAAAGACCTCGTATGTTGGGCGTACGTTGTGTATGCTGAGCGTACTGGGTAGACCTTAGTACGCTAAGCGTACACAGGGCGTACGTAATGAAAACTCAAACCCTAATTTTTAGGGTTTGGTCCATATATAGGCATCATTATCACCTTATTTTTCATTTTGTCATCAACCTCCATCTAAGAAATGACCCTCTAGCAAACCCTAAGTAAGAAGAGTGTATTTTGAGTTCAATTGTGCTCATTAGTGGTGTTCTTCAAGAAGAAGAAGTTGGTGCAAGGACCTTGAAACTTGGAAGCAACTTAAATATAGGATTCTTCCTCTGTTAGCAACCTGAAGCAGGTAAAAAGCTCCTTCTTTGATAATCTTATATATCTAACAATTTCTTCATTTGGGGTTCTTTTAGTCCAAAATATTAACCAAATAAATTATCCTTTCAGAATTTTAGAGGGGTCTTGAGTCAATAAAATGTGGTCTTCATGCTTAGTTTTCCTCCATGCATGCTCTAGAAGGTCATAATGCATTAAGAAGTTGGGATATTGTTTATTAAGTACTTAATGAGCATGCAAAGTCATAAAGTTGGAAACTTTATGACTCTTCATGATATTCTAGCATTGGATCTGCATTTAGACGTATTAAATCGAAGTATAAGCTCTTAATAAGTTAAGAAGGAAAGTTGTTGTGTACTCAGCGCATACCAAATGGTACATTGTGCATATTCAGATTTTCCCCGATGCCTCAAGCCTCTAGTACGCCCTGCATACCTTTGGAGTACGCCCCGCATACGAAGTTTAAGTTGACTTAGATGAATTGTGGATTTTGACCAGTTTTGACAAGGGTTTTATGGGAAATGTTTTAAAATTTAGGATTTGGGTTGAGACAGTTGTCAGAGCTGGGAGTTTTCAGACTGCATTCAAATTGTGAGGTGAGTTTCCTCACATTTCTTGGGGGTTGAAGGAACCAATGTCGGCCCTTCCTGGTATCTAGGATGTTGCTATACAGTAGTAACTGTAGTTCTTCTTGCTAGTTTATTAACTGGTTATATGATTATTTTTTGTTGGATATATGCTATTTGTTAAGTGCATGTCGACATGGTATGATGGGGTTGAGACTACAGATCGGGACATTCCAACTGTAAGTTTGTAGGCCAGGGCCTTCCAACTGAAGATTTTGGGCCAAGGGTAATCCAACCAGGAGATTATGGATCCTTTATGTAATTGGGCATTCCAACTAGAAGGTTGTGGACCAGGTTAATCAAACCAGGAGGTTATAGACCCATTATCTATTTGACTATATGTTTGTGTGATGGTACTTTGGGGGAAACCACTAAGCTTTGGCTTATAGTTTTAGTTTAGGGTTTTGTGTACTTTCGAGGATCGTGCGAAGGCGAAGGTGGGATCATACACAAAATCTTGTTTTGTCACTAGATCTGCTGGAAAAAATCTGATTAGATATAATACTTTTGAAACAATGACTATTTTGTAAACAATATTGATTCATGGTTGGTTATAAAAATTTTAAATTTCTTGTGATTCTGGAGTGTTACAAGTTGGTATCAGAGCCTTGTTTTGAGAGAACTAGATGAACATTCATGTGAATCCAGACTCAAACTAAGGAGCGACAAAAGTTTTTAAACTTGTTTTCCAAAATTGTTTTCAAAGGTAACCATGGAAGGATGCAAAGTGTAAGATCACTCAGAGAAAGAAATTTTACCCAAAGTTACCACACTGTAATTTGATGTAATGTTATGTTAGAATAGCATGCTAGTTATAAGATAGGGATATTTAGAAATTACATGATAGAATTGTCTGGTGTTTGATGCCTTATTTCCTATAAAGTTTTCTTTCTCATTGTTGTATGACTCTTTCAGGTGTGAATTAACTATTAATTGAATATGTTGATTTACATGTTGCATGGATTAAATAATTTTAGAGTGAAAGATAAGGTCCAATTACGCAGCTCTTTTTGGTAGGGTGGATTCTTTTAATCTAAAATTATTTAGGTTGTGTTGCATGTAATTGTATTCATGCAGTAGTTAACTGGAGCCAATTGTGGCCGTTAGGTAGTTGATGCACGGTGAGATGTGGATCCTAGGATAGCCTAGGAAGTATGTAGTGCTCATGTTACGTTTTTATTAACTATTAGGAGTACCATTACGAATGAAATGGATGTAGCAGGCCAGTTTTGGAATGATTAGTTTCTCTCTAGAGAGTGAGGATAAGATGTATGTGTTTCCTAGTTGTTGAAATTGTTTTGGGTGGTTATTATGATCCTTGAAACAAATACATGTACGTGTGGAAGGTAGTATGGAACCGTACTACTGAAAGCACAGGACCCGTACACGTAGCAAGGATGTCACAAACCCCGAAGGGTAGTCTCATCATGTGATGTGGCATTTCTGATGCGTTTGATTCATTTTAAGTATTGAGTTCGCAAGGGAATATGGTTCGGGATCTGGAGATGATGGCCAGGATAGACTAGGGTTGGCTTTTCATCAGATGTGGGAAATAATGACCATTGAGGTTTCACAGATATTGCAAGAAGAATTATCTAGTATCATAGATCGGATCACTGGCAGGCTAATTGCGGAGCTTCAGGAGCGGGCTGCAACCTTCCAGCCTGTGAGAGGTACTACTGGTATGACTACTAGGGGAGATCTTGATGAGGGAGCATAACTCGAAAATAGGAGGAGGGCTAATTCAGCACAAGACGAGGAGTCCAAGGCTGCTATGATATTTTTGGGAAGTATGGGGGAACAAACCGGTTTTCTTGTCATAAGTTCAAATTCCATAAGTGTGGAGAGAGAGGGCATGTCTTTCACAATTATAAGAAGGATAAAATGTGTTTCCACTGTCACCAGCTCTATCATCTCAAACCTAACTATCCTACATAGATAGATGAGGGAGTACAAGCCCATATGTCTACTGTCCTGCTGGAGGTCAATGATGAAGAACAAGAAATCGCAAGTATGAAATTTGGATCCACGGTTGATATTTGTATGATTATCCATTTGCGTAGTAGTGTATTAGAATTAGAATGCTAGCATCTATAGGTCATAAGGGATCAGGGTTGTCTCTTGGGAATCCTTGGCGTTACTATCTAATATATTTGATTCCTATCCACATGCAGGATGTATGCGTGATAGTGGGGATGATTTGGCTGAGCAGGTTTGGTGCCATGATAGACTACGAGCGTCAGCAGGTGCTAATTCAAAGTCTAAGTGGGTTTGAACTGGTTATTTCTGGAGAGGGAAACCATGATTGGGATAGGGTTCTGTTTAGCAGCTAGAGCTCGGTAGTATATTTAGCATGGGTGTATGGGTTATCTTATTCATGTGACAAATACACAGGTTGTGAAGCAGTCATCAGAGTTAAATCTGACAGTTGTTAGGGAGTTTTCTAATGTGTTTTCGGAGGAGTTACTCGGGGTGTCTCCCAATAGGTAGGTTAAGTTCGAGATTGACCTAGTGTCATGTATGGCTCTGATTTCCAAAGCATCGTACCATTTGGCACTACCTCGGATGTAGGAGTTATCCTCTCAGCATCAGGAGTTGTTAGGTAAACAGTTAATCCGACCGAGCAGTTCACCATGGGGAGAAGCAATACTGTTCTTCAAGAAGAAGGATGGTTCACACCGGAAATGCATTGATTTTTTGGAGTTGAATAAGTTGATAGTAATTAACCGTTATCCCTTCCGCATATTGACGACCTCTTTGATCAGTTGCAAGGTGCATATTTGTTCTTGAAGACCGATTTGAGGTCGTGGTATCATCAAGCAAGGGTTAGAGAGGAGGACGTGGAGAAGACTTCATTTCAGCCTCGTTATGGGCGTTATGAGTTCATGGTGATTCCATTCGGATTCACCAATGCGCCTATAGTGCTTATGGACTTGATGAATTGGATATGTAGGACAATGCTCGATCGAATAGTTTTTGTTTTCATTGATGATATCTTGGTGTATTCCAAGACTAGGGAACGACACGAGGAGCACCTTCAAGAGCTTTTGGGAGTGATGAGGCGAGAATGGTTGTATGCCATGTTCTTGAAGTGTGAGTTTTGGTTATGAGAGGTCCACTTCCTGGGACATATCATTAACCAAATTGGGATTTAGGTCGACCTGCAAAGATTGAGGCCGCGATGCGATGGGAGGTTCCAAAGTCCCCCTTAGAAATTAGGAGTTTCATGGGTTCAGTGAGATATTATTGGAGATTCATCTAGGATTTCTCCAAGATTGTTGTACACCTCTCTCGCCTGATGAGGAAGTGAGTGGATTTATGATGGGGCCCTAAGCAGCATATGAGATTTGAGACACTACGACAGAGGTTATGCGAGGCTCCATTATTGACCCTTCCGGAGGGAGTCGAGGACTTTGTTGTATTTTTTGATGCATCCATCACTGGTTTGAGGGCAGTTCTTATGCAGAAAGGGTGAATGATTACATATGCTTTTTGGCAGCTAAAGCCGCATGAGGCACAATATCCTATTCATGACCTGGAGTTGGTTTAAGTGGTATTTGCCATAAAGATTTGTAGACATTATGTATATGGGGTGTGTTGTACCATAAGATGGATCACAAGAGTTTGCGACATATTATGGCCCAAACAAACTTGAACATGAGGAAACACAGGTGGCTGGTCGTGGTAGAGGATTTTGATTGTGGGATCCTTTACCATCTGGGGAAAGCGAATGTGGTGGCGGATTCTTTGAGCCGCAAGTCAGTCAGATCTTGAGCTGGGGATGTGTATGAGGATATTAATTGATTCTCAACTTTTGGATATTATTATAGGGGCATAGGCAAAAGGACACAAGAAGGAGAACTGAAGACAGGACAGAGGATCACGGATGAGATAGACATATTTGTCATAGATAGTCGTGGATTTTTGACATGGTGTGGTCGAGTATAGGATTCAGTTTCTGGTGGAATCAGGTAGACAGTTTTGGAGGAGGCTCATAAGGCTCGCTTTTCGATACACCTAGGAGCTAGAAAGATGTATTGGGATTTGAGTCCGCATGTCATGCTACATCCTTTTGAGGTTTCCATGTGGATGTGGGAATAGATCACCAAAGACTTATCACCAAACTACCGAAAACTGCCAAGGGTTTTGATGTTATTCGGGTCATCGTGGATTGATTGATCGAGAGTGTCCACTTTTTGGCCATCCGGGAGAGTTCGTCGGCTAAAAAGTTGGCTGATGTGTATGTTCGAGAGATTATTGCTCGTCATGGGGTTCCATTATCCATTATATCAGATCGAGATGTTCGGTTCACTTCTCAATTCTAACAGAAGTTCCATGAGGAACTTGATACAAGACTACATTTCAGCACTATATATCATCCGCAAACTGATGACTAGATTGAGCAGACTATCCAGACACTTGAGGATATGTTGCGGGCTTGTATCTTAGATTTTAGTGGGAGCTAGGATTTCTACGTATCTCTTGTGGAGTTTCCGTACAACAACAACAACTATCACTCCAGCATTGGTGCCCCACCTTTTGAGCTATTGTATGCTTGGAAATGTCGTACCCTATTTTTTTGGGGAAAGCTTGGTCACAGACTCATTTGAAGGACTGAAGTATTCCTCCAGACCATGGAGCTTATCCAACAGATCAAGCAGAGATTGCAAACTGCTTTGATTCTGCAAAGGAGTTACGTTGATCGGCATCGATCCGAGTTAGATTTCCAGGTCGACGATATGGTATTACTGAAGGCCTCGCCTTAGAAGGGTGTGATACGCTTCAGGAAGTGGGGAAATTTGGGTCCCTGATATATTGGACCGTTCCATCTGGTTTCTAGGGTAGGCAGGGTGGCCTACTGGTGGGAGTTTCCGAGTGAGATTAGATAGATCCACATCACTTTCTATGTTTCATAGTTATGAAAGTGCGTGTTAGACGATGAGGAAATAGTTCCTTTGGATGATATCCATGTTAGTGAATGCCTGAATTATGATGATAGGCTGGTAGTGTTAATGGAGAGAAAGATGAAGGTCCTGCACAATAAGGACACACCTCTGGTAAAGGTTTAGTGGGGACATTGGAAAGGCTCCGAGTGGACGTGGGAGCCAGAAGCGGATATGCGGGAGCATTAACCAGACTTATTTGCGATAGCCGACTTCGATGACGAATTCTAGTTCAAGTGAGGGAGAATTGTAAAATCTTGATGATGAGGTATTTTCAATTTTAAACCTAAGTATAAATGAATATTGCATTTTCACCCTTGGGTTTGAGAAAGGTTGCAAGAATGACTCATAGTGGCATTTTGGTGATTTTAGCCAAAGGCCTCGTACACTGGGTATACATTGTTTACGCTGAGCATACTAGGGCGGACCTTAGTACGCTAAGCGTAGGTAATGAAAACTCAAACCTTACTTTTTAGGGTTTGTTCCACATATAAGCATCATTATCGCCTGATTTCTCATTGCCTAATCAACTTCCATCTAAGAAATGTCCCTCTAGCAAATCCTAAGTGAGACGAGTGCATTTTGAGATCATTTTTGTGCTTTGGTTGTGTTCTTGAAGAAAAAAAAGTTGGTCCAAGGACCTTGAAGCTTGGAAGCAACTTAGATATGGGATTCTTTCCTTGTTAGCAACCTCCAGGGGTAACAAGCTCCTTGCTAGATCATCTTATCTTGTAGATCTATTCATTTCTTCATATAGGGTACTTTTGGTCCCAAATATGGTGATTTTTTAGCACGGCATGCTCTTAACCAAATAAGTCATCCTTTTAAACCTTTAGAGGGGTCTTGATTCATAAAAATGTGGTCTTGATGCTTAGTTTTCCTCCATGCATGCTCTAGAAGGTCTTAAGGCATTAAGAAGTTGGGATTTTCTGTATTAAGAACCTAATGAGCATGCAAAGTCAGAAAGTTGGAAACTTTATGACTTTTCATGATATTTTAACCTGCGGTCTGCATTTATACATATAAAGTCAATGTATAAGCTCTTAATAAGTTAAGAAGGAAAGCTATTGTGTATGCAGGTCGTACTAAATGGTAGGTTATGCGTATGCAAATTTGACCCTGATGCCTCAGACCTCTAGTACACCCTACATACCTACGGAGTACGCCCTGCATATGAAGCCTAAGTTAACTTGGCTGACTTATGGATTTTGACCAGTTTTGACCAAGGGTGTTTTGGATATATGCTATTTGTTATGTACATGTCGACATGATATGTTAGGGTTGAGATTGTACTGTTTTGTGACGTAGGTCAATAGACCAGGGCATTTCAACGTAAGGGTGTGGACCAGGGTATTCCAACCGGATGGTTGTGGGCCAGGGGTAATCCAAGTAGGAGGTTGTGGACCCGTTATATATTTAGTCATTCCAACCGTGAGGCTGTGGGCTAGAGCATTCCAACTAGGAGGTTGTGGATCCATGATCTATTAAATATACATTTTTTGTGATGGTACTTTGAGGGAAACAACTAAGATTTGGCTTAGAGTTTTAGTTTATGGTTTCAGGTACTTCCGAGGATCATGGGAAGGCAAAGGCGTGATCGTACACATATTTTTGAAAGAAATGACTATTTTGTAAACAATATTGATTAATGGATGGTATTAAAAGTTTTACATTTATTGTGATTCTAGAGTGTTATAGACTCCACCGGAAACTAGTACCCAAACTCGCCCACATGGGTCAATAACCTGTGACTATCAGTGATGAGTCTATCCATTTGACCCCAGACCTTTTCCTTCTTCCAGTTTTCCCTCTTGATACCCTCAGTCGGTGCCTATCTGATCACATATCTAAAAGTGGTGGAATTATGACCATTCTGGAACACAGGTCTCGAATAGGTTTACCAATAGTCTTGCGGCTCAAAGCATCAGCCACCACATTGGCCTTCCTCGGGAGATATAAGATATCATAGTCGTAATCCTTAACCATATTAAGCCACCTCGGTTGCCTTATATTTAGACTCGGTTGATCCTAGAAGTACTTTAAACAATTGTGATCCGTGTAGCTATTACAAAGAACCTTGGTAGATAATGGTGCAAAGTCTTCAGTGTGAAAATCACAACGCCCAACTCAAGACCACGAGTAAGATAATTTGCTGCATCATGCTTCAGGTGCCTTGAAACGTAAGTTATCACATGTCCCCACTGCATCAAAATGGCACCCATACCTAGACTTGATGCGTTAAAATATACCACAAAGTCATAAGTCCCTTAGGGAGTGCTAAAACTAGAAACTCACATAACGTATTTTGTAGGTCTCAAAAGCCAACTACTACTCACGCCCTAGTAAAAAGTGACATCCTTCCTGGTCAAATTTGTAAGTGGACTGCAATCATGGAGAAATCTCAAATAAATCCCATGTAATAACGGATTAACTCAAGGAAACTCCATATTTCAAATGGAGATCTTGAAACTTCCCACTGAATCCCTGCCTTAATTTTGGCTAAATCGACCAATATACCATCCTTGTTGATGAGGTATCCCAATAAACTGAACCTCAAGCAACCAAAAATCATACTTGAAGGACTTGGTGTAAAACCTCTCCATTCGTAGAATCCCAAGAATCTATCAAAGGTTCTCCTTGTGATGGTTCTTAGTCTTAGAGAAAACCAAGAGATCACCAATAAAAATGATCACTGATCGGTCCAACATTGGCCTACACACCCGGTTCATGAGATCCATGAATATAGTCGGTGCATTGGTGAGCCCAAAATGCATCACTACAATTAATGATAGTTATAACTAAGATTAGCAAAAGTAAAAAGAATAAATAAGACATTAAAACTTTAAATTCTCACTTTAACAAAAGAAAAATTGACCAAAGACAAAAAAAAAGGTGCATCATAGAGATCTATAACAGATGTAGGTAGATAAATAAATATAAAACATGCATTCCCATCATAAAACTAAAACTTTCTTATTAATTATAGGTAAAACTAACATTAACAATAATTTTTTATTCACGGCTTAAAACTTGTTAAAAATCATATACACACATCATAAAACTAATACTTTCTTATTTATAACATGTAAAACTAACATTAACCAGACTAAGAAATTAGTAAAACATTTAAACATCACAATTCACAACTTAAAAAACCTACATTAATTCACATTATTTGAGAAAACACTAGGATTATAACACATTCTAAATTCATTTCACAACATATCAACCAAGAAACGTAAGCTATGAACAACAATTCTATGCAAGAATCAAATAAACACCTTAATAGCATTGGATTCACAACTTAATAAAATTTAAAACTAATAATACAAAAAGTAAAATACAAAAAAGAGATTAAAACATTAAGTTCACATCTTAACAAAAGGAAATCTATCAACACAAATATTCATGTACCTAAATAAGATCTGGTGGTGTTTCAACACATCATAAAGAAAGAGATGGAGACAAGTTAGTGGAAGTTCACCAGATCTTAGACTTGGAGAACATGAAAGTAGATATCATTGGAGCTTGTAGATCTAGAAGTCACTGGTGTAACAAACCATAGATCTTGACCGGAGCTTGCATATTTGGATATTTATGGTGACACAAATCATAGATTTGGACCAAAAAACTTCAAATCTTGTAGCAGAGTAAAGAACGATGATAGATCTAGTGCGAGTAACTTATGTTGCGGTGTAGACGGTAATGTTTCAATAGAGATCTTACATAAATCACATCAGATATGTATCATATCTAAAAGTTTTTCACCGAAGATTGGAGAGGAAGAAAAAGAGGTGAGAGAAATCCAAGGAGACAACAGATATTATGCTATTTCATCGGAGATAGGATGATGAAGAAACATTAATGATCATCATTAACAATAGTGGTGGATCTTCGTCTCTTGCCGAAACTAGTAGATTTGGAACAAAAAAATCATAGATCTAGTAGCAATAATCATGGATCTAAAGCTGAAAATGTAGATCTGGAACCGGTTGGAGTGTAACGTCCGAAATTTTCACAACCAAAATTTCCATTCTTAAATTAATTAAAAACATTGTTTCCATAAAACCAAGCCATGAATCCATAAGTATCAAAATACAGTCATCCCAAGAATTAGAGTATCATAATATACTGACTCACGAAAAGTTCCAATGAGTATGTATACTTAATCCTTCCCACAATCATCTGAGGTATCTAAAACACATTTAAATCCACAATTATAAGCATGAAGTTTAGTGAGTTTCCCGAAAATATCACATAAAACACAACATAATAAACAACTAAGGTTTATCATTAACCCTAGGACTATCTAAAGTCCAATGGGCTCACAGTAGCCCAATAGGCTATCAATAGACCTATAGGTTATCAGCAACCATGCGAAATATCAGCAGTCCCGGAGTTATCAACAACTCAAAAAATACACATAACAACAATAAGTAAATAAGACTCATCTAGTTTAGCATGCACAATACTGTGACATAGGTAATACAGTGAAGAGACTCACCTCGCAAATATTGGAAGAATACAATATCTCCTGACAGGTGAAGAGTTGTACTAAGAATCAAATATGCATCAATATATAAGTACCCCCTTAGTCTACACTCTAAAATAAGCAAGTTAACCATCAAGTCAATAGTTAAAGTCAGTCGAGCTGACCTTCCATGTTGTGGCCACCCATAGGCCACATATTGCTAGCTACATGACAAAGAAGTCTTGGTGAAACTAGTCTCCACGTCATGGAAAATAGGATTCCACTCCACGGAAACTAGGCTTTTATAGCTTAACAGATTTAGATATTTACCTTGGACCCTATGTACCACAAATCTTAGATCTAAACCTTCTCAAAGTCTAGATGGATAAAGTTCCAACTTTGTCCATTAAGACATCCCTATGAGCCAAGATCTCAAATCCTATACTCCTAATGGTGGTACCACTGCATGAACACCAATCTAAGTAATTAATGTCCCATTTCTAACAACTACCGTAGTCCAAAAATTAAATAAGGCACACAAAGGTTATGGAGTTCACTCAAACTCCAATAATAAGAAGATGTGGACAAAAAAGCACATGTTATAACCTAAAACTAGATCTAGAGCTAATGAGCAAATTAAAGACTTTATACATCAAAAAGACCATAAATGCGAAGAAGATGCAAGATCTAAGCTAGAATCAAGCACTTAAGCACCAAAATGGAATCCTACTTCCTTCAATCTTCATAAATGTGGATTCATACACACCAAATACACATATCGAGGCTAGGGTTTGGATGGGATGGGATCTCAAAGGATGGAGGCTATCAAATGAGGAAAAACCATGAAGTTAGTGCCTTTAAATAGGATACAAACCTGGAGATCCAGGGTTTGCTCAAAAATAGCCACCACGTTGTGGCAAATCCTTGTCACGTCGTGGCATCCATTGCGAATGTAGGTCTCATATCGATATTGCCGCATCGTGGCACCCAGTTCACCACACCGTGGCCTAGCCAAAATTCTTAAACTAAGTTTATTAATTAAACTAAACTAGGAATAAGCGTACATAGAAAATGGATGATACAATTCTTGCCCAACAAGAATCAGATTTCCCCCTCGAAATTTATGGCATCAGGGACAAAAACTAATGCAGGGACAAAAATTGTGCAAAAACAAAACTGTAGAGGGACAAAACTGTACAGGGAAAAGTATTGTACATGGGCCAAAACTGATGCAGGACCAAAACTGTACATGGACAAAACTGATGCAGGGACCAAAACTGTGCAAAAACAAAATTATATAGGGTATCAATTACTTTTTCAGCATCTACGTATTTTTATTTATTTATTTATTTAGTATATTACTTTTTTAGCATTATATTAGTATAAATCATTGTTTTGTTTTTATTTTAGTTTAGGATTGCATGTTGTTCATATTAGTTTTTCAGCATGTTATTAGTATAAATCATTTTTTATTTTTATCGTAGTTCAGGATTGCATGTTGTTCATATTACTTTTTCAGCATGTTATTAGTATAAAGCATGACTTTGAAGTACCGAAATATGCAAACAAATTGAGTGGGTAGGTAAGTGGCATTATGGTCATTTTGGTGTTGATACTTGTGTTGTTGCAAATTTATTTGCAATGTTTTGATGCATAGCAAATGGAGAAGCAGTAATTGTTATTTTTTCAATTAATTGAATTTGCCAAAGCACTAAAAATGGAGTGCAATACAGATGAAGCTTTAAGGGCGAAAGAAATAGTAGAGAGGAAATTTTTAACAAAGGAAATTTCAGAGGCAAACCTTGAGAGGGCATTACCGTAATTTTGCTTTGTCTCTTCATCCGGACAAGAACAAATCCATAGGGGCAGATGGGGCATTTAATTATATTTCAGAAGCACGGAGTCTGTTGTATGATAAAGCAAGAAGAAAAGTGTATGACCAAAAGAGAAACATAAACACTAACCGAAATGGTTTCTACAATTTTACAAGGAGTAAAACTACAACTAAAACTCCTATGCCCAAATTGCCTTGAACCCTTTTTAGCAATTGAGACTCCTGCCCCTAATACAAATGTTTCTACAAAAGGTTTAAAAAGCTCCAAAATGTCAACCAAGAATCAAGCAAGACATAGGAAAGGTGAACATATTGGTGGTTACACAACCTACCAGATGGGAAAGAAGCGAAGGGTATTTTTGGAAAGGTGAAATATGGGCAGTGTATGATGATGATGGTGATGGGATGCCAAGAAATTACGCTTTTATCCACAAGGTGAATCAATCAATATGTTCAAAATAAAGGTATGTTGGCTTCTTAATTCAAGAAAAAATAAAGGCTATGTTTTCCTAATTATTTTTCAGAAGGACGGTGGGATGCCAAGAATCACCAGAGTCCCTGTTTTCCTAATTATTTTTCACACAAGGTTAATTTTAAGAAAATGGAAAATGGGAATTTTAAAGTTTATCAAATACTATACATGCTTAGACAAAAACAGTGATTTAAATTTAGGATTGATGTTTAGGTATCATGTGATTTCCTGATATTGATCCTTCTCCTATAACAAATGAAGGCTATGCAGCAAAAAAGTAGAATTCCAGGAATGGCAGTTGCAGAAAGGATAATGAATGCAGAAGTTGTTGACTTTGACCTTTTTACACCTTGATTAGGTACTTGAGTCATAGGGGATTTTTAATCGCTGAAATATATTGTATATGATCCAATTCAGTTCATGTAAACAAAATATGGTAGATACATATCATTTATTATCCATTTTAGGAAAGGAGAGGTTTGGGCTTTATACTGAGAATTGAATGAGGAAGCCCGAAATGAATTCAAACATAAGTATGGAATTGTTCAAGTTGATGAGTCTGATGAAGAAGAAGGGTTTATGTTTACACAACTTATGAAAGTTGTAGGCTTTAAAACTATGTTTCATAGGCAGAAAAATGTCAAGGACAGAAGGGTAATTCCAGAAAGTGAAATAATATAGTTTTCACATCAAATCCCATCTTACTTTCTAACTGGTCAAGAATTTTTGAATGCTCCAAAGGTTTGTTGTGATCTGGATCATGCAGCTGCTCCTGCTGAATTTCTTTAGGTTATAGCAGTACAGCAAGAAGAAGAAGAAGAAGAAAACATCCATGAGAGAGAGAGAGAGTTCCCATTCATGATATAAGGTTTTGTTATTTGAGATTTGTTGGCTTGAGAGAGAGAGAGAGAGAGAGAGAGAGTGCATTAGGCAGTTAGACACTATACATAATAGTTTGTCCCTATTTTTATACATATAGTTGTTTTGATAAGGGTATATCAATATGTATGATAAATAATAGTAATATACCTTTCTTATCTGAGTATGTGGAATATCGTTGTAATTTATAGCAGAAATTGTTGCTTTATCACCCTCTTATCACCCTCTGAGGCTGCAACAGTTGGAACATCTTTCATACTAGAAGCTACACAAACAAGAGAGCCCAAATAAATTAAACTTAAATTTAAAGGTTAACAATATCCAGCTTCAGGTGAATTGCAGAATATAAAAACTTCACATAAATAAAATTAGAATTTAATGAAAATCAAGAAAATTTTGAAATAATCTGCAACATCATAAGCTTTTAAAGTCAACAATCTTACTTAAGAAAATTTTAAAATAATCTGAATAGGTTTTGACATAATTTCAGACTCATAACACAAGTGAACAAGTTTTGTTGTATGTAAAGGGTAAAATGATAGAAATAACACACAAAGACCTATCGTGGTTAGGACCGCTTTATCCTATAACCAATAGTTGAGAAATCGCAAGATTTTGAATCCATTAAAAGAGTACTTCTAAATTTTGAATCACAAGTTGAAGCTGAAATGATCAAATGAAGATGAGAAGAGCTTAAATGAATTAGAGATTGCTCAAGAAATTTGTGGTTCAAAAAGCTTTAGTATTATGTATTATGTCACTAGGTGTTGTATTTATACTTCTACAACAAGTCCAATATATGTGCATCTTTAATAAATTTCATAAAGTTGTTTCTTGAACAACTTTCATCTCTATTTGCTACATTAGGCTTGCCAAAATATTATTCGAAGTGGAATTAAAGAGATCTAATTCAATTCAATACAAAAATTAAACATGATTGATGCAAAACATGATCATGGCTCCTTTTAGATCCTTTCTCTGTGTTCCTATATCCTTTCTTTTTATTTCATCTTGCATCGATAAAACTCGATTATCAATGAAAACATATAATGTTTTGAAGCATTTGATTACTATTTCGATTGTCTTTTATTGTCATTTCTATTTTAGGCATGCCTTTGCTGTTTATCATACCTTAATGTTTAAAACTTTACCTAAAACTATGACATATTTATGCTTTTCAAATCAACAATCTTACTCAAGTGAGTTTTCTAATGTTTTTTTTTCTAAGCATTTGAGTTTCAATTCTAATAGTTTTGTCTCAGAAACTAGTCTAAGATAAAACAATGACATCTTTAAGCTTGTTTTACTTAATATTATTGTTTTTCAATTCCAATGGTTTTGTCTCGGAAACTATCTCCGGTGAGGCTTGTTGAGAAACATATAAGGTTGTAGGTGATCCTCAACTTCCTTTTTTGCATCGTGCTCTTATTGAAACAAGTGCAAAATTACAAAGATTTGAGCAAGTAAGCCTTTAAGCTTATTAAAAATAATGAATACCCATTTTTCAAAATATCATAATAGTAACATTGTACTTTTTTCAGGTTGTTGAGAAGAATAAAGAGACCCTAAATCAACTAAAAGAACTCAATGATGAACAAGAACGAGATGTGGATCATGTTTGCCAAAGAGATGAACTTTTAGCCAAGGAATTCTCACAGAAGTATAAAGAATTCCTTCATAACTCACAGTTGATATCGGTTAGATTATTTTTTAATTTACAGGATCATTTCGTTTTTATAGACACAGAGTGCATTCACCTCCCATGGAGGTTTACACAAGACGAAACCATAAACAGAGCAGCTATAATCGACAATCGGAGGAGAAAACCGAACTAAGTGCAAGAATATACATGAGGATAAAACCCAACTAAGAGCATCAGTTTTCTAGAAATGTTACCTTGTGTTCAACTTGAGAAGCTTCAGAAGGTGAGAAACCCTTGAATGTGTTCAATTTATCATTGATTTCATGGATACGAGGCGCTTCTTCCCTTTGTGTCGACTTTCTTCTTCTCTTTCTCTTATGTTACTTGGTTCTCTAGCCAACCAGGGAAGTTGAGTTTGCCTGAATCATTTTAACAGGAACACCAAGCTCAAGTGATTTCTCCAATACCTTAATCAGACCTATGACACGTAAAATTGAATAGTCTCCAATGATCTTAGGTGAGCCCAAGGTCTTCGGCAAGGCGAAGTCAGCCGGAAGAGATGCAACCTTTCATCGTTGGAGGAGACGTGTTCTGCAAGGCAAGGCGAAAGTTAACGATCGATTGTAGAGAGTGTATTGAGTGATGATCACTGAGTGTTTTGATTTTTGTTTGAAAAGCCCTAGTATATTTTAGTAGTACCTCGATTTTTGGCGCGCGTTTCATTAAAATTAAAAGGCGACGCTTATAGAGGACGCACGTTTAATATAAAGCGCCCTCCGTGTTTTTGATTTTTTTTCTTTGAGACACTAATTTAATGGCACGAAATAATTCATGACCCAAATACTTAAATTTTTTGAAGATATGACACCATTTTAAGGTCACTCTGTTTTGCGTAACATAAATCTCTGAGTGTCATGGTTTGCACGTCGTAAAAGGGTATTTTTGTAGTAGTGGTAGTTGGTGCACAAATCCTCCTTGGGTCTGCAAGTGGATTCAGAACCCTTCCAATGTTGCCATTCCACTATGACATAGGTAATATTGTGAAGAGACTCACCTCGTGAATATCACACTAACACAAGAAATCTTTGTCAGTGAAGACTAGTACTAGAATCATCTATTCATCAATATATAAGTACCAACTTAGTCTACAATCTAAAACCCTCAAGTTGACTAAAAAGTCAATGGTCAAAGTCATCCCTCACCAACTTTCCACGTTGTGGCAGCTACATGACAAAACAATCGTGATGAAACTAGTCTCCATGTCGTGGAAAGCATACTGTCATTCCTTGGAAACTAGGCTCTTGTAGCTTAATGAATTAAGTTCTTTACCCTTGAGCCTATGAACCATAATTCTCATATCTGAACCTACTCAAGTTCTAGATGGATAAAGTTTCCAAATTTATCCATTAAGAAATCCCAATAAGCCAAAATCTCAAATCCTATGCTCATAATGGTTGCATTCATTACATGGAAAACAAACTAGGTGATAGGATCCCCTTTCTAACCACCACCATGGTCCAGAAGATAAATAAGGCACACAAAGGTTCTGGAGTTCACTCAAACTCCAAGAAAAAGAAGATATGGACCAAAAAGCTCATAAATGACCTAAAACTAGACCAAGAGATCTAATAAGCAATGTGAATACTTTATACCTCCAAAAGAATAGAAATGAGAATAAGATGAAAGATCAAAGCTGGAAAGAAGCACCCAAGCATGAAAATGGAATCTTCTTTCTTTAGTCTTCATAAAATTGGCTTCACACACAGTAGATACACATATGGATGCTAGGGTTTAGACGTGACATAACCTCAGAGGATGGAGGTTTACAAACATGAAAAAACCTTTAAGTTAGTGCCATTAAATGGGGTACAAACCCAATGATCTAGGGTTTATGCAAATATAGCCGCCACATTGTGGAAAAAACCTTGCCACGTCATTGCATCCATTGTGAATGTTGTGACGTCCCGATTTTCAACCCAAATTTTTCATTTTCATTTATAGGTTCCTATTAACGACGTAAAACTATAATGACTTGGAATTACAGATAAATCTTAATTATAGGTTCCTATTAATCAATTAAACTATAATTATACACTACATGGAGGAAGAGTAAATGTAGCTCACTTACAGAGTATTACTGATGAGAACGGGGATTTAAGCTTGTAGAATACTGATTCATGATCTCCTACTCAAAGACTACTACTCAGATGAGTTTCCGTGGGTGTGTCAGAGCTTCAACACAATATATAAGTCGAAAAAAAATGGGCAAAAAGTGTAGAGAGAACCCCGATATAGAGGTTGTAGGGTGTGAGGGTTGGAGCACATGTGGAGCAGGCTTTATAGAGGCATGAAAAAGCTTGTGGACCACACATTCTAGGCCTGAACGCCTCACACTAGGGGTGACGTGGCTCCTCTGGTTTTTTTGACATGTGTCCTCTATTGGGTGGAGCTACGTGGCTTACTTCGCGTGCAATTTATGCGCGACGTGCCTGAGCGCGTGATGTTTTTCTGATTTTCAAAATTGCATAACTTCTTCGTACATGCTCCATTTTTGATGTTCTTTATATCCATGGAAAACTCTCGACGAGATCTATAACATTCTTTCTGTCGAAAATATTGAATTTATTATTTCACATAGGCTTAGACTATTAAAGCCCGTATAAGATGCATAACTTTCTTATCTCGAGTCCATTTTCTACTCTCCTTATATCATTGGGTTCCTATTAACGAGGTCTTCAATTCTCATTTAGGTTGTTTGAGTGACTGATCTCAAATTTGATTTTTGAGTTGTATACTACTATGTTGAATCTTAGAAAAATCATAATTTCCTCTAATGAACTAAGATTTAGACGTTTTCTATTTGCATGCTCTCGCTTTAATGACTACTGCGACTTTCGTTTTGATAACCTAGGCTAAAAAGTAATTTCTCAAAAATATACTTTTTACGATATGCAGAGTCACACCAGTTTAATCGTGAAACTTTGAAGAAGTACACTTCTTCATATAAAGTCAGATTTTAGCATTTTGTATATCTATGGAAATTGTATCGTCATTTCCTACACTTTTATGCTGATTACTTGGGATAAAGAGTAATATATATCTACTTCAAATTTTATAAATAGTGGTTTATATTCAATCCTACGAAACAATAAAAATAGGATGTTACAACTCTCCCCCACTACGAAGATTTCGTCCCCGAAATCCTGTTCCTAGCGCGACTAGACGCAAAGTTATCAAAATCTAACCGATGTTGTTGCCTTTACATGTCTCATAGAACTTCATTTTCTACCTTTGATGTACTCTTGAGCTCGTCTGGAAGTCTTCCAAAACCACAAACTTGTCGGTTGGGACTCTCTAAATTTATATTTTATGATGAATGTTCACCTTATGATGCGAAATGTTGATTTGTTCTGTTCACAAGCAACATTGTTGACTTGTTTTAATGTGAGTAACTACGGAAATATATCTATGAAATCCTAGTGTGAATTACATTCATGAATGTGCCTTTATAAAAGGCTTACGGTGTACTATTTTAACTTTTTGTCTTATACATTTCTCTATGACGTATCCTTAAAACGCTAACAATCCTAGATTAGAAGTAGCTTATTTGCCTAGTTTATGTGTCCTAGTAACTTGGAATTTTATCAAAACTACTAAAATAGGTTACTAAATCCTTACTATGGTTTGAATTAAATCACTAATTATTTTATATGTCTTGAGTACTTGATGCTTTTTATCACGATCTACACGACCTACTGCGATTCTTATCTACTGGTCCTTTATTGTGAGGATAAATCCTTCATTCTTCAAAGCACAGGCCTATCGGTTCTCTTGACTATCCAATCCAAATCCAGGAATTCGGTAATTTCCTAAATAATGTCTGATGCTTGGGAGGAAAGACCAAACCCTTCCTTGAGAAGCAAGAAGCTCATAACTTAGGGATAATCATAGCATGAGACTTCCTTCTTTCTTTACCCTAAACCTAAATGAAAACTTCTCTCTTCTTGGGTCATGTTCCTTCGGATGAAACTAACAATCTTCACTTAATTATGTTGCCACTCCTATACCTTGGTGTCGAATTCATGATTCGTACTGTTCCTCGTACTTTTTCGATAAGGTTAGGTTCTCCCCCACTTGGGTTCGTTCCATTATCTGCTACTACTTGTCACTAAGCAAAGCTTAAGATGACTTTTCTTATATAATTGGTTGTTCCTTTTTGACTTTGAAGAAACTCATGATTTTCATATCCAGTAACCTTCGATAGTCCTATCGTACTACTACTACATGTATTATTCACAAGTTACTTCTTAAAATAGGATAAGCATAAGTTGATTAAAATACACTAACACATACGTTTGACTATATTTAACACTATCAATCATGTATAAAGTAAACATCCCATATTTATTATAATATTCTCGTCTTACATTTATTACATTAGTTAAACTCATTCTGGAGCTTTCCATCAATCCCAAGAACAACCAACTACATACTCTGGTGATTCCCTTATTTCCTTCGCCATTAATTGGAATGCTCATCGTTTGGCCCTTAATGTTGCATGTGCTGGAGCTTGTATTGTGCCTGTTGGGTTCAAAAGAGGGCAGTTGGCCTTAATGTGGCCAATTAGATTACAATGGAAGCATATACGCACTCCGTGTACTCCTTACTTGCAGTCTCGGTTGTAGTGTCCCTCTTTGCCGCAATTGTAGCAAATTACAACATGAAAAATCCCATCATGTGATTTTCCACACTTATCACACATTGGAACTTTTTGTCCTACAAACCTTGAATTTGTGTGCTTGTATCTTTTGGCTGCAGATGGGACAAAGCTGGAGTTTGCATCTTTTCCTTCGCTTGAGTTTCCAACTTAATATCCCTCCTCCTAGCATGGTATTGCATCTCTTCCGAGGTCTTGTATCGATTGGTCGATAAAACTCTTTGATATCAGTCTTGATTAAGCTCAGGTACCGAGACATTTGCACCTATTCTGAGGACGAATATTTTAGAAAAAAATAGGGCCATATATGTGAGCATCTTAGTGATCTCAGTCACTGTCTCTATTGTTTGCTTAAGTGAGAAGTAATCTTGAGCTAGGCGCTCCCAATCTACAAGTAGAATATACTCTTCCCTAAACTTCTCCACAAACTGTTCCCATGTCACTGTGCTCTTCTCAGCAAGTGAATTATTTTGATGTTTCTAAGTTGCTACGCTCTCTTATAGACATGTCCTTTCACACACACAGTGTTGAAGGTTCTAACTAGACAAAATTACAAAAATGGTCCCTATGGTTTTCCAAGAGTCACAAAGTCAGTCCTTGCTACATTTTTTTGACGAATATGGTCCCTATGGTTTCCTAAACTTGCACGAATGACCCTTTTTGCTGACGCCGTTACTATTCATCCGTTAGTGTAAGGGTATTATGGTATTTTCAAGTAGCAACAACTGAGTTTCTGACTATGGGTAAACCATATGGATCATTTATGTAATTTTTTTATATCATTTATATTTATGAGTTTGTGGCTTTTCCACCCATTTACTTTTTAAAATATCACTTTAAACCCTTCAATTTGAACTTTGAAAAATGTTACTTTCAATTTGAACCCTTCATTCCTTAACCTAAAAAAACTATTTTTACATATTTATTTTTATATATTAGTCAGTATAATTCAAGTTGGACAACGTTTCGACTTTAATTTAGAACTTTTTTTGGTAATTTTTTAAATACATGGTTATTTTTATAAACATTTTGGTTTAAATTCTTGTTTGTCTACGTTTCAAAGTAATTTTTTTGTTTAACTTTATGTGCGTTTCATATGTATGATACGGGTCCAATTTACTAACTTTCGTTCGTTAATTTTAGAAAACGTATTATATTCGATTTTGTCTACGTTTCGACGTTTCTTTTTGTATATTTTTGTGCTTAATTATATATACATTCTTATATATCATTCGGGTCACATAATAATTTTTGTTCGTTACCTTAAAAAATGTATTATATTCGAGTTTGTCTACGTTTCAACATAATTTTTTTTCACGTTTTTTTTACGTATCAGTATAGATTCGAGTTCGTCAACATTTCAACGTAATTTTTTTTATGTGTCATCCTTATTTTTATGTACGTGTTTTTTTGTTCGTGTTTTTTTACGTCGAAACGTAATTTTAATCAATAGAATCGTCAAAATTCAACTTACAAAATTCGATGCTTATAATTACGCTTTTATCTTTTATATGTGAAAAAGCCATACGTAGGAACATATATAAAATAAGCATCAAAGCGTACAGAAAAGAAATTAAATCGAAACATAAAAGAAAAAAAAACCTCAAATTTATATCGACACGTGCATAAAAAAAAGTAAGTAAGATTTTTTTTAAGTTAATGAATGAAAGTTTAAATAATAAAAAACATATAATATGTGACCTGAGTCATACATTTGAAACGTACATAAAGTTAACCACAAAAATGAAAAAAAAAATGTCGAAACACAGACAAACTTGAAATTAAACTGACAGTTTAATAAAAAAAACCATGTAAGTTTTATAAAAAGTAAAGGGGTAGAAAAGTCACAAACTCATAAATATAAAATATAGAAAAAAAATTACATAAATGGTCCCTATGGTTTATCTATAGTTACAAACTCAGTTGCTGCTATTCCAAAAGACCAATACCCAGGCATTAATGGATAAAAAGTAACGGCGTCAGCAAAAAGTGTCATTTATGCAAGCTTTCGGAACTACAGGGACCATGTTCATAAAAAAATTAACAGGGACTGACTTTATAACTTTTGGTAAACCACAGGGACCATTTTTGTAATTTTGTCTTCTAACTAGTCTCTTTCCTAGACTTTACTAGGTTCTTGTATCTCTGCCGACTTTCTAGCTTACAAACATTTTCCCTATCAAATCGTATATTGAACTTATTGGACTATCCTCTTAGGATTGCTTTCCACTTCGCCTTAGTATTAGCTCATTAAGAGCTTCTACCAGTATTAGGTAATTCTCAGACGAATACAATTGCATGTCGCTAAAATCAAACAGTTTATTGTAAGAAAAATTCAACAATACAACGGTTGGACTCAGACAAGAGCTGCGCAATATTGCAAAATCAAGCAATCTAAAACTATTTAATTCTTGGAGCATGCAACCTAACATATATGTCAAATAACTATTTAATATTAATATAGGTTCTAATAAGCAATTAACAAGAAAATATTTAGGCTACAAGACATCTATTTATCAGATAATTTTAACTGGTAATTCCCGAAAAGATTCACGGCCTACATACTAGCATGCATTTCTAACAATTAATATATCAACAAACATAACAATATATATATATATATATATATATATATATATATATATATATATATATATATATATATATATTGGGAATTACTTTCCTTTCTGAGCTTTGGCTGAAGGCATGCATCACATTCTTTCCTTTATGTATTATTCTTTTTATGAAAATATTTTTTAATTACTCAAATCCTTACTTTGAGTCTGGAATCACAAGAGTGTTTATCTAGTTCGCTCAAATCAAAGATCTGATACTAACTTGTAATTTCCCGATTTTCAACTCGAAATTTTCATTTTAATTTATTCAAAATATTCATTTATATCAGAGCATTTATTACATTATGCGGAAACATGATTGTGAATGCACATATGTATAGTCTTGCTTTTCCCTTCTCACGAACCAATGAAGTGCCTGAAAAATATATATAACAAGTGGTTAAGCCCTAGGCTTAGTAAGTTCCCATAATATACCATATACAGCAATACCCATACATTCATACAAATAATATGCATATTTTAGACTTATAGCCTACACAAAATTTTGTTTTTAAAAAGGGGTCTATGTGTATAGACGACCTACACGTCATTTAATTAACATTTGTCAATGTGTACTTACGGCCTACGTGCCATTTTGTTAACAGGAGGGCTTATAGGATCTGTTCCTCCTTTTCGTTCTTCCATCATCCCTTAACCAATTTGCAATAACTTTTAAGCGTATCTACATTCACACACATAAATATTACATATTCGACTCTACAGGCACATAGAAAACTATACTATGGTCTTACAGTGCTAGTTCCTATATCCTAACATACACAGATATATACTGACATCAATCTACCGCTTATTAGATACTAGAGAAATTTGGAAATGTGGGTTAGACCTATCACTAATCCCAATGAGTACTGATATTTCTATAAAATAAGGATCAAACACGTTGGATAGTTAGAAGGCATGACCATTTCATCATATAGCCTTTCTGAAATCCAAAAACCAAGCCAAAGTCACCATTCTAGACACCTCTACCGTAAGTATGTTAATCATAATAACGACCTGGAATTGTTGATAAATCTTAATTATCGGTTCCTATTAACGACTTATGACTATAATTATAAATTACACGGAGGCAGAGTAAGTGTATCTCACTTATAGAGTATTATTGCTGAGTACTCGGATCTAAGCTGACAGAATGCTGACTCAGTATCTCCTACTCGAAGACTACTACTCAGGTGATGCCTTAGCATCCCATCCTCAAAAGTTGCGGATTACTTGTTTTACCGATTTCCTGAGAATACAAGTAGTTTAAAAAAAAAGTGACAACAATTAAGTTTGTGACTTCATAAGCTTTTGAATGTAGATTTTGAAAACCCTTATTATTACCAGTATGTATAGTATGTTCTGTTTGAAAACCCTGGCTACCACCAGTATGTATAATAGTTTTATTATTTGAAATAAAACCGAGTATTCTATCCCGCATTTGAAAACCCTTGCTTGTAACTGTAGTGTATACCCAAGAAAATCCAATAATTTCCTTATAAAATGTTATGTAGTCTTAAATCCCAAGACCATGTATATGAATGTTCGTACTTGAAATGAGGTATGCAGCTTTAAATAGATAAAACCCCTTTTCAAAATAGAAAATTCCCGTAAACCACATGTGTCGTTATCTCCCTGTGTGAGTCACTATAACCATACTATAACAGAGAAGCCTCTTGCGACGTTCTTCAGGCGTTGGAAATGAAATGACATTTGTCACCCCAAGCATGCCTGCCTAACTATAGCTAGCAGTTTATGTGTAGGACTGTCAATCCCAATATAGATCTATAAACAATTATCACGCTCTCCCCACAAGAGACTCTGGTCACAACTATTTCAGGAAATTTTAACCCATACTGTAAGAGTACAATGAAGACGTGTCTCACAATTTACGATAACGAGTTTACGTGTAGTATGTGTGTAAAAACCTTTTCAATGTTGGAATTGAAATCCCTTGTGGTTTTGTATGTTTGAAATGTGAAATCCCCAAACTATACCCTTTATAGTTTGTTTTGTCGTAAATGAAAAACCCATTTGTATTGAGAGTAAAACCCTTTTTATGTAATATGCTTGGATCGGAAAATCCATGAACTATACCAATTTTAGTTTATCAAATAGCAATTGAAACCCCTTTCAGTGTAAGTAGTAATTTAGCAAACACAACTATTCTTACTATGTTCATCTTGTATGTTTGTAATGACAAAGGACTCTTAAAAATTAGTGAGAAGTTTTATGTTATTTAAATGTACCACAACTTAAAACATATGCAAAATATGAATTCATCAAAGATATACACTTTGCTCAACATTTTACAAAGTGTTATGAAAGTTGAAAGCTGTTAACTAGTTTTTATCTTTTCTACACTGTTTTAGAAAAATCACAGAAAAATAATACAAGGTTGAAAACTTAATCCGTAAACTCTAAGAGTTTATAAAATATGTCTAGTTTATTCATAATTTTTATTATGATTTTTAGATGTCTATAACTTGTGTGAAAATGTCCATATTCACAGACTGATCCGAATTCATAGCTACAGTGATAGACAGTTTTGTAAAAATCACCATAAATTATAGAAATATTGTATGAACATGCTCAAGTAGTCATTTTAAAGTTATAAACCTGAACTATTTTAATATTAAACATTTTTGAAAGATATGAAGTTTAAGATGGTCAAAACAGTCCGTGAATGGAACTAAACTCTCTTGTTAAACGCTGATGTTGGAGTTTAGTTAAGTTTTTGGTGTTTTAACTTGTATTCTCCCCCTATAAATTGAAGAAAACATGAAAATGTGGGGTTATGAACTCACCTTGAATGATCTCCTAGGATGGATGATGAAGAGAAGAGGTTTCCAAGTCAAGAACACTTGGGAGATGCTTGAATATTCGAAGATTCTATGAACAAATATGATCATATTTGTGTAAGGAATCCATGATTTGAGTGAAAGGGTGTAATATAATCAAGTAAAGGATGAATTTACTTACCAAAAGAGTATGTAAAGCTCAAAAGTCCTTGGAGAATCACGAATTCTTTGAGAGAAAATGAGAGAGAAAAGTGTATTTGCTTTTGGTGAAGTGTTTGTGATCTAGGGAATGTGAGTAGTATATGTTCTTTGAGCATATAGGTTTAAGAAAACTTGTGGGGGGAAGAATAAGGGTAGAATGAGTGGATGAGGCTGATGTGAATAGTGACTGAGGGTGGTCATACATTTTTGCGTATCATAATTTTATATGTTTAAAAAAAATATTATTTATAGATTTATTATTTTCAAATTAAATTTTCATTTAATGTCTCTTAATAAATAAAATATCATATACAAAAATACAATCCATTGCACAAAATATAATGTCATACAAATAATTGTTCCATGGAAAGATAAAACAAATCAATAAAAGTTGTAACGGAAATTTACAAACTAATTAGATACAAGAAATATGAAAAACTTGAAATATCTAAGATTAATAATTCTAACAGAGGCTTCACGTGAGATACATACAGTTGGACCAGTAAGCAAGGATGTTCCCGAATCCACAATAGCAGCAGAAGAACACGTACATGATATCTTTTGCAAGAAGGTGCCGGTCCAAAACTATTGTTGAAGGTTGCCATGATAGCTGTTAAGATTTAAGCATAACAAGAAACCAATCAGTGACTATAATAAGCTAGAAAACAAGCAACTAATAAACAAAATAAGCAACTAATTAAGTCAAACTACGACTATGTATTGTTCATACAAGAAAAAGAAGGAAAAAAATGTTGATTTATTGTTGTTCATACAACACTCTCCAGACAACACTTAATTGAAGAAAAGAATAAGGCTAAACTTACAAAGAAAAAGAATTCCGGAAGAAGACAAGTTTGAAAGCATACAGAATAACGTTTAGCCAAGCAAGTGTAATCTACCTGTAAAGTTGAAAACGCAAAATTCTGAGTAAATGACCTAAATACCCTCAGAATCATAAATCATAATAACAAGTAACAGACCTTGTAGGAGGCAATGCAAAGGTCTGGCCAGATGGGTTTACCTGGCAAAAATGTTGGAGCACCAGGGAAATTCTGATCACATGGATCCCAATGACCACCTACTTATCATTCAACCAAGCTAAGAGAAAGCTATCAACCCCTACCATATATATATATATATATATATATATATATATATATATATATATATATATATATATATATATATATATATATAATTAATTGAAAAACTTGTAGTGTTTCTGTTTCATCATGTATTAAAATAGCATGAACAGTTGTACCTCTCCATCAGGTGAGAAGCTCAAAACAGAAATTGTTGTATTCCCATGCATATAATATTAACCAACAACTATAACACATGCATATAGTATTACAAATTACAACATTACCCGTTTCAAAAGCAAATGTGCTTCACTTGACAAGAATCCTGGAAGCTTTATCTTGTCCTTCACTATTTTCTCCTGAATCTTCTGTCTGTTTCCACCTCTAAACGAAGGCTGCAAAGATACAATGTTGAACAAAATTACATTATTACCCTCATGCTAAAAGTAATGGGAATTTAATAGTGATTTATTAAAAGTAATTAAGGGTGACAGCACACCAACCTTTCCAGAAAGCATTTCATACATTAAAATTCCAACACTCCACCAATCAGCGGCCTTATCATGGCCCCTCCCTTGTACAATTTCAGGTGTCATATATTCTAATGTCCCACACATGGAATTTAACCTTGTGCTTTCATCAAATTGCTTTGCTACCCCAAAGTCAGTCAACATAACCTGAATAATAATAATTCAGTAAAGTTAAACCAAAACATTTTACCACAATAATAAACATCATCTTTTTAGTGACAACTGCCAACCTGGATGGTTAATACAAGTGCATGGTCCACAGGCATTGCTTCATGGTCAATGTTGTTTAATGTCTCACCCGATGCCTCCCATGTTGAGGAGTTTTCTTTCACTTGACAACTAGGAACAGCAGGGGGAAGAACACGAATAATCTTCAACATAATACAATCCTTGTTTGTATCATGCTAAACAGTAACTTGTAGAAGACAATGTAAAAGAAGAAATTGCAGAAAAAACATTGATTTGATAGAGTGTAATTAGATTAAAGATTATGAGAAGATAATAAAGTAAACCTTGAGTTGCTGGATTTGGGATCTTAGTTGACTTCTTTCAATGCTGGTCAACGAACATGAAAGCACCGGTTTTTTTAACTCCACATGCTCTCCCCAATTCTTCTTTTGAAGGAACAAAAATATTAGAAACATACCTTATATTTAGTAAGGAATGGAATATGGGAAATCATTTCAAAATCTTCAGTGTCTGCAGCCATCACTACAAATTCAGAAAACCCCTATTCAGGTCCCTTGTAATTGTTTAAAAAAAAAAGAAAAAGATAGAAGTTAGAACCAACATTAAGAACAAAATATCAAAAATAAATATTAAAACAAGTCAGAATAATATTCACAAAGTTGATTAACTTTGGTTAAGAAAAAGAACAAGAAACATAGCCAATTTAGTTAGGCATTGATGTGGTGAAGAAAACCAAAGGAAATAATGGAATTTTTTTTTCAAAAGAAGCTACAGGGGGGAAAAACAGTTTTTGAGTCAGGGGCATCATGGGAATTTCTCGAAAAATGAAGGTCCAGGGGTTTTTGCTGGAAACCGCAAGCAGGGGCAAAAAGGGAATTAACCGAAAATTGGAAATTCTGGGGCTTCTGCTGGAATTCACTATCAGGGGTATAATGGGAATAATCAGGAAAATTTGGAATTTAGTTTTGATAGAGGTGGGAAGACAAGAGGTAAAAATGGGCAGGGGTATTATGGGAATATTCAGCCAATGAAAGGAAAGTCTAATGATTCAAAGATTGAACAGGGGCAAAGTTGGAAAAGTAACAAGGTTATGGGAAAGAACAAGGATGGGGGTGATGTTTCGGAAGTTAAAAGGTTTGTGGGGAATAATTCTATGAGTCGGCCTGACCAGGAAGCTAAAAAATCAGAAGCAGGGGTGATCTGGAACATCGAATTAGAAGGATTGGGACAAAATTCTTACCATACTAGTTACCAATTCGAATATAAAACTGATCTGGAACATCGAATTGGAAGGATTGGGACAAAATTAGCGATCAATACGAACTGAAAAACAAATTTAGCGAATCACTTTGTTCTTCCGTTTATGTCGAGGCGATGCTTAGGGTAACAACAAATTTAGCTCCTGTTTCATGATCACGTATATTTTCAAATGTCCGAAAAGGGTAACAACACGTATTACAGACTGATCTACAAAGAAATTTATCCGAAACTAAACTCACAAATTACACTGAGAAGAGTTGTACCTGAACGAAATTGGACATCAAAGTGGTAGCTGCAACGACGATGAGCAATGGTCTGCGAGGATCTGTAAGGTGGAAAGGAGAAGAAAGCGTAGCGGCGAGCACTGGAGGAGATGAGGTTAGACACAAACGGTGGAAGAAGGCGGTGACGGGGACGGAAGTGGTTGTAGAACAGAGTAGGGAAGAAGATAGAGGATCGATAAGCGGAGGAATTGAAGCCATCTTCGGTGGTGTTTGTCGGTGTGTTGTTAGATAACAAGTGCCGATCGATCCCCAATGGAGATTTCACGGAGGCGGCAGGAAAAAACGAAACCCTAATACACGCCTGGATCGCACAGTCGATAAAATCACTCAACATCTGCACAATAAATGAAAATCGTTAGAATTCGAAAACATGTGCACAATAAATGAAAATCGTTAGAATTCGTTGGCTGTAAATCACCCAAAAAAACTGTAAAATAACATGCAGTTTAAGAAGCAATTAGCGTTAATTTTGAATTGGGGAAACAAACCTTAGTTCTTTTTTCTTTGCCATGGAAAAGCACACAAACAGAGGATAAAAAAGAAGCGGGTTTTCAAAAATTTGGGGATTTCATTTTCCCCAGTATCTACTAAAACCCTGGCTTAGCACGTGCTAGAGAGAAGGGAGGTGGCGATGGCTTAGGGTTTATAGAGAGACGGGAGGTAGAGAATGAAGGGAGATCTAGAGGAGAGAGTATCAGAGAGAGGAGAGTGGATTGCAAGGATGAAAGATAGATAGAAGATAGAAAAAAAGGCGGGTTTTCAAAATTTTGGGGATTTCGTTTCCCCCTTGTCTATTAAAAGCGCTTTTCATTAAAACTATAAAGCGACAGGTAAAGACGACGCGCGTTTAAGATAAAGTGCCCTCCGTGTTTTTAATTTTTTTTCTTGAGACACTAAATTAAGGGCACGCAGTAATGCGTGACGGAAATCCTAAATTCTTTTGAAGAGATGACACTATTTTAAGGGCACGTCCTTTTGCGTATCATTAATCAGCGAGTGTCGTAAAAAGCGCGTCATTAAAGGTCTATTTTCTAGTAGTGAAATTTCCTTCAAAATGTGATTAAATTACGAATATTTATGGTCTTATATGCCAAAATATGAGTTTGGGTGAAAATCGCACGTTAAAATCATGAGAAACGAGCTTAAAATGCGAAACTACTCGAAAACCGGGATCAAGAGGCGAACCAGTGAGGTTCGGTCCCTTAGAACCGAGAGGGAGGGTTTGGTTCGAGCAACATCCAAGGTGAGAAGGGATGGGAAGCGAAGGCGAGTTTGCAGGGGAAATGGACCGAGATGCGAAATTTCTCGATTGGGAAACGAAGGCTTGATCCGAACCAAAGTGGGAGTTCAGTACTTTAAGTAGGTTTCGGTCTTGGCAGGTTCGATCCTTAGGGTTTGGTTCGGTAGGGAGGTTTCGGTCTTTAGAGGCTTCATTCCGAAAGGGGTTCTTCGGCTTTGGTTCTTAGGGTTTCGCTTCTTAGGGTGTTGTGACAACCCAAAGTTTATTCCGTTACATTAGCCTGTTACCGTTAACGGAATATTCCATTTTATAAAAGTTCCGTTAATTTGAGGTCGTAAAATCAATCAATGTTTTATTTATTTATATCTTATGTCGTTATTCGTCGTAATAAGATAAGTAAAAGCATGTAAATTACATTTCCATATTAAGTTGGGAAAAAGTTAAATTTTATTGCGACCACTAAATCGGGTGCGACCAAAAGCCCCGTTTAGCGACAATATCGGGTAGATTCCTACTGAGCCCCAACTCGAGCCCCTATATAAGGGGGAGTGGACTTCATTCCACTCTTTTCCCACTCCCATATCACCCTCTCTCTATACTCTCTCGCATAAATCACGTTTTCGACTCAAATCCGCAACCAAACGCCTCCAAATCGTAAGTCTCCTTACCCTAGCTTATTCTAAATATCTTGGATTGTTGTTTAACCCCAAAAATCGACCTTATAAGCTGTTGAAATGGAGTTTACGGCCTAAGAGCCTCCTTAGGCCGTAAACCCCTTAAATGAGGCCAAAATGACCCAAACTTGTCCCTTTGAGCCTAGGAACCAATTAAGGATTTAGCCTAGGAGTGTTTGAAGCATAAAACAATAAGTTTTAGGGCATAAAAGAGAGTTTACAGCCCAAGCACATGCTTAGTCTGTAAACACCTCTAATCCTTGCTAAAATACCCCAAAACACTCCCAAATTACCCTTAGGCTTAAGACATAAAATATGGACTTAATATTTCGGGTTTGGAACAATTAAACACTAAGAAATGAGGGGTAAAAAGGGGTTTACGGCCCAAGCAAGTGCTTAGGCCGTAAACACCCCCAAACCTCACCAAATGAGAGTTTAAACCCCCTAATTGGCCATATACCTTCACTAGAAAATGCTAGGGTTGAATCAAGGGCTTAAAATCATAGTTTAAGGGGGGTATATGAGAGTTCACGGCCAAGCCAAGAGCTTATGGCCGTAAACTCCCAAGGAGTGGTCATTTGGACCATAAACTCCAAAGGAGTGCACTCTTGGAACCCCAAACACCCTATAGCCTTGAATAATTACTATGATTGAAATAAGGGCCTTAAACTTCCATGAAACCAAGAGGGTAGGAGTTCACGGCCGTGGACTCCCATAGGGGTGGTTCATGGGCTGTAAACTCCCATATGGTTCCTTTAGAAGCCCTTAACCCACTCATACAATTTAGTTTTTGACCTAGCAAAATTCCATGAAGAAGTTGAAGCCTTAAAACACCTTAGAAACCCCTCACCATGAGTTTACGGCCGTAAACTCATGGGGAGTTGTCCCAGGGATGTAAACACCATATGGAGAGTTTACTCTTGGAGAGTAAACTCCATTCCTAAGCCATTCAAGCCTTTAGATGTTACCCGGGACACCCTAAACACTTAACCAAAGTGTTTTCCGCTCCTTAGAGTGCGTATACTTGTTTAATTAGTATTAAATGTACTAATTGTATGTGAACATATGTTATGATATGTTAAATAGGTCACTAAGTGTGTCCAAGTCTTTACTTGACACCGAGCACCCAACTGGCACCCCCGTCGGATCCACATACACCAGGTGAGTTCATACCCTTGAATGAACCTTTTAAATGTTTTTATACGTTTTATAGGAAGGGGGATGTAACAGCCCGGATTTCCAGGTATTTTATTGTTTTGATTTTTTTTGTTTTGAGAGGGGACTCGGCAAGTTGGAGCTCAGACTCGCCGAGTAGGGTCGCGATTCTGGACGCGGGATTCGTCTGGACTCGGCGAGTCCAGGATATGGACTCGGCGAGTCCATGCTGTTTAATGAAACCCTAATTTCTCGGGTTTGGGACCTATTTAAAGGGCCTTATGGCCGTCATTTGCACCCAACAGTCCATAGAGAGAAACCCTAGAGTGCTTTAGCGATTTGAGAGAGAAAGGAAGCATTTCTTGACATTTGTGTATTGTTTAGCAAAGAGGAGGGAGGTTCTAGCCAAGAGGAGGCAAAGGAGACTGCTATTCGGTGGATTTGAAGCTTAGCCCTTCAATCTAAAGGTATGATTTCGGCTCATCTCCTGTCTTGTGAAGTATAATTGATTTTAGGGTTTCTTGTGACCTTGTTGAGTTGATTGGATGGCCAAATAGTCCTTTGCTAGTGACGAGACTTCGGATCTGGATCCATAGAGGTCCAGAGAGCCTCATTCATCAAGCTTTATAGAGAACAATGGAGGTTATGACCTTGAGTGGTGAGATTTGTTGATAATTCTTCATATATGGTCATATAGAGGTTGTTTATGCACCAAGTCTGGGGCTTTACGTGGTGAATCAGTCTAGGAGGGCCAGATCTATGAATTGTTAGAGTAGATCTGACCTTAGAAGCAAGTTTGAGTGATTGCATGGCATGGACTCGCCGAGTCCAATGAGCAGACTCGGCGAGTAGCTTGAAGATTGCCTTGGACCGGCCAGTGAGTGGTCCAGTCGAGTCAGGGGTTGACTCAGTGAGTCAGGGCGAGTTAAAGAGGGTTGTCAAGTGGACTGAGTCGAGCTGGGACTCGCCGAGTCGTTCTTGAGACTCGGCGAGTTGAGTCGGGGTGGCCCCGCGTTTTCTGCCAGGTGAAACTCGTCGAGTCAGGGGGGAGTACTCAACGTGTAGAAAGGGAATCCTAGAGAGTTGGTGAGAACGTCTAGACTCGCCGAGTTGCCGTGTGCACTCGCCGAGTCCGGTCAAAGTTGACCGTTGACCGTTGACCTGTGTTGACTTCTTAGGGATAGTCAACCTTAGAGATAAAAAGTATTAATTAGAGTCATGTGATGTTATAGGAGGATTATAGCTCGGAGGATCGAGCACGAGGGGTTTCCAGGGTTCATGAGATACGGAGACACGCGAGATGAGTCTTCTCACTATACTTTACCTTGAGTAGGTAATCAGAGCTATGTGTTAGTGTATGTATGTTATGCGTATGCCATGTGTTGTACTGCATTATTTCTATGTGATTTATGCTGTGCATGATTACAGAGTTGGAACCGGAAGGTTCCTAGAGTTAGAACCTGAGGGTTCACAGAGTTGGGTGCACGGACCCATAGAGTTATAGCCTCGAGTGGCTAATATGTGTTTTATGTGGTATTTTGGGGAACTCACTAAGCTTCGTGCTTACAGTGTTGGTGTTGTTGTTTCAGGTACTAGCGATGACCGTGGGAAGGCGCCGGCTTGATCTGTACACACGCAGGGGACTTTGATATATATTTATGTGATCTTGGGATTTGTATGATACAGATTGGAATTTGAAACTTAATGTTTTTATGAAATTAAATGAGAAATGTTTTTTTTATATTGCGAAAAATTATTTCGAAATTCACGGTGTGTCAAGTTGGTATCAGAGCCTTGGTTTGAGGGATTCGAGTACACCTTCGGGCGTATTTGAACTCAAACTGAGGATTTGAAATGTATCTTCAAAAGGAGTAAAAGATTTTGAAAAACGCAGAGCAAGAGACGTGTGTACGATCAGTCAGCGCCCGGACGGTGATTTCCCAAAATACCTTTATATATTATGTGATATTGATATTGACATGATGTATCTGCATGCTAGAGTGGGCTAGGTACTGCTATTAGGACTAGAGTGGCCTGATTTGTGATACCTTAGCCTAGGGAGAGGTGAGCTGCTATGAGATGCTTGAGAGTGAGTAGGTAGCAGCGAGGGGCTTATGAGAGATCTATTAGAGAGTGGTCTATGCATGATAGAGTACTTGAGACCTGGAATCCAAAGAGGAGGACTTGGAGTGTATTCTGGTGCGGTGCGGACAGTAGTATTGGGCCCGTACTACTGGAAGCACCGGAGCGGTGTGCAGCCCAAGTCAGAATCTTTGGAATGCCAAGAATCAAGGAGGAAAGAGTTGACGAGTGTGAGCATACTCGTGTGGATTCTAATTTATCGTATGTTGTATTTCAAAGGTAGATCATGGTGAGGACACGTTTGATGCCCGAGAGCAGTGGTACCAGTGAGGAGGAGATCCGCCAGATCATTCAGGAGGAGGTGGCTGCGGCCATCAGGGCAGAGATACTGGAGATGTTTGGGTCTATAAAGACCACATTGATTGAGACGTTTGATGAGCGTTATGCCGCTCTTTCCGAGGCTGCTGCTGCAGCGGCTACCGCAGTGATTGCTGCTGCGAGGCCGTAGGGTGGGGATGCGTTGTTGTTCCGTGAGTTCAGCAACACAAAACCTCCAGAGTTTGATGGTACTCAGGATCCGGTGGCAGCTATGAGGTGGATATCTGATATTGAGGGGTGTTTCTTCACTTGCTCGTCTCCTGAGCATTTGAAGGTCCGGTTTGCACTGAACCAGCTTCGCTTGGGAGCGAAGGACTGGTGGAAGTTTGTAACGGCGCATTATACGCCTACTGAGCTTTCTGCGGTGACCTGGGAGAGGTTCACCACCATGTTTCGGGATGAGTATGTTCCCCAGGTGGAGAGGGAGCGTTTAGCACAGGAGTTTCTGACCCTCAAGCAGGGTACTGAGTCTGTTACAGCGATCACGAGGATGTTCCACGAGAGGGCGATGTTCTGCCCTGAGCACGTGTCCACTGAGCAGGCACGTATGAGCCGCTACTTGAGCATCTTGAGGCGGGATATTCGGGAGTTCGCTGCAAACTCCTCGTACCGGACATTTGCCGAGCTTCAGGCAAATGTCCGGAAGAGGGAGATTGAGCTTGAGACTCAGGCCAGGGAGGAGGCGGAGTCTCAGGGGAGGGATCGACGACCGGCACAGTCGCAGCCGGCCACCAAGCTGGCCAAGCCTGCTGATCCCAGACCAGGGAGCCAGAAGAGCCGCACTTGCGGAAAGTGCGGCAAGGGTCATGACGGAGTTTGCCGAGCGGGGTCTTGCTACAAATGTGGCAAGGAGGGGCATATGGCCAAGGACTGCCCCAAGGGGTTTGCAGTGTGTTTTCACTGCAACCAGACCGGACACCGGAAGGCCGAGTGTCCGAAGTTGCACGGAGCATCTTAGGGGTCTGCTCCTGCCGCCATCAGAGCTACAGAGAGTCGGCCTGTGAAGGCCGAGACGCCGAGAGCTCGAGGGAGAGCCTTCTAGCTGACTGCGGAGGAGGTCCGCGCTGCGCCCGATGTTGTGGCTGGTATGTTTCCTTTCGTGTATTTATTTTGATATTGAGATGTTATGCTTATATTATGTTATGCGTAGGTACCTTTCTTGTGAATTCCGTACCTGCTTTAGTGTTATTTGACTCGGGTGCGATTCGGTCTTTTGTATCTTTGGCCTTTAGTCAGCATATCGGTGTTAGTCCTGAGGCATTGAGTCGGCCTCTGAGAGTTTCTATAGCTAATGATAGAGTGATTAGTGCCACGGAGGTTTTCTAGGGATGTGTGTTAGAGATTTTCGGGGTTGAGTTTCCGATTGATCTGATTCCTATTGCGATGGGTGATGTTTGTGTCATTGTGGGCATGGACTGGTTGAGCCGATTCGGCGCGGTTATCGACTGTGAGCGTCAGCTGGTGACTATACGAGACCCTAGTGGGGGAGTTCTTTCGGTGTACGGCGAGGGTACCCGTTCGGGATCAGCCTTTTGTTCGGCCGCTAGGGCGAGGCAGTGTCTACAGCAGGGCTGTAAGGGTTTTGTGGCGTATGTGTTGGATACGCGGGCGACTTCCGAGAGACCGAGTTCAGTTGAGGAGGTACCGGTGGTGCGTGAGTTTCCAGATGTCTTTCCCGAGGAGCTGCCGGGAGTACCTCCTGTGAGGCAAGTGGAGTTTAGTATTGATTTGGTTCTCGGGGCCGCGCCTATAGCTAAGGTGCCTTATCGTCTTGCACCTCCAGAGATGCAAGAGTTATCCTCGCAGCTTTAGGAGTTGCTGGGGAAGGGATTCATTCGGCCGAGCAGCTCGCCGTGGGGAGCACCTATTCTGTTCGTCAAGAAGAAGGATCGTTCACACCGGATGTGTATTGATTACCGGGAGTTGAACAAGCTGACGGTCAAGAACTGTTACCCGTTGCCGAGGATCGATGATTTATTTGATCAGTTGCAGGGAGCATCTTGGTTTTCCAAGATCGATTTGAGGTCGGGATATCATCAGGTGAGGGTGCGGGATGAGGATATCCAGAAGACAGCATTCAGGACGTGATATGGGTATTATGAGTTTGTGGTGATGCCTTTTCGGCTCACCAATGCCCCGGCGGTGTTCATGGATCTCATGAACAGGGTATGCAGGCCGATGTTGGATCGGTCGGTGATTGAATTTATCGATGATATTCTGGTGTATTCGAGATCTAGAGAGCAGCATGAGGAGCATTTGAGGGAGGTCCTTGGGGTACTGAGATCGGAGAAGCTTTAATGAAAAGTTCTCCAAATGTGATTTCTGGTTACGGGAGGTCCAGTTCCTAGGACATCTCGTTAACCAGGAAGGGATTCCGGTCGATCCGGCCAAGGTTGAGGCGGTGATGGGTTGGGAGGTGCCAAAGTCACCCTCTGAGATCAGGAGTTTCCTTGGATTAGCAGGGTATTATTGGAGATTTATCAAGGATTTCTCCAAGATCGCAGTGCCGCTCACCAGATTGACCCGGAAGGATGTCGCATTCTCATGGGGTCCCGAGCAGCAGACCTCCTTTGAGACACTTCGCTAGAGGTTGTGCGAAGCCTCGATATTAGCTCTCCCGGAAGGGATGGAGGATTTTGTAGTATATTGTGATGCATCGATTTTGGGGTTGGGTGCGGTATTGATGCAGATGGGTCATGTGATAGCATATGCATCGAGGCAGCTGAAGCCTCATGAGACGAGATATCCCACGCATGATCTAGATTTGGGGGCAGTAGTGTTCGCCCTCAAGATTTGGCGTCACTACTTATATGGGGTTCAGTGTACGATATACACGGACCATAAGAGCTTGAAGTACTTGATGGATCAGCCCAATCTAAATATGCGTCAGAGGAGGTGGTTAGATGTGGTCAAGGATTATGATTGTGAGATCCTGTACCACCCGGGCAAGGCCAATGTGGTGGCCGATGCGTTGAGCCGCAGGGCGGAGAGCACTCCATTGCGGAATGTATGTTTGAGATTGACCATGATAGCTCCGGTATTGGATGCCATTCGTGGGGCACAGGCCGAGGCTGTGCAGCCGGAGATGCAGAAGAGGGAACGGGTCGTTGGTTTGGTTTCAGAGTTCGTTACGGATGGTCGAGGGCTTATGACTTTTCAGGGTCGGATTTGGGTACCGTTTGTGGGTGGTACGCGCACTTCCTTGATGGAGGAGGCTCATCGGTCGAAATTTTCGATCCATCCGGGGGCTACGAAGATGTATTTTGAATTGAGGAAAGAGTATTGGTGGCCCTGTATGAAGAGGGACGTCGCATGGTTCGTTGAGAGGTGCTTGACCTGCCATAGGGTTAAGGCCGAGCACCAGAGACCGCATGGCAAGTTGCAGCCATTGGAGGTTCCCGAATGGAAGTGGGAACAGATCACTATGGATTTCATCACCAAGTTGCCGAGAACTGCCAGAGGAGTTGATGCAATTTGGGTGATTGTGGATAGGTTGACGAAGAGCGCTCACTTCCTTGCCATCAGTGAGAGTTTTTCAGCAGAGAAGTTGGCAGAGTTATATGTGAGAGAAGTGGTATCTCGGCATGGGGTGCCGATCTCGATTGTTTCAGACCGTGATGTGCGCTTTACTTCCAGATTCTGGAAGAAATTTCATGAGGAGTTGGGTACTAGATTGCATTTTAGTACCGCATATCATCCCCAGACAGACGGTCAGAGTGAGCGGACGATTCAGATGCTCGAGGACATGCTTCGAGCATGTGTGTTGGATTTCGGGGGTAGCTGGGATGCGTATTTACCCTTGGCAGAGTTTTCCTACAACAACAGCCATCATTCGAGCATTGGTATGCCACCCTTTGAGCTGTTGTATGGAAGGAGGTGTCGGACCCCCATTTGCTGGGGAGAGGTTGGGCAGAGAGTGATGGGCAGTACAGAGATCGTGCTTCAGACGACAGAGCAGATTCAGCAGGTCAGACAGAGGTTATTGACCGCCCAGAGCCGACAGAAGAGTTATGCAGACAGACGCCGGTCCGAGCTTGAGTTTCAGGTCGGCGACTTCGTTCTTCTGAAGGTCTCTCCTTGGAAAGGAGTGATTCGATTCAGGAAGAGGGGCAAGTTGGGGCCCCGGTATATTGGGCCATTTCGCGTGATTGCGAGGGTAGGCCGGGTAGCCTATCGTTTGGAATTCCCAGCAGAGTTGGGGCAAATCCACGACACTTTTCATGTGTCGCAATTGAGGAAATGTATTGCCGATGAGTCGGTAGTAGTTCCATTAGAGGATATTCAGGTGGATGCGAGCCTGAATTATGCCGAGAGACCAGTAGCCATCAGAGATCGGAAGATCAAGGTTCTGAGGAACAAGGAGGTACCTCTGGTGTTGGTTCAGTGGCAACACCGGAAGGGATCAGAGATGACCTGGGAGCCGGAGCGCGAGATGCGGGAGCAGCTTCCGGAGCTATTTTCAGAGCGAGACTTCGAGGGCGAAGTGTAGTTCTAGTGGGAAAGAGTTGTAACAGCCCGGATTTCCAGGTATTTTATTGTTTTGATTTTTTTGTTTTGAGAGGGGACTCGGCGAGTTGGAGCTCAAACTCACTGAGTAGGGTCGCGATTCTGGACGCGGGATTCGTCTGGACTCGGCGAGTCCAAAATATGGACTCGGCGAGTCCACGCTGTTTAATGAAACCCTAATTTCTCAGGTTTGGGACCTATTTAAAGGGCCTTATTACCGTCATTTGCACCCAACAGTCCATAGAGAGAAACCCTAGAGTGCTTTAGCGATTTGAGAGAGAAAGGAAGCATTTCTTGACATTTGTGTATTGTTTAGCAAAGAGGAGGGAGGTTCTAGCCAAGAGGAGGCAAAGGAGACTGCTATTCGGTGGATTTGAAGCTTAGCCCTTCAATCTAAAGGTATGATTTCGGTTCATCTGCTGTCTTGTGAAGTATAATTGATTTTAGGGTTTCTTGTGACCTTGTTGAGTTGATTGGATGGCCAAATAGTCCCTTGCTAGTGATGAGACTTCGGATCTGGATCCATAGAGGTCCAGGGAGCCTCATTCATCAAGCTTTATAGAGAACAATGGAGGTTATGACCTTGAGTGGTGAGATTTGTTGATAATTCTTCATATATGGTCATATAGAGGTTGTTTATGCACCAAGTCTGGGGCTTTACGTGGTGAATCAGTCTAGGAGGGCCAGATCTATGAATTGTTAGAGTAGATCTGACCTTAGAAGCAAGTTTGAGTGATTGCATGGCATGGACTCGCCGAGTCCGATGAGCAGACTCGGCGAGTAGCTTGAAGATTGCCTTGGACCGGCCAGTGAGTGGTCCAGTCGAGTCAGGGGTTGACTCAGTGAGTTAGGGCGAGTTAGAGAGGGTTGTCAAGTGGACTGAGTCGAGCTGGGACTCGCCGAATCGTTCTTGAGACTCGGCGAGTTGAGTCGGGGTGGCCCCGCGTTTTCTGCCAGGTGAAACTCGTCGAGTCAGGGGGGAGTACTCGATGTGTAGAAAGGGAATCCTAGAGAGTTGGTGAGAACGTCTAGACTCGCCGAGTTGCCGTGTGCACTCGCCGAGTCTGGTCAAAGTTGACCGTTGACCGTTGACCTGTGTTGACTTCTTAGGGATAGTCAACCTTAGAGATAAAAAGTATTAATTAGAGTCATGTGATGTTATAGGAGGATTAGAGCTCGGAGGATCGAGCACGAGAGGTTTCTAGGGTTCGTGAGATACCGAGACACGCGAGGTGAGTCTTCTCACTATACTTTACCTTGAGTAGGTAATCAGAGCTATGTGTTAGTGTATGTATGTTATGTGTATGCCATGTGTTGTACTGCATTATTTCTATGTGATTTATGCTGTGCATGATTACAAAGTTGGAACCGGAAGGTTCCCAGAGTTAGAACCTGAGGGTTCACAGAGTTGGGTGCACGGACCCATAGAGTTATAGCCTCGAGTGGCTAATATGTGTTTTATGTGGTATTTTGGGGAACTCACTAAGCTTCATGCTTACAGTGTTCGTGTTGTTGTTTCAGGTACTAGCGATGACCGTGGGAAGGCGCCGGCTTGATCTGTACACACGCAGGGGACTTTGATATATATTTATGTGATCTTGGGATTTGTATGATACAGATTGGAATTTGAAACTTAATGTTTTTATGAAATTAAATGAGAAATGTTTTTTTTATATTGCGAAAAATTATTTCGAAATTCACGGTGTTTCAGGGGATATAAGTTAAACATGCCAGTTATCATATCAATCATATGTGATTGATAACCCGCATGCACAAGGATTTACCACACTGTAAACTGTTTTACTGAGTAGGATGACTATAAATGGTTTTCTAAAATGTTTTCACTTGTTCAAAACTCTTACTTATACTGTTTATTCAAAGTTTCATTTCAAACCGGTTTATGAAAGGTTTCCAAAGAATTTCGAAAGGTTTTCAAACTTATTTTACCAACAAATAGCAAGTTGTGATTTTCCTAAGTATAAAGGTTTTTCCAAGGTTTTAAATCAAAGTTCTCTTTTATGTCGGATACTTTTACTTTTACTTGTTAGATACCGCTGCTTCGCTTTTACTTAGTTTAAACACCTACTCGATAACGCTTCCACTTCGTGATACACTTATATTTGGTACGCTTATACTTCACGACTCGGTTATTCCACACTGTACGTTTATACTTCACGACTCGGTTATTCCACACTGTACGTTTATACTTCACGATTCGGTTATTCCACACTGTACACTTATAGTTCACGATATGTTTCCACTTGTTACACACTCAAACGTAGTTAGATGTATGCCTGTGCTTGTATAGATGCATATAAATAATGGTTAAAGGACTTTGGAAGGCTTGTTCGCCCTATTTCCTTTTCTTCGTTGAGATGTGGTCTGGTGGGATCGGATGTCCATCCGAAGGTCGTTTGATCATTAGTTATATATTATATACACAAGCATAGAGATATAGGTTTACTCTAGTCAGTTCAGTTATGAGTCTCTACCTCTAGTTCAACACTTACATTGGAAACACACTACTCACTATTTGGGATGCATCTTCGGGACACGGTCTTCTCCGTCGTCTAGTTGGTAACCAGAGTCTCTTGTAGGGAGAGCAGGACATTGTGTGTATAGATCAATATGGGATTGACACCCCCGCACCATGACTGCTAGCTACAGTCCACGGTCTACCAAGCCAATGGGTGACAAATGTCATATTCTCTAGATGTTTGTAGGGCGTCAGGTACTCTAGTGTCGGTTAGTATGGTTACGAGTATCCCAGGTTACCTTATACTTCATGGCCTTAAGGTAATGGTAATTCACCAGTAATTTACACTGTATGCTGGAAACCCACTCTCGGAGTCACACTGTTTTAAACCTTGCAAGACGTATCATTCATTTGATACTGTCTGGGGTCTGTATTCACTGTATTCACTGCATTCATTGTATTCACTGTTTTAGACCTTGCTAGACGTATCATTCAGTTGATACTGTCTGGATCTGTGTTCACTGTCTTAAACCCTACTAGTTGTACCTTTCATTTGGTACCGTCTAGGGTTTGCGTCTCTTTCTGTTAGACTGAGCCAGGCGTGTCGTTCATTCGATATTCTCCTGGAGTCTATGATTCATTTTTCCTTAGTAAGCAGTCCTCACTGCTGAGGCATATGTTATTTTCCTTGATATTCTTGGACTTTCTTAAAAAGCAAATCCCGTATTTTGAAAATGAAAGTGTTTAAGGGAAAACTACTTTTTACTACATAACTCTGACCAGTCTTGGTAGAAGACTGCATTTTAAATAGAAAATATAGGATTTTCTGGAAAGGACACTATTTCACTGTATACTTGAAAACTACTACTTATATAAAGTTATTTGAATAAAATGTCACTAAATGCTTATGAACTCACCAGCATTTGTAAAAATGCTGATATTCACTTTTCAAATAACTTGTATTCTTAGGTCAACATTAGACAGGTACAATCCAGAAGCTTCTGTTGAAGACTATTTTGTGCCAAGCTGCACTTATATTATTACTTGTATTACCTTTATGTATTGTAATGTAAACCATGTAAAACAATTACTATTAATGCAATTTCTTGTTGTACTTTGATTACTATAATGCATGTGTTGTGATACTTGACATGACGTCATCCACCCCAGAACGTTTTCGCCGTTCCGGTTTTGGGGTGTGACAGATTGGTATCAGAGCATTGTTTATAGTGAGCTAAGTATATCAATTCATAAAAGATATACAGCCTATAAATACAAAGGGATAAAACACTCTGACCAAGAATTATACTTTAAAATATAACCATATTTTACCAAAGTATAAGAACATCCAAAACCTAAACACTCGAACACAAGTATCACAAGAACAACAATAATAAAAGTCTTCGGATGTTGAGCATTACCGACAAACCTAGACAGTTATGTAATCGTAAGCTGGAATAAATGTAACCTGATCAACTACATTTGTTCTAGAGCCAAACATAAAGTCAAAATACTATAGGAGTATTTTGGAACACTAAAAGATTCACACTAATCCCATAACCATATTCAGAAGATAAGAACCAACAAGAAATTAAAATACCGTAGGGGTATTTTAGGATCCACAACTAACCTTGTGTGAAGAACTAAAAAGATCCTTATTGATATACCTACAACTACAGAGGGTATACTCCCAAGCTTATATATAATAAGGATCCCATAGGCTAAGAATGTGTGGTTTCGCTCTACTTCCTTTTCCTCGTTGGGATGTGGATATAGACTAGTATCACATATTCGAAGGCCTATCGGATCTAAGCTATATATGATTTGCATACCCTGTGTAATCGTAGCAGGACTCGATATGGATCACTCTGTGAAATGTTAATAATCTCTTAGGATTCTTTAGACATTTCCATTCTCGCACGAACCCTGTAGACAACCATATCCACTTCACTGCTTGACATAAGAGTTGATGCAGACCCAGAAGAGGTTCATTGAGAAGATTTCCTGTTCGGAAATAAATGAACTGGTTTGAGACTATTGAATTCACCAAGTGCCTATATCTTTTAGGGACATCGGTGAGAAATTCGCCTAAACTTACGAGATTTCCAGTCATCCATCATGAAGTGATGACACCCGGAGTCGGATTCGGAAGTAAGGTGGAGTAGAAATTCAATGTGCCTTCATGAGAAAAAAACCCTAGGTAACTACCCGAAGGAAACCAACACCGATTTCAGTCAAAGCTACGAGGTAGACAGAGGGAGCCAGAGCATGGAACCCGAGAAGTGTATTTTCCTCGTGTTCGTCACGCTAATACACCCATAAAATAATACAACTTAGTGAGTTACTGGTTACACTACTCACACTATGTGTCAGGTAAATCGTCGTCTCCTGTTGCCAGTAACACGACTAGAGCGGATATCCGCACCTCTATTGAGAGTGTTTAGCCATAAGCCTTCATGAGCCTCTCTTTCCGGGGTTTTTGTTCCGAACTGTTCTCAAATCTTTCTGGACCGGAGAGTGAAACCTTTTCTAGTATAAAGGTAACTTAGTAGGAACGATTCCCATCTTATGGCCTTTTTTCGATACCTATACTCCTACCTTGTACACCAGGACTACATCATAGGGATGTAGGTCGGCACTCAGACAACCAACAATCGAGGCATGGGAAAAATTTATGCCAAATATAGTCAAGACAGATATGTCCAGGGTTAGTCATCGTCTCTCATTATCTTGTATTCCTTCCCGTGTAGGAAAGCCATGCCTCCAAAGAAGCGTAACCAGTCCACAAGCAAGAAACCTACCCTCTTATTCTATAAAGCTACGTTCCAAGCTGAAGTCTCTGCAACCGTAGCAGCTGTCATGGCTCACCTGAATGCTTACAACGCCAATGTTAGCAAGGGCCCTATCGGGAATCCTGATCCTAGCAATGGATATCAGCAACCAACCCCTGAATACCCAGCCACCCAAGAACCTCAATCGAATCCACTAAAGAGAAAACTCAAGATCGAAGAGGGAGGTACCTCGGCTCAAGGACCTTCTGAAGGGCAGCGAGCCGAGGCAGTCAATATCCCTGTCCATCCTCCCCTCCTGACTCCAAGAAGACCATACCTAGGAAACCTTCCCCACTGCGGCAAGTTTAGCTACCATCATCATGGTATGTGCCGGGAACTCTTATGTGCTAGGTGCAACATGAAGGGGCATACTGCTCGCGTATGCAGAACTCCGGTGGAGCGTATTGCATTAATCACTAACATGACGACCAATCCAGTTTGTCGTCTATGTGGTGAGATTGGACACTTCAAAAGGGACTGCCCAACCGAAGGAAAAGACAAGGACACAGGAGGAGCCTAACTCTACTGCTTAGGAGAAGCATCAAGGAACCCGGTAGATTTTGGTACGTCTCTCGATCTCAGATAACTAAACTGAAAACATTAATAGACTAATTCAAATGTAAATACTTCCTCATTAAGGCGAAAGTCGCAACACTGTTATAAAACTTAAAATTCATCAGGTAAAACTATAATGGCTAAACATATACGTTACGGCCACGTATAGTTAAGATGAATAGACCTAGAGTGAGTGAATGCCGCCTCATTTCGTGTTCCTCGTTTGGTTGTGGATTAAGGGAGTCGCTCAGTCAACAGTCCTCCCCACCTTAACTATACATGACTAGTATATGTTAGGCGATTATAGAAATGCCTCGTGAGAATCCATTCATGAAAAGGTATTCTACGTGGAAACACTTAGGACTCTCTATAGTTTAGCGTCGACTCTATCGGTCCAAGTATCCGCGGCAGCGATACACATGACGAAACCTTAGACGCCTAGAACTTGTGTGCCTGATCGACGCATGACTCTGTCGACCCTCACTTTATATCATGTCGAGGTATGCCAACTTCGACGACTCTATTGATCATGGTTCGACTTCGTGCAACCATGGGTACATCCTTAGTGTTGTGTAAAAAGAACTTTCTCCGTAGCCATGTCGGCAAATAAAGGTTCTTTCAAACCTAAACATAATACAAATAAACAAATCTAATGCGATCCGTCAGTCGTCCCTCTTACCTCAAACTTTCCGAAGTACCCGGAGAAGGGTACCGCGCGCTGTTGACCGACCTCTCTTAGTCATATGGAATCCGAAGCGAAAGACTCTGCAAGATACTCCAGAAGACAATAACCACTCGAAGCACACACTTCATAGACTCCCCATAAAGACCCTTCGCACCTCGCACATTAGGTTTGTGAACCCAAAGGATAGAACTCATGGGACTGACCACTATAACCAGGTATATGCATAAAGGTGGTATATAGTTGAGATCAAAAAGATTTAAGATGTGTGCTTCCTCCCTACACCCTGTTCTTCGTTGGGTTGTGGGTCTGGGGTGGAGTTGCACAACTGAACATCCTGCCGACCTCAATTATGTACGGCCTGCATACACCATGTATTAGTGGTGAAACCAAGTATGAGCCCTACCACAAACCTCATAGTAAAGCCCTTCACCCTATTCCATAAAATAGGAGCTTGAGTCAAGAGAACCGCTGCGGGTTGAGCTACTATAATGACATAAATCCGAAATTTGTGGTCATACCGGTTAAGCCCACATAGTAGCTAACACCCTCAGTTGGTAAAGAGATTAAAGTTCAGAGTGATGGGAACCTATACTCACTAGATTTGACCTAGACCGAGAAAAGTCAGAACCTTCGGAAGAGTAGTTGTAGTAGATGCCCACACTACTCAGACACTTCGTCCACCCTGATACCGATGAGTAGTGCCTAGGATCCTCCACCCTCTCGCATGGAGGAAATCATCGTCGCCCTGCAGATGATAGACTTCATTCTACGAAGTGAACACTAGAATACCGAGAACCACAGGATAACCTCCGCAGCCAAGAATACTTGATCAAAGTGCGAAAGCAGTTGCGTTAAGCCTCATGACCCAGATCCGGAAGAGATTATAGACTTAACACCAGCCTTGGTGTTAGTCGAGGGGTTATGCATGAGCATGCGCTTTCCGCACTAGAATAAACCAAATTCTTAGAGATTCATTGGACTATTAGGTGTTCCACGAATACTATCTCATGTAGAAATAGTAGAACCACCTCCCAAGATAGTCCAACACTAATCTAGTGAAACCCTATCTCCCTGACCCTGAGGGTTTCCGTTAGAAATACCTCAAGCATCAGAAGTGCAGGTTCATTTTGCACGAGCTTGAGATAGACACTCTACAGCAGACAGATAACCGTAGACACGCAACCCATTCGATGACCTAGAAAGCCCCTAAAAGCCAATTGACAGGAAAATGCAAAACCAAAGACAACCCGAGCTTCCTAAGAACCAACCTGAAGGACTACACATCTAGTACGACTGAGAACGTTAGGAACTTCGGAATGGCGGCCACACCAGTGATGATCTTGCCATAGAAGTACACTATGTTCTAAGTGCTGAAAAGATCTACCCTTCCTAGAGCTTAGGACCATCTGAAAATCCTCACGGAGATTTGGTCCAACCCTCGTCAGACCACTACTACTTTCGGATATGCCACAAGTTTCACACCCGATCGATCCACCTCTTAAACATGATATGTATTTACCAGACGTCACCCTTCGTATCGCACTCATCTTGATAGAAACCATTGAGAGCCCTAACCTCGTAGATATACCAGTCGGAACTCGCTAACTACATGAGACAGAATCCGCATCCCGTAGGTGAAGGTTTGTTGGAATGAAAAACACAGACCATAGTTCACCTGGGAAAGCAAGGACAAACCAAATAGGAAGTACCCTCCTGCCTCTACACGGTCATTCATACCTACTACCTTGCCTAGACCTGAATTTCGGGACGAAATTCCCTCTAACGGGGGGATGATGTGACAACCCAAAGTTTATTCCGTTACATTACCCCGTTACCGTTAACGGAATATTCCATTTTATAAAAGTTCCGTTAATTTGAGGTCGTAAAATAAATAAATGTTTTATTTATCTATATCTTATGTTGTTATTCGTCGTAATAAGATAAGTAAAAGCATGTAAATTACATTTCCATATTAAGTTGGGAAAAAGTTAAATTTTATTGCGACCACTAAATCGGGTGCGACCAAAAGCCCCTTTAGCGACAGTATCAGGTAGATTCCCACTGAACCCCAACTCGAGCCCCTATATAAAGGGGAGTGGACTTCATTCCACTCTTTTCCCACTCCCATATCACCCTCTCCCTATACTCTCTCGCATAAATCACGTTTTCGACTCAAATCTGCAACCAAACGCCTCCAAATCGTAAGTCTCCTTACCCTAGTTTATTCTAAACATCTTGGTTTGTGGTTTAACTCCAAAAATCGACCTTATAAGCTGTTGAAATGGAGTTTACCGCCTAAGAGCCTCCTTAGGCCGTAAACCCCTTAAATGAGGCCAAAATGACCTAAACTTGTCCCTTTGAGCCTAGGAACCAATTAAGGATTTAGCCTAGGAGTGTTTGAAGCATAACACAATTAGTTTTAGGGCATAAAAGAGAGTTTATGGCCCAAGCACATGATTAGGTCGTAAACACCTCTAATCCTTGCTAAAATGCCCCAAAAACACTCCCAAATCACCCTTAGGCTTAAGACATAAAATAGGGACTTAATATTTTGGGTTTAGAACAATTAAACACAAAGAAATGAGGGGTAAAAAGGAGTTTACGGCCCAAGCAAGTGCCTAGGCCGGAAACACCCCCAAACCTCACCAAATGAGAGTTTAAACCCCCTAATTGGCCTTATACCCTCACTAGAAAATGCTAGGGTTGAATCAAGGGCTTAAAATCATAGTTTAAGGGGGGTATATGAGAGTTCACGGCCAAGCCAAGAGCTTACGGCCATAAACTCCCAAAGAGTGGTCATTTGGACCATAAACTCCAAAGGAGTGCACTCTTGGAACCCCAAACACCCCTATAGCCTTGAATAATTACTAGGATTGAAATAAGGGCCTTAAACTTCCATGAAACCAAGAGGGTAGGAGTTCACGGCCGTGGACTCCCATAGGGGTGGTTCATGGGCCGTAAACTCCCATATGGTCCCTTTAGAAGCCCTAAACCCACTCATACAATTTAGTTTTGGACCTAGCAAAATTCCATGAAGAAGTTAAAGCCTTAAAACACCCTAGAAACCCCTCACCATGAGTTTACGACCGTATACTCATGGGGAGTTGTCCCAGGGCAGTAAACAACATATGGAGAGTTTACTCTTGGAGAGTAAACTCCATTCCTAAGCCATTCAAGCCTTTAGATGTTACCCGGGACACCCCAAACACTTAACCAAAGTGTTTTCCGCTCCTTAGAGTGCGTATACTTGTTTAATTAGTATTAAATGTACTAATTGTATGTGAACATATGTTATCATATGTTAAATAGGTCACTAAGTGTGTCCAAGTCTTTACTTGACACCGAGCACCCAACTGGCACCCCCGTCGGATCCACTTACACCAGGTGAGTTCATACACTTGAATGAACCTTTTAAAAGTTTTTATACGTTTTATAGGACGGGGGATATAAGTTAAACATGCCAGTTATCATATCAATCATATGTGATTGATAACCCGCATGCACAAGGATTTACCACACTCTAAACTGTTTTACTGAGTAGGATGACTATAAATGGTTTTCTAAAATGTTTTCACTTGTTCAAAACTCTTACTTATACTGTTTATTCAAAGTTTCATTTCAAACCGGTTTATGAAAGGTTTCCAAAGAATTTCTAAAGGTTTTCAAACTTATTTTACCAACAAATAGCAAGTTTTGATTTTCCTAAGTATAAAGGTTTTTCCAAGGTTTTAAATCAACGTTCTCTTTCATGTCGGATACTTTTACTTTTACTTGTTTGATACCGCTGCTTCGCTTTTACTTAGTTTAAACTCCTACTCGATAATGCTTCCACTTCGTGATACACTTATATTTGGTACGCTTATACTTCACGACTCGGTTATTCCATACTGTACGTTTATACTTCACGACTCGGTTATTCCACACTGTACGTTTATACTTCAAGATTCGGTTATTCCACACTATACACTTATACTTCATGATATGTTTCCACTTGTTACACACTCAAACGTAGTTAGATGTATGCCTGTGCTTGTATAGATGCATATAAATAATGGTTGAAGGACTTAGGAAGGCTTGTTCGCCCTATTTCCTTTTCTTCGTTGAGATGTGGTCTGGTGGGATCGGATGTGCATCCGAAGGTCATTTGATCATTAGTTTTATATTATGTACACAAGCATAGACATATAGGTTTACTCTAGTCAGTTCAGTTATGAGTCTCTACCTCTAGTTCAACACTTACATTGGGAACACACTACTCACTATTTGGGATGCATCTTCGGGACACGGCCTTCTCCGTCGTCTAGTTGGTAACCAGAGTCTCTTGTAGGGAGAGCGGACATTTTGTGTATAGATCTATACGAGATTGACACCCCCACACCCTGACTGCTAGCTACAGTCCACAGCCCACCAAGCCAATGGGTGACAAATGTCATATTCTCTAGACGCTTGTAAGGCGTCAGGTACTCTAGTGTCGGTTAGTATGGTTACGAGTATCCCAGGTTACCTTATAATTCATGGCCTTAAGGTAATGGTAATTCACTAGTAATTTTCACTGTATGCTTGAAACCCACTCTCGGAGTCACACAGTTTTAGACCTTGCTAGATGTATCATTCATTTGATACTGTCTGGGGTCTGTATTCACTGTATTCACTATATTCACTATTTTAGACCTTGCTAGACGTATCATTCAGTTGATACTGTCTGGGGTCTATGTTCACTGTTTTAGACCCTACTAGCTGAACCTTTGATTTGGTACCGTCTAGGGTCTGTGTCTTTTTCTGTTAGACTGAGCCAGGCGTGTCGTTCATTCGATACTCTCCTAGAGTCTATGATTCCTTTGGCCTTAGTCAGCAGTCCTCACTGCTGAGGCATATGTTATTTTCCCTGATATTCTCAGACTTTCTTAAAAAGAAAATCCCGTATTTTGAAAATGAAAGTGTTTAAAGGAAAACTACTTTTTACTACATAACTCTGACCAGTCTTGGTAGAAGACTGCATTTTAAATAGAAAATATAGGATTTTCTGGAAAAGACACTATTTCACTTTATACTTGAAAACTACTACTTATATAAAGTTATTTGAATAAAATGTCACTAAATGCTTATGAACTCACCAGCATTTGTAAAAATGCTGATACTTGCTTTTCAAATAACTTGTATTCTCAGGTCAACATTAGACAGGTACAATCCAGAAGCTTCTGTTGAAGACTATTTTGTGCCAAGCTGCACTTATATTATTACTTGTATTACCTTTATGTATTGTAATGTAAACCATGTAAAACAATTACTATTAATGCAATGTCATGCTATACTTTGATTACTATAATGCATGTGTTGTGATACTTGACATGATGTCATCCACCCCAGAATGTTTCCGCCGTTCCGGTTTTAGGGTGTGAGAGGTGTCGCTTGTAAGAGGTTCGGTTCCATTAGGGTTTCGGTCCTATATGGCTGTTTTACCAATAAACTTCCCGTTTTGTGCGGTTTTTAACTAAGTTAAGAGTCGAGATGTCCGGAGTGATTATAAAAAGTTGAGGGAGGTTATGAGATAGATTTGGGAGAGATTTCAGATAGAGAGGTAGAGCGAGAGAGATTGAGGGAGAGTTTGCTTGTGACCTTTGCGAGTGTTTAGCTTCGAAATGCAAGGTTTGTAAACCCCACAAAGCCTCATTATGAGTGTTATACGCCCCCGAAAGGTATGTAATAATGTTTTATTGAGTAGTTCCATCACTTACCCTGATTAGGGATTAGATTTTCTGAACACATGAACACTCAAAGTGATACTTAGCATAATGATAGTGTGTGGTACAATAGTAAACATGATGTAAACCCTAATATACAAGGATTAATAGAGTTGACTGGTTTGACTTGTTGACTTTATTTGACTTTGACTTCACCGGAAATTGATGGTTGTCACATCATCCCCCGTTAGAAGGAATTTTGTCCCAAAATTAGCACTTTGACCGGGACTTCGAGAGTTGGGGAAAGATGAGAGTATTTTTGTTTCATCTGGTCTTCACGTTCCTAGGTGAACTCAAGTCCTTGTTTTACGTTCCAATGGACTTTCAAAACAGGGATGCAAATTTTATTTCATTCTTTTGATCTTTTAATCCATGATTTCTATCGGTTTTTCCACGAAGTGGAGACTCTCGTCGAACAATCACTTCTTTAGTTTGACACATGGAATCTAAGGTGTACATTTTTGAGTTCTTGCGGTATTTGAAGTTTGTATGCTATCGGGCCCACTTTGTCGAGGATTCCGAACGGCTCGATATACTTTGGATTCAATTTCCTATGTTTACTGAAATGTATCTGTAGGGTCTGGAAGGTGTTGCGTCTTGGGCTCTCTATTTAGTCCACTTAGTCTTCGGATTGGGCCTGTCGATCCGTGAGTTATATCTAGGGTTTTGTATTTATAGGTGCTTGCATGCATCCTAGTATGTAAGATTTTAGAAGAGAATTACTCTAAAAGATTTATACTTTATCGTTTGTAACCCTAACAGCCTCTACAACAGAAGTTCTTTATCGAGCTTTGCTGAGGCTCGAAGCTATTGAATCATTCGACATATTTTGATTCATTCTTGTGTTTTATATTGCTGTTTATCGTTTTTTGTGATTAACCTGTTAGAAGATCTAAACGATCAAAGAGTTTCTCAACTCATCAATTGGTATCAGAGCAGGAGACTGTGTAATTCATACACATCTCTTCTGTGAAAGAAGTAATTAGGGTTAATTCCGCATTTACTGATACTTATTGAGCCGTCACTCCATAATTGACTTATCTCAGTAATTATTCATGTTGCCCTAATATTAAGTATTACAAGTCTGATCTTACAACAGGTTGAACAATCAAGCATGGACGATTCTCAATCCAATCCTATCAACATCTCAAACAGTATAGGATCTACAACCAAAATTCCAAACCTCTACACTCAAGATTACGAGGAAGAAAGCTGCTACTAATCCCTCTATGAATGCTCTTATTGTGCAAGGTTCAACAGAAGATGACGAGTTTGGTGGCGTACAGGTGTGGTTGACCGACTCAGAAGATGATGAGGTGAGAAAGCCTTCTCATGGAAAGGCTTATGTCGCAAGAGGTGGTGAAAGCAATGGAAAATGTCTGATGGTGACTGATGTATCTCAGATGAGGGGATACAATACTGATGGTGGAAATGAAGATACCAAGGAGCGAGAGGACTTATGCTTTACAGCAAAACCTCTCAGTGTGCAGATCAGTGAACTTGATGAACTGATCAAGAAGGTACAATCTGTTTTTGTTTCGTTTAAAATTCCACAAAAATCATATGAAAAGGAATTATATAACTTGAATTCAAGACTTTCAAATCTAGATAGTTGTTTAACTCAAACACGGGTCACAAATTCTAATCTGACTGACCAAATAAGCAGGGTGTCATCCAAGAGTGAGGAGCGAAGGATGTGGATTGAGCAGAAGGAGTCGGAGCTAATTAAGTGTAGGGATGAAAACATTTATTTGCAAAGAGACAATTTGAAATTGTTAAAACAAAGGAATGTTTTTTGTTTGATCACTAAAAGGCTTTATGGAAACATTACTCAACTGCATCTAAATTGTGAAATAGGGCAGAAGATACATCGCATGATTCTACCCTTCCTTGAGTTTAAGGAGGATGAAATCGATGCCGAAGCATACAACTATGAAAGTGTTGTATCTTCCGATGATATTAATCCTACTTATATGTATGGTCTGGACAAGATAGAATCTTTTATTAAGTCCAAAGACCATAAGGACATGCTTAAAAATCTATTGGATGAAAACGATAAGCTGAAACTCAAGACCGAAACCATACAAATATTCGACTCATTGAGTACCAATTTAAGTTCAGAAAACAAAATTGATGTTGAAAAAGCATCTAAACTTAATGAGGACGATGATATGAGTGAAATTTATGTAGAAGTTGAAGTCGACTGTTCTGAGTTTGTCAAGAGCGAACCCGAAAACCACAAAAACCTAATTTCTAAAAATTCTGTGGAATTCGCTCATTTGTCCAAAACTAAGTCCACAGCCTTTAAAGAAAAAGCTGTTGTGTTTCAGAAGGTTAGAACTACTCCCAATCAGGTGTATAAGGTCACAAGAGTAACCGAACATCAAACGGCCGAACTCACTGCTATAGTGAACGAAGATAATGCAGATGGCTGTGATGAGTTTTTCTTGTCAGCACCCATAGACAATGCAGACGAAACGGTTGGTCTGTCGGAACGAACATCCTGGAAGACCAAAGGTAGATATGTGCCCGAGCCGCTGAATAAACCTACCAACTTCGACATACCAAGTACAAGTGGGACAAAAGAAATTCCTGTAGAAGAAGTCACCTCCACAAGTGAAACCTCGTCTATGAAGAGTGAACCGGTTGCCAAGAAGCTGAAACAAAAAGCTAATATCCACAGACAACCGAAACAGATGAAAAATCAAAAGCAGCAGAGAAATCTTAGATACAAGAAAAATCTCTTAGAGCGAAAGCAGTTTTGGCGCTCTCAAAATACTCACTACTCTTACCATGATAAAGATTCTACGTCAGAGAGAAAGACGTTCGGGCCACAAGTAGAACAGAACCGAAAGGATAGGTTCGGTCCCGAAAGCAACAGCAACCGAAAAGCTAGTTTCGGTCCGCATGTCATAACAGGCAAAGACCTAATTTCAGTCCATCAAGCTTTTATAATAAAAGACCAAGTTTAGTTCCACCAGCCAACAACAACCAAAAATCCAACTTCGGCTCATCATCAAGCGGGTACTGAAGGTCCAGGTTCGGTCCCTCTAATGACCACAAACGAAAGGGTCATTTTGAAACCCAAGTCAGGAAAGAATCTCATTCAAATTTCTTTTCCTCTAATTCCTCTCATTCTCAATCTCCTTCTAAACCCAATTCTGCTCCTACACAAAATTCAAGATCATCAAAAAACTTGAAAGGAAAAAGGAAGATTTCCTCTGCGAAGGAAGACCGAAAGCAGACTAAAGTCCATACCCCAGAATCTGAATCCAAAAAGCTTGCATCTAATCCTAATAAAATCAAAGTGTTTACCATTAAAAGAAAAGATGAAACAACCTTAATAAAACGAACATATCTTGTTGATATTTCTCTTACTATTCCTGTTCCTGTGAAAGGCTCACGTGGACCCAAGAAACTTTGGGTTCATAAATCTGCTTAATTTTTGCAGGTTATTAGTGACGAGAAGTTTGACGAAGAATGGTATATTGACAGTGGCTGCTCACGTCACATGACAGGAAGAAAGGAAGAGCTAAGGGAGTTACGATCGCTTCAAAATGGTGGCAATGTCAAGTTTGGTAACAACTACTATGGAACAATAAAGGGTTATGGGATGATAACCAATGGAGACTTCACAATAAGAAAAGTGGCATACGTAGAAGGATTGCATCATAACCTCACCAGTGTATCTCAACTAGTTGGAGGTACCGGTCTTAAAATTTCATTCGACAACGAAGGCTCATAAATTATAGAGAAGAAATCCAACAAGGGCATTCTCAAATCACATCGAAAAGGCGAAATGTTTCCTCTGAATCTCAGACCGATCAAAGGGAATCCAGCCATATGTCTCCTGTCCAAAGCTCATTCAGACAAAAGCTGGTTGTGGCACCGAAGGCTCTCTCATCTCAACTTCAAAGACATCAACAAGCTTTTCACCGGAGGTCATGTTCGGGGTCTTCCATTGCTCAAGTTTGATCGTGAACACTTGTGCGTTGCATGTGAAATGGGTAAACAAAGTCGTCAAAGTCACCCATCAATTATAAACACAAAAGTTGTTGAACCACTTGAGTTGCTTCACATCGACTTGTGTGGTCCATCATCAATCGAGAGCATTGGCGGTAGCAAGTATATTCTTGTCATTGTTGATGATTTCTCGCGTTTTACATGGGTATTCTTTCTGAAGCACAAATATGAGGCCACTCCAAAGCTAAAGATGTTTATCAAGCAGGTTGAAGTGCAACTGAGAAAAGTCGTTCGAAACATTAGGAGCGACAATGGACTGGTATTCAAGAACAAAGAATTCAAAAACTTCTTGGCAGAAAAAGGAACCAGTCATAACTTCTTAGCCCCTTATACGCCTCAACAGAATGGTATTGTCGAAAGGCGAAACCGATCCCTGTGTAAGGCGGATCGAACGATGATAAGTTTTGCTTCTCTTCCCTTATATTTCTGGTTTGATGCTATTGCTGCAGCATGTTTTACGCAAAACAAGTCTTATCTCAACAAGCGTTTCTCTCTCACTCCCTATGAGATCATCAATAACAGGAAGCCGAATGTAAAATTCTTCCATGTGTTCGGTTCAAGGTGCTTCATCTTCAACTCTAAAGAACATCGTAACAAGTTTGATGTTAAAGCTGACGAACGAATTTTTCTGGGTTATTCTCTTACTTCAAAGGCATACTGGGTTTTAAATAAGCGTTCTAGAAAGATTGAAGAAACCTATTATGTAACTTTCGATGACAGCTATGTCAAGAAACTAAAAACTTCTGAAGAAGCAATTGGATAAATTTTTTATCAAACAGGTCAAGTTACTGCCACGATTGCTAATTTATTTGATCAGTTCGTAGATTTATTTGATGAACCTGAGAAAGCCACTCTCTCAGAAGCCAAGGCGGCAGACAACAAAATCGATCATCTGAGGCAAATTGTCGAAGATGCAGCCAGACAAATGGAAGAAGGTTAATCAGTTCGAAACGAACCTCCTCAGCACGACACTTCAGTTGAGGGGGAGAATCAATTTTCTTCAAATTAACCGGACTCACAGTTTCAGGGGGAGAATTCAATCCCTATAGCACCCGAAAGCCTGGCTACACCCAAAGGTCCTATAGCACCCGAGAGCCCGACTACACCCGAAAGTCCTGTAGCACCCGATGTGACAACCCGAAATTTCCATTCTGAACAAACCATATCAAGCCAATAGAAGTTAGAACAGTTTCAGTAAAATTCCAAACTTTGGGTATATGTTTTGCAGTTTTCAGGATTTACACTTAAGGAGATATCAGGAGAGTGGTTGCACTAGGGTTTTGTGCAACACTGTTATTCCAACACTCGGTTATATTAGAAATCATTTCGGGAATAAAAATATTTTTCTGCCAAAATATCTCAGGACTATAAATAGAATTCTGAACCAAATTATGTCATTTTTCGCATTTCCAACTAAAGAAAAGCCATTTTCTCTCTCACGGATCTTTGGGTTTTTATCCCAAATCGTGAGTACACTTCTCTAGTTGTCTTATAATGCTTATTATGTGCTTAATAACTTAGATTACATATCAAATCTGTGAGATTCAGGAGTTTAACGCCCAAGAACGTTCTTGGAGAGTAAACTCCTATATGTGGCTTAAATGTTACCTAGTCTTTTCCCCGTGTTAGGAAACGAACTTAGGTTTGTATATAAGTGTGTTTGAGACTAGAAAACAAATAAAACCCAAAGATTCGGGAGTTTACCGCCCAAGAACACTTGGGGAGTAAACTCCATTTTAAGGGCTGAAGGTGTCCCAAAGTCCCTCAAAGCCTCGGATCTCAAACTAGAAGCCTACATTACATGTTTAGACCACCAAATCAATTAGTATTCAAGGGAGAAAGAGAGTTCACGGCCCAAAAGGTTCTAGGGCCGTGAACTCCAATAAATGGTGCCAAATGGTGCCATAATTCCTCCTAAAGCCTTGAACAATTGCCTAGAAACTATAGCACATGAGCAAGAGACTTGAAAGCATCAAAAACACCCATACTTAAGAGTTTACTGCCGCAAACTCTAAGGGAAATGGAATTAGGGCCGTAAACTCCTAAATGGAGTGTTTCTATGCCTTAAAACCTTCCAAGAATTTAATCAACAAGTTGGAATAATTCTAGGAATCATTTGGAACTTATTACAAGGAATCACACAAGAGTCAGTTCATTCATGAGTCTATACCAGTACATTACTTGATACATGAGTACACTTACTTAGGATTACATGATACATGAATATGTTTACATATACTTACCTGTTACCTAAACACACTTACATGAATACCATACAGGAAGACTGTTACTTACGTGCATTATCCTGTATTTACTTACTTGGATACTTGTACTTAGAACTACGAGGATGATTTATTAGTATTTACTATGTAACTTATCTTTCCTATCCCAGTTCAATGGGATAATTCGGCGGGACTTACCATTCTGAATCCCACTTATTAGCACCAGTGGTCGACGAACGTCTATGGATGTCTAAGGTTGTCACTTATTTAGTAGTCAATGACGGGACTAACCATCCCTCTGTCCACTGTTGCAACAGTGGATGAGATGTGAATCTTCGAAGGATCATTAGGTTAGAGATCTATATTAAGAGATCGATATCGGGACTAACCCTCCCTCCACCCTGCAGCCCCTACAGAGGATGAGGGGACACTCTTCGGATGTCCATAGGTTCTATCTTTCGCTTCGGCGATGTCGTGTTTGTCCTGGTAACCCAAGATAATAACACTTCCATGATTATTTTTCTCCTGTTTACTTTATTTTGTGATACTTTCACATAAACAAGGAGTTAGACTAAGTACTCTAGTACTAGTCAATAGAAAGGAAAAGCTATCATATTACTTACAAAACATTCGGGTCTTGGTAGAAGACTCCCTAGTCATTACAAAACATTCGGGTCTTGGTAGAAGACTACTTAGTCATAACAAAACATTCGGGTCTTGGTAGAAGACTGCATAGTCATAACAGAACATTAGGGTCTTGGTAGAAGACTATCATATCATTTTCCTATTTTACTTTATTTTGTGAGATATTCACATAAACGAGGAGTTAGACTAAGTACTCGAGTACTAGTCAATAGAAAGGAAAAGCTATCATATTACTTACAGAACATTCGGGTCTTGGTAGAAGACTACATAGTCATAACAGAACATTAGGGTCTTGGTAGAAGACTATCATATCATTTTCCTATTTTACTTTATTTTGTAAGATATTCACATAAACGAGGAGTTAGACTAAGTACTCTTAATACTAGTCGATAGAAAGGAAAAACTATCAATTTACTTACGAAACGTTTAGGTCTTGGTAGAAGACTATCATATCATTTTCCTATGTTACTTTATTTTGTGATATATTCACATAAACGATGAGTTAAACTAAGTACTCTTAGTACTAGTCAATAGAAAGGAAAAACTATCATTTTACTGGTCATAACAAAACATTCGGGTCTTGGTAGAAGACCACATTTCATACTTATATCAACTGTTCTATTTAAGGATTTATACGACATTCTTAACAACATTCCAAAATAGGACAATAACACATAAATACTTATGAACTCACCAGCTTTAAAGCTAATACTCGCTTTCAAAATAACTTGTATTCTCAGGTCATCAGTTAGACAGGTGCGATGGCCATGTTACCGGAGAAGATGGAGCACAGACAAGACTCGCCTTATTTTGATTATTCATTTTATTGTCGTACATTATGAAAGAACACACATGTATTAAAACTCTACTTATAATGCAATGGATGATGTTGTTGCTTGTTTATTATATTACACTGTTATGATACTGTACATGACGTCCTCCACCCCAGAACGTTTCCGTCGTTTGTGGTTTTGGGGTGTGACACCCGAAGGCCCGGCTACACCCGAGAGTCCTGTAGCACCCGAAAGCCCGGCTACACCCGAGAGTTCTATTGCACCCGAAGGTCCAAATCAACCTGAAGATCCAAATGATTCATCATCTGTCGAGGGGGAGAATTCTGATATGTTCTATGATGATGATATTCAATCTGAGGTGGAAGAAATGGTCAATGCCAAATTGGATCCATCCTATGATCCAAACTTTCCTCCGCTCACCAAATGGACAAGAGATCATCCTGTATCTCAGATAGTGGGTAAAGTATCTGAAAAAGTTCTAACCCAATCTCAAGTGAAGGCAAAGCAAACCTCCCTATTCTCCAAAGTAGAGTTCTGCATGTATAATTATTTCGTATCCAAAGTTGAGCCAAAGACAGTCAATACTGCTCTTGATCATTCTGATTGGGTCCAAGCAATGCAAGATGAACTCAATGAGTTTGAAAGAAATAAGGTCTGGCGTCTCATTCCAACACCTAAAGATGCCTCAGTCGTTGGTCTCAAATGGGTATTCAGAAACAAAATGGATAAGGAGGGTAACGTGATTCGCAATAAAGCTCGTCTTGTGGTGAAAGGATACCGCCAAGAAGAAGGAATTGATTACAAAGAAACTTTTTCTCCGGTAGCAAGGCTGGAATCTGTTCGAATATTTCTTGCCTATGCTGCACACAAAAAGTTTGAGGTCTACCAAATGGATGTGAAATGCGCCTTTCTGAATGGAGAACTTGAAGAAACGGTTTACGTGGAGCAACTTCTTGGTTTTGTGAATGAAAAGCATCCAAATCACTACTACATTCTAGACAAGGCAGTTTATGGTCTGAAACAAGCGCCTAGGGCATGGTATGAAACACTAACTAAGTTCTTAAAGATGTCTAAATTCAAACAAGGTTCGGTTGACCCAACCTTCTTTCGTAAAAAGGAAGATAACCACCTTATGATAGTTCAAATCTTTGTCGATGATATCATCTTTGGCTCAACGAATCCTAGCTTAACAGCTAAATTCAGAAAGCTGATGGAGACTAAATTTGAAATGAGCTCACTGGGTCAGATTAACTTTTTCCTTGGTTTAAACATTAGACAGGGACCCGAAGGCATCTTTATCAACCAGGAAGCATATACCAAGACTCTTCTTGCTAAATTTGGCATGATGGGAGATTCATAGGTCAAAGTTCCAATGGCGTTCGGCACCAAGCTCACACCATCCTTGGAAAAACCGGCAGTCGATATAACACTATATCGCTAAATGATTGGTTCCCTGATGTACCTCACAGCTAGCAGGCCTGATATAATGTTTTCTGTGTGTTACTGTGCTAGGTTTTAGGCGAATCCTCGTGAACCACACATGCTAGCAGTGAAAAACATACTCTGATATCTGAAGCGAACCACCTCTCTCGGTCTCTGGTATCCCTCAAACTCAGGTTTCTTTGTTCAAGCCTAGTCAGATGCAGACCTTGGAGGATGTGGTTTAGACAGGAAAAGCACCACAGGAGGATGTCAATTCCTCGACGGGAAGTTGGTAAGCTGGCAATCTATGACACAAACATGTGTTTCACTGTCCACTGCCGAAGCAGAATATATTGCAGCTGCTTCTTGCACATTTCAAGTAATACGGACTCAACATGAAAAAGATCCCACTATATTGTGAATCAGAAAGTGCAATTAGGATCTGTCATAACCCAATGCAACATTCCAAAACCAAACATATTGCATTGAGGTATCACTTCATTAAAGATCACGTAGAAGACAGAAACGTAGAGATTCATTTTGTTCGAACTACTGATCAACTGGCTGACATCTTCACCAAAGCTCTTCCGGAAGCAAGTTTTCATAAAATTCTACAAGGGCTAGGTATGATGGAATCGGAGTCAGTACCAAAACCTACTTCTCAAAACTAAAAGTTGGAAGCGAAATGAATCGAACGTTCGGGTTCGGTTCACGTGAGTGCCGAAATCAGCCGAGTGCTCGGGTTCGGTCCTATTCACCTATCTTCGCTTATCACTTAACGGTAGTTTCTTTGGTTGTAATTTTTTTTTGTACCCTTTTTTTCTAAACTATGTCTATCTTATTTTCAAGTCTTTTTCTTTTTCAAAATTTTTTTTTGCAACCGAAATGAACCGAACGTTCGGTCTATTTCGGGTTCGGTTCCAAATTTTTTTGTTTTGTTTATTTTATTTTTGTTTCTCTTTAAAAACTCCAAAAATATTTTTTGTTTTGTTCATTTAATTTTTTATTATTTATTATTTAACTTTTTTATTTGTGGTTAATCAATGGGGCAGGTATTGTTCTCACATATTTTAATAGTTAAGTGTCCCTAGAAGCATGATGTTGTATGTTGTCCAAAGCCTCACCTGATTCTGAATAATAGTCTTACTGACTTGGTATATACAAACCTTGTCTTCCCAATTAGGCTATTACATTTATTCTAATCATGAGCTACCTTACTCTCTTCTCACATGAGATAAGAGTTTTCTGCTTGGTCCTTATTTTAATAGCAGAGGTACTTTGGGTTCTTTACACCATCTCCAATATTTTTCTCCATCCTATTCACTTCATACACGTAACCCTTGAGACTCTCAGCAATTACCATTGAGGTTTATGGTTACACAATTTCTATGTTTATGATCTTAGCTTCGTGCCACTACGTGCTAAGTGAAACCCACAATTCAATACCTACTATGCATTGACGGTGAACAATTAAATTTGCTCTAGTTTTCACTAATGAATTAACGAAGTCAACCATGGGGCTGTACCTTGAAATCTCTAAATTCTCTTTTTGTATGATTCTTATGAAATTGTTAAATCCCATAACATTTCTTCCCTTAAAATCCAGTTTTTTTTTCTGAGATTTCAACTAGAAGTATTTTCAACATGCCACTTAAATTCTCTTCACACCTACTTTTTCAACAGACTACATTGGTGTCACAAGTACTACAGTCAATTTCTGTCTTATGTCAAGATCATGAATTCCGCACTGAAGCGAAAGCCACCGACATTAGCCTTATTAAAAGATGCCTTTCAATACTTCTTAATAAGTGTTTGATCCTAATTCAACGGGAAACCACACAAACACTTTAAGTTCTCTCTTGACTTTGAAGGAAAAGATTCGTGCCCGGGATCCATTGTTTCGTGTCTTTATTGACACCACACTTTCCCATGGATCATCCATGGACTTCCATATAAGCTTAGCCCATTAGCAAATGAGTGTTAGCCCGCACTATAAAAATACAATAGCCCATGATTTAATTAGTCTTCCTTTTAATCTCTAAATTAATTGATAATTAATTAAAGACTAAAACTAATTAAATAACATGAATTTATATTAATATATTATAACTTATAATATATTAATAAATCATAAGTATACAATTCTCATAAAATTATCCATAAATAGTTGAGGTGAAGTGCAACCCAAATGGACCATGCCGGGTCTGGTCAAGTATATACCAAATAAGTTATGGACTTAGACACCTTATCCAACAATTTCGTACTGACAAAACACTTTGGCTGATACATGTAAACATCTTCAGCCAAACTTCCATTAAGGAAGGAAGTTTTGACATCCATTTGCCAAATTTCATAATCATGAAATGCAACAATGGCTAACAGGACCCTAACAGACTTAATCTTTGCAATTAGTGAAAAGGTCTCATCATAGTCAACTCCTGGAGTTTGTGAAAAGCCCTTTGCAACCAGACACACTTTATAAGTGTGTACATTACCGTCCATGTCGGCCTTCTTCTTGAAGATCCATTTGCACCTAACTGTCTTACGATCTGGTACGTTGTCAACCAAGTTCCAAACTTGATTGTCATACATGGACTGTATCTCGATGTCCATTGCATCTTTCCATTTAGCAGACTCAGGGCCTGCCATGGCTTCCGCATAGTTGTTAGGTTCATCCAGACTTACCAGTGTCTCATCACTTATAAGTGTCTCACCTTCAACAATAATATGGAAACCATAGTAGTGCTCAGGTGCATTCCTAACCCTTGTGGAATGCCTTAGAGGTACAAACTCGTCAATTGGATCAACATGACTTTCCTCCTTAGTTTGACTACTAGGTTTTGAGGTTCTTTCACCACCTGACACTTGAATTTCTTTAAGGTCAATCTGCCTCCCATTGTTTCTTTGGCTTATGAACTCCCTTTTTCGAAAGACATCCCTTCTTGCTACAAAAACCACATTCTCATTGGGTCTGTAGAAAAGGTAACCAAAGGATTTCTATGGGTAGCCGATGAAAATACACCTCTCACTTCGAGGTTCGGGTTTATAGTGAGTCTCGCGTGTCAGGAACACCTTGCAACCCCAAATCTTGATGTGCGATAGATTAGGAACTTTTCCAGTCCACATCTCGTGATGTGTTTTGGCAACCTTGTTTGTTAGGACTAGATTAAGGATATGGGCGGCAGTCTCTAAGGCATACCCCCAGAATGAGGTTGGTAGCATAGCTCGACTCATCATGGAACAAAGCATATATAACAAGGTTCGATTATGCCTCTCAGCCACACCATTCAGCTGTGGTGTCCGGCGAGGTGTCAATTATGAGACAATCCCACATCCGTATGATAGTCCAGGAACACTGTACTATGATACTCACCACCATGATACCACTGTTGGGTTTTGAGCATTCTAACACTTCCTAAGTGTACATGCAACCCTAATAAACCTTGGATCTATGTTTTTTTAATACATGAAAAAATGTATTTCCAAGGTTTATAACCTATCTAGCATGAAATGGGGAACTTTTAAACATAAAACAACTAGATGAAATTACATACCTTTTGATGTGTGTTGATTCCTTGGAGTTTGAGAGTCAAGCATCAATAATGTGAATGCCTCAAACAGAAATCACAAATCATCACAACCTTGGAAAATGTATGAGAGAGTATACTAACACTTAGAAATCGGCCACCACTATTACACACACACTAGGGTGTCATTTCAAGCAACATAAGAATGCTTATATAGTGTACATGATTAGGGTAAACCCTAATAACCCATGTCTTTTTGTCTTCCAATGATCAAATCGGTTATAAGCTCCATGGATCATCCATGGACTTCCATATAAGCTTAGTCCATTAACAAATGAGTGTTAGCCCACACTATATAAATACAATAGCCCGTGATTTAATTAGTCTTCCTTTTAATCTCTAAATTAATTCATAATTAATTTAAGACTAAAACTAATTAAATAACATGACTTTATATTAATATATTACAACTTATAATATTATAATAAATCGTATGTATATAATTCTCATCAAATTATCCATAAATAGTTCGGGTGAAGTGCAACCCAAATGGACCATGCCGAGTCGAGTCAAGTATATACCAAATAAGTTATGGACTTAGACACCTTATCCAAAAGACTTCCACTTGGATAAGTCTAATAAATGTATTTGCCTATATTACTTCAGGAACCAACCGACAATCGTAGCTCTCGAAAACTCTGTTGAACTATGAAGCACCATTTTAGATAAGTGATCATATAATCCTCTGTTCTCATGATATCAACCAGACAAACACCTTGAACTATGTCTTGCTTATTGTCTGGCAGTTGTTTCCCGATTTCCCAATTTTTTTGACAAAGAACTTAACTAAACACATCAATTTAGTTCTGACCGGGCCCGGTACTTGGGTCAACACAAAATCATCGAGGGGCCCAGATATCGCTTCTATTTCTAGAAGGAACAGATAAACTTTGACTCATATGCTTGTTGTACTACTTGTTGAATTATACACAAAGGCACATTTTATAACATCAAGTTACTGATGTGTTTATATGAAATCAATGCACAACAAACTCATAGGTAACAAATCATATCTATAGGTTTGAAGACTTATATGATATTATTGTCTCACGATCACTCGAGATAAATTCCATGAAGTGATACAAGTGAGCATGGGTTTAATCGAATACTCATAACTTATGAGCACTTATGAACATTGTAGCAACCATTGCTATGTCTAAACACCTTTAGCCATCTACAAACCCAATTCATGACAATCTTGATTCATACCTACTTCCGAAGTATGACCGATTGTAGAGGTTTGAATAATTTAATTATTCTGGTAGTCAAAACATGCAAAACTGAAACAATAGTAAATAATTGACATTGATAGCAACTCCTTACTCGTAAATAAATCACAATTTTATTCATCATCAAACGTCAGTTACATTTTACATGTTTCAGGAAAATTATCTAATCTGTAAAACTAATATCGTCCCTCAGCCCGATGCGCCTCGCATGCTGCAAATGCTTAACCCTCGTCAGTCCCTTCGAGAGGGGATCTGCAGGGTTCTCATCTGACGATACCCTCTTTGCCACGAGGAGTCCTTCTATCTTGTGTCTTATGAAGTGATATTTTATGTCATTGTATCGAGATCTGCCATGATCTCTCAGTTCTTTGACTAAAGCAACCGCACTATTGCTATCACAGAAAATCTCCATAGGCTCCTGAATAGCTGGTACAACTCCAAGGTCTCTGATGAAGTTCTTCAGCCATATTGCCTCCTTCGCTGCTTCACTCGCTGCTATGTACTCTGATTCATAAGTCGAATCGGCCACCGTCTCCTATTTGGAACTCTTCCAAGATATTGCCCCTGCATTTAGGGTAAAGACCCAGCCCGACTGAGAGATGAAGTTATCCCTATCAGTCTGAAAACTAGAATCACAATGCCATAATACTTTCAAGTCATCGCTCCTACCAAGGGTAATGATCCAATCCTTGGTCCTCTGTAGGTACTTAAGAATGTTCTTTACCGCGATCCAATGAGCCTTGCCAGGGTTCCCCTGATATCTGCTGACCATGCTCATGGCGAAGGCCACATCAGGGCATGTACAAGTCATAGCATACATCATCGAGGAAACATCGGAAGCATACGGTAATTGAGTCATCTTAGATATCTCAGCCTCTGTACTCGGACTCAGAGTTTTACTCAGCTTGGCATTGCTTTGGATCGGTAAATCTCCTTTCTTGGAATTCTGGATGTTGAACCTTTTCAACACCTTATCCAAATAGGTACTCTGACTAAGTCCAATTAGTCTTTTACTCCTTTCTCTTAATATCCTTATCCCTCGGATATAGGCAGCTTCCCCTAGGTCCTTCATTGCAAAGCACTTCCCAAGCCAGGACTTAACCTCCTGTAAGGTTGGGATGTCATTTCCTATAAGTAGTATGCCATCCTCATACAGTACCAAGAAGCTAACTATACTCCCACTAGCTCTGACATACACGCAATATTCATCTTCACTTCTCAAGAAACCAAACTCTTTGACCTTTTCATCGAAGCAAAGATTCCAGCTACAAGATGCTTGTTTCAATCCATAAACAGATTTCTCAAGCTTGCACACTTTATTAGGTTATTCTGCACTGAGAAAACCCTCTGGCTGATTCATGTACACATCCTCAGCCAACTTTCCATTAAGAAAAGTGGTTTTGACATCTGTTTTCCATATTTCATAATCATGAAATGCAACAATGGCTAGCATAACCCTGATAGACATAATCTTAGCTACCAGTGATAAGGTTTCGTCATAATCAATTCCCTAAGTCTGAGTAAAACCCTTCACAACCAGTCGATCTTTATAATTGTGCACTTTACGTTCCATGTCGGTCTTCTTCTTGAAGATCCATTTGCACCCGACTGTATTACGGCCTGGCACATTGTGAACCAAGTTCCACACTTGGTTGTCATACATGGACTGTATCTCGCTGTCCATAGCCTCCTTCCATTTGGCAGACTCCGGGCTTGCCATGGCTTCCTTAACACTGCTAGGTTCATCTAAATTTACCAGTGTACTATCACTGATAAACGTATCACCTTCCATAGTAATATGAAAACCATAATAAAACTTAGGTGTGTTCCTAACCCGTGTGGAACGCCTCAGAAGTACAGGCGTGCCAGCCTACTCAACAGAAGTTTCCTCCTCAGGTTTATTGCTAGTGTCTGAGGTTCCTTCACCAATTGATTCTTGAATTTGTTCAAGGTCAATTTGCCTCCCACAGTCTCCTTGACTTACAAATTCTCTCTCACGAAAGACCGCTCTTCTAGCAACAAAGACAATATTCTCACTGTGTCTATAGAAGAGGTAACCAAAGGATTTATGTGGGTAGCCGATGAAATACACCTTTCGCTTCGGGGTTCGAGCTTATCATGAGTCTGGCGCCTCACAAAAGCCTCCCAACCCCAAATCTTGATGTGGTCTAGCTTGGGAGCCTTCCCAGTCCACATCTCATGAGGTGTTTTGGTAACCTTCTTTATAGGGACTAGATTAAGGATATGAGCGGCGGTTTCTAAGGCATACCCCCAAAAAGAGATTGGTAGTCAAGGAACTCGGTACTATGATACTCACCACCTCGATTGGATCGAAGTATGTTATTGTTCCTACCCAATTGATTTTCTACTTCCTACTTAAATTCTTTAAACCTTTCAAAGGTTTCTAACTTATGTTTGATTAAGTAGACATAACCATATCTACTAAAATCATCAATAAAAGTCACATAATACCGATTAGCACCCCTTGTGGCAGTTTTGAATGGTCCACATACATCGGTATGTATTAGGTCCAACAAGCCCTCTCCCCCGTTTACAAGTACCAGTGAAGGATGATTTTGTCATCTTTCCAAATAGACAAGATTCACAACTATCATCCGATTTAAGGTCGAATGATTCCAAGACTCCATCCTTTTGGAGTTGGCCTATGCGTTTCTTGTTTACATGTCCAAGATGACAATGCCACAATGATGCGTTATCTAGGCTAGTAGAAGAATCAATACACAACACATTATTTCCTAGGTTATCTACAACCGACACAGTTTCATACACGCCATCACAAGGTAGTGCTTTAAAATAAAACATATTATTAAAGAAAGCATCAATACCACAACATTCATTATCAAATGAAAAGGTAAACCTTGTTTGTACAAACCATGAAAAGAAATAATATTTCTCACCATTTTAGATGAGTACACACATTTATTCAAATATAATTTTAACCTATTATTCAGCAAGAAAGTATAAACTCCAATCTTGGAAACAGGTGAATCCTTCCTATTCCACATGATCAAGTTTATATTTCCATGCTCCACATCCTCACTTCTTCTTAGGCCCTGAAAATTTGAACATATATGAATACCACATCCTGTATCAAGCACCCAAGAATTAGAATATAGTGAGTTATTAGACAATATTGTGTAAATAGCTGCGTGGGTGGGTTTCACTTTCCCATCCTTAAGATCTTGCTGGTACTTTGGGCAGTTTCGCTTCCAGTGCCCCTTGTCCTGGCAATAGTAGCAATTAGCATCCTTCGGAAGGGCAGAAGGAGTGACAGAACCACTTTTGGTCCCTGATGAGGAGCCTTCAATAGACTTTCCCTTGGTACCCTTCGAAGGGGACTTCCTCTTTTTCCCTTTGCCCTACCCGATATCCAAAACATGGGTAGATGTTGGAGTAGGAGTAGTAGAGGTAACAACCGACTTGCCTTTCAGACCAATTTCAGCGGTCTTCAAGAGTACTTGAAGTTTGCTCAGAGTGACTTCCTCTTTGTTCATATGATATGTCATAGGAAAATGGTCATAAAAAGAAGGTAAGGAGTGCAAAACGATGTCAATTGCCAACTCCTCAGGAAATTTCACATTCAACTTGAGCAAACGGTCCACATACCTTTGCATCTTTTGCATGTGGCCCGTGACAGATTCACTGTCCTTCATTCGGGTTGTTATCATGGAGGAGATGATTTCATACCGCTCTTGACGAGCACTCTGATGGTACCTTTCCATCAGGTATTGGTGCATCTCAAAAGGGAAGAAGTCCTCATAGGACTTTTGGAGCTCGGTTGTCATCGTGGCCATCATGATGCATGCTACCTTAGTAGCATCCCTCTCATGCGTCTTGAATTCAGCGATCTCCTCAAGAGTAGCAGTGGACTCATCTAGCTCCTTTAACTCTTTATCGAGGACGTATTCCTTGTCCTTATAACGAGTAACCATCCTGATGTTCCTAATCCAGTCCATGAAGTTGGAACCATCAAAGATGACTCTCCCACAAAGATTCATGAGAGAGAAAGAACCAGTTGGGTTAGAGCGCGAAGCATTGTTGTTGGAAGACATCTGAAAAGAAGAAAGCAAGTTTAGATTAGATATATAGAGTCCTTAATAAACACCCAAATCTAATATTAAGGCTAGGACCCAATCACAATATATTATACTTAGAAAAGGTATGCCATAATCTAAGTAATAACATATTTGAAAGGTAGGTTAATGACGATTCACCAATTTCCAATTTCAATGCCATGTTTCAATCTTGATTGTGCCCTTCATTTTTTGTGACTGGGATGCCGAGGATTGCAAAACAAGGTGTGAATAACCATACCAATTCACACGGTACCCTTAATATTATCACCTAATCAATGTGCCGGTACACCACACGTGCTCCACCGACGACTTGGTAAGGTACAAAGTGTGAATTCCATGGGCTAGCACCAATTTCACATTTTTCCTAAAGTAACTAAGATTGGGAATTAAAAGGATTTAGTTACTTTATAATAATCATTATACTTTTAATGAGAATTTAAAGTCATTGTCCTACCCGTTCGGCTAACGACCCTCCACCGATCAAGGAAGCGGTGGGTGAGAGTGGACACCCATTAAGTCGCCATTTTATAGGCAAAAACCTTATACCCCCCCTTATAGTCCGGTTTCGTGAATAAGGCCTACTAACGGTAAAACGATTTATTCTTATACATATATATAATAATTAATCATTAATTTTATAAATAGTATAAGTGTTGAATTTTAACTATTAAAAATCTAGGGGTTGGAATTAAAGTTTATTAAAGTGTGTGAAACTTTTCAAATTCCAAAACTTGAGGGCAAGTTTTGAAACTCTTCAAAACTTTTCATTTCATAACTTATGAATTAAAGGTTCATAAAAATTAAGACTCATCATTTTTATGTAACTTATGTGTTTTTAATGTGTGTTTAAAAGAAGTGACCTTTGGATTTCCATAACTTAAGGAAAAATTAAGGATTCCATCAAAACACATAAATGATCAAGAATTAATCCTAAATAATTCAGCAAAATAATTCCTATCATCTTCTAAATTCATAAGAACATGAACATGATCATCAAAGTTTCAAGAAATATATGAACACATATAAAGCACGAAAGTTTGATATAAGCCATTGTAAATGGATTAGAACTACCATTTCACCAACTAAAATAAGTTTTAAAACATCAACACAGTTTAGGATTATGTTTCTAGTCCATTTCCAGCAACAAAAGTCGAAAATCTGCATTTTGAACCTTCGACTCGCCGAGTGCACGAACCTACTCGGCAAGTAGGATGAATTTATTCATGAACTCGGCGAGTCCCCCCATGGAATCGGCGAGTCCATCATGCAGACAGCAATTTTGACTTTCTTCACTATTTTGCATCAAGTATCAAACAAACAAGCCTAGGCTCTGATACCACTGTTGGGTTTTGAGCATTCTAACACTTCCTAAGTGTACATGCAACCCTAATAAACCTTGGATCTATGTTTGTCTAATACATGCAAAATTTTATTTCCAAGGTTTATAACCTATCTAGCATGGCATGGGGAACTTTTAAATATAAAAGAACTAGATGAAATTACATACATTTTGATGCGTGTTGATTCCGTAGAGTTTGATAGCCAAGCACCAATAATGTGAATGCTTCAAATGGAAATCACAAATCACCACAACCTTGGAAAATCTATGAGAGAGTATACTAACACTTAGAAATTGGCCACCACTATTACACACACACTAGGGTGTCATTTCATGCAACATAAGCATGCTTATATAGTGTACATGATTAGGGTAGACCCTAATAATCCATGTCTTTTCCTCTTCCAAGGGTCCATGGGTTAAAAGCTCCATGGATCATCCATGGACTTCCATATAAGCTTAGCCCATTAGCAAATGAGTGTTAGCCCAAACTATAAAAATACAATAGCCCATGATATAATTAGTCTTCCTTTTAATCTCTAAACTAATTCATAATTAATTTAAGACTAAAACTTATTAAATAACATGACTTTATTTTAATATATTATAACTTATAATATATTAATTAATCATAAGTATACAATTCTCATAAAATTATCCATAAATAGTTTGGGTGAAGTGCAACCCAAATGGACCATGCCGGGTCGGGTCAAGTATATACCAAATAAGTTATGGACTTAGACACCTTATCCAACAATTCCATACAAACAAAACACTCTGGCTGACACATGTAAACATCTTCAGCCAAACTTCCATTAACGAAGGCAGTTTTGACATCCATTTGCGAAATTTCATAATCATGAAATGCAACAATGGCTAACAGGACCCAACAGACTTAATTTTTGCAATTGGTGAAAAAGTCTCATCATAGTCAACTCCTGGAGTTTGTGAAAAGCCCTTTGCAACCAGATGCACTCTATAAGTGTGTACATTACCATCAATGTCGGCCTTCTTCTTGAAATTCCATTTGCACCTAACTGTCTTACGACTTGGTACATTGTCAACCAAGTTCCAAACTTGATTGTCATACATGGACTGTATCTCGATGTCCATTGCCTCTTTCCATTTAGCAGACTCAGGGACTGCCATGGCTTCTGCATAGTTGTTAGGTTCATCCAGACATACCAGGGTCTCATCACTTATAAGTGTCTCACCTTCTATAGTAATATGGAAACCATAGTAGTGCTCAGGTGCATTCTTAACCCTGTGGAACGCCTTAGAGGTACAGACTCGTCAATTGGATCAACATGAGTTTCCTCCTCAATTTATTTGCTAGGTTTTGAGGTTCCTTCACCACCTGACACTTGAATTTCTTTAAGGTCAATCTGCCTCCCATTGTTTCCTTGGCTTATGAGCTCTCTTTTTCGAAAGACACCCCTTCTTGCTACAAAAACCACATTATCATTGGGTCTGTAGAAAAGGTAACCAAAGGATTTCTATGGGTAGCTGATGAAAATACACCTCTCACTTCGAGGTTCGGGTTTATAGTGAGTCTCGCATGTCAGGAACGCCTTGAAACCCCAAATCTTGATGTGGGATAGATTAGGAACTTTTCCAGTCCACATCTCGTGAGGTGTTTTGGCAACCATCTTTGTTAGGACTAGATTAAGGATATGGGCTGCAATCTCTAAGGCATACCCCCAGAATGAGGTTGGTAGCATAGCTCTACTCATCATGGAACAAAGGATATATAACAAGGTTCGATTACACCTCTCAGCCACACCATTCAGATGTGGTGTCCTGGGAGGTGTCAATTATGAGACAATCCCACATTCCCAATTGATTCTTGACATCTTGTTTAAACTCTTTAAACCTTTCAAAAGTCTCTGATTTATGCTTGATTAAGTAGATATATCCATATCTACTATAATCATCTTTAAAAGTCACATAATAATGATTAGCATCCCTTGCGGCAGTTTTGAAGGGCCCACACACATCTGTGTGCACTAGATCCAACAAACCTTCACCCCTTGCACAAGAACCGGTAAAAGGTGACTTTGTCATTTTTACAAGTAAGCATGATTCATAACTATCATATGAATTTAGGTAAAATGACTCCAAGACTCCATCCTTTTGGAGTTGGCCTATGCGTTTCTTGTTGGAATAGTCTCTAAGGCTGCAACTGTATTAGGCAAGTATTTGACCCGGTTGTGCATATTCCTTTTGGGTTGCCTTCACCATAGCAACTTGATAGGATGATTTATTAAGAGAGAATAAATATTATTAATATATTATGAGAGTAATATAAAGAATAATAATATTGTTATTTGATTAATATAAGTCATAAATTAATTAGAATTAATTTGGTGACTTAAAGAGATTACTTAAATAAGAAGGTATAAACTGTCAAATGTTTGATAGTTAAACTTTATACTGTAAATCCATACTGGTTAGGGGCGGACGGATTCTAGAAGCTAGAGATAGCTTAAAATCGTCCAATTCTATCTAAGGAATGGATTTGGATTGCTTTAAGAGAAGATTATCCAATTAGGGTTTAAGCTGTAACCCTTAAGGAGTCTACAAGTATAAATAGACCCTATGGCAAAGGGAAATTGGCACTTGATCTAAAGTAGAGAACCCCTGGCCGAATTCCTCCCCTCTCCTCTCTCTCAAATCATCCTCCTTGTTATTTGGTGTTTGTATGCCTTTAGGGGAGTGACAATTGTGACTCTAGAGCTCCAAGGCAACAAGATCAAACAACAGATTCAAAGGTATGATTCTAGATCTGATTTAGTATTGTTCTTATACCTAATTAGTCATTAGAAGTCTTGGATTCAAATCATGTTTAATTAGAAAGCCTAGATCCAAGCATTAGGGTTTTGCATGCGCACATAGGAAAGTTCTTATGGCTAAAACCCATTAGTGGTATCAGAGCCAGGTTGGTTTTCATTAAATTGTTGCTTATTTGTTTGAAACTTAACTGCAAAATTTGATTTTTGTGTTTCTGAGTCATCGACTTGGCGAGTTCCATAGTGGACTCGGCGAGTTGGCCTGACTCGGCGAGTCACTTGGTGCACTCGGCGAGTCCAAGCGTCAGGAATGGCCAGATTCGGGATTTCTTCATGATTATCTTAAGGAAACTTACCTTAATCATATTAGATCAACCTTAATCCAATTTTTTGACATATATGACTATAATCTTGATCTAATTAAAGATATTTATCAACTAATAAAATATTTAATTTCCTTATATGATAACTGATTAATTATTTTTATTAATTTGGTAATTATCTTACAAGAAATCCTGAATAAATCAAATAAAGATAATTAGGAAATTAATTGTTAATTAAAATTATTTGTTATTTGATCCTCCATGTTTTAAATGTTTAAAACTTGTCCTCAAGTTTTGAAATTTGTATTTTGTGATTAAAAGTTTTAATTTAGACAATTTAAATTTCAAACCCTAAATTTTAAAATGTTTAAAATACAACCGTATACTTATATAATATGACAAGAATAATATATATGTATAACTAAAATGTTGTCTTACCGTTAGTAGGCCTCATTCACGAAGCCGATCTATAAGGTGGGTATAAGGTTGCGGCCTATAAAATGGCGCTTAATGGGTGTACACTCACACCCACCGCTTGCTTGATCGATGGAGGGTCGTTAGCCGAACGGGTAGGATAGGGCAACCTCATCCTCTCATTAAAAGTATAATAAGTAATATAAAGTAACTACACATTTTTTTAAAAAAAAAAATTCCCAATCTTAGTTACTTTAGGAAAAGTGAATTGATGCAATCCCATTAAATTACACTTTGCACCCTTGCTAAGAAGTTAGTGGAGCGTGTGTGGTTTACCGGCACACTAATTGGTTCTAAGAAAAGGTGGCAAAGGGTGATTCATTGTTTATCATAGTTCGATGGAGCGTGTGTGGTTTACCGGCACATCGAATAGGTGACCGTTGCAATGAAGGCACCCTGTGAATTTGCATGGTAATTCCCACCCGCTTTGTGATCCTCGGTATCCCAGTCACAAACAAGAGGGGAATATCGAGATTTAAACGTGTCATTGAATAGTTTCAATGAATCTCATCCGAACCTAGGAATTCTCAATACATTTAGGACTTAAAGTTAGGTTTTTATGGTGGAGAATTAGTGAATCGTCATTCACTCACCTTCAATTTATTTGCATGTTAGATTACGGCATCCCTTTTCTAATTTGTAAAAGTTGTTGTTGGATCCTAGCCCTAATATTTCTTATTGGGTGATAATTAGGGATTCATATTCTAATCTATCTTTGTCCTTTCTAATTGTAGATGTCGAACGTAAACAACCCTGCTGCTAGTTCTTTCACATTGATGAGCCTTTGCCAAAAGGTCACCTTCGATGGAAGGAACTTTAGCGAATGGATAAGATACATTCGAAACATTGCTCGCTATGAGGATAAGTAGTATGTCCTCGATGAGAAGCTCGAGAAGATCGACCCTGAAATTGCTACTCCGGCTGAAATTACCGCTTTTGAAACTCATGAGCGCGATGCAACGAAGGTTCATTACATCATGATAGCCACCATGAACTCCGAATTCAAAAAGTCCTATGAGGACATGTACCCGTACGAGATGCATCAAGACTTATTGGAGAGATACCACCAAAACGCGAGACAAGAGAGTTATGAGATTTTCACTAACATGATTTCCGCTAAGATGGGTCATGGAGAGTCTATTACCGTGCACCTGCAAAAGATGCAAAGATATGTCGACCGCCTTCGCAAGTTAAATGTTGACTTTGGGGAAGACTTGGCGATCGACATGGTGCTTCACTCTTTGCCTCTGATGTACAATCAATTTAGGATGACCTACCACATGAACAAAGAGGAGGTCACCCTAAGCAAACTCCAAGGTCTCTTGAGGGTCGCTGAGAGCAACTTCAAAGACAAGTCTGTTGCACCAACTCCCAATCCACCCGCTGCTCCTGTCTTAGCTATTGGTCAAGGAAAGGGAAAGAAGAGGAAGGCTTCGTCTAAGAACTATCGCAAGGTTAAAGCCCGAGATGGTGCCTATTCTAGTGGGACCAAAGTTGATCCCGCTAAGCCTTGCCCTAACCATAAGGAGGCAGAGTGCCACCACTGCCACAAGATAGAACATTAGAAGAGAAGCTGCCCAGAGTACCTGCAAGCCATCAAGGAAGGAAAGATCAAGCCATCTTTCGCAGGTATATATATAATTAAATCTAACGATTCTAATCATGCTATTTCTTGGGTTCTTGATACCGGTTGTGGTTACCACATTTGTTCTAATGTGCAGGGACTAAGAAGAAGTAGGGATGTGGAGCAACGAAGGATCAATCTAATCATGGGGAACAGAAGATCGTCGCCTGTGACCAAGATTGGAGTGTATTCTTTAGTGCTTAGGAATAATTTATGTTTAGATTTGAACAATTGTTGCAATTCGCCAGAAATGGATAGAAACATCATTTCATTTCATGGTTTGTTTAGACAAGGTTTTAGATTTTCTGTTAATAATGAGAATGGTTCTATTTTGGCTTATCTAAATGGTGTCTTTTACTTTGAAGCTATACCATGTAATGGAATTTATGAAACTGTTATGATTGTTGATAACTTAGGAAATGATGTTTTGAACATAGATTCTTCCACTAGTATGGATAAAGCATCCTTGTGGCATTGTTGTCTTGGACATGTTAACAAGAAACGCATAGCCCAACTCCAAAAGGATGGAGTGTTGGAGTCATTCGACCTTAGGGAAGATGAAACGTGCGAGTCTTCTTTGCTTGGAAAGATGAATAAATCACCCTTCACAAGCACGTGTGAAAGGGGTGAGTGTCTGTTGGACCTAATACAATCCGATGTATGTGGACCGTTTAGATCAACCATGAAGGATGGGAACCGCTTCTACGTGACTTTTACCGATGATTATAGTAGATATGGGTATAGCTATTTAATCAAGCAAAAGTCAGAAACCTTTGAAAAGTTCAAAGAATTCAAGAATGAAGTGGAGAATCAATTCGGTAGGAAAATCAAGATCGAGGAGGAGAGTACATAAGTCTTGAATTCCACGATTATCTCAAGGAGTGTGGAATAGTTTCATAATTGACGCCTCCTAGGACACCGCAGTTGAATGGTGTGGCAGAAAGGCGTAATCGAACCTTATTGGATATGGTTCGCTCTATGATGAGTCGTGCTTCACTATCAATCTCTTTTTGGGGGTATGCCTTAGAGACTGCTGTCCATATCCTTAACCGAGTCCCTACTAAGAAGGTTTCCAAAACACCTCACGAGATGTAGACAGGGAAAGCTCCCTTGTTGGCACATATCAAGATTTCGGGTTGCGAGGCTTTCGTAAGACGAGATACTCAGGACAAGCTCGAACCTCGAAGTGAGCAATGTATTTTCATTGGCTACCCGCAGAAATCCTTTGGGTATCTCTTCTATAAACCGATGGACAATGTTGTCTTTGTTGCGAGGAGAGGAGTTTTCCAAGAGCGAGAACTCATTGGACAAGGAGACAATGGGAGGCAAATCGAGATTGAAGAGATTCAAGAGTCGATAGATGAAGGAACCTCTACCGCTGGCACTCAACCCGAGAAGGAAACTCCGGTTGAACCGATTGACGAGTCCTTACCTCTTAGACGTTCCGATAGAGTTAGAGTTCTACCCCAGTTTTATGGTTTTCATATTACTACCGAAGGGGACACGTATATTAGTGATGGTACACTAATAAACCTTGATGAACCTAATAGCTATAAGGAAGCCATGGCAGGCCCGGAGTCTACAAAATGGAAAGAGGCAATGGATAGCGAGATTCAATCCATGTATGATAACCAAGTTTGGAATTTTGTTGATAATGTGCCTGGACGTAAGACCGTTGGGTGTAAATGGATCTTCAAGAAGAAGACCGACGTGGATGGGAACATACACACATATAAAGCGCGATTGGTCGCGAAGGGCTTTTCTCAAACTCCCGGAGTTGACTATGATGAGACCTTCTCACCAGTTGCGAAGATAAAATCTATTAGAGTGATGCTAGCGATTGTCGCATTTCATGATTATGAGATTTGGCAAATGGATGTCAAGACCACTTTCCTTAACGGAAAGTTGGCTGAGGATGTTTACATGGCTCAGCTAGAGGGGTTTGTGGATCCGAAGCATCCGAATAGAGTGTGTAAGCTTGAGAAGTCCATTTATGGACTTAAGCAAGCGTCTCGCAGATGGAATCTTTGCTTCGATGAGAGAGTCAAAGAGTTTGGATTTGTACGAAGCGAAGATGAATCGTGTGTATATGTCAAAGCCAGTGGGAGTATAGTAAGATTCCTCGTTCTATATGTCAATGACATATTACTCATAGGAAACGACATCCCGACTCTGCAGGAAGTTAAGTCCTGGCTCAGGAAGTCCTTCGCTATGAAGGACCTCGGAGAGGCTTCTTACATTTTGGGAAAAAGGATAGTAAGAGAAAGAAGTAAGAGACTAATTGGACTTAGTCAGAACACTTACATAGAGAAGGTACTAAAACGTTTTAGTATGGAAAACTCAAAGAAGGGAGAATTACCGATACAAAGTAATGCCAAGTTGAGTAAGACTCAAATTCCGACTACCGAAGCTGAAATAGAAGAAATGAGTCGAGTAACATACGCTTCCGCAGTTGGCTCAATCATGTATGCTATGACTTGTACTCGCCCTGATGTAGCCTTTGCTTTGAGCATGGTTAGCAGATATCAAGGGAATCCTGGCAGATCCCATTGGATTTCGGTGAAGAATATCCTTAAGTACCTTCGGAGGACGAAGGAATGGTTCTTAGTCCTCAGAGGGAGTGATGACTTGAAGGTGCGAGGGTATAGCGACGCCAGCTTTCAGACCGACAGGGACAACTACCGTTCGCAGGCAGGCTGGGTCTTTACCCTAAATGGAGGAGCAGTGACTTGGAAAAGTTCCAAGCAAGAAACCGTAGCTGATTCAACGTGCGAATCAAAGTACACTGTAGCGAGCGAAGCGTCGAAGGAGGCAATATGGCTGAAGAACTTCATCGGTGATCTTGGAGTTGTACCTGCCATAAAGGAGCCCATGGAGATTTTCTGTGATAATGAAGGAGCGTTTGCCTTGACCAAGGAACCGATAGATCATGGTAGATCTAGACATATCGACAGAAAATATCACTTTATTAGACATCGTGTAGAAGAAGGACAACTCGTAGTGATGAGGATATCATTAGAAGATAACCCAGCAGATCCGCTAGGAGTATTGGGCTGAAGGATGATATTAGCATAGATTAGATAGTATAAGAAACGTGTAATAGATAAATGTAATTAACATTTGATGATTAAATAAAGGATTTTTATTTATGAGTAGCATTATTGTCTTATGTTAATTGTTTAACTATTGTTTCATTTTGCATGTTTTGACTTCCAGATAATTGAGTTTATTAAGAATAATCGAATTATTCAAATTGTCCACAATCGTTCATATGATGGAAGTAGATATGAATGAAGATTGTCGTGAATTGGTGAGTAGATTGTCTAAATGGTATTAGACATGGCAAAAGATTGTTGCGACGTTCATGAGTGCTTATGAACTGGTTTTGAGCATTGGAACAAACCCGCGCTTGCTAGAATCACCTTATGGAATATGATATAAAAGGGTGATCGCAGGACGATAATATCATATAGTCTTAAAACCTAGATATATGGTTTGTTATTTGTTAATTGATTGTACATTGATAATGCGAAAACGCATCAGTAACTCGTTGTCATAAAACGCATTGTTGTGTATAGTTGATTAATGAATAATTAAATGCATATAAGTCGAAGTTTATCTGTAACTTTTATCCCAAGGGAGTGAAAGCGATATCTCGGCCGCTCGATGATTTGATTTGACTTATGTGCCGGGCCCGGTCAGAACCGAATTGATGTGTTCGATTAAGTTCTATGTCAAATAAATCAGATATCGAGAAACCTAAATGCTTGACTAATCATTCCATAGAATTGTCAGCATGATATCTAACAGAGGACTGTACGATCCCTTATCTAAACAACAAAATTGATTAGATCAGAGTTTGACAGCATCTCTGAGAGCTACGATTGCAAATCGAATTGTACTTGTGCATATAGTTACTAGACTTATCCAAGTGGGAGACTGTTGGAATAGTGTCTAAGGCTGCAACTATATTAGGCAAGTATTTGACCCGGTTGTGCATATTCCTTTTGGGTTGCCTTCACCATAGCAACTTGATAGGATGATTTATTAAGAGAGAATAAATATTATTCATATATTATGAGAATAATATAAAGAATAATAATATTGTTATTTGATTAATAAAAGTCATAAATTAATTAGAATTAATTTGGTGACTTAAAGAGATTAATTAAGTAAGAGGGTATAAACTGTCAATTGTTTGATAGTTAAACTTTAGACTGTAAATCCATATTGGATAGGGGCGGACGTATTCTAGAAGCTAGAGATAGCTTAAAATCGTCCAAGTCTATCTAAGGAATGGATTTTGATTGCTTTAAGAGAAGATTATCCAATTAGGGTTTAAGCTGTAACCCTTATGGAGTCTACAAGTATAAATAGACCCTATGGCACAGGGAAATCGGCACTTGATCTAAAGTAGAGAATCCCTGGCCGAATTCCTCCCCTCTCCTCTCTCTCAAATCATCCTCCTTGCTATTTGGTGTTTGTAAGCCTTTAGAGGAGTGACAATTGTGACTTTAGAGCTCCAAGACAACAAGATCAAACAAGAGATTCAAAGGTATGATTCTAGATCTGATTTAGTATTGTTCTTATACCTAATTAGTCATTAGAAGTCTTGGATTCAAAGCATGTTTAATTACAAAGCCTAGATCCAAGCATTAGGGTTTTGCATGCGCACATAGGAAAGTTCTTATGGCTAAAACCCATCATTTCTTGCTTACATATCCAAGACGACAATGCCATAATGATGCTTTATCCATGTTATTATCATTAGAAGAATCAATACAAAACACATTATTTCCTAGGTTATCTACAACATACATAGCTTCATACACACCATCACAAGGTAATGCTTTAAAATAAAGAACATTATTAAAGTAAGCATTTATTCCACCAATTTCATTATCTAAAAAAAGGTAAACCCTTGTTTGTACAAAGCATGAAAGGAAATAATATTTCTTGCCATTTCAGGCGAGTAACAACATGTATTCAAATCTAATGTAAGCCCACTACTTAGCAACAAAGAATAAACTCCAATCTTGGTGACAGGTGAAGCTTTCTTATTCCCCATGATCAAGTTTATCTTTCCATGCTCCACATTCTCACTTATTCTTAGTCCGTGCAAATCAGAATATATGTGAATACCATAACCTATATCAAGGACCCAAAAGTTAGAATAGGGTGAGCTATAAGACAATATTGTGTAAATACTCACATGGGTCGGTTTTCCTTTCCATCCTTAATATCTTGCTGGTACTTTGGGCAGTTTCACTTCCAATGCGACTTTTCATGGCAATAGAAGCCTTTAGCCTCTTTTGGGTCAGAAGGAGTGACAAAACCTTTCTTGGTTCCACTCAAATAGGAGCCATCAAGGGTCTTACCCTTGGTACCCTTCGAAGGGTTTTTCCTCTTTTTCCCTTTACCTTTCTCGATTTCCAGGATAGGGGCGAAGTTTGGAGTAGGAGTAGGAGTGGTAACAACCAACTTACCTTTAAGACCAGTTTGAACGGTCTTAAGGAGTCCTTGAAGCTTGCTAAGGGTAACTTCCTCCTTGTTCATGTGGTATGTCATTCGGAATTGATCATAACACTAGGGTAAGGAGTGAAAAATGATAAATATTGCCAACTCCTCGGGGAAGTTCACATTAAGTTTCAACAACCGGTCCACATACCTTTGCATTTTCTGCAAGTGGCCGGTGATGGGTTCATCATCCTTCATTCGGGTTGTTATCATGGAGCAGATGATATCATACATCTCTTTTCGAGCACTCTGATGCTAGTGGTCCATCAAGTCCTGGTGCATCTCAAAAGGGTAATAGTCCTCATAGGACTTTTGGAGTTTAGTTGTCATAGTATACATCATGAATCATGCCACTTTGGTGGCATCTCTTTCATGAGCCCGAAAGTCAGCGGTCTCCTGAGGGGTAACAGTGGACTCATCAATGTCCTTCACCTCCTTATCAAGGACACATTCCTTATCCTTGTAGCGAGTAATCATCCTGATGTTCTGGATCCAATCCATAAAGTTGGAACCATCAAACATGACTCTCCCATAAAGGTTCATAAGAGAGAAGGAGTCGGTAGGGTTTGAGCCAGAAGCAGCATTGTTAAAAGACATCTGAAAAGAAGAAAAAGTTTAGTTTAGATATAAAGATAGTCCTTAATAAAACACCCAAATTTATTATGAAGGCTAGGACCCAATCAAAAGATATTATAGCTTAGAAGAGGAATGTCGTAATCTAAGCTATAACATATTTGAAAGGTAGGTGAATGGAGATTCACCAATTTCCACCATGAAAAACGAAATATAAGTTACTTGGTTTTAATTAGTTTTTAGAAACTCCAAGATTCTTTTGAGATTCATTGAAGTTTTCAATGGCATGTTTCAATCTCGAGTGTGCCCTTCATGTTTTGTGACTGGGATACTGAGGATCACAAAACAAGGTGTGAAGTAACCATGCAAATTACTTGGTACCCTTAATTTTTTTCACTCAATCGATCTGTCGGTTAACCACATACGCTCCACCGACCTATGAAAAACCTTAAGTCACCCTTTGCCTACCTTGTTAAGTCCAAGTTAGTGTGCCGGTTAACGACACACGCTCCACTCACGACTTAATCAAAGTGCAAAGTGTAATTTCATGGGTTAGCGCCTTATTCACATTTTCCTAAAGTAACTAAGATTGGGTATTAATAATAGCCTTTAGTTACTTTATAATAATCATTATACTTTTAATGAGAATTTTTAAGTCATTGTCCTACCCGTTCGGCTAATGACCCTCCACCAGTCAAGGAAGTAGTGGGTGAGAGTGGACACCCATTAAGCGGTCACTTTATAGGCAACAACCTTATACCCCGCTTATAGATCGTCTTCGTGAATATGGCCTACTAACGGTAAAAAGACTTGATCTTATACATATATATATATATATATATATATATATATATATATATATATATATAATTAACATATAATATTATAAAGTATAAGGGTTGAATTTTAACTTTTAAAATTATAGGGGTAGGAACTAAAGTTTACTAGATGACTTTACTTGTTCCAAAACTTGAGGGCAAGTTTTGTAACTTTACAAAACTTTTCATCTTTCATAACTTATGAGCTTTTGTTTATTAAAAATGAAGACTCTTCATTTTTGGAACTTATGTGTTCTTTTAATGGATCTAAATACAAAGTGACTTTTCGTTATCCATAACTTGAGGACAAGTTATGGACTCCATTAAAACACATCATGGTCATGAACTAACTACCAATTAATAGCACATAATTCCTATGATCTTTCAATAACTCATAAGAACATGAATATTCATATCAAAATTTCAAGAACATATGAACACATATAAACATGGAATTTTGTTATTAGCCATTGTAAATGGATTAGAACAACCATTACACCAACTAAAACAAGTTTTAAAACACGAAAACAGTTTAGGGTAATGTCTCTAGTTCATTTCCAACATCAAAAATTGAAAATCTGCACTCTGCCTGACTGTCACACCCCAAAACCAAGAACGGCGGAAACGTTCTGGGGCGGAGGACGTTATGTAAAGTATCACAACACAGTAAATGTAAATAAGCAAACAACATCATCCATTGCATTAAATATATATAATTTTAATACAAGTGTGTTCTGTACAGTTTTAGACACCAAAAATATTAGGTAAATCAAAATAATAATATGATGAGTCTTGAATACGCTCCATCTTCTCAAAAGTTGGCATCGGTACCTGTCTACTGATGACCTGAGAATACAAGTTATTTTGAAAGAGTTTATCAACATTAAGTTGGTGAGTTCATAAGTATTTTAGTGTCGGCGTTTGTTATCAAAAACGTTTGAACGTGTCTCAAGTATAAGTTTGTAAAATGTATGTAAGTGTTTGTAAAAGTTTGATCTCTCAGAAAAACCTATATTTTCTATTAAAATAGCCTTCTACCAAGGCTTAACTGTTTTGTATGCTCGTTTGTTGTAAAAGTGTGCAATTTCCCAAGTGCAACTATCATTTAACAAAATATAGTTTGTACATTAATGTTTAAGTGAGGTTATCACCAAAAATATGTAATGGGTAAATCATTGTAGTACTGTAGTTTTGTTTTATAGGAACTACTATTGTACTAACTACCTTAAACCAGATTTATATTAAGGTAAAATGTGATAAATTGCACCATGCTATCGATTGGTAACAATGACATACGAATGGTCGTAATAACGGAATGACGTTTGGCACCCACAGACCTGCAGGTCCGGCTGTAGCTAGCAGCAAGGTGTAGGATAGTCAATCCAGTATAGATCTATACGCAAACTCACGCTCTCCCTCCAAGAGAATTCTGGCTACAACTCGGAACATGACATTTAAGGCATGCTCCGATACAGTGGATCACAATTGTTAATGTATTCTCGTATATGTAAAGTAATGTTTCTAGTTCTAGTATAGTTGTATATGTTCTCCTCCTGGTATAGTTGTATATGTTCTCGTAGTATAGTTGTATATGTTCTCTTCCTAGTATAGTTGTATATGTTCTCATAGTATAGTTGTATATGTATGATCCTGTGTTACCCCGATGGTAACTAACTATTGATCTGTCTAGTACGTATGAATATGGAAGTACTTTTATGTCTATATATGCATATTTGATATATAATTAATATTGAAACGACCTTCGGATGGTCACCCGAAATCCCACCAGACCACATCCAAATCAAGAAAAAGGAAATAGGGCAGATGGCATTCCTAAGCCCTTTAAACATTATGTATACATCTATACATATATGGGCGTGCAATTTATAAGAAGTAAAAGCATAAATAAGTTTTTATAAGACATTTGGTACATAAATATTATTTCAAGAAAAGATCGACTTGATGTCAATCTATAAAACAATTTGAAGGCATAAGTTTGATAAAATAGTTTAAGCATAAGGAAAATTTGTTTGAATCATAGTTGTAAATAAGTTTGAAAAGTAAAAGAGTTTGTAAAACATTTTGAAGTAAAACAGTTTGATAAACAGTTTGATGAACAGTTTTATCAAACTGTTTGAACAGCGATAAAATAATTGGTTTCCTAGTTATTAATCACATGTGATTAAATGCAATCACATGTGATTGAAGCAATAACTCTATGTATTTAACTTGTATCCCCCCCATAAAGTATTTAAAACATTTAAAATCATTTCAAAGGTTGATTAAAGGGGTATGAACTCACTTGTGGTGAGTGATTTAAATTGCAGTGTCGGATACCGTGCTAGGTGGCAAACGGACACTTGTTTACACGCACGAGCCTAACTATCATATAATAAGCATATATATATATATATATATATATATATATATATATATATATATATATATATATATATATATATATATATAACTAATTAGCCAAATAATAACTTAATAAAATAAGTTGGGACACTTAGGAACATGAAAACACTTTGCATAAATGTTATAGGTCCTAAGGGTTGCATCTAAGTCGATATGGGACAAGGCAAAGGGGTTTGAAGCACCAAATGACCTTGTATAATAGTTTACCACCCAACAAACCCCACCTTTGGAGTTTACGGCCATGAACCCATGAGTTTACGGCCGTGAACTCCTCACTTGGTGGTTTTGGGTGTTTTGAAGTGCTATCTTAATCCTAGAATTAGCCTAGCATTGTTGGAATAATCCTTGAAGTAGTTTAAGGCCCTAGAATGCTCCATTGAGGAGTTTACGGCCTAAAGACCATATCCCCTAGAGTTTACGGCCGTAAACTCCTATGGGGTGTTGGTTTTAATTCTTTTTGGTCACTTGCACATGTAGGATAGCTTCTATGTTTTTGTCTAAGGCTAAAGGGGACATTAGGCACACATTTGTGCCTTTACTTGGAGTTTACGGCCCAAGTGATGTTCCTTGGCCATAAACTCCCTTTAAGGGATGGTTTTGATGTCATGTACTCCCCATTCAAGTTACAAGTATCAAAGGGTAATAGTCTTAAAGCCTTAGGGGTGATTTAGGGCACTTATAGCCCTTAAAAAGGGGTTTACGGCCCAAGAGATATCCTTGGCCGTAAACTCCTATAACTAGTGGTTCTTGATTGATTTCTAGCCTCTAATGTTTATACATTAAGTCCTTAGCTAGTTGCCTAACAAGGAAACGGGACTAGGTAGCCTTAAAGCTCCATTTTGGAGTTTACTCCCCAAGAATGTTCTTGGGCGGTAAACTCCCGGATCTTGCGTTGTAGACATGTAATTAATGTTATAAAGCATATAACAAGTATTAAAACATATCTAGGAAAGTAGACTCACAATCTGGGATGAAAACCCGAAGATCCGTCAGATAGAAAATGGCTTTTCTCTAGTTAGATTTGTGAATAATGAATTAATTAATTCAGAAATCTAATTATAGTCCTGAAATATTTTGGCAGAAAATATTTTTATTCTGGAGATTGGACTATGACATTATGAAACTTGGAATGTTCAAGTTTCACCAATCCAGGAGCATCCACTCTCCTGATATCTCCTGAAATGTAAACCCTAATGTACATAAACTTGTTCGGAAAAGTCTGAAAATCACTGAAACTGAACTGGCTTCTATTGAATACATATTGTTCGTACAAATGGAAATTTCGGGTTGTCACACTGACCAACTCGTTGAGTGCAAGAACAGACTCGCCGAGTTGGTTGCAGATTCACTGGGACTCGTCGATTCCCCCCATGGACTTGGTGAGTCCCCTGTGAAGACAACAAGAATTTCGACTTTTTTCACTATTTTGCATCAAGTATCAAACAAACAAGCCTAGGCATTGATACCACTATAGGGTTTTGAGCATTCTAACACTCCTAAGGTGTACATGCAACCCTAGAAACCTTGGATCTATGTTTGTCTACAATACATACAAAATTTGATTTCCAAGGTTGTTAATCCTATCTAGCATACATGGGGAACTTTAAACATAAAAGATAGCTAGAAATACATACCTTGTAGTGATTTTGATTCCTTGAAAACCTTGTGAGCCTTGAACCCCAAGTGTGATGCCTCAAATGTCTCACAAAACACCAAAAGCACTTGGTATAAACTTAATAGAAATGTCACACACACTTAGAAATCGGCTATGCCTTCACACTTTTGCTTAAGTGCCGATTTTGGTGAACATAAGGATCCTTATATAGTGTGTTACAATTAGGGTTACACCATGTAAACCCTAATTGTCATGACCTTTCACTTCCAAGACCCATGGGTTCTACAAACACCATGGAGCATCCTATGGGTCTTAGCCCAACTTGATAATCCATGGAGCATTTACCCCACTATACAAGTATGGACGATTTACACAATCAACCCATGTATTTAATTAGTCACCTTTTGATCACTTAATTAATTCTAAATTAATTATTGATCAAAGCTAATTAACTAATATTATTAATATATTAGTGTTGAGAGAAAAACTTGGAGACACACTTGAACAAACGTTAGAACAAGTTAATTGCGGAATAGTTAATCTCTAAGGATCTAAAAGCTCAACAATAATAAAGTTAGATAGTTAGATAGTTAGATAGTTAGTTGTGGAAAGTAAAGAAAGATAAATGATAAAAGTTATATCAAGAATACACTTAAATTGATTCATAACAAGGAATACAGTCACTCCAAGTTAGTAAGCGAGATCAAGTTTAGTGATTAAGTCTAGAAGATTTGCTCCGAAGAGAGGTTATGTTCCAGTAGCCGTTTGAGTGTGATAAAGATAAGACAGATAACTGATGAAGATAAGAAAGATGAGAAAGCTTGTGTATTAAGAAGTTAAGAGTTCTCACACTCACATATATCACAAGTACATAATACATAAGAAAGAGTCTCTATTTATAGAGTTTAGAAAAGAACAACTCTATGAGCAGTCGTGCAAGGCATGCCGGACAATAGAGTGAATTACATAGTAAGGAAATAACTAAGACTGCGGATAAGTAAGACTTGAATACTCCGGATGTTGCTGATGGAGAATGGTTGCGGTCTCAGTTGTAGAGATTGACTCCGGTGCTGAATTGGCTGCGGGTACTGAACCGTTGCGGTAGATAAGTTCAAAAGGGTCACTTTCATGTTTCAACAATTTCCCCCTAAGTGACCTTTTTAACTTTGGTTCAGTTATTAAGTCTGAGAAACTTGATCAAAATCCACCAAAAGTTTTCTAACATTTTCCAACCATAAGATTCTTCTGGAGATCTCGAACTTGACTTCCGCAGTAGTGTGTTTTGATCTTTCCACTGCAGTCTTGCATATGTCAAGTTGCTTCTTGGGTAGGCGATGCATGGCATTCATCGGAATGAAATATTTGACATTGTCCGTTTTCCAGTTGAATATGATGCCAAGATCTGGGAAGTTGGTTGCGCCTAGAGATATTTCTTCAAAACCTTCTGTAAGCATTAACACTTGTTCAAGTGGTGGAAGGTCAAATTTCTTGACAATGGTGGGGTATATGTCCGCATCAATCTTCGCAAAGGCACAGACAGTTTCCTTGATGAAGGATTTGGCTTTGTCGAGAGCTATATGCATCTTAGGATGTTTCACTACCTTGTTCTGAAAAACTATGGCAATGAGAAATATTTCTTCAGGATTCATGCAGGGAAAGTCTGCCTGGGTGCGGATGTAATCATGCTCTCTTCTGGTCAGAGTGAATTGAGCAAAGTCTACTTTCATAAACTTCCGCATCTTGTAGTTCTTCACTGCGAATGGTCTATCGTTAGACCAAATGTTTTCTACTGAAGAGCCATGCTTCTCATAGAATCGAGTCACTCTTTCGAATTCCATTGGCAGACGCTTGTGATCAGGAAGACTGCGGTCCATGGAGTCAAAGATAGCAAAGTACTTGGCATTGGGAGAAATTGGAATATCCCAATAACCATCTGATGGTGGTTCAGCATATGTGAGGTGGGGAATGTAGTCTTCATCAAGTACCCTGCAGAGAGGATTGACCCATGAGTTGATCAGCGATTCATCAATCATAGTGTCAAAACTGCATTCTTTCCATATAATTTCGGCTTGCTTGGCTGCTTTCCAGTCATGTTTCGTCTGGGCGGTAGCAGGAGAATCTGTAGAGCTTTCTGAGGACATATATTCCTCAAGATTCTTTAGATGAGGAGGCGTTAGAGGACGGTTTATGTTGTTTTTGGGTGATGAGTGGGGAGATGGAATATTTTGAGATGGTGGAGGGGAAGGCTGCGGAGTGGGAATTTTATTTGTGGTGATTGGAGGGCTCTGTCGGATGGATGTATTTGAGCGCTCACCGCGATCGTCTTCTCTATCACTTCCTCCTCTTGAGAAATGCAATCCTGGTGCTTCCTCAAGCCATTGTTTCAGTCCATCAACTTTGGCACAAACCTCAGCAAAGTGTGCTTTCATTGATTCGGTCAGTTGGGAGTTGTTTGGAATGGCAGAGTTGAAGAGCAGCTTGTGAATATCCATTGTGAGCTGCAGTATCTCTGGGCCATGAAATTTTGATGTGAGGGATTTCTGCATGCAGGCGATTGTTGCATGAAGAACAGAAATCGTGGACTCATAGGTAGTATGAGTTTCCTCTATTGCCTTTTGGGACTGGGCAGCTTGATCCGCAATGGCTGTTTGTAAGCCTTGTTTGATTGCGGTGATCTCAGTGATGAGGCGTTCCGTTGCGGCCATGAAATCTTGATGGTCGGCCCTGCGGTTGGTGTCGAGAGATCGTATTCCCATCTCGAATTTGAGAGAGATGCACTCAGCGGCCATACGCTCTCTTGTTTCTAGTCGTTCGATGCGCTCAATTAGGGATTGCGGTCCTAGGAGATCTTCTGGTGGAGGTTGGGTAGGCTTAACCGCAGCCAAAATTTGATCAACTTTGGCTTGAAGGTTGAGAAATTCTTTACGAGTGACCGCATCTTTCTTCTTTTTCTTCTTCTTTTCTTTAGGCTTAGAAGTGGAGTGCTGAGAACTGTTGGATTCTTCTTCTTCCTCGAACATCATGAGGTCATCATCTGATGTATTCGGTTTGTTGACCTCTTGGATGTCTTCATCGTCAAAGCCGAAGTTTGGGGCCGAGTTGAGTTCAATAGCTGGCTCTTCGTCTTGAGATGGGTTGACTGCGGTAGGTGGAACAGGAGGTGAAGAAGGAGTAACATTTGATGTACATGCGGCTGCGGTTGAGGCTTGGGCTTTCAGCACAGTTTTGAACCATTTGGTTTATCCAAGTCTGAACCTTAAGAATTGTTGCAGCAGTGTGGGCGTTGCTGATGGCATTTGCCCAGTATCTAGCTACGGACAAAATTTCTTGCTCCTTCTGCTTTTGTTGTTTGACCTGCTGCTCCTTGCGGGCTTGGAACGCCCTTTTGAAAGCACCTTACTTCTTGATTTCAGTATCAGTGGTTGGTTGATACCGACTCCAAGAATCATTCGAGTCTTCATCGTCCATTCCTTGTTGTCGCACCAAGGTGTCCCTTGGGTTCACAGATCCTTGCACATTAGTGCTCACCGTGCCTAAACCACCTGATACAGATGTAGGCAGAGTAGGATTTCCTGGGTTTCCTTGGTCTCCTTGACCCGTGGTCAAGTTTGGCCTCGACCCAGTTCTGTCATAGGCGAAAGAGATGCCCTGCGGATGGAGTGGTGTTTGTAGTGTTTGGGATACTTGCAAGAGGATGGAGTCTAACTCCTCAGAAGAAAAGATGTGCAGCCTGGAAGCCCTGGAGACCTTAGGGCGATTACCAGTTTTATCTACTTGAGATCCAAATGGGGGGCTGTCTCCACGTTCAGAAGAAGATGAGGATGAAACAATCTCACAAGATGAGCTTGAGTGGTATTCGAGGGTGGCATTGATAGATGTGCGGCGACCCCAAGGACTACCGGAGCCTTTTGAGAGGCTTGAGTATCAGTCCGGTCACGCATATGGCTAGTAGTTTCAGTTGTCTTTGTTTTCTTGAGGATAGATATGGGTAATCTATCTTCCTCAGAGTCACTGCTTGATACAGTGGTGGTTTTGGTTTTGCGTTTCTTGGAGGGTGCGGTTTGTTTTGGAGCTTTCTTTTTGGGTGTCGTAGCTTTCTTTTTAGAAGCTACTGATTTTCTCCGTTGAGAAAGGTTAGAGAGTGTAGTGGCAGAGGGGGTTGCGGTACCCTCAGGAAGAATAGTTGAAGAAGGAAGAGGTGGGGTAGAAGGGTATGGGATAATACCCTTCGTGGCCTCAATATGATCTGAGACATCAGCAGTCTCAAGAACAAGCAGTGAAAGAATGTGTGTGGGGAGCCTGCAGATAGGTCCAAAAGTAGTTTGATCAGAGGAAAGAGTATACGTTTTGAGATCCTAAGTGACAAAGAAATTGATGTCACTTCCCATGTCGAGACCAGCATCCGCATGCAGATCAGAAATACACAGAGACCAAAAGCGAGCAAAAGTGAGCTCGGTTGGGTTTTCCTTTGGTTGTCCTTTGGGAATGTACTGGAGGAAATCATCCCAAAGAATTTGACCGTAGTTGACATCACGGCCGGTGAAGATGCTTCATACAAGTTCAAGGAGCTTGAGTCCCATGTTGTCGATGCCTCCGGTTCTGCCAGATAGACATCGGATGACGAAGTGGCATACAAACTGCCAAACCGCAGGCAACTGATTTTTCTTAAACTCACTAACCCCTCGGATTGGTTTCTGGTAACCCATTTGGTACAGTGTGGTAGTGATATCGGATAAGGATGGAGTGAAGATTTTGATGGAGGGATAGATTAACAGGTTAATGGAGGTTAAGAATTTTTCTTTGGTCAAGATGACCAAGGAATCGTTGACGAGGTTCAGATGCACTTCTTGAGGATTTTCCATTGGTCTGTATGAAGACAGAGCACATTTAAAAAGTGTAGAAACGGGAACAACATCGGTGAATGAGTCGAACGGGCCAAAAAAGGATTTGGTTCTTGGGATGCTTGATCATCGGTTTTGTTGGAGCATTGTAAGAAGGATGAACGTCAAACATAGCCCTGAAGTTGCTTGAAGCGATTGTTGGTGATGTGGAACCGGTTTGATTCATCGAACTTGAAGCCTTGGATTGCTTCTTTGATGCACCAGATTTCGCCATTGAGTGTTATGAGATGGAAGTTCTTGAGAGCTTTTGTGAGTTCTTGGAGAGTTGAGAGAGTAATCGATTATCTGAGAGTGTAAATGATTATACAGAAGAAGAAGGGTTTATAAAGGGGGGTAAAATGATTTTAACACTAGGTAAAGGATAAGAGGGGGTAAGAAGTTGAATGGGGTTTTGGGGGGAATCAACAATTCTAGAATTGAATCTCAACCACACGAATATGAAACGGGTTTTAAAGAGATTTGAGAAATCTTAAAAGGAGGATTTGCATTTAATGGTGGAGTGGACGCATGGTAATACGTCAGGTAATCGTGGGTTGATGAGAGAGAAAGTTGAAACTGATTGGACGTGTTTGGGAGAGGAAAGGACAAGTTGAAAAAGGATTGATTTGGGAATCATTCCTTTTGGCATCATCCCTAAAAAAGGTCTGATACAGGGTTTATTAAGAAAGGTAAAGTGACAGTTTCTAAAGGGAATGTTTGTATTTTATTTAATGAGGGATCAATAAATAGCACACAAGGATTCAAGAGTTAATGAATCGGTTGGAATTTATTTGAGATGGTTGCGGATGAATTCATCAAAGCCGTTGAGAAACTCCATTGCGGATGAGAAAGAAAGATTTTGGAGAATCTGTGAGACAAACACTTGTACAAAATTTAGAAATAAAGGAACATTAAGACCCATGATAGATACGTATGACATATGGTTGTGGTACCTATATTGCTGTAACAACTCAAATTTTTCAAACAAATTTTTCATTTTTAAAACATAATGTTTTCCATTAAAACAAGGCATAAATAGTTTAATTATTCGGTCAACACAATTATTCAAACTCCCAAGATCCTAAGACAATCTTCAGTGTGTATCGATCATGCCGGCGCCTTCCCACGGTCCTCGCTAGTACCTGAAATACATACATACACAACAACTGTAAGCATAAATGCTTAGTGAGTTCCCCAATATACACTTACACACATACGCCTTTCCAGGCCCTGACCCTCTGGTCCTCATTACAACGCCTTCCGGCCCATAACATAATCGCCTTCCGGCCCATAACATATTGCCTTCCGGCCCACATATCATACATAGTACATATAACACTTAACTTACCACATATAGCATACATATCCATATCACACTTAACTTACCACTTATAGCATACATCTTCATATAACACTTGACTTACCACTTATAGCATATAAACATAATACATAACATACTTGACCTTCCGGTCACACAGTCAAACCCTTCCGGGTGGAGTATAGTGAGAAGACTCACCTCGTAAATGCTGAAAGCTAGCAACTCCTGAAATCACTCGCGCACCCACCAACGAGCTACAATCCTCCTATAACATTACATAACTCATTAACACTCATATCATCTAAGTGTGACTATCCCTAAGAAGTCAGACTTAGGTCAACTCTGGTCAACGGTCAACGGTCAACTCGACTGGACTCGGCGAGTACCATGGCGACTCGGCGAGTCTAGTCGTCCTCACAGATTCCTGAATATTCCCTTTCTACTCGTCGAGTATACCTCTCGACTCGACGAGGTCATCGTGGAAGAATCGCGGGGCCACCCCGACTCCACTCGCCGAGTCTGATGAACAACTCGGCGAGTCCCAGCTCATCTTCAAGCTACTCGCCGAGTCTGAAGAACAACTCGGTGAGTCCATGCCATGCAGACGAGTAACTGCTTCCTGGGATGGGTCTCGTCCCGAAGTACAAATGCATGGGACCTTCTGGACCTCTAAAGGTCCTAATACAAGACTATAATCGTGGGGTAATAAGGCATTTCTTCATCAAATCACTAAATGGGTTCTATAAACCCTAATTTCATAAATACATCAAAGTAACAGATTTGGTCCGAGTTATTACCTGGAAACGCACTCTCTGTGTCCCCCAAATCTCAGAACTCAATCCCTCTTGATATTCCTTTAGCCAAATCCCCCGTCTTCTTGCTTAACCAATTCTTCCAAGTTCCAAAGCTTTCTCCCTTGCTCTAGGCGTCCACAGCGATTAGGGTTTCTCTCAATTGACCAAAAGACTGAAAATGACGGCTTAATAGGCGTTAAATACGATCCAAACTGAACGGTTAGGGTTTCTGCTGAACAGCGTCGACTCGCCGAGTCCATAACTGGACTCGTCGAGTCCAGTCGCGGACCCGCGACCAAGTCCGCGATCCTACTCGGCGAGTCTAGGCTCCAACTCGCCGAGTCCCCTCTTAAATCACCCCAAAAACATAATTTTAATAATACCTGAGATTCCGGGCTGTTACAATTCTCCCCCACTTGGATTAGACTTCGCCCTCGAAGTCTCATTCTGAAAATAGTTCCGGATGCTGCTCCCGCATTTCACGCTCCGGTTCCCAAGTCATTTCTGATCCCTTACGGTGTTGCCATTGAACCAACACCAGAGGTACTTCCTTATTCCTCAGAGCCTTGATCTTCCGATCCCTGATAGCCACTGGTCTCTCCGCGTAATTCAGGCTCGCATCTACCTGAATATCCTCCAATGGAACCACTGCCGACTCATCGGCTATGCACTTCCTCAACTGCGACACATGAAAAGTGTCATGGATCTGACCCAACTCCGCTGGCAACTCCAACCGATAGGCCACCCGGCCTACTCTTGCAACCACACGAAATGGCCCAATATACCGGGGCCCCAATTTGCCCCTCTTCCTGAATCGAATCACTCCTTTCCAAGGAGAGACTTTCAGGAGAACGAAGTCGCCGACTTGAAATTCAAGCTCGGATCGGCGCCTGTCTACGTAACTCTTCTGTCGGCTCTGGGCAGTCAATAATCTTTGTCTCACTTGTTGAATCTGCTCTGTCGTCTGGAGTATGATCTCCGTGCTGCCCATCACTCTCTGTCCCACTTCTCCCCAGCAAATGGGAGTCCGACACCTCCTACCATACAACAGCTCGAAAGGCGGCATACCAATGCTCGAATGATGGCTGTTGTTGTAGGAAAACTCCGCCAATGGTAAATACGCATCCCAACTACCCCCGAAGTCTAACACACACGCTCAGAGCATGTCCTCCAATGTCTGAATTGTCCGCTCGCTCTGACCGTCTGTCTGGGGATGGTATGCGGTACTAAAATGCAATTTAGTACCCAGCTCCTCATGGAATTTCTTCCAGAATCTAGAAGTAAAGCGCACATCACGGTCTGACACAATCGAGATCGGCACCCCGTGCCGAGACACCACCTCTCTAACGTATATCTCCGCCAATTTCTCCGCCGAAGAACTCTCACTAATGGCAAGGAAGTGTGCACTCTTTGTCAACCTATCCACGATCACCCAAATTGCGTCAACTCCCCTAGCAGTCCTCGGCAATTTGGTGATAAAATCCATAGTAATCTGTTCCCACTTCCACTCGGGGATCTCCAATGGCTGTAACTTGCCATGCGGTCTCTGGTGCTCAGCCTTAACCCTACGGCAGGTCAAGCACCTCTCAACGAACCATGCCACGTCCCTCTTCATACAGGGCCACCAATATTCCTTCCTTAGATCCAGATACATCTTTGTAGCACCGGGATGGATCGAGAATTTCGATTTGTGAGCCTCTTCCATCAACGTAACACGCGTACCGCCCACGAACGGCACCCAAATCCGACCCCGAAACGTCATAAGGCCTCGACCATCCTTGACAAACTCTGAGACTAACCCCACAACCCACTCCTTCTTCTGCATTTCTGGTCGCACAGCCTCAGCCTGTGCCCTACGAATATCGTCCAATACAGGAGTCATCACAGTCAGCCTCAAGCACACATCTCGCAATGGAGTGCTCTCCGTCCTGCGGCTCAATGCATCGGCTACCACATTAGCCTTGCCTGGGTGGTACAGGATCTCACAATCATAATCCTTGACCACATCCAACCACCTCCTCTGACGCATATTTAGGTTGGGTTGATCCATCAAATATTTCAAACTCTTATGGTCCGTGTATATCGTACATCGAACCCCATACAAGTAGTGGCGCCAAATCTTGAGAGCGAACACTACTGCCCCCAGCTCTAAATCATGCGTAGGATATCTCGCCTCATGAGGCTTCAGCTGCCTCGATGCATAAGCTATCACATGACCCCTCTGCATCAGCACTGCACCCAATCCCGAAATCGATGCGTCGCAATATACCACGAAATCTTCCATCCCTTCTGGGAGAGCTAATACCGGGGCTTCGCACAATCTCTGGCGAAGTGTCTCAAAGGAAGTCTGCTGCTCGGGCCCCCATGAGAACGTAACACCCTTCCGGGTCAATCTGGTGAGTGGCACTGCGATCTTGGAGAAACCCTTGATAAATCTCCGATAATACCCTGCCAACCCAAGGAAACTTCTGATCTCAGAGGGTGACTTCGGCACCTCCCAACTCATCACCGCCTCAACCTTGGCCGGGTCGACCAATATCCCTTTTTGATTAACCACATGTTCTAGAAACTGGACCTCCCGCAACCAGAATTCACATTTGGAGAACTTTGCATAAAGTTTCTCCGACCTCAATACCTCAAGGACCTCCCTCAAATGCTCCTCATGCTGCTCTCTCGATCTCGAATACACCAGAATGTCGTCTATAAATACGATCACCGACCGATCCAACATCGGTCTGCATACCCTGTTCATGAGATCCATGAACACAGCCGGGGCATTGGTGAGTCCAAAAGGCATCACCACAAACTCATAATGCCCATATCGCGTCCTAAACGCTGTCTTCTGAACATCCTCATCCCGTACTCTCACCTGATGGTAACCCGACCTCAGATCGATCTTGGAAAACCAAGATGCTCCCTGCAACTGATCGAATAAATCATCGATCCTCGGCAACGGGTAACGGTTCTTGACCGTTAGCTTGTTCAACTCCCGGTAATCAATGCACATCCGGTGTGAACCATCCTTCTTCTTGACGAACAAAATAGGTGCTCCCCATGGGGAGCTGCTCGGCCGAATGAATCCCTTTCCCAGCAACTCCTGGAGTTGCGAAGACAACTCTTGCATCTCTGGAGGTGCAAGACGATAGGGCACTTTAGCAATAGGCGCTGCCCCCGGCACCAGATCAATACTAAACTCTACTTGCCTCACCGGCGGTACTCCCGGCAACTCCTCAGGAAAGACATCTGAAAATTCGCGCACCACCGGAACTTCCTCAACTGACTTCGGTTTCTCGGAAACCTTCCGCGTATCCATCACATACGCCACAAAACCTTTACAGCCCTGCCGTAGACACTGCCTCGCCCTAGCGGCCGAACAAAAAGCTGATCCCGTACGGGTACCCTCACCGTACACCGAAAGAGCTCCCCCTCTAGGGTCTCGTATAGTCACCAACTGACGCTCACAGTCAATGACAGCGCCGAACCGGCTCAGCCAGTCCATGCCCACGATGACACAGACATCCCCCATCGCGATAGGAATCAGATCAATTGGAAATCCAATCCCGAAAATCTCTAGCACACATCCCCGAAGAACCTCCGTAGCACAAATCACCTTCTCGTCAGCTATAGAAACTTTCAAAGGTCGACTCAACGACTCACGACTAACGCCGATATGCTGACTAAAGGCCAAGGACACAAAGGACCTACTCGCACCCGAGTCAAATAACACTAAGGCAGGCACAGAGTTCACAAGGAAAGTACCTACGCGCATAATAATATAAGCATAACATATCGACATTAAGTAAATACATGAATTACAACATACCTGCCACAACATCGGGCGCAGCGCGGACCTCCTCCGCAGTCAGCTGAAAGGCTCTCCCACGAGCCCTCGGGGCCTCGACCTTCACCGGTCGAGTCTCAGTAGTCCTGGCAACAGGTGCAGATCCCTGACGAAGCTGAGGGCACTCGGCCTTCCGATGGCCGGTCTGGTTGCAATGAAAGCAAACCATAAATCCCTTGGGACACTCCCTAGCAATGTGTCCCTCCTTGCCACACTTGTAGCAAGCACCGGCTCGACACGCCCCATCGTGACCCTTACCGCACTTTACGCAAGTGCGGTTCTTCGAACCTCCCGTCCTCGAATCGGCGGACTTGATCCGCTTGGCTGCCGGCTGAGACTGAGCCGGTCGCCGGTCTGCCTGCTGAGACTCGGCCTCCTCCCTGGCCTGAGTCTCTAACTCGATCTCGCGCTTCCTGGCATTCGCCTGAAGCTCAGTAAAAGTATGGTAAGTGGAGTTCGACACAAACTCCCGAATCTCCCTCCTCAAAACACCCAAGTACCGGCTCATCCGAGCCTGCTCTGTGGCCACTAGCTCAGGGCAAAACATCGCCCTCTCGTGGAACTTCCGCGTGATCGCCGCCACCGAATCAGTACCCTGCTTGAGGGCTAAGAACTCCTGAACCAATCGTTCCCGCTCCACGTGGGGAACATACTCATCCCTGAACATGGTAGTGAACCCCTCCCATGTCACTGCTGCAGTCTCTGCTAAAGTGAAGTTCGCCGTCACGAACTTCCACCAGTCCTTGGCTCCCAGACGGAGCTGGTTCAAAGCGAACCGTACCCTCAGGTGCTCCGGGCATGAACAAGTGTAGAAGCACCCCTCTATATCTGCGATCCACCTCATCGCAGCAATCGGATCCTGCGTCCCATCGAACTCTGGTGGCTTCGTGTTGCTGAACTCTCGGAACAGCAATGAGTCACCTCCCTGTGGCCTAGCAGCGGCCACAGCTGCGGTAGCTGCAGCGGTTGCAGCCTCAGTCAATGCGGCGTACCGCTCGTCGAACGTCTCCATCAAGGTGGTCTTGATAGACCCAAACATCTCCGGGATCTCAGCCCGGATCTCCGCCGCCACCTCCTCCTGAATCATCTGACGAATAGCCTCGTCACTCACACCGCTCGTACTCGCCCCGTGCCGCGGTCTAACCATGATATCTCTGAAATACAACATAAAACTATCAGAGATTCTACCGAGTATAATCGTACTCGACACGCAACCCTACTCAGTCCCAGATATCCAGGGATTCTTACTTGGGCCTCCCACTGACCCGGTGTCCTCGGTAGTACGGGCCCAATACTACCGACCACACCGCATCAATGTTCATCCCAAGTCCTCCTCCCCGAACTCCAGATAGTGAGTACTCTACTTCTGATACGCTCTATCTACCCGCATACTAGCAAAGCAGCACATATAGGCAACTTCCCTAGACTAAGGCATCACAAATCAGGCCACTCTAGTCCTATCATGAATACCTAGTCTTCTAGCATGCATAACAATTCATATCATATAATATTGTAAGGTATTTTGGGGATCTTTTACCGTTCGGGCGCTGACTGATCGTACACACTGCTTCTTTCTTGCTTACCACAAAACCATTTACAAAAGTTTATGCCTTCATTTGAAAAGTT